>NC_134817.1:20101173-20166173 GCF_046742065.1 Oratosquilla oratoria | reverse complement strand
TGCAGGTCCACGTTTCGCGTCCGTACAGAATCGATACCACCCCGACGACATCTCTCAATCGAGATTCTCCAAAATCCTGAGCAAAACTCTTCTCGGAAATACACCAGAAGGCCCAGTACACAAGGCAAAGGAGACGTCTTAAGCCGCTGCTAGGCGTCTCCTGTCGTGAGGCCATCTTTCTCTAATCCTGTTTCATATTCATAAGCCGGGGAGAAAAATATAATTTTAAATTCTTTCTCTCTCCCCATGGGTAGCGGTCAGGATAACGCGAACGAAAAATAAGACAAAAGGAAAATAATAATTAATAATTAATAATAATAATAATAATAATAATAATAATAATAATAATAACAACAACAACAATAATAATCATAATAAAATTTTGTTTATGAAAAGTCGAGTTATATTAGGTTTAGATTAGGTTTAAGTAAGGTCTGTTTAGGTTAGGTTAGGTTTACGTTTAGGGTTGGGTTAGGTTAGGTTTAGGTTAGGCTTAATTAGGTTTACGTTGGGTTTGTTTAGGTAAGGTTAGGTTAGGTTTAGGTTAGGTTTAGGTTAGGCTTAGATTAGGTTTACGTTAGGTTTGTTCAGGTTAGGTTAGGTTTAGGGTTGGGTTTGTTTAGGTTAGGTTAGGTTAGGTTTACGTTTAGGGTTAGGTTTAGGTTAGGCTTATATTAGGTTTACGTTAGGTTTGTTTAGGTAAGGTTACGTTTACGTTTAGGGTTGGGTTGGGTTAGGTTAGGTTTAGGATTGGATTGGTTGGTTGGAGGTTAAATTAAAATATATCAGGTACGAGGAAGTTCTTGATTTTCTCTCGTGGACATTTCTCCTCCTCAGGAGGGATTTTATCTCTTTCTCTTTCTCTCTCTCTCTCTCTCTTCAAATAAGAAATATCTAACCACACACACAAAACCTCTCCTACTTAATTTTTTGAATGTTCATTATTAATACTAATTACTTATTTGTACGATTTACAAATTAGTTGGATAAATCACTTACCACTGTCCATTTACATTCAAATATAAAACTAATGTAGTTATAGACTTTCCCTCAAACTTGTCAAACTTGGCCTTCAACTTTTTCCTTGGCGATATTTTGCCCGCCACACCACTTTGGCTACGAGACACTTGGCCAAGGAGACATTTTGGCAAAGAGACGTTCTGGTGAGGAAACATTTTGGCTAGAAGATATTTTGGCAAAGGGATGTTCTCGTGAGGAATTTTTTTGGCAATGAGATATTTTGGCAGACATTTTGGCAATAACATCTTGGCTAGGAGATATTTTGGCAAAGGGGTGTTCTGGTGAGGAAATATTTTGGGAAGAAGATATTTTGGCAATAACATTTTGGCTAGATGTTTTGGCGAGGAAACATTTTGGCAAGGTGATGTTCTGGTGAGGGAACATTTTGGCAAGGAAATATTTTGGCAATAACATTTTGGCCAGGAGAGATTTTGATAAAGAGACGTTCTGGTGAGGAAACATTTTGGTTGAGAGACATTTTGGCAATCAGACGTTCTAGTGGGGAGCATTTTGGCAAAGATGTTTTGGATCGGAAACATTTTGGTCGGGAGATATTTTGGCTAGGAGCCAATTTGGCAAAACGATATTTTGATTGAGACAATTTGGCGAAGAGTCGTTTCGTTGGTCATCGAAATATTTGAACTAGACATTTTGGCGAAGAGACATTTCACACCAGGGCCTAAATGTTTCCATTTAGGCCCTGCTCACACTAGCAGTTTGAAATAGCGGCGGTACAGCATAGTCGAGGAAAAACCGCGCAGTTGTGTGTACAGTGTACACGCCTCCATTCACTTACATTGTAATTGGACTGTAACAACAACAACAAAACCAGCGGTACAACATAGTCGAGGAAAAACGCGCGGTTGCGTGTGAACGCCTCCATTCACTTACATTGTAATTGGACTGTAACAACAACAACAACAACAACAACAACAACAAAACCATATGACTGCATTTCAGGTTAATGACCGTGACCTGACCTGACCTGACCTCTTACAAATCCTCCTTCTCCTCCTCATTCAAACCCTTCCTCATACTCTCCTCTTCCCCTTAACATTTCTCCTCCTCCTCCTCCTCCAAATCCTTTCTCAGCCTCTTCTTCCCCTTTCTCCCCCTCCTCCTCTCCTTTTCCCCTTCCCTTTTCTCCTCCTCCTCTTCCAAATCCTTTCTCATCCTCGTCTTCCCCTTTCTCCTCCTCCTCCTCCTCCTCCTCTCCTCTTCCTTTCCCTTTTCTCCTCCTCCTCCAAATCCTTTATCATACTCTTATTCCCCTTTCTCCTCCCCCTCTTCTCCTTTGTTACCTTCCTCCTGGCCCTCCTTATCAACTACCCTTTTCCGTCCTCTTCCTCCTTACCTTGGTAACGACAGTGAGGGGGGACAGTGACAAGTGCACCGTTCACAAGAACGGGTATCACCATAGTAACGTGTATATATATATATATATATATATATATATATATATATATATATATATATATATATATAAACAAAAAAGACCTTACTGACTGACGGTGTGTCACGCAGGGAGGCCCCTCACATCCACTGCTGAAACTTACCTGAAACGAAGAACAAATGGTGAACAAATAACAAATTAACACTCCTGTTATATTGAACAAATAATAACATTCTTTTGTGCTGAACAAATAATAGTATTCCTCTGTTATGTTCAACATATAACAACTCCCTTGTTAAGGTGGGCAAACAACAACACTCCCTTGTTAAATTGAACAAATAACACTTGTTATGCTGAACACATAGTAGCATTCTTTTATGCTGAGCAAATAAGAATCTGGCATTCCTTTGTGATACTGAACAAAAAGCATAATTTCTTTATGATCATCATAAAAAAAGTTTTCCCAAGATTTCGACACATTTCTCTCTCTCTCTTTCTCTCTCTCTCAAAAAAAAAAAAAAAAATAATAATAATAATAAAATAAAATAAATAAAAAAAAATCTTTTGTAAACTACATATCACTTGATATACACAGCCCCAGAAGTACATTTACCATCGGATTTTGTACGAAACAAAACGACACGGCCAACGAAGAATAATGGTAGATACCATCCTGTTATATAATTGGAGTCTTGTTACATATAATTCATGTACACGTGTTAACAATAAGGGTCTGGCGCCGGAGGGGGAGGGAGGCCCATCTGGCGCCAAATGCCGGCACTTGTTCCACGGACCCCCACCCCCCCACCCCACCTGTCCCCTCCCCTCAGGGAAACCAGCTCCTGTACCAGTGAAAAATGGAATATGGACCCCCCTTGAAATTGGACCCTGGGTCTATTTTCTATAGCGGAAAATGGACACCCCCACTTAAATATGCAACTCATTGTCATCAGTTACTTCAATAAACAACACTTATATATGCTGATGTGTTACCTGTTTATAAACAGAAAAATGTCTTGTATTTTGAGTGGGGGTCCAATTCCCATTGGGTCCCCGGGGTCCACTTTCTATGGGGGATCCATTTCCTATCTCACACCGGCAATTGTGGGCGCTGGGTGAATTCTATGGTTGAGTGGGAAACCTCCCCTCCGCGGAAGGGGTGAAGTTATTCACATTAATTCTCGCTGGCGCCAGGCATTTTTTTTATGGTTGAGGGGAAAGCCCCTCATTTTCGCTGGCGCCAGTCGGTTTTAATGGTTGAGGGGAAAGTCTCTTTTCCGCGGAAGGGGTGAAGTTATTCATATTCATCCTCGCTGGCGCCAGGCGATTTTATCCAGCTGAGGTGAAAGCCCCTCATTCTCGCTGGCGCCAGGCGATTTTAATGTCTGAGGGGAAAGCCCCTCATTCTCGCTGGCGCCAGGCGATTTTAGTCAGCTGAGGGGAAACCCCCTTTCTCGCTGGCGCCTGGCGATTCTAACGGTTGAGGAAAAAAAACTCTCCTTAGCGGAAAGGAATGAAGTTTTTTCATATTCATTCTCGCTGGCGCCAGGCGATTTTAGTCAGCTGAGGGGAAACCCCTTTCTCGCTGGCGCCAAGCGATTTTAATGGTTGAGGGGAAAGCCCCTCATTCTCGCTGGCGCCAGGCGATTTTATTCAGCTGAGGGTGACTACTCCCCCTCCACAGTGCGAGGGTCAAAATAATACAGTCATCATTCTATTTACTTACTTTTCCTATTAATTCATTATTATTATTCTTTTTTACTAGAAGAAAGGTGGGCCGTGTGGTAGTCCAGTGGATACCGTGTTGAATTCATGATCAGATGGTCGTGAGTTTGATTCCCGTCAGCCCTGGCTAGGCAGGGAGGCAATCCAAACATCGGGGAGAGAGGGAGAGAAAGAAAGAAAGAGAGAGAGAGAGAGAGAGAGAGAGAGAGAAAAGCGGCCTTCCGCAACTGACAGGGGTTTCTCACTTCCCACTTCGTGGTAGTAGGATGATTACTATAATCGTTATTATTATTATTATTATTATAATCATTATTATTATTATTAATTATTACTATAATCGTTATTATTATTATTATTATTATTATCATTATTATTATTATTAATATCATTATTATTATTATTATCATTATTATTATCATTATTATTATTATTATTATTATTATTATTATTGAAGTGGGTGGGAAGAAGAAAGACTGGAGTCTTATTCCGAGTTTTATTCTTGACTAGTTTCGCTTTTGAAAAAGCTTGCAGCGAAACTAGTCAAGAATAAAACTCGGAATAAGATTCCAGTCTTTCCTCTTCCCACCCACTTCAACTTGTCAGAATGTCTCAACATTAATATCATTATCATCATCATTATTATCATCATTATTACTATCATTATTACTATCATTACTATCATCATTATTACTATCAATATTATCATTATCATCATTATCATTATCATTATCATCATTATTACTATCATTATTATCATTATTATCATTATCATCATTATTATCATTATCATCATTATCAATATTATTTTTTAAAGACCACCCTTGTTGAGACTCAAACCTTAGGCTGTGTAATTACGAGACTAAGACGAGAAGGAATTGAATGGAACTTCCTTATTTTCAACCATCAGAGTAGTCTCAAGTTCGCATCCCAGCAGAGATGGTCACATAAGAATATAATGATGGAGAAGCCTGAAGGAGACCACAGAGCCTACAGTGGGTAGTTCCATGTTCATTACCAACTGTCATCTCTATCCATAAAGTTGTATAATTTTCTCTTAAAATAACTAATTGCTTCAACGCTCACTACATAATTATCAAGTTTATTCCATTCCTTAACTACTCTGTTCGTAAACCAATTCTCTCTGTTGGTAAACCAATTCTACCCTATTTCCTTCTTTAACCTAAACTTCCACAATTTAAATACATTACTACGATTCCTGCCCTGCTGTCTTAATATGATGACCTTGCCTGGATAATCCTTGTTAAAGCCCTTGACCCATTTGAATACTTCTATTAGATCACCCCGTGCTCTTTGTCTTTACAGCGTATTAGTTAAGGTGGCTAAACCTGTCTTCGCATGGTAAAGTTTTAATCCCTTTAGGTCATTTTCCCCTGCACCGATTCTAATAAATTGATATCCATCTTACAGGACGGAGACCAAAACTGCACCGCATAAGGATGGGTCTAACGATCTCCAGATGGAGTTTAATAATTACCCCTTGCATTTTTTGTTTTTGTTTGTAATAGTCCTCGTAATAAATCCAAATGCTCTGTTAGCCCTATTCCTGGCACTAATACACATTTTCCTGGATTTAAGGTCCGGACTCACTAACACCCCAAAGTCCTTTTCACTGAATCAAAACTGTCGAATTGAGTGTAAACTTGTGTGACATTCATGTATTGATGTATTGATTTATTTATTATTCATTCATTCATTATTCACTCATTTATGTGATTTTCATTATCTATTTATCTATTTTCTTCTCGAAGCGAACCACACACAAATGGACCCGGAGGAGACCTCGGGACGACCTTTGGGGCAACCGACAATTGACAGAGAATTCTGTTAGAGGAACACAAAGGAACACAAAGGAAGAACAAACAACAGCAGGCCTACTGGCCTTAACGAGGCTGTTTGTGTTTACTGTACTAAGCTACAGTGAAGAAAACAGGGCAACTAGGCGATAGAAGATGAACTAACACTACTGCTACCACTATCCTATCCTGAGGAGGAGGAGAGGGAGGAGGAGGAAGAGGAGGGGAAGGAGAGGGAGGAGGAGGAGGAAGAGGAGGAGGAGGAGGAGGATCGAACCCACGTGTGCGCGTGGTCCCTTCGTCAGGAGCAACAGGTCGCGGAGATAAACAACAACGCTCGAGTCCCACTCGAAGCCTTCGTCGCCCTTCGAGGAGCTCGAGGATTCCAAGAAACAGGGAAGTTGCGGGTGAGGGGGTGATGGAGACAGGAGTGACGTCATGCGTGTGTGTGTGTGTGTGTGTGTGTGTGTGTGTGTGTGTGTGTGTGTGTGTGTGTGTGTGTGTGTGTGTGTGTGTGTGTGTGTGTGTGTGTGTGTGTGTGTGTGTGTGTGTGTGTGTGTGTGTGGCAAGGAGTCTTGACATTGAGGAAGTCCTCGGGAACACCACGGTGGAACTCAATTTTATTTCACTACTATTCAATCAATCAATCAATCAAATCAGCCATTCTGAGTCCACTGCTGAACAAAGGCCTCCTTCATAGCATTCCGTGATTCACACGACCGCGCCAACCTCTGCCACGTCACTCCTGCAAACTTCTCAATATGCTCTTTTGTTATAGATGCGCCAGGCGATTTTATTCAGTCTGTAGACACTCCCCCCCAGTTCTGATTGTCCTTTCAGAGTTATTTACGGTCCATATGCACATACATGTTCCGACGGCCGTCAGGCGATTTTATTCAGGAGAGAATCTCTTTCCAATAAAGTTAAATTATTAATATAACTCAGCCCGGTAACGTATTTATTTGTGTGATTCACCATGGTCTTGGATCACGTGTAGGACTCGTAATCGACAGTTATTTCCTTCCCGGATGAGAGCTCAGACCTCGTATGACCGATCTATGGGTAATACTGTGACCTTACACGCACACACATCCCCAACTCCCCGTCCACGTAAGTTGGAATAACAGCCCGCAGCGCAGCAATATTGAAATTATTTCAGCCCTGGGCGGGATTCGAACCCGGACCGCCGTGGTGACAGCCGGGAACTCTACCAACTGTGTGTATGCATGCTCGGTTGCGTGTACATCTTGCCCCACATTTTCTTATGTGTGAGTTTCTTCCACCCTATGGCCGACCAACCACGCACTCCACCTCCACCACCGCCTCCACCCTCCCACCTACACAAGGCCAAGAAGAAACCTGTCTCAGACTTCTGAGGACGCTCTAAGTGGATCAGAGGGCCTTCTTCGTCGCCGAAGACGCTAACACGAAAACTACATCCGGTCTAGACGAACTGAGTTCTGTGGTAATTCGGTACTGACTTGGAATACGAACGATGTGCTAAAGCGGCGTGTTCGTATTCCAAGTTGGGGTAGGGATGGATTGGGGTTAGGGTTGGGATTAGGGTTAGTATAGGTTAGGAGTGAGTTAAGTCTGGAGTCTTGGGTTTATGTTAGGGTACGGTTAAAGTTAGATTTAGAGGTAAGGTTGAAGTTGCTCGAAGGTAAACAAAATTAAGAAGATTTTTTATGACAGTCGCATGCAGGATTCGAACCCACTGCTTTCGGCCACCCGTAAGATCCCCTTCACAGAGCCTTCACCCACTACACCAACTGGTGGGCTTGGGCCTTGTGTAAAACAGGAATTGGGGTCGCAGATTAGTGATCTTTCCTATCCTCGGGAATCAGTTCGATTCCAGGTTTCAAGGCTTTTACAGTCTCTGTTGGTGTAGTGGGTTAAGGCTCTGTGAAGGTGATCTTACGGGTGGCCGAAAGCAGTGGGTTCGAATCCTGCATGCGACTGTCATAAAAAATATATATCGGATTGATGTCGCTGTTACTAGAGAATTTCTCTCAAAATTAAGAAGAGTTACAAGGACGAGGCGTTGAGGGTCAGGTGCTGCATGTAGGTCGACCTCAGCGTGTGGTTCTCGTTCAAGGAGGAGGTGAGCCTCCACGGCGCCGAGTTCCACCTCATCCGAGTCTTACTCGAGTCTCACCCTTGGCAATGAGGTCGTCCTTATGCTGGTCACGTCTCATGCAAATGGCTCAACGATCGCTACTGGAGGCGAAGGTGGTGGAGGAGGTGGGTGGAGGTGGAGGTGTTGGTGGTGGAAACGGTGGAGAGCGTGGTGGTGGTGGTGGTGGTAGTGGAGGAGGGAACGATATTGGATGGTGTTGACACTGAAGATTACTTGTTGCGGTTGTAAAGATGTTGAAGGTAACAACATTGGTGGTCAACTGTTGGCAGTAGCAGCGATGGGATAAATGATGAAAGACGGAAAGAAGTAAAGAAGACGAAGACAAAGAAGCGGGCGAAGAGGAGGAAGATGAAAGGCAGATGAAGATGAAGAGGAAAGGGAGAAGAATATGAAAAGGAGAAGAATATGAAAGGTAGAAGAAAATGAAAGGGAGAAGAATATGAAAGGGAGAAGAAAATGAAACAGAAGAAAATGAAAGGGAGAAGGTGAAAGGGAGAAGAAAATGAAAGGGAGAAGGTGAAAGGGAGAGGAATATGAAAAGGAAAAGAGTATGAAAGGTAGAAGAAAATGAAAGGGAGAAGGTGAAAAGGAGAAGAATATGAAAGGTAGAAGAAAATGAGAGAATATGAAAAGGAGAAGAATATGAAAGGTAGAAGAAAATGAAAGGGAGAAGGTGAAAAGGAGAAGAATATGAAAGGTAGAAGAAAATGAAAGGGAGAAGAATATGAAAGGTAGAAGAAAATGAAAGGGAGAAGAAAATGAAAGGGAGAAAAATATGAAAGGTAGAAGAAAATGAAAGGGAGAAGATGAAATGGACGTGAAAGGGAGAAGAATGTGAAAGGGAGAAGAATATGAAAGGGAGAAGGTGAAAAGAAGAATATGAAAGGGAGAAGAAAATGGAAGGGAGAACATGAAAGGGAGAAGATGAAATGGAGGTGAAAGGGAGAAGGTGAAAGGGAGAAGAAAATGGAAGGGAGAAGAAAATGAAAGGGAGAAGATGAAATGGAGGTGAAAGGGAGAATATGAAAGGGAGAAGAAAATGAAAGGGAGAAGAAAATGAAAGGGAGAAGAAGAAAATGAAAGGAAGATGAAGTGGAGGTGAAAGGGAGAAGGTGAAAGGGAGAATATGAAAGGGAGAAGAAAATGAAAGGGAGAAGAGGAGAAGAATAAAATGAAAGGGAGAAAATGATGCAAGGGAGAAAAAAATAAAGACAAAAAAGTGTCTTATGTTATACGGCTTGGAAGCCAAACAGTATGGAAGGACTCTACGTTCTGGGAATTTTGTGACACCCTTACGGACATGAGTCACGCAGCGAAGAAGAAATGGAAACGACGATGAAAGGGAGATGAAAGGGAGATGAAACGGTGAAGGTAAAAGGGAGAAAATGAAAATGAGTAGAAAATGAAAGGAAGATGATGAAAAGGAAATGAAAGGGAGATGATGATTGGGAGAAAATTATGAAAAGGAGTAGAAAACGAAAAAAAAAGTGTCTTCTTTTGTTATGCGTCTTGGAAGCCGCACAGTACAGGAGGACTTACGTTTTGGGAACCCCTACGGACCAGCGTCAAACAGTACGGAAGACCTCTTTAGTACTACCGCCCACCAGGACTTTCCACCGAGAAAGGGGAACATGGGTAGATCACAAGTTATACCAGAACAACCTGTAGATCACATACTATACCAGAAACGTGCATGTGCATCACATACTATACCGGCACCTAGTATGCTTTCATGAATGGTTACTGTTCTCTCTCTCTCTCTCTCTCTCTAAAAAAAAAAAAAAAAAAAAAATCTTGCTTCTGACATCCCTTAACCCTCTTTTCTGCTAATTTCCTCAAATCTCTCTCTCCTTTAGCATCACCAGGACTCTTCCTCTTAGGTGCGATATCGTCCCCTAGGACAGAAGCGCTGGTTACTGCAAAGAAGTGTTTCCGAAACAACAAAAGAACCTCCGCTGGGGTGTGTGCAACACGTAAGGTATGCAAGCAAGCATTCGATGAATGTATGAGCACGCGCGCGCACACACACACAATTATATATATATATATATATATATATATATATATATATGTGTGTGTGTGTGTGTGTATTCTAACAACTCCATTTACATAAATTTACGCACAAAAATGACATGTAACGGTATGTATTGTCTACATAATATATATGTATATATATAAGTGTGTAAACGCACAAGTAAACACGTGTGCGTACATATGCTCACCAGCATGTATGTAGGCGTGTGTGCGTGCGTGGGGGAAGTATGAAAACTTACATGTTTGCATGATAACGTTTGAAGGCAATAACATTACCCAACACAAGAATCACACTGTGGTGGAAGAACGAAGAGATGGGGAAACTGGAGGACAGGAGAGGGAAAAGATTGGAAAGAGAGAAGAGAGGAAGAAGAGAGGAAGAAGAGAGGAAGAAGTGGGTGCCGGGGTGGGAGGTGCGTCACGATGAAAAGTGTTGCGAGCAAACACATATGAAACCCCTCGGGTCATCCTGGCGAGGTCGCCACTCGTTCTCAAATGCACCACGTACATATCTTGTTTACACATAAACATGCAAACAAATATAATCAAAGGAAAATAACAACCAAATACGAAGATAATAAGTTAAACAAATAAGGAACCAGAAAAGAGGACTCAAGAAAACATAAAAACAAATAATCAAGTAAACAAACAATAAATAAAGGAGTTGGTAGGGAGGCTTCTTTACAATCTTCCGTATTGAAGAGGCCGGTCCTGCATCGGCCCATGAAGGCCCAACGTTCATTCCTTACGTCATCGAGGCGACACCTCGGATAAGGTCCAGAATACATTCAGATATAACGAGGTCGCCACGGGGAACAACAACAACGCAATTAGTAATCGAAATCTTCAGCAAATCAGAAGACGAGTGACGTCATCTCGTCTACAGAACGTTCTCAGGAGTGACGTCATCTCGTCTACAGAACGTTCTCAGGAGTGACGTCATCTCGACCAGAGAACGTTCTCAAGTGACGTCATTTCATAGACCGTTCTCAAGTGACGTCATTTTTTTTTTTTTATCATTTAGTAACGAGAACATCAACCCTCTCCCTGCGTTGCTTTATTTTATTAATTCTGGCTGCCGCTAAGCGATTTTATTTCGCTGGGAGAAACTCCTTCCACAACGAAAGGGTTATGAAATATTTTGACAAACAATATTACCTCCGAGGTGGAGGATAAGAAATGAAGGAAGGACGACGGGGCTGGGAAGCAGGAAGGGATTTGCGTATATTACGAAGGGGAGGGTGGCAAGGTTGCAAAGGGAGGTGGAGGTGGAGGGGAGGGGAATGGGAGGTGGAGGGGGAGGGGAATGGGAAAGGGAGGTGCAGGGGGAGGTGGAGGGGGATGGGAAAGGGAGGGGGAGGGGGAGGGGAATGGGAAAGGGAGGTGGAGGGGGAGGGGAATGGGAAAGGGAGGTGGAGGGGGAGGGGACAGGGAGGTGGAGGGGGATGAGGAAAGTGGTGTAAGTGATGGGGAAAGGAGGCGGAGGGTAGGGGGAGGGAGGCGGAGGGGACGGGAAAGGGAGATAGAGGAGAGGGAGAAAGGGAGGCGGAGGGGATGGGGAAAGGGAGGCGGAATGGGAAGAAGGAGAGGAGTGAGAGTGGCGAGAGGGGGTAAATGATGACTAAAATTGATGAAAGATGAGTGGAGGAGGAAAGTGGAGAAGGAAAAGTGGAGGAGGGTAGGTGGAAGGAGGCGGTAAATTAATTACCCTTACACGGGCAGAGCCGGGTTTCTTGTGGGACTTGGGAGTGAGCGACCCTGGGAGTTGGCAGCAAGTATGCCTAGGAGTGGGACTTGGGAGTAGGGAGTTCAGTCATCGAGCCTGGCTGGAAGTCTGGGAGGCTGGGAGGCTGGGGGGTTGGGAGTGGGACCTAGGAGTTGGGAACTGGGAGTTGGGAACTGGGAGTTGGGAACTGGGAGTTGGGAACTGGGAGTTAAGGCTGGGTGACTCGCTCTCTCTATCTGAAAGAGGCCTCTGTCGGGTAGGAGAAAGAGAGAAAGAGAGAGAGAAAGAGAGAGAGAGAGAGAGAGAGAGAGAGAGAGAGAGAGAGAGAGAGAGAGAGAGAGAGAGAGAGGAATGATGGGGAAGATGGAGGCTACGGAGGAGAGACAACGAGAAGAGGACGAGGGAGGAAAGGCAGAGAAGAGGAGAAAGTAGGAGGAATGAGAAGGAAGATAAGAGGAAGGGCAAGAGGGAGAAAGTATGTGTGTGTGTGTGTGTGTGTGTGTGTGTGTGTGTGTGTGTGTGTGCGCGACGATGTGGTCCGCCCCACCGCTCCGCAGAGTTTACATCGTCATCCAATAGCAAGCGACACTTCCACGCGACCACTCTGGAGCAACTGTGTGTGTGTGTGTGTGTGTGTGTGTGTGTGTGTGTGTGTGTGTGTGTGTGTGTGTGTGTGTGTGTGTGTGTGTGTGTGTGTGTGTGTGTGTGTGTGTGTGTGTGTGCTTTCTATACCAGAAGGGGAGAGGTCATGGAAGAGGTTGGGAGAGGGGGGGAGAGGTGGGGAGGATAGGGAGAGGGGGAGAGAAGAGAGGAGGGGTAGGGAGTGGGAAAGGGGGAGTGGTGGGGAAGAGGAGAGGGAGAGGGAGATGAGGGAAGAGAGGAGAGGAGGTTGAGAAAAGAAAGGAGGGGAGAGGGTGGGGAAGAGGAGGGTGAGAGGATGGGGAAGAGGAGGAGAGGTAGGGGAGGAGGAGGGGAGAGGAGAAGGGAAGATGAGACGGGAGAGGAGGGGGCGAGAAGAGGAGAGGAGGGGGCGAGAAGAGGAGAGGAGGGGGAGGAGAGAGGGGGAGGGGAGGAGGAGGAGGAGGGGAGGAGAGAGGAGGGGGAGAGGAGAGGGGGAGGAGAGAGGGGGAGGGGAGAAGGGAGGAGAGGGAGAGGGGGAAGGGAAGAAGGGGAAGGGAAGAGGGGGAAGGGAGGGGGAGAGGGGGAGAAGGGAGGAGGGTGGTGGAAATGGAATGAGAAGAGAGGGGGCGAGAAAAGGTGGAAAGTGTGGGAAATGGAATTAGGGGGAAAGGAAAGGATACGAAAAGAGGACGAGTAAGCGGTTGGGGGAGAGGGGAAAGGGGGGGGGAGAAGGGGAGAAGGGAGAGAAAGAGGAAGTGGTTGGGGAGAGTGGGGGAGAGTAGAGAAAATACTGAACAGGTACTCCCCAATCCCACTCCACTTCCTTCGAGTATAACTTGATACTACACACACACACACACACACACACACAGTTATACATTAAATAAATATTAATAAACAATCTTTACACCGTGCACGTTTTATTTCCCTTTTCCTTTCATATTTCTCCTGAAAATGTCACCGCCGCTTATCTTTAAATGAAATACAAAATTCTGGACGGAGTCCAAAGAAACACATCAGATAAACACCGATATCTTATGCAAAGTGTGATACTGAAAAAATTCTAGTTTCATCTATCCTTCACGAGGAAAGGGGGTGGAGCCAGGAAGGACTGGAGGCGGAGCTTAGGAAGAGCGATGCAGGCAAAGGGGCGGGGCCAAGGAAAATGCGGAGGAGCCACGAAGGACCGGAGGTGGACCTTAGGAGGAGTGATGAAGACAAGGGGGCGGGGTTAAAGAAAATGGGGGCGGAGCCACGAAGAACGGGAGGTGGAGCTATGCAGGTAAGGGGGCAGGGCCAAGGAAAAGGAGGAGCCACGAAGGACAGGAGGCGGAGCCAAGGAGAGGCTATGTAGGGAAGAGGGCGGGGCTAAGAAAAAGGAGGAGCCTGAGCGAAAGCCCCTCCCACATTAGTTCACATCTGAACAAAGAACACAAAGGCTCGTGTTAGATATGATCAAGACATTGTTTTACAGTTTAGTTCATCTGAACTATGCGGAGATTTTGTTCATTTATGCTGATAGACACTGGAGTTCTACCGTTTTGCTGAACAAACTTTTTGTTCATCATACCCTTATCTTTTTTGTGTATGTTAATCACACACACACACACACACACACACACACATATATATATATATATATATATATATATATATATAATATATATTTTCTGAGTCCACTGCTGAACATAGACTTTCATAGCATCCCACGACTCACACGACTCCGCCAACTTCCACATCACTCCTGCAAACTTCTCTATCTCGTCTCTCCACCATTTGTCTGGTCTCCCTCCTCCACGCTTCCCATCTCGCGGCGTCCAGTATATATACACTACACCCTGAGGGCTGCCTCTTCCTTGATGAAAGACCACTAACGGTGGGTGTCTGGACTCCAACTCTCCCTCGAAGTTTTCCTTGAATCCCCGAACTCCGCAAGGCGCATTCTCTTCGTCGGGGCGACACAAACACACCACCCGACCCGGGGCGATAGCGGGCCGGGGTTCCATTCCCAACGCCGCGTGATAACCTCAATGAAAGAGCGAGAGGAACGGTTATGGCCGCTTTTCATATGAAGGTGTGGAGGGAGGGGGAGGGGGAGGGGGGATGGAGGGGGAGACGAGGGGAGTAAGGAGGTGCGAGGGAGGTAATATGGAGAACGGAATGGGAGTGGCGACTGTCAAGACTGATGGGGGGAAGGGGCCAGGGGGGAGTGGGGGATATGGGGAAGGAGAGGGGAATAGGGGAGGGGAGTAGGGTTAAAGAGGGGAATGGAGGAGGAGAGGGAACTAAGGGGAATGGGGAGGGAAATGGGGGTAAGGGGGCGGGATTAGTAGAAAAGAAAGGGTGAGGGGGAAGGGGGATGGTGAAAGGAAGAGGGGTAAGGGGAGGGGGAGGGGAGGTGGAAAAGCGGGAAGGAAGGGGAAAAGGGGGAGAGGGAAAAGGGTAGGGGAAAAGTGAGAGGGGGAAAGGGGGAGGGAGAATGGGTGAAGGGGAGGGGAAAGGGTGAGGGGAGAGGGAAGGTGTAAAGGGAAGGGGGGGAAGGTGCGGGTGGTAAGGAGGAACGAAGTAAGGCAAAAAGGAAGGTAAGGGGACACACAGGCAGAGCTACAGACGCGAATAAGGACACGGACAAGGGCACGGGTACTGGGAAGGGACCTGGGTAGGGGGGGCAAGGGTACTTGGTATGGGGGGAGGGGGGGAGCGGGGGAGGGGAGGGGGAGGAATAATGGGATAGTGAGCTTGCGAGTGGGGTGCCAAGAGCAATGGGATGGAGGGGGGGGTGAGGCTTACTGGGGGGAAACGGTTATGGTTATCGTTATGGATTATCTGGACGCGTCCTTATGGGAGACGGGACGGGGAGGAGAGGGCAAGGGAGGACAAGGAAAGACAAGGGAGAGTAAGGGAGGACAATGGAGGGGAGGGCAGGGGAGGACAAGGGAAGACACGAGAGGACAAGGGAGGGGAGGGCAGGGGAGGGTAGGGGAGGACAAGGAAGACACGAGAAGACAAGGGAGGGGAGGTAAAGGAAGGAAAAGAAGGGGAGGACAAGGGAGGGTAGGGGAGGACAAGGGAAGACACGAGAGGACAAGGGAGGGGTGGTAAAGGAAGACAAAGAACAGGAGGACAGAGAGGACAAGGGAGGGGAGGGTAAGGGAGGTAAGGGGAGGAATGGAGAGGGTAGGGGAAAGGGAAGGGGGCGGGGAGGGGAGAAAGGAGAGGATGTGAGGAAAGGGGAGGGAAGGGAGAGGGAAAGAGGAGGGAGGAGGAAAGGCGGAGGAAGGGGCGAAGGGAGTGGGAAGGAGCGATGGGAGGAAGGGGAGGTAGCAAGCAGATGGATAGTAGATGAACACTATCCCCCACTCCCTCCCACTCTTCCCCTCCTTAAGATCTCTTCAATGCTGAGGTAACTTTGGTACGCTGTGAAGGATGAGCTATTCCCCCCCCCGAAGGCTGGACCCCCCCCGCCCCCCAACCCCCAGAAGGAAGCCCCCCAACCCCAGAAGGATGCCCCCCGAACCCCAGAAAGATAGGCATAAAATAATGAATAAATAAATATTAACAATATGATGTTCACCATAACAAAATTTCGAAAGTCCACCACGGGACTCCAGGTTCAACTCTTTTGTTCCGAAGAATCTTCTCCGGACTCCTTGACTGAATAAAATCATTAGACGGCAGTTGAGGGAATCGAACCGGGCCTTACAACAGCGGGGGAGTGTAGCCACTCCCCCCCACCACTGTTATCTCCCCATTCCTTCTCTTTCCCTACGCCCCCCCTGTATCTCCCCCATACATTAACTCCCCTATGGGACCCATATATACATATCCCATCCTCAGGCCCCATACATCCTTCCCTTTTCTACAATTACCATCTCCTATATATCCTCACTCCCACCACAACCCAACATGGCCGCCAAATAATTCATCTCCACCTCCATCACCCTATCAGTCGTCCTCCATCATTTACCCCTCCCTCCTCCACATCCTTCATAAGTTACCAAAGGATATAATTTTAAGGACCATTTGCACAGTCAAACGGTTTGTCAAACTCGGTTTGTCAAACAAGTGTTTGAAGTGATGTTTGACCGTGTGAATGAGGTGTTTGGTTGTCAAACGCGTTTGTTAAACGTGTTTGACAACTAAATACCCCATTCACACGGTCAAACGTCACTTCAAACATTTGTTTGACAAACCGTTTGACCATGTAAATGGCCCTTCATACACTAGCCTCCCCTGCGCTCACTCCCTATGCCCACGTGGTTTGATAAAGCTTCCATTTCATTACTCCCCCTAACTCCTCCTTTCTCCTTCCCCATACTCACCCACACCTACTTCTCCCCCCCCCACCCCACATTCACCTCCCCTCCCCTGGTCCACTTACCTTCCCTTCCTTCTCCTCCACCCGTCCCTCCACTTCTCTCCCTCACCTATCTTCACCTCTTCCACCTTTCCCATCCTTTCCACTTATCTCTATTTCCTCTTTCCCTATACTCCTCCCCTCTCCTCGCCTCCTCTTCCTTTCTCTTCCTTCTCCACTTCCTCTCCTCTCCACGCTCCTCTCCTCCCCGCCCTCCGTCCCAAGCTATACGCACGGGTTCCTCTACCGAAAGCGATCTGTGTTCCAAATCCCCATGATGAGAGTTAATCCTGGTTTAGCATGAGCATTACCTGGTGTTGTCTGGGTTAGGGGTTTAACACCGGATTCGATAACTGTGATACCTGATCCAGGTTACCTCCATGTCCACTCGATTTTCTATCAGCATCGTCCTACTCAGAATATATATATATATATATATATGTATATATACATATATACATACATACATATGCAAAGTAGACCGCTTGGAAAAAAAGAAACTAACGAAGCAGAGCGCTTTCGTATATTACGTCTTCAGTGCTGTCGGGCTGTGGACTCGAACCCAACCGATACGTAACAAAAGGACAATGATTTAACCAACTGCGCTATCCGGGGACCATTCAGTGTGTGCTCTTATATATATATATATATATATATATATATATATATATATATATATATATATATATATATATATATATATATATATATGATAAGTTTGTGGTCCAATCCGGTGGTTGTTGCCGGTTCCCTGGCCATTACCTTCCCCACACACAAACACACGACAACAAATATCACAAATCAGACCAACACTGACGCAACAATCACGACAACACAAACACCCAGTAACACCCCCAGCCTCAGCTGTCCAGTGCTCCCACGACCAACACTATCATAATCTGTTTATCTTTTATTTATCTATTTATCATAGATTATTATTAATGTTTATTATTATCTATTATTCATCTGTTTTTATTATTCATCATTATCTACTTATTCATTAATTTTATTTACTTGTGTTATTTTTCGTATCCGACCTAGTTATGGACCAAAAGGTCTCCTGTCGGCATGCTTCTCCTTTGTAATCCTCGCCACGTTAACATCATCGCTTTCCACCTCGGTCAGTGCCATGGTCGGCCTAATGACTGGCACTACGTGATTGGCACTCACAGTGCCTTGCTTACTACTGGCATCTGGAAACTCGCACCTCTGAGCATGGGCACATACATACACATGCATACACAAGTATACATGCATACGTTATATATGTATATGTACTACGTATTGCAAATAGCGAAGAAGACAACTATCTATATACCAGAAGGCTTCTTTCGCCTTATAAGGGAAGTAGCGAGCCAAGGCACGCACCCACCCACAGACAACAAAAGACAATTATCTTAGCCAGCCTTTGTCACTTTCACGTGTGACGTCACACGTGACGATACTGACGTGTGCGCCACTGTGCCATCACTCCCTTCCGTACTATGTGGTACTTGTCATTTATCTCAGCGTGCCGCCAGGTGATTTCATTCATCCCCTGTGGTACTCCCTCAAAGGGTCAAGAAACGTGGGAAATAAATCCCTGTGGTGTCTCCACTGGTAGCATATGTTCGTCACAACCCGTTTTCTATTCGAAGCGAGCTGTGATAAACCATTGAACATGTGTGTCTGCTGGAGGGGGGGGAGTGGCAATCATCTGAACACTTGTAGTCGCCCACCAGCCATTCTCAACACCTGTGCGGGGCAGAGGTTGGTCGACCCCGCCCTGTAGAACCCAATCTCCACGTTAGGTGAAATCTCCCTGATGCAATACATGATATGTGGTGCAGCGACAGTACGGCAGAGGGCACATGGAACCCATGATAGATGTGCTCTTGTTGTTTCCCTAGTTGTCGCTCTGTAATGAAGTTTTCGTTAAGTTAGGTTAAAGTATTTCAGGTCTAACTAGCTGACTAGTCGTTTTGTCCGTCCTCTAACTGCCGATACGCCGTCGTTCCCCTACAGAACCACGTCTAGGAGCAGGAAAGGTTATAGAACCAAACCTAGGAACACGGACAACTATACAACCCTAGGAACACTCGTGTGGAACCCAACCCTGTAGTAGCATATGGGTCTTTTGTCCTATTAACATGGGGGCTAATTGATAAGCCGATTACACACACGAGCGCAGTCTCCCAAGCGCACGGTCATGCGCCACCGATTAATTATCAAATAACAACAGAACAAAAAGAAATACACAATTCCCACAAACAATATTAACGGGCTTTATTAGACTGAAGCTCTTTTGTGCGACAAGTAGTCTCCAGCTATTTAGAGTCTACTGCTGAACACAGACCTCGCCCGGCCTCTTCTATTAATCGCAAGACTGCATTAATTTCACTGTAACTACTGAAATTCTCCTCTTTCGTCTCTTATCTTCCAAGCTTCCCATCCTGCGGCGTCCAGTCAGTAACATGTGACTTGCTATCCTACCTGGTGACCTGCCCTACCCTGGCCATCTCCATGACCTGCCCAATCCATGACCTACTCGCCCATTAAACCCACGGCGAGCTGACAGGTTCCAAAGAGACTTGTCAGCATGTGTCCGTCCACGAACCGGCTGACGCGGGCGACAGCGGACAACCCGCCACCGATCACAATGACTGACAGAGCAACAGGTTCCGCAGACACATTCAATTCCGCACAGCAGGTGCGAGATTTTTTTTTGTTTTTTTTTATTCTGGTTAACGCCAGGCGAGTGAGGATGGGGACATGTGATGACGATGATGAGAGAAGTGGAGATGATCATCTCCCACGCCTAGCCACCTCGCTTTGCGTGTAACAGATGATTAGTATAAAGAACACAAAAAGATAAAAATAACAAGTACAAAAAAGAAGGAAAAGAGGAACAAGAACCAGAAGTAAAAAAGAAAAGAAAAGAAGAAAAAGGAAGGAAAAATGAAGATGGAAGAAGGAGAAAGAAAAGAAAGAAAAGACGAAGAAGAGGAAGAAACTGCCTTTTGAGTGAAGATGTTAGTTCTCCAGCCTTACATATCCTTTCTGCCCAAAATTTCCATTCCAGCAAAGGGATACAGACGGACGCATACTGAACGATGGCAGCGAGTCAATAGACTGTGTTTACAATTAATCGCGCTGCCAGCTATAAGCTGCTGCAGTTAATTTCCCAAGAGTCTGTGTACTATAGAATACGCTCCACTCTGTGGTAGAACGCAGGACACAGAACACGTTCCACACTGTGGCAGAACACAGAACACCTCCCACCCTCTGGAAGAATGTACAACACAAAATACGTTCCACTCTGGGGCAGAATATTTTCCACCCTGTGGCGGAACGCAGAACTCGCTCTACCCTGTGACAGAACACAGAACATGTTCTACTCCTTGACAGAACACGTCCCATCCCGTGGAAGAACGAAGAACACAGGACACCTTCCATTCTGTAGTAGAACGCAGAACAAAGAACATGTTCCACACTGTGGCAGAACACAGAACACGTTCAACTCCGTGGCAAAACGGAGAACATCAGAGCGCGTCTCGACAGCACGCCATAAGAACGGGTTCCATGCTAAAAACAGAACCATATAGCAAGCTCCCCAATGCTACAACGTAATTGATGGGGACATTCGCATGATACAACTTACAGTATCTCAACAATACAGGTCTGTAATACAGTGAGCTCCTTTCAGACTTCATTCTGGCTAATGCCAGATGATTTCAGTCACCAGAGGGGCGGCCTCCGGTACCATGAGGGTCTCGCTCGACACCAACCCAGTTCATTTTGGGGTCCATCAGCCCACAAGCCGAAAAACATTAAACAGCCATCACTTATATGCATCTTGCAGCCTATCAACTGGAAGTGTTGCTACGAGAACGGGTCTCGGCTTTTTCCAGACCCACTGACACGGAAGCAGTCACTCAAACACACACACACACACACACACACACACACACACACACACACACACACACACAGGTCATGAAAAGACGTGAGCAGCGTTCGACTGCATGACAGAGAGTGAGAGAGAGAGAGAGAGAGAGAGAGAGAGAGAGAGAGAGAGAGAGAGGGGGGGGGGTGGAGCATGACATCCACCCAGCCATCCTCAACTCGCCCTCAACCCCGCCATTTCCAACTTTGACAAGAGTAAACAGAAGCTGAGGACCCCCTGACTCAACTTTCCGCCACTTCCGTTCGTTACGCCCAAATGTTGTAAACAACTCGGAGTAACCGAGTTTAGGACCCCCAATACCCCCCCAAACACCCATAACCCCCCCCCACACACACCACCCCCGAGTCCCCCCACCCCCCATCGTGCTGCAACAGGCGAGGTCCCCCCTGGGAGGCCCTCCTGCTTGGCGGGGGCCAGGACGGGGGCCCCCAGAGGCGCTGTCGCGGCGACACGCGGAGCCCCGAGGAATCAATAGAGCGGGGCAAGAGAGATCCTTGAGGCGAGCGAGCCGCCCTTCCCAGCAACAATTGCAACGTGGCCCGGACACGTGCGGCGGCGACGGCGGCGGCGGCGGCTGCAACCGAACCCGGTGACCAGGCCCTTCGCGTCGAATCCAGGTGGATGGTGGTTGGGGGAGGTGGATGGTTCGGGGTGGTGGATGGATGGTGAGAGGGGATGGTTGAGAGTGGTGGATGGTGAGAGGGGATGGTTGAGAGTGGTGAATGGTTGGGAGTGGTGGATGGTTGAGAGTGGTGAACGGTTGGGAGTGGTGGATGACTGGGAGTGGTGAATGGTTGGGAATGGTGGATGGTTGGGGATGGTAGATGATTGGGGATGGTAGATGGTTGGGGATGGTGGATGATTAGGAGTGGTGAATGGTTGGGAATGGTGGATGGCTGGGGGAGTTGGACGGTTGGAGTGGTGAATGGTCGAGGGTGAAGGATGGTTGGGGAGGTGAAAATGCTGTGAGTGGTGGATAGTTGGGATGGTGGATGGCTGGGAGTGATGGGTAGTTTGTGAATAGTTGTGGTAGCAGACCAGTAATAACATTATTAATTTCAATATTTATGGGAAACAACAATTTGTAGAGGTAGTTGATGTCAAGAATGGTTGAGAGTAGTAGCACTAGTACTAGTAATGGTACTAGTGCCGGTAGCGAGAGGGGAGCAGGGATCGATTCCCACCAACACAAATCATGCTAAAAGGCAATCAACGCAGTTTCATCCATCCAGTCAACTGTACCCTCACGAACCCCAGATGATTTCATTTAACCGAATTATCTTCAAAAATACACACACACACACACACACACACACACACCACACACACACACACACGAGCTCGCACCTACACACATTTTCTCCTCTCTCTCGTTCTCTTTCTCTTTCTCTCTCTCTCCGCCCTGGGGGCACAACTCTGGGGGTGCCCGCAACCCCCCTGGGGGATATAACTAGGTTCCCCAGCCCCGCTGGGGATGTAACTAGGTTCCTAAGAGGTGCTGGGGTTACATTGCTATTATCTGAGGTTTAAGATTATATTTCCTATATGCTAACTGAACATTTTTGGACCTTGGGTTTCAGTACTAAATTTGGGGGGTTCGAGAGTAGCTATCAACAGAGGAGGAGGAGGAGGAGGAGGAGGAGGAGGAGGAGGAGGAGAAAAGGAAGAAAGTAGAAGAAAAAGGAAAAGAGAAAGAGAAAGAGGAAGGAACAACAACGCTGGACTATGAACAATAACAAGACCCTACAACAATGTCGAGTCGTTATTATAACAATGACAATAAGAGCAATACTATAGTAATACTGGCACTGAAAACTCTACAACTAAATCGTTATTCCAACAACGACAACAAACAATAACACTAAATTAGCATTGGCGTAAAAAATAACATCACTTAACACGTGCAGTAACAACAACATCACTACTGTACAGTCGCCAGCAATATTACTGTACACCAACTATTCAGAGATACGCCGCGGACCCTCCAAATCTTACTGGCCCGCGCCAGGGATCCATAAAGGGGTGGAATAAAAACCATTTCTGGGTTCATACATACATATGAGCGGTGTGACCACCGCAGCCTCGGTCATCCACTCGACCCGGATGCTCCACTCGACCCGGATGGTCCACTCGACCCGGATGTTCCACTCGACCCAGATGGTCCACTCGACCCGGATGTTCCACTCGACCCGGATGGTCCACTCGACCCGTACAGACCACTCGACTTACACCTAGCCCAGGTATATAGGTACACACAGGTGTACACATACACACACACACACACACACACACACACACACACACACACACACACACACACACACCTCGTGGCGCTGTGGTTAGAATCCCCGACTGTCACTACGGCGGTCCGGGTTCGAATCCTGCCCAGGGCTGAAATAATTTCAGTATCACTGCGCTGCGGGTTGTTACTCCAACTCTCGTGGGCGGGGAGTTGCGGGTGTGTTTGCGTGTGAGGTCACAGTATTACCCATAGATCGGCCATACGAGCTCTGAGCTCTCACCCGGGAGGTTAATAACTGTCGATCACGAGTCCAAAACGTGATCCAAAGACCAAGGTTGAATACACACACAGACACAAACGCGCACGCAATACCTCTGCCACTCCATACCGTCGCCCGAAGCTCAGCGAGCGAAAAAAATATTGAATCACACTTTATTTATTTCAATCGCGCTCGGCGAAATATAGGGCGAAATCGACACACACACATGCATTTCGACTGGAATTCTGGCAGACCAGGAACGCCGGAGGCTCTCCGTTCAATATACTGCGGTCTTCAGCGCGAAAACACACCTTCCACACACTGTAATTCAATTCAAGCGTGAGCCTGGGGGAAGTTTGCAGGAGTAGTGTGGCAGAAGCTGCCCCATACATGGGAGTAATGGAAGGAGCTGAGAGACCTTTCCACACTGTTCTATTTGACCACGAGACGGAGAAACTTGCAGGAGTAACGTGGCGGAGGTAAGGACAAACGCGGGAGTCCTGTCCAGTAGTGGACGCCGAATGTAGGTGACCTGACCCGTTGTATTGCATTATCTATTCTGTAAGAAATTTTATTATCCTATGAAATTTGTCCCCACCTCTCTCTCCTCTTTTTTATTTTTTTTCTCCGTTTTTACGTCTGGGATCCAGGGCTGCAGAATGGGAAGGGAGAGAATGAGGGAGAAAGAAGAGAAGAGAATAAACACGAGAGAATGAGGGGGAAGGAGAGGGAAGGGGAGGACAGGGGAGGAGAGGGAAGGAAAGGGAAGAGGAGGGAAAGAGATGGGAAGAGAGGGAAGGAGAGGAAAGAAGAGGGAAAGAGAGGGAAGGGGAGGGGAGGAAAGGGAAACAAAAGGAAGAGGAGAGAAGGAGAAGAACGAAGAGGAAATAGTAGGGAAGGGGAGGGAAGGAAAGGGAAGGGGGGGGAGAGGGAGGGGGGAGAGGGACGAAGACGGAAGAGGAGGGAAGAAAAGGCAATGGAAGGAAAGGGAAGAGGAGGGAAGAGGAGGTAAGGTGAGGAACGAAGAAGGAAGGGGAGGGAAGGAGAGGGGAGGTGAGGGAAGAGGAGGGAAGGAGAGGGAAGGAGAGGGAAGGAGAGAGAAGAAGAGGGAAGGAGAGGGATGTTGCATTGCAATAAATGTATTGTAATACAGAACAGAGAAAGCCGCATTCAGAATTCGGGTTCAGAAGATCAGAGAATTGTAAAGATCATGGAGTGACGACAGTTTCACCTCTTCAATACGATTTAAATTCCCGAGCGCAGCGTCGCCTGATGTACGATGATTCGATGATGCATCACAACACTCGTGTTATGAAATATGAAGTCATTGGCGATTTACTAATTATCTTTCACTCTGAGTAATAATAAGCCCAGGGAACGGGATGAAGCCAGTTCTTAGAGTTCGGGGGGGTCACTCAGCTGAAACTATCAGTTGTTTTAAAAAACGATTAGACAACTTTATGGATGGGGATGAAAGGTGGTGATGGATACGGAGCTGCCTAGTGTAGGCCTTATGGTCTCTTGCAGTCTCCTTTATTCTTATGTTATGTTATGTCTTATGTTATATATAACATCAACACGCCGGCAGCGGAATCCTCGTATATCCACTCGCGTCTCAAGTCGCCTCCGTAGGCGTCATCGTATGGACAAGGGAGTATATGTTAACACAGATAAGAGGATTCGTAAGACGTAATCATGATGTGCAGAACTCAGAATGCCAAAATCGGAAATTAAAACAGAATCATATTAAAGTATAAACAAAGGTCAGATAGGCTAATCAGAAATAAATTGCCATCGTTTCAATGTCATTAAGTCATTAGGTAACATTTAAAGGGATACAAAGTCAGTTAGGAAGTAAAGAGAGAGAGAGAGAGAGAGAGAGAGAGAGAGAGAGAGAGAGAGAGAGAGAGAGAGAGAGAGAGAAGTAATTCAAGAGCTGTGGAAGCTGGAACGCATAGTGTCTTGTGCCTGAACTTGTTTTTTAATTACTCCGAAGCGTTTGAAAAACTTGTTGTGTTGGAAATATTGAAAAATTTGTCGTGTTGGAAATATATCTAGGAAAATTAAACAAGAGTTTTCTTATCGCCACGCTACCTTCCAACAGGGAAGATGAGGGAAGGGGGTGGAAGGAAAGGGGAGGGGAGGGAAGGAGAGGGAAGGAGAGGAACGAAGAGGGAAAAGGAGGGGAGGAAAGGTAGGAGAGAAACGATGAGGAGGGAAGGAGTGGGAAGGAAAGGGAAGGAAAGGGAAGGAAAGGGGAGGAGAGGGAAGGAGAGGGAAAAGGAGAGAAGGAAAGGGTAGGAGAGAAACGAAGAGGAGGGAAGGAGTAGGAAGGTAAGAAACGAAGAGGAAAGAGGAGGGAAGGGGAATGAAGCAGAGGGAAGAGAAGGGAAAAAGAGGGAAGAGGAGGGATGGGGAGGGAAGTGGAGGGAAGGATAGGACAGGAGAGAAAAGTGGTAAGGAGAAGGAAGGGGAGATAAGGAGAAGGAAGGAGAGTTAGGGAGACGGAAGTAAAAGAGATATAAGGAGAAAAGAGGTGAGATGTAGGAAGGCAGACATATTTAAAAGGTTTACTTTCGACGTGAAAAAACAAGCAAACAAATCAGTATTCGCCGGTGTAGTACTTACAAGCGAACCCGCCTGTAAACACAAGAAGCCTCAATGAGCCAGTCACGCACTTTGATAAAGTCTTGGACTACAAACTCGTCCAACCACATACCAAGGCCCGGAGCCTTGTTTCTCACTCATGTATCCATCCAGTGGGGCACCCGCAAGAGCGCCGCCGCTTTCTGGTCTTCCTCGTTGAACAAAAACTCGAACCTCAAGGTGTGGCAGAGTGCGGGGGTGACGGAGGATTTCGGAACACATCAGCATCTGGTCGCGCTGCGGTGGTCACGGCGCTCGACCGTTGTCCTCAAACGGATCAAAGGGTTTAACAAGGGTGACGCAAGCAAGGTCATCATATTAAGACAACAGGTCAGGTCTCGCGGTAATGTATTTAAACTGGACAAATTTTGATTTAAGAAGGAAATAGGCAAGGATTGGTTTACTAATAGGATGGTCAACGAATGGAACAGACTTAGTAACCATGTAGAAAGCACTGAAACTATCAGTTGTTTTAAGAAACGGTTAGACAACTTTATGGAAGGAGATGACAGGTGGTAATGAACATGGAACTGCCTAGTGTAGGCCTCATGGTCTCTTCCAGTCTCTTTCATTCTTATGTTCTTATGACTCCTAACCTTCGTCAAGAGGCGCTTAGTAGCTACGGCTAAGGAGAGCAGCACGCTTCCGATTACGCCACCAGCGTACAATACTTATATCATTGCAATTAAAAAGGAATTTTAATTCATATTTACAATCTCATATATATATATATATATATATATATATATATATATATATATATATATATATATATATATATAATCAGAAACACTGGCAATTTGTGTTCAAGTAAGCATGAATGACCACTGGGAGAGATAAACTAAAAGGCAAAGCGCTTTTGTATATTGCATCTGGTGCAAAACAGAAAAGGAAGATTACATATATATATATAATATATATATACATATATATATATATATATATATATATATATATATATGCATCCACAGAGGAATGCGGGAAGGTTTTCTTGATCAGACATCGGTCCCCAAGCTCAACCTGATGAATATAGTAATTACAATTTGAACCATTTGATTATCCATTGCAATACCACTGTATATTTAACTGGTCTTAATCTCTCCCCATTCCATATTATGTGTCAGGTTAATTGGGGTAAGGCAGCGATGCCATTTTGAGTTTTTTTCCCACAAATATGTGGGAGAAATTTGAAGTAGAATTTGAAGAATTATATGTTGCAATGAACTTATTTGTGTATATTAATATTTCCTTCCTTTTGTGGGAAAAATGTGCAAATTCAGATTTCCTTGTGGGGATTTTGTTGAAAAAATCTCACTCATTTGTGGGAACTGGCATTGATCACAGTGGCAACAGTGGGGTACGGGTCGATGGTCTGGGGGCTCCCGGGGTACCTATGGGGAAAATGGTTGAAAACCCCGGACCTAGGGTGACGTCAGCCTAAATGTCTATGTCGTCTCCTACGTCACTCCAGGGGGTCCTCAAGCGGGACCGTGTGTGTGTGTGTGTGTGTGTGTGTGTGTGTGTGTGTGTGTGTGTGTGTGTGTATTGTTGTAATCCTCCTTTTCTATGTACTTTGCACTGAAAATGTAACATACGGAAGAGCTTTGCATCGTTTAGTTTTTCTTTCCAAGTAGTCACTCTTGCATACATACATACATATATATATATATATATATATATTATATATATATATATATATATATATATATATATATATATATATATATATATATATATACTATCCGAGAGTTGACACCTTGACGCGGTGGATACGCTTGAGAATCTTAAAGATTACAAAAGCTATGTCGATAGGGAGGAAATCTCTGCAGGGTCACCCATAGCGAACAGGTTCTGTAAGATAGATCAAACAAAGAGCAGCTCACACACACAGTTGCAGGATCCACTGCTATTTACTAACTGGCACGTCCCTGATGGCGAACAGGTAAACTCCTCATAGATATATGGGGTACCGTCATAATGACGGCGTGGACCATTGGGCACCCTATAGGGCTTATCCGAATATAATGAATAAGGTGACACCAGAGAAATATCCTACCAGAAACCAACTGGCACGGTGGTGAGATTACTGCCAGAACCCCTTGATAGCAACCATGAATAGTACAACCAAAACAAAACCGGACGTTCTTGTTGGATCATCGTCTCCTAAAGGTCCAACCGCATTGCCTCGTGTGCTTACGGGCAGTGTGCCACCGAATGTGAGTAAGCACTGTCCAAGCAGATCCAAGTCTTGGACATTAAACAGCATGAAGAAAATGAAGATCTATACTTACAACGTAAGAACTCTCTCAGAAGACCATAGGCTGGAGAGTTTAATGGAAGAACTAGACAACATCAAGTGGGACATCGTAGGACTGAGCGAAGACCGACAAGGGGATGAAAAGCTGATACAGTTACAAGATGGTCACCACCTGTTCTACAACAGAGGTAAGGACAAAGACAGATTAAATCAAATTAATCTATCTACCCTTGGAGCTTCCTCCGGGACGCGTCACCGTGTGGCCTTCCTCATGTGGGAACAGAACCCGGGAGCTTCACCAGCTCCAGAGGACCCAGCCGCGGCATTTTCCACCTTATCAGAGGGGTAGCCGAAACAAAGCCGACCTTGACTCTTCGCCGGAATACACCCAGTGGGGGAATCCCCAGTCCCCGTCCATCCGCGCGATTCGGTCGCCTTTTATATGCAGGGGACATGGTGACGGATTTCTTATCCTTCGTCATAGAAATTCGAGTAAGAGATGGTGCCCTGGTGGGGTGGGGTAACATTCTAATGTTGAAATGAATAAAATATCGAAATAAAACTACGCACAAAAAACAAATAAATTCACGAATAAACAAACAAATAAATAAATACATAAATACATATACCAAAGGCTTTGCCCCCCTTACACGGGAAGTAGCCAAAAGACAAGGCATAGAAACCACTCCCACCCATTCCATCCCCAACATACTCCACTTCCCTCTACACTCTTCCCTCCCTCTTATCTTGGCACCTCCTGGATGACGGGTCATCCCTACATCTTGTCCACTGTCCCGGGTTAGAAGCGGAACACAAATGTACGAGTGTGTGTGTGTGTGTGTGTGTGTGTGTGTGTGTGTGTGTGTGTGAATCACCTTGGTTTTTAGATCACGTGTTGGACTCGTGATCGACAGCTATTTCCCTCCCGGAAGCTCAGAGCTCGTATGACCGATCAATGGGTAATTCTTTGACCTTACACTCACACACACACCCAATTCTCCGCCCACGAGAATTGGAGTAACAACTCGGAGCGCAGCGATACTGAAATTGTTTTCAGCCCTGGGCAGGATTCGAACCCGGACCGCCGTAGTGATAGTCTGGGACTCTACCAACCGCGCCACCGAGTCGTGTGTGTGTGTGTGTGTGTGTGTGTGTGTGTGTGTGTGTGTGTGTGTGTGTGTGTGTGTGTACCCTTTAAAGTCTGTTCCGTTTCCCTTCAGCCAGCGCCAGACGATTCAATTCAGCTGAGGGGGAGCGACGCCCCCCTGGGGGGGGCAGGTCAAGGGTCAAGGTATACGTTCGAGGGCCACGTGGTCGGTCGCCCTCGAGGTCACAGCCGGAGAGAGAGAGAAAGAAATGGAGAGATAGAGAGTGAGAAAGAGTGAGAAAGAGAGGAGGAAGTAAAAGAAAGAGAAAATTTGAGAAAGAAGAGAATGAGAGAAAGAGGGAAGAGATAGAGAATAATGAAACGAAAGAGAAAAAGAAAACGAAATAATGAGAGAAAAAAATAAGAGAAAGAAAAAGAGGGAGAAAAGAGATGCAGGGAGATAAAAAGTCAGATAGAGAGTAATATATATAAATAGATAAAGAGATAGACTGACAGACACAAAGAGAGAAAAAACGAAATGATGAGAGAAAAATATAAGAGAAAAAGAGAAAAAAAAAGAGATGCAGAGAGATAAAAAGAGTCAGACAGAGAGTAGTATATATATAAATAGATAAAGAGATTGACAGACACATACAAAGATTGATAGGGAGAGAGTTAGCGAGTGAGAGCAGCCAGTAAATGTTCAATATTGGATCAACGATGTAATGCCGTTTTGCTGCTCAGCTAACACAACTTTAAGCAAAGGGACTCCCCCTTCCGCTCTTCCCTCCTCCTCCTCCTCCCTCCTCCTCCTCCTCCTACTCCTCTTCCTCCTTCCCCGTCCTCCTTCACCTCTTCCTTCTCTTACATTCCCTCCCACTCCCCCTCTTCATCCTCCCCTTTCCGCTCCTCCCTCCCTCCTCCTCCTCCTCCCCGTCCTCCTTCACCTCTTCCTCCTCTTACATTCTCTCCCACTCCCCCTCTCCTTCCTTCACCTCTTCATCACCCCCTTCCGCTCCTCCCTCCCTCCTCCTCCTCCTTGCTCCTCCTCTTCCTCCTTCCCCGTCCTCCTTCACCTCTTCCTCCTCTTACATTCCCTCCCACTCCTCCTCTCCTTCACCTCTTCATCCTCCCCCTTCCGCTCCTCCCTTCCTCCTCCTCCTCTTCATCCTTCCCCATCCTCCTTCACCTCTTCCTCCTCTTTCATTCCCTCCCACTCCTCTCCTCTCCTTCACCTCTTCATCCTCCCCTTCCGCTCCTCCTTCCTTCTTCCTCCTCCTCCTCCTTCCCCGTCCTCCTTCACCTCTTCCTCCTCTTACATTCCCTCCCACTCCCCCTCTCCTTCCTTCACCTTTTCATCCTCTTCTGTTCTTCCTCCACCACCGCCCCTTCCTTCCTCTCTTTATCTTCTTCTATTCTTTCATCTCCATCTTCTCCTCCCTCCCACTCTTCCCCTCCCACTTCCTCCTCCATTTCCTTTACCTTCACTCCAGCTACCTCCACCCCTTCAACTTTACCTCCATATTCACCTCTTCCTCCTCCTCCTCCACCTCCCACTTTCTACTCTCTCCTTGCCTCCTCTCTGGACCTTCCCGTCCCCGTCCCCGTCCACGAATAATATGCCCGAGAGTTTTGTGTATTTTGAAAAAAAAAAAAAAAAAACTTTGGTTATCCCTGGCATGACGCCTCTGATTAGATATTCCGTTTCATGCAATTTGTGTCCCTGGGGGAGGAGGGGGAGGAGGAAGAGGAGGAGGAGAAGGAGGAAGAGAAGGAGGAGGAGGAGAGAAGGAGGAGAGGGAGGGGAGGGAGGACAGCACGGTAGCCCAGTGGATACCGTGTCAAACTCATGACCAGGTGATCGTGAGTTCGATTCCCGTGACCAGCCCTGGCCAAGCGGGGAGGCGAACCAAACATCGGCCAAAAAATAATAAATAAATAAATAAAAAATAAGTAAATAAAATAAAACAAATAAAACAGGGGCTCGCAGCAATTGACAGGGCTTGCCCTCCCCGTGAGTTTCTCACTTCCCACTTTGTGAGAGTGAGATGGTGAGTTCAGTTCAACTTCGTCATGACGAAGCTACCCGCAGTCGTCCGCTTCAGTGATCAACCCACACGTGCGCCGTGACAAGCAGCAACACACCAATTCGTTTACCTGAGTACAACAGGACACCTTAAACATCAGATCCTTTCTCGAGAGTCTTGGTTTACCAATAGAGTGATTGACGAATGGAATACACTTAGTAACCATGTTTGTGTCATTTTGAACTAATTCGTTCTGTTTTGAAGGGTCGTTGTGGCGTGACGGTACGATCTTCGCCTTCTACGAAGCCAGCCGCTCTGGCGAGGGTTCGAATCCCAGTAGGAGAGTTTATTAGTAACCATGTAGTAGTGACCGCTGAAACTATCGGTCGTCTTAAGAAACGATTAGACAACTTTATGGATGGGGATGACAGGTGGTCATGGATATGGAACTCCCTAGTGTAGGCCTTATGGCCTCCTGCAGTCTCCTTCATTCTTATGTACGTCCTTCAACCCACCATCCTATCTCCGCCATCGCTACTATCAATTCTATTCTCACAACCTTCAACGCCACCAACCACCCACACACAACTACCAATTGTGTACTGGAATAGCAATGTCCCGTCGTTTGGTCCGAGGATCCCCCAAAAACGTTTCTTTTAGAATGCCAAATGCCAATGGAGGGTGGATGGGGTGTGGGGGGGGGTGATACTTTTATATATATATATATATATATATATATATATATATTATATATATATATTTTTTTTTTTTATATATATATATATTTTTTTTTTTTGGGGGGGGGGAGTGAAGTATCACTCCCATGGGCTTTGTTTGAGCCCGTAAAAGGGGCGAGGGGGGTGATACAGTGGCACTTATCCTCACTTCCCCCCCACACTTCCTTCCCCCTTTCCCCCAAACTCGTTACCCGAGTCCCCCTCGTTCTCAGTTGGGTATCGCTGTCGCCAACTGACTGCCACGGGTTGGAGCCACTTCAAGCTGGCGCCAGAGGTTCCCGGCGTCGCCAGGCGATTTTATTCAACACCGACTTGACCTCAGGGTATAGACTTTATTTTTATTTTACTATACCTACCCCAACCCCCGATCCAAAATTCTCCCAAAAACAAGACAAAATAACCCCCTTCCTCCCTCCTTCAGACCAAACGGTCCCCCATTCCTCCTAAATTCTCTCTTCAAGAGAATGCTAGTGTCCTCAACTCCCAATCCAGGCTCTCCCCCTTGACCTTCCCCCATCCCCACACCTCTTTCCATGGCTAGGGTTTCCCTATCGACCTCTGGGAGCTTGCGAGACAGACTTCCCCGGGGGAAGGGGAGAGGGGAAAGGGAAGGGGAAGGGGAGAGGGGAAAGGGAAGGGGAAGGGGAGAGGGGAAAGAAGGGGAAAGGGGAGGGGAAGGGGAAAGGGGAAAGGGGAGGGGAAGGGGAAAGGGGAGGGGAAGGGGAGAGGGGAAAGAAAAGGGGAAAGAGGAGGGAAGAGGGAAAAGACAAGGGGAAAGAGGAGGGAAGAGGGGAAAGACAAGGGGAAAGGGGGATGGGGGAAAGGGAGAGGGGAAAGGAAGAGGGGAAAGACAAGGGGAAAGGGGGATGGGGAAAGGGAGAGGGGCAAGAAAAGGGGAAAGGGGAGGGGGGAAAGGGAGAGGAGAGGGGGGAAAGGGAGAGGGGAAAGGGGAGAGGGGAAAGGGGAGAGGGAAAAGGGGAGAGGGAAAAGGGGAGAAGGGAAAGGGGAGAGGGGAAAGGGGAGGGGAAGGGGAGAGGGGAAAGAAAAGGGGAAAGGGAGAGGGGAGAGGGAAAGGGGAGGGGAAGGGGAGAGGGGAACGAAAAGGGGAGAGGGGAGGGGAAGGGGAAAGGGGAAGGGGGGAAAGTCTACTTCACTCGTCTCCAGCCCCTCTATCATCAGTCCCAGATCCGTCCACACAGCCACCAAAGCACAAAGCCCCCACAACCCAGCCTACTCCAGTCTCTCTTGCTCTCAGCCTCCTAGCCTGATACATAACCGAACGCGAATACAACGAAGCCCGTAGGCTAATACAACAACACCTGCAACCTACCCCCCCCCCCCAAGCCTACAACAAAGCCTTTGGACTCCAGGAGATAATGTCCACCTGAACAAAGGTCTCCCTATTTTCTCTTTATCCCCCTCTCTTTCTCTCTTTGAGAGAAATTACGGGGGGCACCTTTAAAGGGCAGCCCAGAAATAATCGGGCACTGGAAAACGCCAAGATTTTTTTTTTTTTTTTTCCCAGACGTCCCGCCGAGCTCAACAAAGGGAGGCCGGCGATTATTTTCATATTTTCGAAGCGAAGCACACAGGCCAGGGCAGGAAAGAATCATATTCGAATAATTGTATACAGTTGCAGGGACAAGTCCTGCAAATGTAAATGCATATACACACGTGCATGCTCCCACGCACGTACACGCGCGCACACACATACACACACATGCGCACACACACACACGCCCACCAGTTAATTTTCTTTCTTCAAACATAGACTATATGTACTCCACCCTCAATCTCATTAATAATTCGGTATGCTGAGTTATATATATATATATATATATATATATATATATATATATATATATATATATATATATATATATATGATATATATATATATATATATATACACATATAGAGAGAGAGAGAGAGAGAGAGACAGAGACAGAAAGAATGTGTGTGTGTGTGTGTGTGTGTGTGTGTGTGTGTGTGTGTGTGTGTGTGTGTGTGTGTGTGTGTGTGGGCGCGCGTGTGTAAGTATGTGTATGTATCTGCCCGCTTAAGCAACTAGTCTTACATCCATACAGTCTATATACCCTCCCTCTACCACAACCCCCTTTCTAATCCCCCCCCTAACCTTCCCCCCCTCCCTCTCCCTCTCATCGATAGCACTAACTCTGTACTCATCAAGTGCTGATGGGGAGATCGACAACAACGGAAATCGGTTAATCATTTTACGATTACTTCCCCCCTCCCCCCACACCCACACCCTCCTCCCCCCTTCCCTCCTTCCACCTCCCACTAACTCACAATTCTCCTTCATTCCACATTACCTCCTCCACCATTCAGAGTCCACTGCTGAACCAAGGCCTCACCTAACTTCTTTCACAAGTTGTACCACTGTGCCAGTTTGCCACGTCACTCCTGCAAACTTCTCTATCTCGTTACATAGACATAACTACCACCCTCTCTCCTGTTCTCTCTACTGGGAAAATTCAAAATTCGTAAATCTCCAACCTTCGGAGTTGTCGGTGATTTTCTTAATTATTATTATCATTATCATCATTATTATTATTATTATTATCATCATCATTATTATTATTATCATCATTATTATCATTTCCTATGGTTCTCCTTCGCTTCTATCCGAAGACCGAGCCAATTTTGCGGCCAAGTCCAGGTCGACTTGGTGGCGAGTTGGCCTACGAGAGTGAGAGTGAGAGCGAGTGAGAGAGTGTGAGAGTGAGTGAGAAACAGGGATTCGGACTATCTATCGTCCAGGCGGTAGGTCGGTACCTCTTCCCCTTCGGTTGTTCCCTCCTCTTCGGCTCCTCACACACATTCCTCTCTTCTTCTTACTCCTCTCTTTCTTCCTCTTTCACTATCATCTTCAACTCTCTTCCTCCCCCCCTCTCTCTCTCACTCACACACACACACGAACACAAACACACGCAGAAAGAGAAAGCGAGAGAGAGAGAGAGGGGGGGGAGAGGGAGGGAGAGGGAGGGAGAGGGAGAGAGGGAAGGGAGAGGGAGAGAGGGAGGGAGAGGGAGGGAGAGAGAGAGAGAGAAAGAGAGAGATCGGCGGTGGGGGACCCCCAAGGCCAGGCAGCAAGGACACAGAGGACCCTAAGAATAAAACGAACTATAAAAAGTTTATTGATCCGACCCAAGCCAGTAGTACGGGACGAAGACCTATTCACTTACTCTCCCTTTATCCATTACCCATCATGCACTGCCCGTCTCGACCTCGAACCCCCCCAACTCCCCCCTTCGACCCAACCCCCCCTCCTCCCCCCTGTGACCCACTTACGACCACCACCCTTCCCCCATTCCCAGGGTCGTTGCACTCCTTCGACCGTGACAGGAAGGAGAGGGGGCTTACCTGAGGGGGGGGGGTCACCTGTACCCTACGTGCTGGGGGTCTGTCGGCGCGAGTGGTAGTTACTGGGGTCTATCCTGAGTCAATGTTGCTCTGAGGCGAGCTCGAAGGAGAAAGACAGAGAGGAGGGGAGAGAGAGAGAGAGAGAGAGAGAGAGAGAGAGAGAGAGAGAGAGAGGGGGAGAGAGGGGGAAGAGAGAGAGGAGAGAGGAGGGAAGGGGGAAGAGAGAGAGGAGGGAAGGGGGAAGAAAGAGAGGAGGGAAGGGGGAAGAGAGAGAGAGAGGGAAGGGGGAAGAGAGAGAGGGAGTGAGAGAGAGGGAGAGAGAGTGAGAGCAAAAGAGAAAGGGAGAGAGAGAGGAGGGAGGGGAAAGAGAGAGAGGAGAGAGAGAGGAGGGAGGGGGGAGAGAGAGAGGAGGGAAGGGGAAGAGAGAGAGAGGGGGAAGGGGAAGAGAGAGGGAGGAGGGAAGGGAAAGAGAGAGAGAGGAGGGAAGGGGAAGAGAGAGAGGAGGGAAGGGGAAGAGAGAGAGGAGGGAAGGGGAAGAGAGAGAGGAGGGAAGGGGAAGAGAGAGAGGAGGGAAGGAGAAGAGAGAGAGGGAAAGGGGGAAGAGAGAGGGAGAGAGAGGGAGAATCCTGCTTTATCTCTCCTGGCCCGGGGAGCAGGAGCAGTGGCCAAGCCTCATCGTGTGGCGCTATATCCACCCGCATCGCCGCAAAAGTGAACAAAAACTGTTCAACAGCGCAGTGGCCCCATTTGCAACGCGGGCGAGTGGGCCATGGGCCACTTAGTGGGTCACTGAATACACACACACACACTAAAACTAGTGGTGGAAGCCTAACGATTCTACTCAGTGTTGAAATTAGTGTGTCTCTCCCTACAGTTTAGGAACAGCAACGCATAACATTTGGTATCTTTGTATTCTCCTTCACTCGTACGTTATGTCTCTTCTAACGGGACTGAGGAAAGCGGGACTCACCCGCAGGCAAAAACCGAGTGCCCGGAGTTGCTGCCATTAAGCGAGTTTCATTCTTCTCATACGTAGCGAGACAAGAGTACTCGTGTATCAAGTGTTGATACTTTGTATTATAGCATATAACGAAACAGATTCACACAGTTTTTCCGTCTTTTTTTTTTTTTTTTTCAAAAGTGAGAGAGTGTCTGCGGAAGCCGTGATGATGCCAACGTGTTGGTCATCAGATTTTGATGCTGTTGGAGTGTTTGCCTTGAAGAATCTTTGATGTCAGGTGAAGGAGGAGGGACGTTTGATTTTGCATTAAGGCTTTGGTGGTCGGTCGTGGGCGTGCGAGTGATGTGATGTGGATGGAATTTGAGAAACTGTTTGTGGTGTGGGCGTGAAGACATGGGCGTGAGATGGTGGGTGTGAAGTGGACGTGAGATCATGGGGTGGGCGTGAAGTGGACGTGAGATCATGGGGTGGGCGTGAAGTGGACGCGAGATCGTGGGGGTGGGCGTGAGGTCGTGGGAATGGGCGTGAGGTTGTGGGAATGGGCGTGAGGTCGTGGGAATGGGTGTAATACAAACAGGATTTAAATTCCTTCTTTCGTTCTTATTTCATCGCCACTTCACATCCTCCCCCCCTCCCCCCTCCCCCCACCTCTCAGACTTTTGGAAAGTTAGGCATGAGGAATGACAGGCCAGACACGCGGAGCCGTCATGAACAACCAACACAAAGAAGAATTTTTTCTTCTTCTCTCCCCCCCCCCACCCTTTTTGCGCTCAGCGGAAGCAGCGGCTTCGAAGGTTCTGTGCTTCCGGAGCTGAAGACTTCTGGGAGATCACGACGACTTCCGTTCTTGGCTGCCAAGGTCGTATTCCCCTTCAACGACCCTGAGGACTGCGGAGCCTCAGAGGGATCCTAAGAACCTTCGATCTCCTTAGACTCCTCGATCTAACAAGAGGAAAAACCCTATTTCGCCTAAGAACCCAACGAAGAAAGAGAGAGAGAGAGAGAGAGAGAGAGAGAGAGAGAGAGAGAGAGAGAGAGAGAGAGAGAGAGAGATTTGCTCATGGGAGTTTCAAACTGGAGGCTTTGTACTCACGAGCTGAAGCCGAAGCCGAACATACCATAACATAAAACGTCGTTATAGAAAACCTCTGACACACACACACACACAAAACAATGGGTCGCACTTTACTGAACATATTTGAAGTGAAAGCAGACTTCTCAACCTCAGCAAAAATCTTCTTTGTCACACTTATGGTCTGCGTGCCTCAAGAATTCCTCCCCCTCTCCCCCAACTCCCGCGTCCCCGTCCGCAACTACGTTGCGGAATGCAAACAAGCACTCAAGGCTCATAAAAATAATTCTAATATTACTCAAGGTATCAAAACGCTCCTCGCACGGAGGCCTTTGACCCGCGGCAGGAGCAACGAGGTCTCAGGGTCAGATCGAGTCTCCTCACTCTTCGTGACGAGATCGTCAAAAACCCGAAGAAGAACCTCATCGTCAGGTGCTGCCGGAGTTCGATGAAACGCGTCTCCGGTACCTCTGCAACTGAGTGGTGGCCGGGGTCTGGGAGAGACGATGGGTTCATGATGGCTTGTGGGTGTTGGTTGGTATCGACAGGAAAATATTACTATTACATTCAATCAATCAATCAATCAAATCAGCCATCCTTAGTCCACTGCTGAACAAAGGCCTCCTCCATAGCATTTCATGATTCACACGACCGCGCCAACCTCTGCCACGTCGCTCCTGCAAACTTCTCAATCTCATCTCTCCACCTTCTGTCTGGTCTCCCTCTTCCACGCTTCCCATCTCGCGGCGTCCACTCACTAACACACTTGCTCCATCGCTCATCAGTCGATCGCACTAACTCTCCAGCCCAATTCCACTTCCTCTTTTACCGCCTCCACAAGATCTTTCAATCTAGTCTGCTCTACTACATTACTAATAAATTAATATCACATTTTTTCAATATTCAGATCTTCGAAGGCACCTTTTAGATCGGCAATGCGTCATCGCTACGATGACGTTATGGTGACGTCATGGGTGACCCGAGCAAGGCAATTTGATCCCCCCCCCCAGGGGGGGGGAGACGGCACCATCGCAGAGAACTCTCGCATCTACAAGTTCCAAGAAAACTCTCGAAGTCGCTACTTCGAAGACGCCAAAGCCATCGAAGTCCTTCAAGAACTCTCCAAGAACTCAGATCGCGGTCGACCAACCCTCCGACCAGATGACGGTCTTCAGTCAGTATGTATTTTTTCATGCTGGTGTCATGTGATTTTATTAAGTAATTAACATGAAAAAATCACAGCAGAATATATTTGGTGTAAACCATTAAAAAAAAAAAAAAAAAAAAAAAAAAAAAAAAAAAAAAAAAAAAAAAAAAAAAAAAAAAAAAAAAAAAAAAAAAAAAAAAAAAGGTTCCTGCAATTGACAGAGTCTACCGCGGGTTCTTCTTCTCTCCCTTCAATTTCCCTTCAATTAACAAAGTCGATAAAGAAATAGAAAGGAACCTGTCAAGAAGGTTCGAGTTCCTGCAAGAAATCCAGCTTTGGTTTACAGTCTCTGACCACGGGGTTAAAACAAATAAAACAAATAAATAAATGGACAAACAAAATAACATCTGACGCCTAATCTGCGGAGTCTTTGTTAAATGTACTTACCCATTCATCGTCTTGTTCATGGGTTCATTCATTTATTCATACAAATCTTAATACAAATACAATACTTAGATACATACATATACCAAAGGCTTTTCCCCCCTAATAAGGGAGGTAGCCAATACAATACTTAATATAATCAATTTCAACATAAATCGACAAAGCGGGCATATGCATGCCGTAGACTTTCACACACATACACACACACACACACACACACACACACACACACACACACACAGACAGCTCGTTTTGCCATCGGTGCCAAACTTCCCACCGCGGAGATCGCAAGAAACAGAAATCCTTTGATGAAGGACTGCACGTGCGTGCTCACGCGGACACCCGAATCTGACCCAGGAGGCATCGGAATTCAGAAAAGAGGGAGGGGGGGGGGAAGAGAGGGGAATGGAATGGGGGAGGGGACTGGAATGGGGAAGAGGAGTGGAATGGAGGTGAGAAGGGAGAGCGAAGAGGGAAGGGGGAAGAGGGAAGGGGGAAGAGGGAAGGGGGGAGAGGGCCGAAGGAGGAGAGAGGGGCGGAGGAGGGAGAGGGAGGGGAGAGGGAGGGGCGAGGGAGGGGGAAGAGGAGGGGGGAGGGAGGGGGAAGAGGAGGGGGCGAGGGAGGGGAGAAGGACGAGGGAGGGGAGAAGGGCGAGGGAGGGGAGAAGGGCGAGGGAGGAGAGAGGAGAGAGGGGCGAGGGAGTGGCGAAGGAGGGGAGGGGGAGAGGAGGAAGAGGATTGGAAGAGGAGGGAAAGGGAGAGAGGGAGGGAAAGGGAGAGAGGGAGGGGAGGAGGTGAGAGGGAGGGTAGGGGAGGGGGAGAGGAACAAGAGGAGGGAAAGATGAGGGAGAAGGAAAGGAGTGGGAGGGAGAGAAGGGGGAGAGGGGGGATGAAAGGGAGCCAGGAATGAAGGAAATGGAGATGTATTGAAAGACGCGAGATAACGACCCGAAGGGAATTACCACGGACAGGCACTGTGCCACTTGATGGAGCCCCCCAGCGGAGGAAGGGGGAGGGGGGAGCAAGCGGGGGAGGGGGGAGGGGGGAGGAAGGGGGAGGGGGGAGCAAGCGGAGGAAGGGGGAGGGGGAGGTGGGAGCAAGCGGGGGAGGGGGGAGGTGGGAGCAAGCGGGGGAGGGGGAGGTGGGAGCAAGCGGGGGGAGGGAGAGGTGGGAGCAAGTGGGGGAGGGGGGAGGGTCAGCGAAAGAGAGGCAAAGGGAGGGGAGTGGAAAGGAAGGAGAGTGGAAGGGAAGGGAATGGAAAAGAGGGGAGGAGAGTGGAAAGGAGGGGAGTGGAAGGGAGGAACGGAAAGGAGGGAAGAAGGGTATGGGAGGAGCAGAAAGGTGGGGGAGGCGGAAAAGTAGAGTATGGGAGGAGAGTGGAAGGGAGGGGAAGGGAGGAGAGTGGAAGGGAGGGGAGGGGGTGGAAGGGAGGGGAGGGGGTGGAAGGGAGGGGAGTGGAAGGGAGGGGAGGAGAGTGAAAGGGAGGGGAGAGGAGTGGAAGGGAGAGGAGTGGAAAGGAGGGAGTGGAAAGGAGGAGAGTGAAAGGGAGGGGAGTGGAAAGGAGGGGAGTGAAAGGGAAGGGATTGGAAGGGAGGGGAGTGGAAGGGAGGTGAGTGGAAGGGAGGGGAGTGGAAGGGAAGGGAGTGGAAGGGAGGGGAGTGGAAGGGAGGTGAGTGGAAGGGAAGACAGTGGAAGGGAAGGGAGTGGAAGGGAGGGGAGTGGAAGGGAAGGGAGTGGAAGGGAGGGGAGTGGAAGGGAGGTGAGTGGAAGGGAGGTGAGTGGAAGGGAGGTGAGTGGAAGGGAGGTGAGTGGAAGGGAGGGGAGTGGAAGGGAGGGGAGTGGAAGGGAGGGGAGTGGAAGGGAGGGGAGGGGGTGGAAGGGAGGGGAGAGGAGTGGAAGGGAGAGGAGTGGAAAGGAGGAGAGTGAAAGGGAGGGGAGTGGAAAGGAGGGGAGTGAAAGGGAAGGGATTGGAAGGGAGGTGAGTGGAAGGGAGGTGAGTGGAAGGGAGGGGAGTGGAAGGGAGGGGAGTGGAAGGGAGGGGAGTGGAAGGGAGGGGAGTGGAAGGGAGGGGAGTGGAAGGGAGGGGAGTGGAAGGGAGGGGAGTGGAAGGGAGGGGAGTGGAAGGGAGGGGAGTGGAAGGGAGGGGAGTGGAAGGGAGGGGAGTGGAAAGAAGGGGAGTGGTCATTTCTAGATCACTTCAATGACTTTGTACTGGCATATCCCGTCACACTTGCGGTTTGAACTATGCGGAAACCGCAGCGGTCCCGCATAGTCAAGGAAAAAGCTACGCGGTTATGTATGTACGCTTCCATTGACTTACAATGTCACTGAGCCGCCGCGGTTGGAACCGCTGGTGTGAACAGGGCCTAAATCAAATCAACTCGTTCGTTCTTTAGGAAAATGTGTGAAACAAAATCCTATTACTACCAGTCGAACCGACCGTTAAAAAATGGTAATGAAAGACTTAATGAATTTCCGCCACATTTGCAAAAAAAAAGAAAAAGAAAAAAAAAAAGTAAGAGCAACCGTCGTGCACGCGGCAGCCAGGTGCGCGATGTCACATAAATGATCGTGTTCGTGGAATTCCCACGGAAGTTTGTCGAACCGACATCTACCTCCATCAATCACTAGCTGACATATTGTAAAAAATATCAAATGTTGGCTGTTGTTGGTTTTGTTGTCAACGCATCGGCTGTTCTAAAGAGAGAGAGAGAGAGAGAGAGAGAGAGAGAGAGAGAGAGAGAGAGAGAGAGAGAGAGAGAGAGAGAGAGAGAGAGAGAACATGGGTATTTGGCGCATTTTTTTTCTCCAAAAACAGCTGCCATCTTTGACAACCATTTCCCAGTGTCCGTCCCTCAATAATTGTGCTGCCCTCAAAAAAGCGAGTTATCAAATCTAATACTTCAGCATTCTGACAGAAGCAATTACAATTTTTTTTCGTTCTTTTAATCGCAATTATGGGCGTCAAATCTTGTTTCCTGTGAGTAGGAAGGTTCACGTATATAAGCATCTGCCTTTCCCCCACCCTCTCTCTCTCTCTCTCTTTCTCTCTCTCTCTCTGTCTCTCTCCTACATACAGTCTCTCTCTCTCCTACACACACACAGTCTCTCTCTCTCTCACACACACAGTCTCTCTCTCTCTCTCTCTCTCTCTCTCCTACACACACACACAGTCTCTCTCTCTCTGTCTCTCTCACACACACACAGTCTCTCTCTCTCTCTCTCTCTCTCTCATACAAACACAGCCTCTCTCCCACCTCGTTCACTTTGAAAGTCACCGGACAACCGTTTAATATACTTCTTTGATCTGATATGATGATATTTGTTTAACGTCACAAACTCCTCCCATTGGAATGCCAGGATGGTGCCTCTTACAGAGGGCTTTGTAACGTGGAATTTAATGAACCATGCCCTTGGTTCAACTTCGCCGGTGGCAGGATTCGAACCGCCATCCCCTCGACCTTTGGGGCAAGAAACGCAGCCTTAACCCGTCGTTTCTTTGATCTACTGTACATCAACCACCGCAGACCTCACGGTCCTCCTCTTGCCCCCTCTGAATAGCTACACTATTCCACCTCCTCTGCACAAGGTGCGTCTTACATAAACACCACCGCATGGGCTCAAAGCCTGTGGGAGTGATACTCCACTCCCCATCCCCCTAAAAAAAAAAAAAAAAAAAAAAATCACGGTCCTCCTGTCCAGCTCTTCCACGGGAACAAAGGTCCGAGCCAGCCGTCCTCCACGGGACCCTGAGCTTCCTCCTCCTCCTTCTCGGGACTAATTTGTGGAGTGGCCCGGCCGCGGCGGCCTCATTACTTTTCCTTCGCCAGACTTGGGTAATCGGGTAATTCGTTACCAAACTCTTCCGCGGCCACTAATTACCGACTCTTCCCAAACCGTCCGTAGCCCCGCCTCCCAATGTCCGTAGCCCCGCCTCCCAAAGTCCGAAGCCCCGCCTCCCAATGTTCGAAGCCCCGCCTCCCAATGTTCGAAGCCCCGCCTCCCAATGTTCGAAGACCCGCCTCCCAATGTTCGAAGCCCCGCCTCCCAATGTCCGAAGCCCCACCTCCCAGGTCCATAGCCCCTCCATAGGTTCGTAACCCCGCCCCCAAGGTCTGTAGCACCTCCCACCCAGGTCCATAGCCCCGCCTCCCACCCAGGTCCGTAGCCCCGCCTCCCCGAAGTCCGTAGCCCCGCCTCCCCCAAAGTCTATAACCATGCCTTCCCTTAACTCCTTAGCCCCGCCTCCCACTTCTGTACGTAGATACTCTGCCAATATGTAGTTTCTCTATCTCACCCCTCTTTCCTTATCCGCAGTCTCTCTCCCTCTGTGCACTATCGTCCCTCCCTTCCCCTCGGCTGGAGCCCTTCTTATCAGGCGCATAACCTAAATCACTGCCCCTGTCCCCCGGTGTGTCAACCCCCCTTTCCCTAACGATCACCCTTTACACTCTCTTCCTCCCTACTGGTGTTATCCCGTCCCTAACACCACCACATCCACCATCACCACCACATTCGCCACCACATCACATTCAACACCTCTACCACACCACCACCACCTATTTAATTTCCTCGTTTACCTCTTTCTCCTCCCCTATCATTCTTGCCCGTCTTCCTTTGTCTTCCTTATCTTCATTCTTCCTCCGGCCCATCCTTCGTATCTTAACCATCCACATCTTTCCATCCTCCATCTTTTTCCTTTGTTTACTATACCTTCCTTAGGCCCTCCTTTCCTCTCTTCTTCTTCTTCTTCTTCCTTCTCCTCCCCTCCTTTCCTCTCTTCCTCCTCCTCCTCCTCCCTCCTATTTTCTTGTATTTTTACTTTTAATTGTCCTTCTCTTCCTCCCTACCATCCTCACCCTCTTTCTTCTTTTCTTGTCCCTCTTCCCCTTTCCTTCACTTTCTCACTATTCCCCTTCCTCTTCTCCTCTCCCTTTCCCTCTTTCCTCTCTTTTCCCTCTCCCCCCTCTCCTCTATATTCCCATTCACCCTCTCGTCTCTTTTTCACTCTCTCCTTCTCCTCTCTTTTGTCTCCCCCTCTCCTCTCTTTTGTCTCCCCCCTCTCCTCTCTTTCCCCTTCCACTCTCCTCTCTTTTCCCTCTCCCCCTCTCCTCTCTTTTCCTCTACTCATCTCCTCCTTTTCCCTCTCCCTCTCTCCTCTCTTTTCCCTCTCTTCACTCTCCCTCTCCTCTATATTCTCTCTCCCCTCTCCTCTCTTTTCTCCCCCTCTCCCCCTCTCTTTTCTCTGTTTCCCTCTCCCCTCTCCTCTCTTTTCATTCTTTCCCTCCTCTCATTTCCCTTTCCCTCTCTCCTCCCTATTCCCTCTCCCCATCTCTTCTCTTTTCCGTCTCCCTCTCCTCTCTTTTCCCCCTCACTCTCTTTTCCCCATCCCCTTCTTCTCTCTTTCCCCATCCCTTTCTCCTCTCTTTTCCCTCTCCCCCTCTCTTTTTCCTTCTCTCTACTGGTGCCAAGACTACTACCACGACCATCGTAAATAAGACCTCCCTCCCCCTCCCCCTTCTCCCCCCAACATTACCATCACAACCACGGCCAGCCCAGGCTCCAGGACCCAATACCCAGGAAGAGAGAAGAGAGGAGAAAAGAGAAGAGAGCAGCAGCAGCAGCCCCGCCTCTTCTAATATATCATTGGGGATGTCCGGGTCTGCATGGCTACACTTCGGACCATCACGACCGCACAACCCCTCCTCTCCCCCCTCCCCCCACCAAGAAAGACTCCCCCCTAACCTTCCCCCCCCCAGGACCTTCAACCTCACGTTCTCGATCACCCATGGAAGAACAGCGTGCACGCACGCACGCACGCACGCAGGCTCACGTGAAGGAACGAGACGCCGACTGGCACATACAGGCACAGACGGGCCTACTTGTACGTGCAGAAACACACACACACACACACACACACACACACACACACTCACACGCATACACATATACACGCACACAAGTCTGCGCTAGTAGTAGTAAGTAGTACTAGAAGTAGTAATAGTGGTAGTAGAAGTAGTAGTAGTAGTTGTTGTTGTAGTAGTAGTAGCCGTAACAGTAGTAGATATGGCAGTAGAGAGAGTAGTGAGGGTAAATGAACTGTGTATATGGAACCCAGATCCTGTCTGCTTTCACCACACAGTTCCGCATGGATGGAGGTCGCATAAAAATAGTAGTAGTAGTAGAAACAGTGGCAGCTCAGGATTAACAACTCAAATTTTATACTTAATGTGTAAGTTATACTTAATATATATATTTACTTATATTTACGCATGGCATCAAGCGAGGCCTCGGTTCGATTCCCGGGGCGACTGTCGCAAATCATCTATATTTACTAATATGTGTATATATACATATATATATATATATATATATATATATATATATATATTATATATATATATGCAAGAGTGACCACTGGGGAAGAGAAACTTAACGAAGCAAAGCGCTTTCGTGTACTTCAGTGCAAAATACTTGGAAGGGAAGGATTACAAGAATATATATATATATATATATATATATATATATGTATATATATATATATATATATATATATATATATATATATATAAACCACAATTCACTTTAATTCTAAGCCATCAATATCGAGAAACTCGAGGAGGCATACATGCAGAAACTGAAACGTGGTACAGCCAAGGACTCGAACCTCCGCTAGCACGTGACAAGTGATAGTGACTTAACCGATTGCACCATCAGTTGATTACACAGTCACTCAAACTTCCGCCCTCACCTCGGCGGCAGTTAGGGTGACAATATCTGCTTTATGGGTCCCTGTACGGGCAACTGCCTACATCAATTTCACGCGGTCGACATCATAAGGGGGGTTTTACTGAAACCCCTACGGACCAGGGACACTCATTCTGTTTTATTGTTGGAGACTTGTACACGTAAAGAAACGGTATTAACCAATTTGTAATTTTGTGCTTTCCCTCAGTTTTGCTGCCCTCGTTAAGTTTTCTCTCGACCTCAACTTTTAGGCTAGAAGCGATGGTTAATATAAGTAGAATACTCGTACTCAGTTTTGGGGGACAGGTGATTATTTTGGGGGTTATTTAAGAATAAAGACAAGAGCACAGAGCCCTTCTACACAATCTACATGCAACTTCGGGACTGCTGTCCATGTTGTGGAAGTGTGGAGCGGCTCGATTCCTGTAAATAGAAGTAGGACGGGAAGAGTAACTTCTGCGCTACTTCCAAACCCTTGAATTTCTTTCATTATGTTGAGGTTCTGACGGCCAATTCCAGTGCCATACAAGTGCCAATTTAGTGCCAATTCTCTTGCCACATTGGCACTACTGTTCCGTGCCTCACTCACTGTCGGTCATTCGTCCAATTCTAGAACCATAATGCAATGTTAGGTACAACTTTCGTGGCTGAAAATCTAGGAATTATTTCGTTATCGCCGTTCTGTCTCGCAATACTCAGAGAAGAGTCTATCCACTAGGACTTAAAAAAAAAAAAAAAAAAAAAAAAAAAATATCCGCCTCTGGTATCCGGAATTTTCTTTATTTCAGGATTTTTCGTTCCGAATATTGGACATTTCCATATTTCACAGATTCCCAATAACATTGTGTGCACATGTACAGATAAATGCATGCGCGGGAGATATGAAATTATCACACGCGCACATTCGTATGTCAGGGTGCTATACATATAACAATGTACACATTTCTCATGTTACACACGCACACGCACACACACACACACACAATGTACAAGCACATGCACGCAAGCACACATATGCGCGGGCGCAAGCACACGCACTCAAGCACTCAAGCACACATACACACACACACATAAACACATGTACAAGCACACACACACACATGCAAGCACACATACACACAGACAATGTACAAGCACACACATACACACGCAAGCACACATACACACACACACACACATGTACAAGTACACACATGCCGGCGAGCGCGCGCGCGCGCACACACACACACACACACACACACACACACACATGTACATGCACACACATGAGCGCGAGCGCGCACACACACATACACACACCCTTCCAGTTAATTGGCCCCGTTTAATGACGCTCTCTCCCGCCTTTTCCTCCTCTGTTTGGTCTGCCAGGGGGCGCTGCAGACGAGCTGGGGCGGGACGGGCCAGGGCAGGGGGTGGGGGGTGGGGGGAAAAGGGGAAGGGGGGGCGAAGGCCCCTGATGAAGCTCACGGGGGAATTATGGGTGTGTCAAATAGGTGATGCGGCAACAGAACAAACAACAGTGAGGGTGGTGGTGGTGGCAGTAATTGATGGTGAGGAAATGGTGATGGTGTTAATAGTGATGCTGAAAAGTGGTGGAGGTAACTGATGGTAGAAATGGTGATGTTGGTAATTATGTTGGTAATGGTGATGTTGGTAATGGTGATGGTAGTGATGGTGGTAATGGTGGTGGTGGTAACTGATGGTGAAATGGAGAAAGTAGTAACTGTGGTGGTGAGTGGTATTGAGAGGTGGTGGTTAATTCATGGTGGTACAAATGATGTTGGTAATGGTGGTGGGCGTGGATGGTGAAAGGTGGTGTTGAGGTTGGTGGTGACAGTTATGACTGGAGCGAGGGCAGAAATACTGGTGCTGAAAATGGTGCTAGAATTGGTGATAATAACAAACGTCTTGGTGGTGTGAGTAATGGTAGTGGTGATGACGGTAATGGTGATTACAAAAAAACCTAAGAATGGAAGAGACTGCAAGAGACCATAAGGCCTACACTAGGCAGTTCCATGTCTCCACCTATCATCCGCATCCATACATTCACCTCATCATTTCTTTATAACCAAGAGTTTCAGCGCTCACTGCATGGTTACCGAGTCTATTCCATTCATTAACCATTATGCATGAGAAATCACATAAACTCGTGATTCTAAATATGCGGAAAAAACACTAAGGAAAAAGATAAACTGATGACCGAGCGCTTTCGTCTATTCAGACATCCTCAGGGTACATGTACCGAGTCTATTCCATTCATTAACCAATCTGCACGAAAAATCACATATACTCGTGATTCTAAATATGCGGAAAAACCACCAAGGAAAAAGATAAACTGATGACCGAGCGCTTTCGTCTATTCAGACATCCTCAGGGTACATGTACCCTGAGGATGTCTGAATTGACGAAAGCGCTCGGTCATCAGTATCTTTTTCCTTGGTGGTTTTTCCGCGCATTAACCACTCCATTGGTAACCCATTTCTGGCCCATTTCCTTCTTAAACCTAAAATTTGTCCAATTCAAACCCGCTACCAGGAGTCCTGCCCTGCTGTCCTAATATGATGACAAAGACGAAACGAGACTCAAACCAATAAATAAATAAATACACAAATACATAATTAAATAAATATAATAAAAATCGTGGTGGTGGTGATCAGTATGCACAAGGTTAGTTTTGATGATGACTGAGGTGTTGAAGACTGTGGTGGCAATGGTGCAAGTGGTGACAATAGATGGAGGTGGAAGAGGAGTGGCGATAAAGATAATGATGCTAATTAGGTGGTGGTGGAGGTGGTGTTGGTGTGGTGGAGGTGGTGCTGGTGGTGGAAGTGATGGTGTGGTGGTGTAGTGGTAGTGGTGGTATGGTGGTGGTATGGTGGTGGTATGGTGGTGCTGGTGGTGGAAGTGGAGCTGGTGGTAGAGACGTTGTGCTGTAAAAGAGTGCAGGGGAGAAAAGATGGAAACACACACTCACACACACACACACACACACACACACACACACACGCACATACGGACAAGTACACAGGGAATCAACGACGAATGATATATAAGACGGACGTCAGACGGAATCATCTCCCTGGCGCCATCTGGAGGTGCAACCCCAAAAGTGGCACTCGGTTTCCGGGTCCGGGTCAAGATGTCTATCCAGGAGATCAGAGAACCGGTGACTGATCCTCTCCTTCTACCATATTCAGTCCGCGTTACACCGAGCAAGTCCGGGGCGATTCTGGTCAAATATGACTATGAGCAGCTAGAAGACTTTGCATCATTCTAGAAATCCCTAAGAACACTTCAACAATCTAACATTAGTAAAGGTTCAGCAAAGGTTATTTGACTTCTGAAGATTAAAAGAAAAAAAAAAAAAAAAACCGAAAGATTGTAACGGACGTAACGGACGTAACGGTCATCGTTTCTATTCAAACAGATTCGCAACGGTTGAGGAGAGTCAGCCGAGACTCGATCGGTGTGAACGAAGCCTCAGTCGGTGACACGGAAGCAGCTACACACTATTACATCGCTGTTACTAGCTCAAAGACTCTTCCAAGAGAGATTTATAGGAGTGCCTCAGGACCATTGCCGGCTACTGCGGGGTTGCGGGTGGAATATCCACTCATCAGGATTTGAGGCAACAATTAACCTGAATATAATCGGTCCATACACATCTAACTACATACACACACACACACACACACACACAAATATATATATATATATATATATATATATATATATATATATATATATATATATATATATATAGTGTATATATATATTATATATATATTATACACACACACACACACATTATATATATATATATATATATAAATATATATATATATATATATATATATATATATATATAGAATATATATATACACACACATGAACTAAATATATTCTGTCCATATACATTCACCTATACACACACACACACACACACACACACACACACACATATATACACATACATAAACTGTATTGGACAATCGTGGGTCAACCGCAAACCTTACACTCAGAGCAAGATTTCTTCCTCTTCTTTTTTCCTCATTCTTCCGCCTCAACCTCCACTTCCAACCTCCTCCACCTCAACCCGCAATAATGAATCTCGTTCCACGACACCGTCCTTGACTTCGGGAGCACAATTCATCTCATTACTTGCCCTCCTCCTCCTCCTCCTAGTCTTCCTCCTCGTCCTCTTTCTCCTCATAATCATCATCATCATCATCATCCTCTTCATCATAGCAGTGCGGCTGTGGCACGCCCGCAAATGAAAAGGAGAAAATGAAGAGCCACGTTTGATAAATAACAGCAGCAACAACAATAATAATAATATTTTCTACACTGATCATTTTCTTGCAGATAGTTTCTATGGATGTCACTAACCGCCGTGTTGCAGGGCCTAAACTCGGTAGAGCTTGTGCGTAGGCCGTCATAATCTCCGTTTTGGATTTCGGATCAATTGGACCTTCCTCAAGGAGTGGTACAGGTCCATGAGTGGTATTTGACCACAGGAAAAATATTGACTAAAAGAGATCACTAGATAATTGGAAGATGTTCATAAATTAAAATTAAACTTTACGTCTTCTCAGGCTTCTGGCATACCCTGTGTTCTCATGCTGTGTAGTGCTAATAAGTCGATTGCTTGTATGTTCAAACTTGGCTTCCTGTCCCGGATGTAAAGGGCCTCGGATTATTTTTAATGTCATTGGGTCCATCCATGCATGTTTCCAGATTTTTCGTGTTCTGTGGTATCCGTGTGATGCTACAGAATGGTGAAATTTTGCCCACCACTAATGTCTACACCAAACCTTTCAATAATTGCCAATTATCTCAACGGGAGCAGCGAGTACCCTGATCGACATAAGCAGTCTACTATTGGGGCTTATATCCTCAGAGCGCTCACAAATGTGGTCAAAAGTTCACCAATAATTAGAAGATGGGGCAACCCAGGTCCTAGTAAACAAAGGCTTCAGTAACAAAGAGGTTCAAAAGGTAACTGAAAATACTATGGACAAATGGTAAACCAATTCCAACCGTACTCCCTACAGAGAAGTAAGATCTTTATTACAAATCACACTTTTCATCAGCGTACAGAGAAGATGACAAGGTCATGAAAGGCATCGTCAAGAAAATCATAAAGCCCGTGGATGATAATATTTCAGTTGAGTTAATTACTTAAAAAAAAAAAAAAAAAAAATCCGCTTCTCCGAGGCAACACCCGCCAGGAAAAAACGAGCCGGAAAAAGTCCCATATCATTTACGAATACAAATGCACCAAAGGGAACTGTGAAGCCCTTCCATCTTCGCATATTGACATGACTATGAAGCTGGAATCTAGACTGATTGGACATAAGATACACAGGAGCCCCTAAGAACCATGCTACAGCATCACATGGATTCCACATTACTCGCGAAGGGCTGGAACAGAACACGGAAAATCTGGAAACATGCATGGACGGACCCAAGGACATTACGGCTGATGTCACACGGGCGGTCTACCCGCCTGACCGCGGCGGGTGAGACGCATTTCCCCACTTGAAACCGCCGCGGCCAGCCCGCCTGGCTATGTCAGACGAGAGGTTTATACATAGGAATCAATATAAAGCGGTTCCGCGGCGGCTGACCCGCTTTGCACCCGCGGCGGCCAACCCGCTCGTCTGGCTAGGGCTTAAAAATAACCCGAGGCCCTTTACATCCGGGACAGGAAGCCAAGTTTAAACATACAGGCAATCGACTTATTAGCACTACACAGCATGAGAACACAGGGTAGGCCAGAAGCCTGAGAAGACGTAAAATTCTATCTTAATCTATGAACACCTTCCAATTATCTAGTGATCTCCCTTAGTCAATATTTTTCCTGTGGTCAAATATCAATCATGGACCTGTACCACTCCCTGAATAAGGTTCAATTGAGCTGAAATCCGAATCGGAGATTATGACGGCCTACGCACAAGCTCTACCGAGTTTAGGCCCTGCAACACGGCGGTTAATGACATCCATAGAAACTATCTGCAAGAAAATGATCAATGCAGAAAATTGCATCACCTTCAACAATAATAATATTAACAACAGATTGCCAATACTATTACTAAACTTATAAAGGGGTGGCCTTTGTGTAAGTGGGGTCGAAGGGTAAACGACTAATAATAATTATAATCATCAATATAAATAATATAAAAGTAAATAATAATAATAATAATAATAATAATAACTAATGATATTAATAATAAAATATAATAATAATGACAACAACAATATTAATGAAATATTAAAATCAATACTTGATATATCTAAAAAGGCCCTTATAAGTGGGGTGCATCGATAATAATAATCATAATGATAATAATAATAATAATTAATAATAATAACAATAATCATCATAAATAATACCAAAGATATCAACATTAGTACAAAAGCGGGTCTCCTCCTTTCCGGTGAGGAGAAATCTTGCATGTACAGTTTCGTCCACACTGTCCTACAATGTTACAGAGATCCGCCCACTCGCAAAAACGCCCCCAAGGCCCACAACAAACGCCCACGTCCAATGGGCGTGAAACACTGTGAAACGACAACGAAGAGAGTTGAAATTCGCTTGTTCGACAAGAAATAAGGTTCGAGTATTAACCCTTCTAACACTGTGACGCACCCTGTACGCTTTGTTCTTGATGATGACGTAGTTTAACGTCACAAACCCCTCCCATCGGAAGGCTAGGACGGTTCCCCTTACAGAGGACTTTGTAGCGCGGAATTTCATAAACCATACCCTTGGTTCAACTTCGCCGGTGGCAGGATTCGAACCGTCATCCCCTTGACCTTCGCCGCAAGTAACGACGCCCTAACCAGCCAGCGAGCTTTGTTCTTACTGAAGGAAATTGATTTTACACATTTCAGTGAACGGACCCATGATTGAAAGCCGTCTTCAGTGATCGAGACCCCTCCGAGGCCGGAGGCCTAGTGTAGGCCTTATGGTCTCTTGCAGTCTCCTTCATTCTTATGAGTTCATGTCCTCAAATATATAAGAAATTGTCCGTTTCTTAGCCAGAAAAGACTCAATCGAGGGCGACAAGGATAGAAAGCCTTGGGTTCCTTTCCCCGTGTGTGACACTGCCTTCTTCCCCTCTGTACCCTATGAGTGGGGGGAATAAGAATATAGTCGTTGTGTTCCCTTGTCTGTCGTATTAAGACACTACATGGGGCGGAACGATGGGGGGGGGGATCCTCCCACTTTTCCCCAGTCATTCGGCAAACCCGCTAGTAAGGTGGATTAAAGCCTTTGTATATACGTGCATGTATGTATATATGTATGTGTGCATGCATGCATGTGTATACAGTATGTACATATATATATATTATATATATATATATATAATATATAATTATATGTATGTATGCGTGTGTGCATGCATGAATGTATGTGCACACAGTGTATATGTATCTATGTACAGTATGTATACTGACCATGATGTATGTATGTATGCAAATATGTACGGAATGTATGTACGTATGCATGTATGCATTACATATTCACGTATGCACATGTATACATACAATCGAAAACAATATAATACAGAATGTTTTGTTCCAATGTTGCGTTGGTTCCCGACTGCCCTGGCCAGGCGGGGAGGCGACCCAAATATCGGCCTTGGAAAAAAAAGAAAAAGAAAAAAAAAAAAAAAAAATGCCGCAACTGGGGTTTCTCACTTCCCACTTTGTGGGAATGGGATGGTGATATTTTTGTGGGCTGTGTGGTTTGCCTTTGTACGGACCAGCTGGTCTCGCCGCTCACAGTTCCAGCCAGCGACGTCCTCATTATACTTTCCCTTCGGAGTGGGGGCATACATCACGCCAGGCGTCAAAACTTGTGTCGCCAACTGTGTTAATTGCTTTCTCTCTCTCTCTTTCTCTCTCTCTCTCTCTCTCTCTATCTCTCTCTCTCTGAGAGATGCGTGTCCATTGCCTGCGCGACACTGTGACCTGACTGTTCTTCAACTTAGTGGAAATTTGAGAGATAGATAGATAGATAGATATAGATAGAGATAGATAAAAAGAGAGAGAGAATTGTATATAGATGTAACATTTGTCGATGTCCACAGAATCAACGACGAAAAAGGAAATCAAAGCGACAATGATGTCATTATGTCTTTCAAAATTGAATAAATATATAAATAAATAAATATATAAAAAAGGGAAGTTATGTAGTAGCACATTAGTAAAATGAGAATTAATGACCCACTTTCGGAGAATGAGATAAGATGGACAAAAAATCTGTATATTTCGACCACTATCTGTGGTCCTTTTCAGCTGCTGAAGATGACCACAGATAGTGGTCGAAATATACAGATTTTCTGTCCATCTCATCTTATTCTCCGAGAGTGTGTCATTAAGTCTCATATAAAAATAAATAAACGTGGCATTAATACGAAAGAAAGGCACATCGTGACGAAAAAGAAAACGGGATAAAACGAAAGAAAATAAAAAATGGAACCAAAAGGTGGGGGGGAGAGGGGACGCGTCAAACGTACCCAGTGTCGTCCACGGCTCCACACTCGTGGGGTCCCGTGCATACGCCCCCCGCACCCCGTCAGGGGCAAAATGGCGCCCGGGGCCCTTCCCCCTCCCCCCAAGGGAGAAGAGGGATCCCCGACTGAGGAACCGAGGCAGAGAATGGCCAAACGCTTGACAGCATTAATGGGGTGAAGGGTGAGGGTGTCCAGGGTGAAGATAGGGAGGAAGAGGAGAGGGTGAGGAAGAGGGGGAAGGGGAGGAAAGGGTGAGGAAGAGGGGGAAGAGGAGAGGTGAGGAAGAGGGGGAAGAGGAGAGGTGAGGAAGAGGGGGAAGAGGAGGAGAGGGTGAGGAAGAGGGGGAAGAGGAGGAGAGGGTGAGGAAGAGGGGGAAGAGGAGAGCTGAGGAAGAGAAGGGAGGGGAGGAGAGGTTGAGGAAGGAGGGAGGTGGAATTGGTGAGGAAAGAGGGAAGGAGAGAAGGTGAGGAATGGAGGATAGGGTGAAGAAGGAAAAGGAGCTAGACAGAGGTGGGGGGGGCAAAATGGGGAGGGAATGAGTAAAAATGAGAATAGGAGGGGAACTGGGTGAGCGAGGGGTAGAGAAGGAGAGTGGGGAATGACGGAGAGAGAGAGAAAGAGAGAGAGAGAGAGAGAGAGAGAGAGAGAGAGAGAGAGAGAGAGAGAGGAAGAGATAGGGAGACATGAGTGAGGGGGAGAAAGAGAAGGGTTCCTGGAGAAGGGGGAGGGAGTGAGAGAGAGAGAGAGAGAGAGAGACAGGGGTGAGGGAGGGGGGAAGGGGAGGGTTCCTGGAGAAGGGTGAGGAGGAAAGGGGGTGGGAGTGAGGGTGAGGGTGAGAGAGTGAGAGAGAGAAAGAGAGAGGGGAGAGAGGAGGGAGAGAGGAAAAGAGGACGAAATGGAGGAAAAAGAGGAAAAAATGAGGAAATAAGGAAAAATGAGGAGGAAAAAGATCAGACAATGTAAGGAGGGAACGCTGGATCGTATAAAAAAAAACGTACAAGTCGATGGTGGGAGAGAACGACGGGGGGGGAGGGGGGGAGTTGGCTAATGAACGGGATATAAGGGAGTGAGTGAGCGAGGGAAGGGGGTGAGAGGGAGGGTGGAGAAAAGGCTTAAGGAGGAGAGAGGGAGGAAGGGAAGGAGGGGAGAGGAAGGGAAGGAGGAGGGAGGGAGGGAGAAAGGGAGGGAAGGAGGGAGAAAGGGAGGGAGGGAGGGAGGGAGGGAGGGAGGGAGGGAAGGAGGGGGAGAGAGGGAGGAGCTAGGAGAGAGAGAGAGAGAGAGAGAGAGAGAGAGAGAGAGAGAGAGAGAGAGAGAGAGAGAGAGAGAGAGAGAGAGAGAGAGAGAGAGAGAGAGAGAGAGAGAGAGAGAGAGAGAGAGAGAGAGAGAGAGAGAGAGAGGGGGAGGTGAGGGAGAGGGAGGGGGGTGAAGGCGAGCGGCTGGCGCCAGTCCCTGCGGCTGGATCATTAGAGAGCCAGTGGTGGATCATTAGCCCTCCCTCCCTCCCTCCCTCCTTCCCCCCCCTCCCCCTCCAAGCCGACCAGGCAGGCAGACGGGCGAGTAGCCGACCTTAGGCGAGGGGCTGGGGAAGGGGGATGTCTCCTCTCTTTTCTCTTTTCTCTCTTTCTCTCCCTCTCTCTCTCTCGCGCGCGCTTTCTCTCTCTCTCCCGTCTGCTGTTGTGGGCAAGGAAGGGCGACCTGTCTTCGGCAGAAACAACGCCCGCGCGCGCACGCACACACACACACACACACACACACACACACACACACACACACACACACACGCGCGCGGCTCGATCGCGCATTGGTAACGTTCGCGACCGCTATTTCAGCGGGCCGAGTTCGAATCCCGCCCAGGGCTGAAACATTTTCAATATCTGTGCTGCGAGCCGTTACTCCAACTCTCGTGGGCGGGGAGTTTGTGTGTGTGTGTGTGTGTGTGTGTGTGTGTGTGTGTGTGTGTGTGTAAGGTCACAGCATTACCCATAGATCGGTCATATATAGCCTCTGAGCTCTCATCCGGGAGGGTAATAGCTGTCGATCATGAGTCCAGCACGTGATCCATGACCGTGTTAATAACACAAAAAGAAACGATACAGACAACATAAGCAATTTCAAAAATCTTATTTGACCGGTGGAAGTACAAACACGGGTCCTCACGAGCATAACTTTTGTCCTGTATATTAAATTGAATATGTATAAGTATACACACACCAACACACACACAGACACGGAACACCACGAGTTTAATCCTATTCCTGTATATCGCAATCAGGCATAGACTTTGTTGCTTCACTCACGGATCCCCACGAGTGCAGAGGCAGGCCGTGATCCCTTGGTCGAATAAAATCGTCTGAAGTCTCACTCAACATCAAGTGGGACTCGACAGGTCGACATGGCTTTTCCAGTCAAGGTCGAGGACGACCTGATCCTCGAGACGGGACCGATCTCGCCCTCAACAGGTCGGTCCTGTCCTCGGATTGCCTAATGCGTTCTTCCGTTTTCACAGTCATTTAGGCCACGTGCGACCGACAACCAAAACACGTTAAGAGGTATTTACACGATCAAACGGTTTATCAAACCAGGTTTGTCAAACTCAGTTTGTCAAACAAGTGTTTGAAGTGATGTTTGACCGTGTGAATGGGGTGTTTGGTTGTCAAACATGTTTGACAAACATATTTGACAACCAAATACCCCATTCACACGGTCAAACCATCACCTCAAACACTTGAATTATTTGGTTGTCAAACATGTTTGTCAAATGTGTTTGACAACCAAACACCCCATTCACACGGTCAAACATCACTTCAAACACTTGTTTGACAAACCGGGTTTGACTGTGTAAAGGGCCCTTCACGGGGCAGTCTCTGGTTTGATATGAAGTCATTCCAGCGATACGGATTCCTTAAATACTTTTATTCAGACTAACGCCAGGAGGTTTTGTTCAGTTGGAGGAAGCTCACCGTCGTTCACGAACCTCTGAAGGTCCTCGACGATCGAATCCCAACATCTAAAGACGGTATCACACTGGGATATTTTCCCTTCGACTCTTGGAGCCGATCTTCAACCTGCATTAGCAAGTGTCATTCTACGCAAAAAAAAAAAAGCGAGGTTGGAGGAAAAATTGCCCAATGTGATATCGCCTTCACGTGACCTTTGGCACTTCGAGTGCCTCGCAACGGAGAGTGCCATCACACTGGTCCTTTCCTCGAACTCGCCATCTCGCGATCTCGCTCATCACACCCTCGGGGAGGTTGTAACAAGATTGCCAAACCCCAGGGTTCAGTACCCAGAGGCTACCCCCCCACATCCCCCCGGGGGGGAAGGGGGGATTTCGTCATCCTCATTTACACCTGTACACACCCTTTAATTCCATGACCTCACCCCCTCACCCAACACCTCTTCTGAGGTGAGGTGTAGGGGTGAGGAGTCTTCAAAACATACCAAGGGCTCTCAAACAAGCTCCCGGAAGAGTCTTGCTAACCATCGCAATACCATAAAGCCTGCTTACCCTGAGTGGGTGACCCTTCATCCACAAGGCGCTGAGATGGGGAAAGGGGCGTCTAATGGGGGTGTTAATGTGTGTGTAGCCGGAGTGTGTTTTGATTCGGCCACCCCTCCCCCCCTTATAAGGGGGAAAGGGCCTTTGGTAGAGAAAGAGAGAGGGAGAGGAGGGTGAGAGAAAGAGAGAGAAAGAGAGAGAGAGAGAGAAAGAGAACGAGAGAGAGAGAGAGAGAGAGAGAGAGAGAGGAAATTCTTCATACTTTCCCCTACACCCACACGCCCCTTCGACCTCCCACTCGCTCCCCTCCCACGCCCACGCCCACCCCCGTGGTAATCACCATCACCTACACCCTCCGGGGCCTCGTAACCTCGCAGGGGTCTCCGGGGGCGCCCCGGCCTCGGGTCCTCATCAGGCCATAATGGGCCACACTTGTTGGTCATTTCTGGTTTCCGCTGAGTCTCTCTCGGGCAATACATCCTCGGAATGGGTCCTCTTTGTATTACTTAACATGAGGGGGCCCCGTAGTCACGGGACACGCTCGTGCATACATACATACACACATATGTGTATACATACGTGCATACATATATGCATGTATACATGCACATATACATATATACATCCGTAAATATATACACAGATATATATATATATATATATATACAAACACACATGTAATGCATACATACATACATGCATGCACACATATATACATATATGCACGTATATATGCACATATATATATATACATTACTGTATACATACATGCTTATATACATACATACATGCATACATATATACATAATATATGCACACACGCACACACACACACACACACACACACACACACACACACACACACACACACACACACACACACACACACACAGTCCCAAGAACGCTCCCCCTAACGACGACCCACGAGGACGCTGCTGCGGTTCTGACGAAAGAGTGTCACAGTAATGTCTGCGCCGTGCGGCGAAGTGCAACAGAATCCGCCGCATTATAATCCCCCATTTCACTCTCTTCTTTTCGAAAATGATCGCGAGCAAGTTTGGGCGCGGCAGTGGGGGGGGGGAGGGGGAGGAGGGGAGGAGGTGGAGGAGGGGAGGAGGAGGCACGGACACACGCGGAGTCATATCTGGCGACGGGAGAGGCACCATTGGAGGAGGCTGAGGAAGAGGAGGGTCTGGAGGCATAGAAGGAGGACGACGAGGAGGAGGAGGAAGGTCTGGAGGCATTGGAGGAGAACGAGGAGGAGGCTCTGGAGGTATAGAAGAAGGGTCTGGAGGCACAGGAGGAGGAGGCGGAGGAGGAGGTGGAGGAGAAGGGTCTGGAGGCACAGGAAGAGGAGAAAGAGGAAGATGAGGGTCTGGAGGCACAGGAGGAGGAGAAAGAGGAGGCACAGGAGGATGAGGGAGAGGGTCTGGAGGCATAAGAGGAGGAGGAGGAGGACGAGGAGGGTCTGGGGCATAAGAGGAGGACGAGGAGGGTCTGGAGGCATACGAGGAGGAGAAAGAGGAGGAGGCATAGGAGGAAGACGAGGAGAAGAGTCTGTGGGCATAGGGGGGAGGAGGAGGAGGGTCTGGAGGCATAGGAGGCACATGCAGGACCGTTGGAGGGAGGAGCAGAGGGGAGTATGCGGGATCAGAACGGTGGGACACAAGGTAGGGAGGAGAAGCTAGAGGAAAGGATGGGAGAGGAAGGAAATACAAAAGGAATGGAAAAGAAATAAAAGAAAATGAAAGAAAGGGAAATAAAGAATGGGAGGGAGAAATGAAATGAAAGGGAAGGGAAGGAAAATGAAAGGGAAGGGAAAGGGAAGGGAAAAGCGAAGGTAGAGGAAGGGAAGGGAAGGGCAAGGGAAAGGAAGGGAAAGGAAAGTGAAACAGGGATAGGAAGGGACGAGAAAGGGAAAGATAGGGAGAAGGGAAAAGAAGGGAAGGTGAAAAGAATAGGGAAACTGCTTTGCCAGGCGCTTTCATTCCTTCGAGGGGAAGGTCCTGGCACAGTGCCAGACAGTGCCATCGCTGTGCACCTGAAGAGTCTTCTACATTTTATTTGATAAAAGGTCAGGGCTACGAGAAGAGGAGGAGGAGGAGGAAGAGGAGGATGAAGAGGATGGGAGGATGATGAGGAGGAGGAGGATGAGGATAGGAGGAAGAGGTTGAGGAGGGGGAGGAGAAAGAGGAGGAAGAGGAGGGGTAAGGGGAAGAGGAGGGGTATGAGGAAGAGGAGAGGTAGGAGGAAAGGCGGATGAGGCGGGGAAGGAGGTGGGGGGCAGGAGGTGGGGGGAGTGGGAGGAGAACAGGAATGGGAATTGGGAGAAAGAAAAGCGTGAATACAACCAGTGATAGTCAAAAAGACGAAAATCAAGGGAGGGGGAAGGGGAAGGGGGAAAAAGACGCCGAGGGACACACAAAATGGCGTAGATAAATATCAGGAAGAGGAAGAGAAAGGGAAAGGGAGAGGGGAAGGGGAGAATGGGAAGGAGAGAGGGGAAGGGGAGGAGGGGAAGGAGAGAGGGGAAGGAGAGAGGGGAAGGAGAAAGGGGAAGGGAGAGGAGGGGAAAAGAAGAGGGGAAGGGGAGAAGGAAAATGGGAGGAAGAGGCGGGGACGGGAGGAGGGGAAGGAGAGGGGGAGGGGAGGAAAGGTAAGAAAGGGGAGGAGGGGAAGGTAAGGGGGAGGAGAAAGAGGAGGAGGGGAAAGGGAGGAGCGGAGAGGGAGGTCAGAGGAAGGGGAGGTGAAGGGAAGGGGAGAAGGGGGAAAAGTAGAAAGCGAGGAGGGTAAGAGAAGGAAGGAAAGGGGAGGAAAGGAGGGGAAGAGAAGGAGGGGAAGGGAAGGAGGGGAAGAGAAGGAGGGGAAGGGAAGGAGGGGAAAGGAAGGAGGGGAAGGGAAGGAGGGGAAGGGAAGGAGGGGAGGGGAAGGAGGGGAGGAGAAAGGAAGGAGGGGAAAGGAAGGAGAAGAGGGAAGGAGGGGAAGGGGAGGAGGGAAAATGAATGACGGGAAGGGAGGAAGGGAAGGAGGAGAAAGGAAAGAGGAGAAGGGAAGGGGGGGAAAGGAAGGAGGGGAAAGGAAGGAGGGGAAAGAAAGGAGGGAAGGGAAGGAGGGGAGAGAAGAAGGGAAGGAGGAGGGAAAGGAAAGGAAGAGAAGGGAAAGAAGGGGAAAGGGAAGGAAGAGGGGAAGGAAGGGAGTGGAAAGAAGGGAAAAGGAAGGAAGGGAAGGAGGGGAAAGAAAGGAGAGGAAGGGAAGGAGGGCAAAGGATGGAGGGGAAGGGGAGGAGGAGAACGGAAGGAGGGGAAGGGAAGGAGGAGAAAGGAAGGGGAAGAAGGGAAGGAGGGGAAGGTAAGGAAGACGGAAAGTTAAGGACGGGAAGGGAAGGAGGGGAAAGGAAGGAGAAGGGAAGGAGGGGGAAGGGAAGGAGGGGGAAGGGAAGGAGGGGAAAAGGGAAAGGAGAAGGAAGAAGAAGGAGGGATGGAAGGGAAAAGGAGAGAACGGAAGGAGGGGAAGGGAAGGAGGGGAAGGGGAAAGGAGAAAGGAAGGTAAGGAAGAAGGTAGTCTTAGAAAGGAGAAGGAGGGGGAAGGGAAGGGGGGAGGGAAGGAGAGCGAAGGAAGGAAGGGGAGGGAAGGAGGAAGGGAAGAGAAGGAGGAAGAGCAAGAGAACATGTTAAGGGTGAAAACGACGAGGCGCAGGAAAAAAGGTTAAAAAAGAAAAGAAAAAAAAATCTAATCTGGAATTAAAAAAAAAAAAAATAAAAAAAAAAAATGGATGTTCGGGGATGCGAGGAGAGATGACGCACGGGGCGAGCAGGATAGTAAGGCCCTCTTCACACTAGCGGTTTGAACCGCGGCGGTTCAATTACAGTGCAAGTCGATGGAGGCGTTCACATATAACCGCGCATTTTTTCCATGACCATATGGTACCGCCGCGGTTTCAGCGCGGTTCAGAACCGCTAGTGTGAACAGGGCCTAACGGAGTTGGAGGTGATGACAGAAGAGGACTATTTCGTGGGATGAAGGTGGTCGTGGAGGTGAGAGTAAGCAAGGGTTGGAGGGTGAAGAGGGAGGAGGGGTGGTGGAGGGAGGGAGGAGGGAGGGGAGGTGGAGGGAGGGGAGGTGGAGGGAGGGAGGAGGGGAGGGAGGAGGGGAGGGAGGGGAGGGAGGGGAGGTGGAGGGAGGGAGGAGGGAGGGGAGGTGGAGGGAGGGTGGAGGGGCAAGGAGGAAAAGAAGAGGGAGGAGGGGAGGTGGAGGGAGGAATGAGGGGAGGTGGAGGGAGGGTGGAGGGGCAGGGAGGAAAGGAAGAGGGAGGAGGGGGTTGGAGGGAGGGAGGGAGGGGAGGTGGAGGGAGGGAGGTGAGGTGGAGGGAGGGAGGGAGGGAGGGAGGAGGGGCTTGGGCACATACGGGGTCGACGGGAAATCAATGAGAAGGAAAGGTGGGTGCCTGTGAGTGCCAGTGGGTGCCAGATGGTGCCAATGGGTGTCAGTGGGTACCAACGCGTGCTAGCTGGTGCCAATGGGTGCCGGCTGTTGCCGACGGGTGCTAGCTGGTGGCTATGAAGGCCAGTGGGTGTCAGTAGGTGCCAACGGGTGCCAGTAATACCAATGGGTAGCAAAGGGTGCTAGTTGGTCCTTGTGAGTGTCAGTAGGTACCATTGGGTATCAACGGATGTTAACTGGTGCCAGTGGGTGCCAGTAGGTACCAGTGGGTGCCAGCTGGTGCCGACGGGTGCTAGCTGGTGCCTATGAAGGCCAGTGGGTGTCAGTAGGTGCCAACGGGTGCCAGTAATACGAGTGGGTAGCAAAGGGTGCTAGTTGGTCCTTGTGAGTGTCAGTAGGTACCAGTGGGTATCAACGGGTGTTAACTGGTGCCAGTAGGTGCCAGTAGGTACCAGTGGGTGCCAACTGGTGCCAACGGGTGCCAGACTCCTCCTCCTCGATGTGGGCACTCTCGAGTATGGCACTGCAACTCCTTTTGTTGAGACTCGCCAAATACGCCCGTATTAAAAGATGACAGTAATAGTCGTACTATTGGTGTTCGTTGCAGTAGTGGTGTTGACTGTAGTAACTGTGGTGAAACTGGTGGTCGTAGTAATGGTGGTAAAATGGTACTGTGGTAGTGGTGATAGCGACTGTGGTAGTGCTTGTGGTGGTGGTAGTGCTTGTGGTGTTGGTAGTGCTTGTGGTTGTGGTAGGTAGTGCTTGTAGTAGTGGTGATAGCGACTGTGGTAGTGATGGTGATAGTGCTTGTGGTGGTGGTAGTGCTTGTGGTGGTGGTAGTGCTTGTGGTGTTGGTAGGTAGTGCTTGTAGTAGTGGTGATAGCGACTGTGGTAGTGATGGTGGTAGTGCTTGTGGTGTTGGTAGTGCTTGTGGTGGTGGTAGTGGTGATAGCGACTGTGGTCTTGACGGTGGTAGTACTTGTGGTGGTGGTGGTAGTAGTAGGCTTGTGATGGTGGTAGTGGTGACAGTACATGTGGTAGTGAATGGTGGTAGTACTTGTGGCGGTGGTAGTGGTTGTGGTGTCAGTGGTGATAACAATATTGAACCAATAATAGCCCAACCACCACTCGCGAAACGATTTGGTGTTAACACCAACACCAGGACACCGAAGGAGCCCATGAGACGAGTCCTGAGCCATCTGGGGACCCGTAGACGTCCTCCAAAGACCCAAACTGTAGCTTGTTCTCAGCTGGTCCGCAGCACCAGCTGGCGAAGAGAGAGGGGGGGGGGAAGAACCCCCGCGGAAGAGGTCCTAGGAGAGAAGAAGGGTAAAGAGGAGGAGGAAGAGGAAGGTGAGAAGAGTAGGAGGGGGGAGAAGAAAGGAAGAGGAGAGGGAGAAGAGGAGGAATAAAGGAAGGAGAAGGATGAGGAAGAGGAATAAGGGGAGGAGGAGAAAGGGGAAGAAGAGGAGGTGTGGGGGAGGGGGAGGAGGAAGAGGAGAAGGAGGAGGAGGAGGAGGAGGAGGAGGAGAGGAGAAGGGATGAGAATGGAGGAAGAACAGGAGAGGTATGAGGAGGAAGAGGAGGGGGGAGGAAGAAGAGGAGGAGAAGAGGATGATGGGGAAGAAGAGGAGGAAGAGGAGGGAGAGGGGGTTGAGTGAGGGGGGGGGACCACTCGAACCGCCGGTAACCCGATAAGCCCTGCAGACGGCGGCGGCGACGGCGGCGGCAAGATCGAAGACAGAGGAACCGCCTCCGCGACTCCTCACAGAAGCTCCCGCAGCCGCAGGTCGGCACGTTCGCTTCCTGCGGTCGGAGCCACCAAACGAGTTTCTCCGCCTCTCTCTCTCTCTCCTCTCTATCTTTGTACTTCTCAAATGACGTCACCTGAATTATTGCATTTTTTTTTCAAAAGGCGTAATATATTCCGCTGACCAAACACATAAGTAGGAAGGCAGGTGGATTAGAGTAGGAGGAGGGGTAGGAAGAAGGGGGGAGAAGGAGGAGGAGGAGGAACAGGAAGGGGAGGAACAGGGGGGAGGGAAAGAAGAGGAGGAGGAGGAGGAGGAGGAAGAGGAGGTGGAGTCCTGTGGGAATAAGAGTAATAGTGTGAGTAAGAGTAGGAGAAGGGGAAGAAGCAAAGGAGGAGGAGGAGGGGGAGGAGACGGAGGAGGGGGAGGAGGCGGAGGAGGGGGAGGAGGCGGAGGAGGGGGGAGGAGGCGGAGGAGGGGGGAGGAGGCGGAGGAGGGGGAGGAGGCGGAGGAGGGGGGAGGAGGCGGAGGAGGGGGGAGGAGGCGGAGGAGGGGGGAGGAGGCGGAGGAGGTGGAAGAGTAGAGGGAGGACTAAGAGGGCCTCATCTGCTGTATTCATTTTTCCTTGGGCACCGGGCCTGACAGCAGGGGGAACCACCTGAAAGCGGCGGAGGAACCACCTGCCACCTGATATCGGGGAAACCACCTGCCGACAGGGAACCACCTGACAGCGGGGGAACCACATGCCGGCAGAAGAACCACCTGAAATCAGGGGAACCACCTGACAGCGGGGGAACCACATGAAGGCGGAAGAACCACCTGAAATCAAGGGAACCACCTGACAGCGGGGGAACCACCTGCTGACCCCCTGGATATCTAGGACGACATTCCAGAAGCTTGGCATCGCGTGTGGGGTCCGTACAGGGATGAGCAGAGTTCGGCCTTAGCGGTCCACCTCAGGACCGGGCTATCCCTTGACGAGGAAGAGAGAACATCGATA
>NC_134817.1:20071173-20096173 GCF_046742065.1 Oratosquilla oratoria | reverse complement strand
CAACTCAACCTTCTGAAAATATCTTCCAAGCAAGCTGTAAATAATTTGGGTGAAATTGTATCGCCTTGCCGTACTCCTTTCTCGATCTTGATCTTTTCTGTATCTTTATGTAGTCGAATTATAGCGGTACCTTTCGCATAAATCTTTTCTAAAACTCTTACGATCTGTGAGGGAGAGGAAGGGGGAAGAGGGGTGGGGAGGGGAAGGGGGAAGAGGCGGAGGAAAGGGGAAGGGAAGGGGGAGAGGATGGAGGGGGAGGAAGGTGGAGGGAGGGTGGAGGGGAGGGTGGAAGGTGGAAGAGGGTGGGGAAAGCGGGGCGAGGGAGTGGAGAGGAAGAGGGGAAGGAGGGAAGAGGACCCCCTCCCCCCCTTGGGGGACCGTGGTAAGGTCACGTTGATGTTCGCGACCAGGTTCGCTAACTCTGGTACTAATCCTTATTCCAAGTCCGTCCAGACTTAACTCTAGAAAACTTTCACAACTCCATCACTCCGCCACTCTCTCCCTCCCTCTCTCTCTCTTCCACCTCCCTCTTTCTCTCTATCTCATGTTTTTCCCCTCTCATTTTCTCTTTCCCTTCTCTTTTTATATCGCAATCCGTCTCCTGTCTACCCCACTCACTCTCACTCTTTCCATCCTCTCTCCATCTCTATCCTTTCTCTCTCTCTCTCTCTCATTCTCTCCTTTCTCCTACTTCCTCTTTCCTTTCTCTTTATCTAGCAATCCGTCTCCTATATCTTGCCCCTCCACACCCCTCCCACCTCACTCTTACTCTCTCTCTCTCTCTCTCTCACTTGCTCTTTCCCTTCTCTTTATATAGCGATCCGTCTCCTATATCTGCCCCCTCCACACCTCTCCCACCCTCACTCTTACGCTCTCTCTCTCTCTCTCTCATCTATCTCCCCTTTATCTCTCATTCCTTATCTCTCATCTTTAATTCTCGTTCATCTTACACTCTCCATTTACGATCACCTCTTCCCGTACGTTCCGCTTCACGTTCAAACTTTCTCTCTGATACTGGGAATTTCTGAAATTCGGAAGTTTCCAATATTCGGAAATAAGAAACCTTTTTGAGATTAAAGACTCTGTATACAAAATATACAAACGTGAGCACACACACACACACACACACACACACACACACACACACACACACACACACACATTATATATATATATATATATATATATCATATATACACATGCGCATACATATACATACGGAAGGGGAGGCTGAGGGAGCCACGGAATTGAGGGAGAACACAGAGGAGGGAGAACACAATTTAAAGATATCCAGCATTATCTCTTTTATTTATTTATCTATTTATTTATTTATTTATTTATTCATTTTTGAGTGAAGACGAGGATGCAATCATACAAGAGCGCTTTGGGAATCGGGTCCGTAGGGGTGTGTCACTGAAGTTACAGAGTCCGTAAAATATAGAGTTGGTAGCCTATGCGATATATGTGTGTACAAAAAAGTTATGTCGTAGCACATTTGTAAAATAATACAGATGACCCACTTTCGGAGAAGAATAAGCGAGGATAGAGATCTGTATATTTCGATCACTTACATATCTGCTGAAGAGGATCACAGTAAGTGATCGAAATATACAGATCTCTATATCCTCGCTTATTCTTCTCCGAAAGTGAGTCATCAGTATTATATGTGTACAAGTTGTTGTGAGAAAACAAGTACACATGCTCCAAGAATTTTATGTTTTTAATCTTGGCGACCAAAAGTATTTTAGAACCTCCAATAACAAACATTCAGAATGAAGTTCATATTTCATTAAAGCCTATTTACATAAATCATTATCTGTTTATTCATTTTAATTTTGTACGTGTTTATTTTATTTGTTTCGTTTTATACATATTTTTTTTTCATCCGACCTAGTTATGGACCAAAAGGTCTCCTGTCGGCAGGAACTTCCTCTGTAATACACACATATGCATGTGCATGAAGAGAGGGATGAAGAGAGAGATAGAGGGAGTGAGGGGGAGAGAGGAAGGGAGAGAGGAAGAGGGAGGGAGGTAGGAAGGGAGGGAGGGACGGAGGGAGGGAGAGAGATAGTGTGTGAAAGAGTGAAAGAGTAAGAGTGTGAGAGAAAAAGAGAGAAAAAATAGAAAAAGAGAAGAAAAAAAGAGAAAAAAAAAAGATAATCCCACATACATAAGCGCTTACATACAAACACACACCTACACATACTCGTACACAAAGACTAGAGCATCTGGAAGGAAGCACAATCAACTTCCAAGGCGTCACAATCGACCTTTGCAACTCTCTTACGGATCACGAAGTCCAGCTGTTGCGGCTGGTTCCCGAAGGAGAACCAGCTGCCGCTTCACAGGCCACCGAACCTCGTGCCACCTGCCTCCTCGGAACCTTAGACCAGCTGCCAACTCAGTGACACCAGAACCTTGATCCTGGGAACCTAAAGCCAACTGCCAACTCAATGACACCAGAACCTCAAGCCTGTGAACCTAAAGCCAACTGCCTATTCACAGACCACCAGCTGGCACCATCACCACAGCTAAAGCTCGCACCACTATCACTACCACCACCATCACCACCGCCGCTACCACCATCATCACTATCACCACCTCCACCACCACTGCCACCGCCATAACTATCACCACTATCACCACCACCACTACCTTCTCCTCTTTGCTGCACTGCTCCTTGCACCTGCCACACCACCAATGCTCCACCACCTCCTCCTCTTCCTCCTCCTCCTCCGTGCTCGAACGGCGCCAGCTGCCCCGAGACGCATACACGCCGCCGTAGGCTCTTGAACCCATCATCCTATGAGAGGAGGAGGAATAGGAAGAGGAACAGGAGGATGAGGAATAGGAAGAGGAACAGGAGGAGGAAGAGAAGGAGGAAGAAGAGGAGAAAGAAGAGGAGAAAGAAGGGGACGAGAAGGAGGAGAAGGAGGAAGAAGAGGAGAAGGAAAAGGAAGAAGAATACGTGGATGATGAGGAGGAGGAAAAGGAAGAGGAGGAGGAATAGGAGGAGGAGGAATAGGAGGACGAGGAAGAGGAGGAGGAACAGACATAGGAAGAGGAGGAGGACGAGGGGGAAGAGGAGGAGGACGAGGGGAAAGAGGAGGAGGGACGGCCTACTTGGTCCCCTGCACCTGAGGCGTCGTATGACAGGTGAAGAAGCACGAGAACGAGGAGGTGCAGGAGGAGGAGGAGCAGGAGGAGGAGGAGGAGGAGGAAGAGAAGGAAGAAGACACGGAGGAACACAAGGAAGAATAGGAACAAAAGTAAGAAGAACATGTGGAGAGGAAGAGAAGGAAGAAGAGGATGACAAGGAGTAGGAATAGTACGAGGCATACGAAGAGGAGGACGAGGTGGAGGAGGATGTGAAGTAGGAGGAGGAGGAGGTAAAGTAGGAGGAGGAGGAGGAGGAGGAGGAGGAGGAGGTGAAGGAGGAGGTGGACGAATGGAGAAGGAGGAGGTAAAGTAGGAGGAGGAGGAGGAGGAGGAGGTGAAGGAGGAGGTGGACGAACGGAGGAGAAGGGGGAGAAGGTAAAGTAGGAGGAGGAGGTGAAGTAGGAGGACGAGGAGAAGAAGTAAGAGGACGAGGAGGTGAAGTAGGAGGAGGAGGAGGAGGTGAAGTAGGAGGAGGAGATAAAGTAGGAGGAGGAGAAGGAGGAGGAGTAGGATGAGGATTAGGAGGAGGTGAAGTAGGAGGAGAAGTGGGAGGAGATGAAGTTGGAGGAGGAGGAGGAGGAGAATGGGCGCGGAGGTTGCAAGACCACGTGAGGCAACGGATTTAGGAAAGTGTTCGAAAGAAGGGAAGGGGAGTAGGGAGAAGAGGGTAGGGGAGTGGAGAGAGGAGGAGAGGGGAGGGGAGTGGAGAGAGGAGGGAAGGGGAGTGGGGAGAGGAGGGGAGGGGAGTGGGGAGAGGAGGGGAGGGGAGTGGGGAGTGGGGAGAGGAGGGGAGTGAGTAGAGGAGGGGAGTGGGGAGAGGAGGGGAGTGGGGAGAGGAGGGGAGGGGAGTGCGTAGAGGAGGGGAGTGGGGAAGGCGAGGGGAGGGGAGTGGGGAGAGGAGGGGAAGGCGAGGGATGGGAGTGGTTAAGGGAGGGGAGGGGAGGGAGGGAAAAGTCTAAAGAGCAAAAGAGAGGAGATGAGAGGAAAAGAGTCAAGAAGAGAAGGGGGGCAGAAAAGAAGGTGACGGGATGGTAGGAGGGGGGAATGGAGGTGAAGGGAGGAAGAAGGGAGGGGAGGGGAATGTAGAGGAACAAGGAGAAGAGAGGGGGGGAAGGGGAGGGACCACTGATGAAAAGATAAGGATGAATGTAAAAGAGAGAGAGAGAGAGAGAGAGAGAGAGAGAGAGAGAGAGAGAGAGAGAGAGAGAGAGAGAGAGAGGCAGGGTAAGGGAAACCCCAAGGCCACTGCAGGTGAAGAGGAGGGGAGGAGGAGGAAGGCGAGGAGGAGGAGGACGAGGAGAAGAAGAAGGAAAGGAGGAAGAGGAGGAAGAGGAGGAGGAGTGAGGAGATCCAGGAGGAGGAGAAGGAAGTACTCCAGCGATCGAGAACCAAAGGAAAAATGTCATGATAGGAAATAGGCAAGAATTGGTTTACTAATAGGATGGTCGACGAATGGAATAGACTTAGTAACCACGTATTGAACGCTGGAACTATCAGTTGTTTTAAGAAACGGTTAGACAACTTTATGAATTGGAATGACAGGGGGTAATAGACATGGAACTGCCTAGTGTAGGCCTTGTGGTCTCTTGCAGTCTCCTTCATTCTTATGTTCTTAAAGAGAAGACGACGGCCAGGAGAGAGCAAATAATGCGGACGAGAGCAAATACATACAAACAAATGCAAATATGACGAGGGGAACATTGAGGAAAAAGACAGGGAGAAAGTGAAGGAGGTAAAGGAGGAGGAGGAGGGAGAATATGAGGACGAGGTGGAGGAGTAGGACGACAAGGAGGGCGAGGTGGAGGAATGGAGGAGGAGGAGGAGGAGACCCAGGAGAGGAGGTGGAGAAGTATGAGGGCAAAGTGGAGGAGTAGGAGGACAAGGAGGGCGAGGTGGAGGTGGACGAATGGAGGAGGAAGAGGAGGAGGAGGAATGGAAGAAAAGGAGGAGATCTAGGAGAACAAGAAGGAAGAGTTGTAGTAGGAGGAGGAGGTGGAGTAGAGGACGAGGAGGACGAGGGCGGAAGGAGGAGGAGGACGAGGGCGGAAGGAGGAGGAGGAGGAGGAGGAGGAGGAGGAGGAGGGGAAGAGTATGACGACCGAGGAAAGCATCGTTACAAGGACGACGACGACAGCGAAGAGGGGCTGGGAATGAATGAATGAATAGAGGTCGAGGTAGGAAGTGAAACCAGAGGAGGAGGAGGAGGAGGAGGAGGAGGAGGAGGAGGTGGAGTAAGGAGAGAGATAATGCACAGGCAAAGGTCAAAGGGTCCCGAAAATAAAAATGTGAAAAAATCTTGAAATAAAATTTTGAGAGACAAGAGAGGAAGGGACAGACAGACAGACACACACACAGAGGTACAGACAGAGAAATAAAGAGACAGAAAAACATTTAAACTTACACAAGTGCTGAAAAAGATACACGTGGAAGCATACAAAATACAAAAATCCCTGTCGCCTCCAAGGCTAATTACTGTGAAGGGGTGGAGGCTGAAGAGGACGAGGAGGAAGAGGAGGAGGAGGAGGAGGAGGAGGAGGAGGAGGAGGAGGAGGAGGAAGAGGAGGCGGAGGAGGATCCTTGTTGGTGTTTGGTGTTGAGGTACAAAGAACCACCCCTCCTCCCTCAATGTCAGGTCAAGTGGGGGTGACATACGAGGTCAAAGTGAAGGGGTCAGGTCACTGGGCCATGCCGTTGATGTCACCTGGTCACAAAAACACCAAACCGGAAGAGGAGGAGTGGGGAGTGGGGGGAGGCTAAAAAGAGTTGATGAGGGGGGAGAGAGGGGGAGAGAAGGGGGGGAGAGAAGGGGGGGGGAGGACGGAGAGGAGAAATCAATAAAAACGAGCGTTGTGGAGCGAAGGATACACACTCGCCCTTCCCCCCCTCCCACTCTCCCCCCCGCCCCGACGTCACAGTCTCTCCCCCACCTCCTCCTCCTCCTCTTCCTCCTTCCAACAGGAAACACGGAGACCTGGGGCTCCTCTCGAAGTCCTCGCGAGATCGAGTGGAGGTTGTCGTCGCTGTCATTTTTTCAGATTGAGTAACAACGAATGATAAATTTATCCCCAATAGGTCAACAGGTAAAAGCACACACGCACGCACACACACACACACACACACACACACACACACACACACACACACACACACACACACGCACACACACACACAAGGGCGACCCTAAAGATATCGTGCTTGTTTACACCCGTGGCATGCCGGCGCACCACACGGCCGCAGAGGAGAGGGGAGGAGGGGTTGTTCGAAGAAAAGGAGGAATGAGGAGGAGGAGGAGGGGGGGAAGAATGAGGAGGGAAAGTGGAGGAGGAGCAAGTAGGAGAAAGAGGAGGAGGAGCAAGTAGGAGAAAGAGGAGGAAAGAGGAGGAGCAAGGAGGAGGAAGAGGAAAGAGGAAGGGGGTAAGAAGAGGATGAGAACGAATAGTAGAAGAAAGAGGAGGAGGAGGAGGAGGAGGAGGAGGAGGAGGAGGAGTAGGAGGAGGAATTAGGAAGATGTGAAGGAGGACGACAAAGAGGAAAGGCGCCAAAATGTACTTATACGAGTTTGGTCCTTCGAGGTTTTTACAATTTTACACGCGCGCGCGCACACACGAACACACACACACACACACACACACACACACACAGAGAGAGAGAGAGAGAGAGAGAGAGAGAGAGGAGAGAGAGGGTGGGAAGAGGGAGGGATCCGACCAACATAATTTTTTCTCACGTATCATGAAGCCCACAAGTGGGTATCAGGCGACCATAAGACACCGGCTGCAAGTATCGCAACGTGAAGGACCCCGTGGGGGGGGGGGGGCTCTCTCCCACTTCCAAACAACAAAGTCTGAGGAGTCGGGAGGGGGAGGGGGGAGAGGGAAGGGGGAGGAGGAAGGGGGGAGAGGGAAGGGGGAGGAGAGGGAAGGGGGAGGAGAGGGAAGGGGGAGGAGAGGGAAGGGGGAGGAGAGGGAAGGGGGAGAGGGAAGGGGGAGAGGGAAGGGGGGAGAGGGAAGGGGGAGAAGGAAGGGGAGGGGGGAGAGAGGAGGGGGTGGAAGGGGGGGCAGGGGAGGGGGAGGGGGGCAAACAAGGCGAGGCGACGACAACACCACCGATGCGAAAACATGGAATAAGGTTCAGACATGAGGAGGAGGAGGAGGAGGAGGAGGAGAATGCAGAACAGGAAATGGATGAGGAGGACAAGGAGGAGGAGGAGGCAGGGGAGAAGGATCAGGAGGTGGAGAATGCAGAGGAGGAAATGGAGAAGGAGGACCAGGAGGAGGAGGAGGAGGAGGAGGACGAGGAGAATGCTGAAGAGGAAATGGAGGAGGACAAGGAGGAGGAGGAGGAGGAGGGAGTGGAGAAGGATCAGGAGGTGGAGAACGCAGAAGAGGAAATGGAATGGAGGACAAGGAGGAGGAGGAGGAGGAGGAGGAGGAGGAAGCGGAGGAGGAGCAGCAGGAGGTGGAGGATGAAAAGAAAGAGAGAGTGGAGGACAATGAGAAAGAGGAACAGGAGGAGTTACATGGAGGACAAGCGACAGTCCTACCTGTCCTTACATGGAGGAAAAGGTGGAGGAGGTGAAGGAGGAGGAGAAGCAGGGGGAGAAGAAGGTGAAGAAGAAGGACGACAATCAGGTGGAAGGAGAAGAGGATAGAGGAAGAAGAGGAAGAGGAAGAGGAAGAGGAAGAGAAAGAGAAGTAAGAGGAAGTGAAACAGAAATAGAATGTAAAGAAGCGAAGAAGGAAGAGAACGGGGGGAAGAAACGAGGTGGAAAGGGAACGGGGGGAGGGGGCGGCCGATTTCGTGACGTAGCATTATGGGGGGAGCTGAGATAAGCTTTCGTTCTGGGCAGCCTGGCAACAAAGAGGGGGGAGGGAAGGAAAGGGAAGGGGGAGGGGAGGAAAGGTACGGGGGATGGGAAGGGAAGGAAAGGTACGGGGGATGGGAAGGGAAGGAAAGGTAAGGGGGGGGATGGGCGGAAGGGAAGGAAAGGTAAGGGGGAGTACAGGGAAGGGAAGGCAAGGTAAGGGGGAGTGGAGGGAAGGGAAGAGAAGAGGGAGTGGGGGAAGGGATGGAAAGGTAAGGAAATGTAAGAGGAGGGGGGAAGAGAAGGAAAGGTAACAGGAGTGGAGCGAAGGTAAGGAAAGGTAAGAGTGGGGGAAGGGAAGGAAAGGTAAGGGGGAGTGGGGGGAAGGAAAGGAAAGGTAAGGGGGAGTAGGGGAAGGGAAAGAAAGGTAAGGGGGGAGTGGGGAAGGGAAGGAAAGGTAAGGTGAGTGGGGGAAGGGAAGGAAAGGTAAGGGGGAGTGGAGGGAAGGGAAGGAAAGGGAAGAGGGAGGGGGAAAGAGGAGGAAAGGTGAGAGGAGTGGAGCGAAGGGAAGGAAAGGTAAGAGGAGTTAGGGAAGGAAAGGTATGGGGGAGTGGGGGGAAGGGAAGGTAAGGGGGAGTGGGGGATGGGAAGGAAAGGTAAGGGGGAGAGGAGGGAAGGTTAAGAAAGGTAAGGGGTGTGGGGGGAAGGGAAGGAAAGGTAAGGGGGAATGGGGGAAGGGAAGGAAAGGTAAGGGGAGTGGGGGAAGGAAAGGAAAGGTAAGGGGGAGTGGAGGGAAGGTTAGGAAAGATAAGGGGAGTGGGGGAAGGGAAGGAGAGGTAAGGGGGAGTGGAGGTAAGGTTAGGAAAGGTAAGGGGAGTAGGGGGAAAAGAAGGAAAGGGAAGAGGGATGGGGAAAGGGAAGGAAAGGTAAGGGGGAGTGGAGGTAAGGTTAGGAAAGGTAAGGGAAGTGAGGGAAGAGAGAAGGAAAGGTAAGGGGGAGTGAGGGAAGGGGTAAAAGGAATATGGTGGAAAGAAGATATGAAAGGTCGAGGAGGGAGGAAGGAAGCGCTGGATCAACTTGGGCGTTCTCGAGAGGATCCTGAAGCTTCCTGACCCGCAGGGGGAGACTCCCCCGCGGAGGGGGGGGGCTCTGCCGTAGCCCGCAGCCGCAGTTTCTACCTGCGGCGCTAAACTTCGTTTTCCAGAGAAATAATACTACTCAGCAAGGAGCAACAAATGGTTTGTTATTGTTTGCAGGCCAATGCGTTTCTCTCAGAGGGGGGGGGGGAATAGGGGGGAGATGGGGGAGGGGGGAGATGGGGAGAGGAGTAAAGGAGAAGGAAAGAAGAGGGAAGGAAGATGGGGAGGAGAGGAGGTGAAGGCAAAGGAAGGACAAGGGGGAGAAGAGGGAGGGGGAGGGGGAGAGGGAGATGGGGAGGAGGGAGGAGGAGGGGAGGGGGAGATGGGGAGGGGTAAAGAAGGAGGAAAGAAGAGGGGAAGGGGTCAAGGAAACGGAAGGAAGATGGGGAGGAAGAAAGATGAGGGGGGAGGAGGTGGATGAGAGGAGGGACAAGTGGGAGGAAGAGGAAGGGCGCTAATAGGTGCTAGAGGAGTTCGTAGTGGAGGAGGAGGAGGAGGAGGAGCGAAGAGAGAATTGATGGAGAGGTGGGTGCCAAAGGTCGTAAAGGTAAGTAGGTACTGGAGGAGGAGGAGAACGAGGAGAAGAGGGAGGAAGAGGAGGAGGACGAGGAGAAGGAGGACGAGGAGAAGGAGGACGAGGAGGAAGAGAAGGAGGACGAGGAGGAGGAGAAGGAGGAGGAGGAAGAGGAGGAGGAGGAGGAGGAAGAGGAGGAGGAGGAGAAGGAGGAGGAGGAGGAGGAGGAAGAGAAGGAAGAGGAGGTGCTGGAATAGGCACTCAAGGAGGTGGTGGACGAAGATGTTGGGCCGGAGGTGTTAGGAGTGGAGAGGAGAGGAGAGATTGAGAGAGAGAGAGAGAGAGAGAGAGAGAGAGAGAGAGAGAGAGAGAGAGAGAGAGAGAGAGAGAGAGAGAGAGTGTGTGTGTGTGTGTGTGTGTGTGTGTGTGTGTGTGTGTGTGTGTGTGTGTGTGCGAGCGTGTGTGTGTGTGTGTGTGTGTTTGTGCGAGCGTGTGTGAGTGAGTGTGTGTGCGAGCGTGTGTGTGTGTGTGCGAGCATATGTGTGTGTGTATGTGTGCAAGCGTGCGTATGTGTGTGTGTGCGAGCGTATGTGTGTGTATGTGTGCACGTATGTGTATATGTGTGCACGTATGTGTATATGTGTGCACGTATGTGTGTATGTGTGCACGTATGTGTATATGTGTATGTGTATGTGTACGCGTATGTGTGTGCAGGTGTGTGTGTGCATGTGTTGGGTGACAGGGCTCGTCAAGGCGAGAGGGGGGGGGGAGGCACTTAGATTACTTCAGGCTTCGCTCGCTCGTACTTCAAAGCCCGTGGCGGTCCGGCGGGCCTTACATCTTTACCAAAAATGCCCGTCTTCCTCAGCGTGCGGTGCCGAGGATAGAACCTGGGTCCACACACACACACACACACACACACACACACACACACACACACACACACACACACACGCACACACACACACTCGGTGGCGCGGTTGGTAGAGTCCCCGACTGTCACTACGGCGGTCCGGGTTCGAATCCGGCCCAGGGCTGAAATAATTTCAGTATCGCTGCGCTTCGAGTCGTTACTCCAACTCTCGTGGGCGGGGAGTTGGGTGTGTGTGTGTGCGTGTAAGGTCACAGCATCACCCATAGATCGGTCATATACGAGCTCTGAGCTCTCTTTCGGGAGGGAAATAGCTGTCGATCACGAGTCCAGCACGTGATCCAAAGACCAAGGTGAATACACACACACACACACACACACACACACACACACACCAACGCATTCATTCACCATCACGCTACATCGTCATAATCATTCATAAAAATCCCGTCCCACTCCTTCCCATCCTCTGCTATACCCCCATTTCTTCACCGTTTCATCCTCGTTTCTATTGCCGTCTCCACCACCTTCACCACCACCACCACCTCCTTTGCACCGCCCTTATCTTGCCTCGTTTACAACTTGTGGTGCGTCGCAACGTCTCGCCTTCCATCTCGATATCACGCCCTTCATCACCAACATCACCATCACCATCATCATCACTACTACCAACACCATCATTACCGCCATCATCACCACCATCATTATCGTCACTACCACCACCATCATCATCACTACCACCACTACCACCGGCGCCACCAACCACCATCGTCCTCATCTTCGCCCCCACCACCACTACCACCACCGCCACCTATCATCACCGTCCCTACCACCAACCACCACAGTCCCACCAACTACCACCACCAACAACAACAACATTACCAACCACCGTCCCCATCACCAACCACTTCCATCACCAACCACTTCCATCACCACCACCATTACCATCACTACCGTCCCCACTACCACCACCACTGTCCCCTCCACCAATCACCGCCGCCACCTACCACCACCACCGTCCCTACCACCAACCACCACCAACCCTACCACCGCAGCAACAACCACCACCAACCCCAACCACCACCGCCATTAGGACCATTAATGGAGCCGCCGCCATCTCCACGGATATTACAACATCCCAGTGACCAAGATAGCATCAATCAGCATCTCTCTCTCTTGCTCTTCCTCCTCCTCCTCCTCCTCCTCCTCTTCTTGCTCCTGAAACGCCTCCTCCTCCTCCTTCCATCCCCTTTAAAAACCTCCACCGCCTCCTATCTATCCTGTCTCTTCTCAATTCTACTATTTCTATTTCTACTACTATAACTACTAGTACCAATACTAATACAACTACTACTACTATCCACCATAATCATCACCATTACCATCCTTCCCACTCTTCTACTATACCTTTCCATCCTATTCCTTACCATCCCCCTCCTCCTCCTCTTCTTCCCTATTTTCTTCCTCACCATTCTCTTCCTAATTTCAACATTACCATCTTTCTCCTACTCCTCCTTCACTTCCTCCACCTCCTACTCCTTCTTCATTTCCTCCTCCTCCTTCACTTCCTACACCTTCTACTCCTTCACTTCCTCCTCCTCCTTCTCCTTCTTCACTTCCTCCTCCTCCTCGTACTCCTTCTTCACTTCCTCCTCCTACTCCTCCTTCACTTCCTCCTCCTGATCCTTCTTCACTCCCTCCTCCTACTCCTTATTCATTTCCTCCTCCTCCTACTCCTTCACTTCCTACACCTACTCCTCCTTCACTTCCTACACCACTCCTTCAATCCCTCTTCCTACTCATCCTCCTTCTTCACTCCTCCTCCTCCTACTCCTTCTCCACTCCCTCCTCCTTGATCAAGTCTTTAATGGACTGAGAAGATCCTGATTTCAGGGCTGAAGGGTCAAGGTCTGGGTAAACCGACCTGAACCCCCCCCTCTCTCCCTCCCTCTTCCCCCCCACCCTCACTTCCTTTCATTCCTCCCTCTTCCTCTATTCCCTTTTATCACTTCTTTTCTCCTCCTCCAATACACCACTTCCTCTCCACTCCTCCCATCTTTCCATGCACTCGAGCGCGCGCACACACACACACACACACATATATATATATATATATATATATATATATTTGTGCGCCCCATTTCCTCCGCCACACATTATTTTTTCATCTTGATCCCAGTTCGACCCACGAAACACCGAAGAGAGCGAGATCGAGTTCGTGAGCGAGTTCGTGAGCGAGTTCGTGGGAGATCCGAGCTCGAACTCATTCCACGAAGAAGGAAGAATGAGCCAAAGGACCGCTTGGGTACAACGAATCCCTTAGCAGCTTCTCCTCTAGCTAACCCCAAATGATTTCTTTCTACTTCGGTCAGGACCTCGAGAAGAAGGCCTTAAGAGACTTTATTATGTTTGGGTGGGTTTCCACATTTACTTATATTGTTTCCGTCCCTCGTACAACTGTACACTTGTGAAGCTGTTACATTGCGTTATTGTTATTGTTGTTGTTGTTGTTGTTCTTGTTGTTATGAGTTATAACTTACCAGCCCTTCCATCCTTAGGCCGGCCACACACGTGCAGTTTAAACTGACAGTTACAACTGTTCAGTTATAACTGTCAGTTGAAACTGCACTTGTGTGGGTATATCAGTGATACTGAGATACCCACACACGTGCAGTTTTAACTGACAGTTATAACTGAACAGTTGTAACTGTCAGTTTAAACTGCACATGTGTGGCCGGCATTAAGCTTACACTGGATGACAATGGTAAAGCACACCGACAGAAGACGCTTTGGCTTGTTAACTAGCTACTTCGGCTACAGAACGAGAGAACGAAAATAACCAACCAGGCCAGATACGAAAAAACGAAAGAAACAAAAATAACTAAATAATAAACAAGGGCATGAAAATAACTAAGTCAATAAGAACGAAAATCAAATTGTTACACTAGACGCCATATACAGTATATACTTCGGTGTTTATCGAAGTAAGTTCGGCGACTTCGACCTGCGCTGCTGCGCTACACATAGGGGGACACTTGCGGCTGTGCCCGCCCGCCTCTACCACCGCCGCAGACTCGTATAGATGAGAAACCTACGCCAGTAGGCGTAGCTGCGGCCGAAGCCGTCATCTTTGTCCTATTATGCGTTTGTATTGATAGGGACAAGGAACAGTCACTGTTGGGAATTATAATGGAGTGCGGGATTCAAACCTACATGGAAGAGAATACGAGACCAGCACGGATACGACGCCACCAGCACACATGTAGTCATGGAAGATATTAATTCGATGAACTTCAGCATCTGTACCGGTGATTGTGATTGGCTGATCTAATTCCGTCTGCATCTATTAGCATTGCCGCCACTGTCCCTCCACTCGGCGTGTACCAGGTTCATATGGTGACAATGGTACCCGAGGGGAGAGATCCAGGAGGGGAATCTTCATATACACAATGGAAAACTTATGTTTTGCATCAAACCTTTCGCAGATTTATACGATCTTGGTATTTACGCTGTCAACCGATGGAACCGAAGACATTTGTCACGTCACTCTCACAAACTTCTCTTGCCCCCCCCCAAAAAAAAAATACATACATACATACATATATATATATATATATATATATATATATATATATATATTATATATATATATATATATATATATATATATAAACATATGCAGAGTCCACTAGGAAGAGAAAAACACACGGAGTCCGAGCGCTTTCGCGATATATTGACATCAAGGAATACAGAAGTGAATATATCACGATAGCGCTCGGATTCCGTGTGCTTTTCCTCTTCCCTGTGGACTCTGCATATTTGTGTTTCACGTGTGCTTGTGAAATCTGTTTTTTTATATATATATATATATTATATATATATATATATATATATATATATATATATATATATATATATATATATATATATATATATATTGGACCACGACGTACCCCACCCTCACCCACCCCCCGGCCGTGGACGCTTCCGTGTAGAGCTCTCTCTCTCTCTCTCTCTCTCTCTCTCCCGCCCACCCATCACGTCCCTCGAAATAGTCACTCAGCGCGACCGTCCTTCCTAACTTGATCGATACCCGTCGCCAGCTCTACATAATCTACTTCTCTTAATAGACAGTCAGAAATAGACAGACACAGATAGACAGACTCCTCATCTCCATCCTCCTCTCCATTCCCTCCCTCCCTTCACCCATTCCTCTTCATCCTCTCTCTTCCTCCCTCCCTTTACTTCTCCCTATTCTTTGTCCTCCTCCTCCCTCCTCTCCTCTTCTCTTCCTACCTTCACCCATTCCTCCTTATCTTCCCTCTCCTCTCTCTTTACCTTTATCACTTCTCCCTATTGTCTTCCTCCCTCCTCTTCTCTCTTCCCTCTTCTCTTCATCCATTCCTTCTCCCTCCCCGCTTCTCTTCCTCCCTCCTTTGTCTTCCTCCCTCCCTCTCCTCTATATTCATCTTCCCAACCTTATATTCCATTCCCTTTCCTTCTTTCCTCCCTCCTCTCTTCCCCATTCATCTCCTTCCTTTCCTCCCCCCTTCTCTTCCTTCCCTTCTTTTCCTCCCCCATTCTCTTCTTCCTTTCCTCACTCATTTTCTTCACCTTCTCTTCCTCCCCTTCTCTTTCACCCTCCTTTCCTCCCCCATTTCCTTCCTCCCTCCTTTCCTCCCCCATTCCCTTCCTCCCTCCTTTCCTCCCTCTTCTATTCCACCCACCCTTCCTCCTCCATTATCTTCCTCCCTCCTTTCCTCCCACGTCTCTTCCTCCCTCCTTTACTCCCCCATTCTCTTCCTCCCTTCCTCCTTCCCTCTCCTCCATAATCATCTCTCCATCCTTGCATTCTATTCCTTTTCCCTCCCCTCACCTCTCCAGTTCTCTCCATTTGCCTCATTTTTTCCTCAATATTTTATCAGACTCCCTCATTCCCTCTTCCTCAGTTCCTCACACACAAAACCTCTTCTCCCACAATTAACACTCCTTAAAAAAAAAAAAAAAAAAACACGCTCCCCCTCCCCCCCTGGCCCCCAAGGGGCTCTCTGGGAACATACCTAAGAGAGGGGGGGAGAGGTCAGAGGGAGGGTGTTCCTTTTCTCCACTCCACCCCATTTGTATACATCCGTGAAAAGAGGGGGGGGTGACAAACCTTTCTAAAATATCCACCCCTTCTCCCCATTTCCCCCCACTCCCCCGAACGGACAGACGGTGGTATTCTTAAAAAAATTCTTTCCTTTCCAAGGATTTATATAAGATTTATATAAGGAACGATTTATATATTGAAAAAAAAAATATTGAAAAAATATTGAAAAAAAAAATATTTCCTTTCCAAGGATTTAGATAGGATTTATATAAGGAAAGAATTCTTTTAAGAATACCACCTACAGACAGACGAACAGACGGACATAGAGACGGACAGGCGGATAGAGGGACGGAGACAGATGGGCGGACGGAAGGACGGACAAATAGACGGACTGACAGACAGACGCACATGCAGACAGACGGACGAACAAACGGACAGACAGACAGATGGAAAGATGTAGTAAGACGACTCAGGCAATGAGTCTTGTGGGGGAAATAAAATTGGCTTTTTACACTTTCATTCCAATTGATTGAAGCTGCCTCCTCCTCCTCTTTCATCTTCTTTCTACTCCTCGTCCTCCTCCTCCTCCTGCCTCTTCCTCTTTTTTTCTACTCTTTGTCATACTCCCTACTCTTCGTCATCGCCCTCCCCCTCATCCTCTTCCTACTCCTGGTCCTCTTCCTCCTCTTCTTCCTACGCCTTTTCCTACTTGTCCTCCTCCTCCTCCTCTTCCTACCCCTTGTTCTCCTCCTCATATTCCTACCACTCGTCCTCCTCCTCCTCCTCCTCCTCTTCTTCCTACTCCTTGTCCTACTCTTCCTCCTCTTTCTACTCTTCGTCCTCCTTTTTCTACCCCTCGTCCTCCTCCTCCTCCTCGTCCTCCTCCACTCAATTCCACTCAGCCACCATTCCATCCATCGCGTCACCCATGCCCATTCCATCATAACACCTCCATATTTACCTTCTATCAGTTGTTTTAAGCAACGATTAGACAACTTTATGGATGGGGATGACAGGTGGTGATGGATACGGAGCTGTCTAGTGTAGGCCTTATGGTCTCTTGCAGTCTCCTTCATTCTTATGTTCTTATGCCCTACAGTATAACCCTTTCTGGCTTATTCTGTACTTCGGGACCGGAGTAATGTTAATTTATTATTATTTTACTATTTTCCTGTTTGTTTATATTTTAACTATATCTATGCATTTATTTATTTTGTTTATTATCATTTATGCTGTCATAATTTTTTATTATTTTTTTATCATATTTTTTTTCGCATCCGACCTAGTTATATGGACCAAAAGGTCTCCTGTCGGCATGCTCCACCTTTGTAATCCTTTGTAATGTGTAGGGATCACATACACCTTCTGGTTTCTCCAGAATTCAAAGTTCCTCCCATATTCGGAACGAAGGCTCTGAATACTAGAAGAACTTTCGAAAAAGGAGTTTCCGTTTCCGACAAAAGAGTTTCCGCTTTCGGAAAAGGGGTTTCTGCTTTCCGAAAAGGGGTTTTCGTTTTCGAAAAAGGAGTTTTCGTTTCCGAAAAAGGAGTTTTCGTTTTCGACAAAGGAGTTTCTGCTTTCGGAAAAGGGGTTTCTGCTTTCGGAAAAGGGGTTTCTGCTTTCGGAAAAGGGGTTTTCGTTTTCGAAAAAGGAGTTTTCGTTTTCGAAAAAGGAGTTTTCGTTTTCGAAAAAGGAGTTTCCGTTTTCGAAAAAGGAGTTTCCGCTTTCGAAAAAGGAGTTTCCGTTTTCGAAAAAGGGGTTTCCGCTTTCGAAAAAGGAGTTTCCGCTTTCGAAAAAGGAGTTTCCGCTTTCGGAAAAGATGTTTCCGCTTTCGGAAAAGAAGTTTCCGCTTTCGGAAAAGGAATTTTCGCTTTCGAAAAAGGAGTCTACGCTTTCGAAAAAGGGGTTTCCATTTTCGAGAAAGATGTTTCCGCTTTCGAAAAATGAGTTTCCGTTTTCGAAAAAGAGTTTTCCTTCAGAATATCTGAGATTTCAATTCTTTAGATTCCCAATACAAAGAACCATCTCCGCACTTCTCTAATCCCACCTCCTAACTGAACGGGTTAGAGCGTCGCTACTTGCGGCGGAGGTTGAGGGGGGGCGGTTCGAACTCTGCTACCAGCGAGTTGGACCAAGGGCATGATTCATTAAATTCCACGCTACAAAGTCCTCTGAGAGGGGAACCGCCCTTGCCTTCTGATACAGGGAGCTCGTGATGTTAAACCGAGCTATCAATCAATCACTATTACTACTACTGGAACTATTACTACTATTACAGCATATCACTACTATCACTATTACTACTACTACTATTACTAATACTGGAACTATTACAGCATGTGTATATGCATAGGAACTGCATATTACTACTATCACTGCATATTACTATCACTACTATTACTACTATTACAGCATATCACTACTATTACTACTATTACTGCATATCACTACTACTACTACTACTACTACTACTGGAACTATTACTCCATGTGTATAATTATGGGAACTGCTTATAAATCAAGCTAAAAATAAAAAGAACTTGGGTATCTACCTAAACTACATGTCACAGGATGTATGAACAGATCTTCTGTACATTCCGGTAGCATCTGTTCTTAGACTAAATAATGAATGATGCAACAGAAAAAAAGTATCGAGTCTGCTCTCCCCTGTACTTGTAGATGACGCAATCTTAACTCGGTTTAAGTCACGCCATCCTTAACTAAACTAAGCAATGTCAGCTCTTCAAATAATTTTTTGAGGAGGCCTTTAAAAAAAAAAAAAAAAAAAAAATAATAATAATAATAATAATAATATATACATTATATATATATATATATATATATATATATATATATATATATTTATATATATATATATATATATATATATCTTGATGGCCTAGTTGGAAAGTCACTGTCACACTTGTTATGAGGATGCCCGGTTCGAGTCCTGGGCAGTACCACATTTCAATTTCAAGCATGCTGGCCTTTGATGGCTTAGAATTAAAGTCCATTGTGGTTGTTAAAATGTATATATATATATATATATATATATATATATATATATATACATATATATATATATATAATGGATAATAGAATTCTGATGACCTCTTAATAAAGGATATTGACGACCTTAGAAATTAAGGAGTTTGAAGAACTCTTCAAATACGATTTAGAAATAAATAAATAAAGATTTTAAAAACATCTAAAGAAAAATAAGGATTTTGAAAACCTGTCAAAGAAATTGAATTTTTGAAAGGCTCTTAAAAATAAGGACATTGAGGATCTCTTAAAAATGAATGACTTTGGGGACTTTGATGACCTATTGAAAAAGTCGAAGATTTTTAAAGACCTATTAACAAAATTAAGGACTCTAAAGACCACTTACTAAAAAAGAACGCTTAAAAATAAGAACTTTGAAGCCATCTTATAAATAAGGACCGCTTAAAAATAAGGACTTTGAAGCATATAAATAAGGACCCCTTTAAAAATAAGGACTTTGAAGATATCTCATAAACAAGGACCACTTAATAATAAGGACTGTGAAGACATCTTATGAATAAGGACTTTGAGGAGGAAGAGGACTTAGGGAGTCAATCCTTCGTTATCTCAGAGGCGACGTTTCGAATCCCACTCCGGAATCCACAATGCGAAACTGCCCAAATTAAAGCTGCCTTGGCATAGATTTTTTTTTTTTTTTCCTATTCCGTATGAAACACGCTGCAACCTCGGGCATGACTTTCATTTCAGGAATTAAAATTTCATTTCCGGTATATACGCCAGTACGAGAAAAACTTCTGTTCGTTCCCAAAGGCCAGCTATAGAAATAAACAAAAAATAAATATATATAAAAGAAAGAAAACCAAAGAAAAAATGAGAGAAAACAAGAGTGAAAGAAGGAAGGAAAGAGGAATAAAAAAACGAAGGAAGGAATGCTGGAAAGGAGAGAAGAACAAAGAAAGAAAAAAAAGAAGAAGAAGAAGAAGAAGAAGAATATATGTGAACGTTGACCATCGTGACTGCCCTATACACTGACTAGTCGATTTTATTCAGCAACTGTGGGGGGGGGGCGGTACTCCCCTGCCAAGCCAATGAGGAGTACCTCAATAATTACCTCTTTTAACGCTTTGCCCCTCTATTCTACCTCCCGCCTGGGGATTCCATTCAGCCGAGGAGAAACTCCTTGCGCAGCGGGAGACATTAATACAAATTTTACGTTTTTTCTTTTTCTTCACATTAAGGTCCTGAATGCTAGACTACCTAGCCCCGTAAATAAGACGGGGGTTTGCATCAAGCGGCCACCAAAAACCCTCCACAGGCTGAACATGGAAGCAAATATTAGAAGTGGGGATGGTGATGATGGTGATGATGGTGGTGGTGGCTATGGTGGCAGTGGTGGGTGACGGTGGTAGTAAAGTTGGAGGTAATGTTGGTGGTGCTGGTGGTAATGTCGGTCTTAATGTCGGTGGTGGTGATGATGTTGATGGTGGTGACAGTGGTGGTGATGGTGCTGGTGATGGCTGCGATGTTGACAGTGGTGGTGATGGTGGTGGGGATGAAAGTGGTGGTGATAATGGTGGTAATTATAGTGGTGGTGATGGTGGTAATGTCGGTGGTGATGATGTTGATGGTGATGGTGGTGACAGTGGTGGTGATAGTGGTGATGATAGTGGTGGTGATGTTAGTGGTGGTGATGGTAGTGGTGATGATGGTAGTGGTGGTGGTGATGGTAGTGGTGGTGATGGCTGTGATGTTGGCAGTGGTGGTGATGGTAGCGACGGTGGTGGTGGTGGGAGTGGTGATGGTGGCGACAGTGGCGGTTACTGCGGCAGTAGCTGCGGCGGAAGCTCTGGCCCCTGGCGCCGCATCGGTCGGCGCCAGGGAAATAAATCTTTGGCGAACGGTCAAAACTTAACCTTTCCGCTGGGGAGAGGGTTACCCTCCGCTGAATTAAATCGCCTGGCGACAGCCATAACCCTTCTCCTGCGCTGGGAGACTCTCTCGTGTTAATTAAATCGCCTAACGGCAGCCATAACAGTTATACAACACGTGAATCACAGTCACAGGGTTGACAGGTCGATGTTAATTACTTCCCAACATGACGAGACCCTTAGTCGAAACAATTTCCTTTTAAAGACGAGAAGAACGAGGAGGTGGGGAAGAAGAGGAGAAGGAGGATGAGGATGAGGAGGTGGAGGAAGAGGAGAAGGCGAGAGAGAGAGGGAGGGAGAGAGAGAGAGAGAGAGAGAGAGAGAGAGAGAGAGAGAGAGAGAAAGAGAGAGAGAGGAGGGGTAGAAAAAAAGACGACGAAGACGACGACGAAGAAGGAGATGAGGGAAAAGAGGATGAAAAAGAAGACGAAGAAGAAAGAGACGGAGACGAAGGTGACGAAGGAGACGAAGGTGACGAAGAAGGAGACGAAGAAGGAGTGGTAGTGGTATGACGAGACTTTCAGGAACTAAGAACTCCAATGAACCAGAGACTTCCGGGTCCGAAAGAGACTCGTAGGGACCAAAGACTTTCGGGTCCAAGAGACCTCTAGAAACGGGAGACTCCTAGGAACTGGAAACTCCTAGGAGCCAGAGACTCCTAGGAACAAGAAATTCCTAGGAACTGGAGACTCCATGGAGCAGGAGACTCCTAGGAACTGAGGACTCCTAGGAACAAGAAACTCCTAGGAACTGGAGACTCCTTGGAGCAGGAGACTCCTAGGAACTGAGGACTCCCAGGAACTGGAGACTCCTTGGAGCCGGAATCTTATAGGAACATGAGACTCGTGTGAACTGGAGGCTTCAAGGAGCCGGAGACTCCTATGAAGTGAAGACTTCTAAGAACTGGAGACTCTTAGGAACTGGAGAACCCTAGGAACTGGAGAATCCTAGGAGCCGAAGACTCCTATGAACTGAAGACTTCTAAGAACTGGAGATTCCTAGGAGCCGAAGACTCCTAGGAACTGGAGACTCCTAGGAACTGGAGACTCCTAGTAACTGGAGACTCCTAGAAACGGGATACTCGTATGAACTCAAGACTTCTAAGAACTGGAGACTCCTAGGAACCGACGACTCCTAGGAACTGGAGACCACGACGAAGAACGTCGTGAAGAAAGCGACCAACTTAACGAAGAGACTTCGTAAGCAAGAGACCCGAAGAACAGAAGCAAAGAACCGGAGGTGAATAAAACGAATTAACGATCAATTTCAGTTAACCAAATGTAAATTTAAGAAATATAAAACGTATAAAAAAGACAAATACGTAATAAACATGTACATGCACTATGACTAGGTGAACGCAATGAAGAAAAAAAAAGGGGGAGGGGAGGGATTCCTGTACAGACAAAAGACGACCACCACAGGTCAAAGGTCAACCGTGACCTTCTTCTATCACGACGGGGCGGGGAAGACGACGGCCAACAACAACAACAACAACAACAACAACAACAACAACATTAACGTTAAGGGGATGATAGAGGGCCAGAATGGGGAGTGGTTGAGAAGAGGAACGAGGTACACGAGGTAACGCAGAGGTGAAGTACGAGGAATAGGAGTAGAGTGGGAGTAGAGTACGATTAGAGCAGGAGTAGAGTAGCTGGAGTGAAGGAGGAGTAGAGGAGTAGGAGGAAGAGGATAAGTAGGAGGAAGAGGGGGAGGATAAGTAGGAGGAGTAAGATGAGGAGGAAGAGAAGTAAGAGGAGAAAGAGAAAGAGGAAGAGGAGGAGGAGGAGGAGGAGGAGGAGAAGTAAGAGAAGCAGGAGGACGAAGAAGAGTAGAAGTAGTAGGAAAAGGAGGAGGAGGAGGAGGAAAAGAAGTAGGAGGAAAAGAAGTAGGAAGAGAAGGAGTAAGAGGAGGAGGGGAAGAAAAGGAGTAACAGTAGGAAAAATAGGAGTTGTTGGACGAGGAGTAGTAGGAAGGGAAGAAGAAGGAGGAGGAGGAGGAGGAAAAGGAGGAGGAAAAGGAGAAGAAGGAAAAGTAGGAGTTGTTGGACGAGGAGGAGAAGTAGTACGAAGGGAAGGAGGAAGAAGAAGAAGAAGAAGGAGGAGGAGGAGGAGAAGGAGGAGGAGGAGAAGGAGGAGGAGGAAAAGGAGAAGTAGGAAAAGTAGGAGTTGTTGGACGAGGAGAAGAAGGAGGAAGAAGGAGGAAGAAGGAGGAAGAAGGAGGAAGAAGGAGGAGGAGGAGGAGGAGGAAGAGGAGGAGTGGAAATGGAATTTCCGGCAGAAGCTTAGGTTCCAAAGAGGCTCACTCGCTCCTAACCCAGGCCAAGGCTCAGCACCCCGGGCGAGCCCCCCCTCCCCCCTCCTCCCTCCCCTCCTCTCCCCTCTCTTCCGTTGCCCCATCTGCTTCATGACTACACTCTGCCCCACTTTTGCCTCGTCCATCTCCCAGTGCGACCCACCCCCATTTTCTCTCCCCCCTCCAGTATGTCCATTCCGCACCAGCTTTCTCCCCCCAAACCTTACCATCCCCCCAGCCCCCCTCGACATCGTTTCACCCACTGTAACCCACTTAACTCGAATCTCCATAGAAGGAGGCCTTAAAAAAAAAAAAAAAAAAAAAAAAAAAAAAAAAAAAAAAAAAAAAAAAAAAAAAAAAAAAAAAAAAAAAAAAAAACCGGGACCCTTGAAGAGCCTCCTCCTTTAGAGGCCCGATTTTCCTCCATGTTCGTCCTCCGGCCTCCATATGTATTATTCTCCCTCCCTCCATCCTCCCCACTAACTCTTTTGTATCCTTCCTTCCCTCCCTCTCTCCGTTCCTTTCATCTTCCCTTCTCCGGAACAGCCTGGATCCGTTCGAGTCCTCTGGATCTGTCCATTACGTCTGGAATGGTCCGAGTACGCCCGGATTTGTCCGAGTACGCCAGGATTTGTCCGAGTGCATCCAGATTTGTCCGAGTACGTCCGGAACTGCCCGAGTACGTCTGGCATTGTCCGAGTACGTCCGAAACTGTCCGAGTACGCCCGGAACTGTCCGAGTATGTCCGGAACCGTCCGAATATGTCCGAAACTGTCCGAGTACGCCCGGAACTGTCCGAGTACGCCCGGAACCGTCCGAGTACGCCCGGAACTGTCCGAGTACGCCCGGAACCGTCCGAGTATGTCCGGAACCGTCCGAGTACGTCCGTAACTGTCCAGCCAGGACTGTCCGTAAAACGTTGGGGACCGTTCGAACAACTTCCCGTCCGGAACCGCTCGGATTCTTACCCTTCAGAGACCGACACCACGGGTCCCCCCCCCCCTTGTTCCGGTCGGGGGATCGCCACCCCCCCACCCCCCCGCATTGCTCGCCTCCATCTGCAGCGCACAAGAGAAAGACCGCGCAGGTGGTGAAGGAGGAGGAAGAGGAGGAGGAAGAGGAGGAGGAGGGTCAGGAGGAGGAGGGTCAGGAGGAGGAGGGTGAGGGGAGGGAGGAGGGCGAGGAAAAGGAGGAGGAAGAGGAGAAGTGGAGAAGGGGAAGAGGAGAAGAAGGAGGAGGAGAGCGATGAGGAGGAGGACGATATAGGTGAGGAGAAGGAGGAAGAGGAGAAGGAAGATGAGGAAGGCGAGGAGGAGAAGGAGGGCGAGGAAGAGGAGGAGGAAGGGGAGAAAGAGGGCGAGGAGGAGAAAGAGGGCGAGGAGGAGAAGGAGGGCGAGGAGGAGAAGGAGGGCGAGGAGGAGAAGGAGGGCGAGGAGGAGAAGGAGGGCGAGGAGGAGAAGGAGGGTGAGGAGGAGGAAGCGGAGGAGGGTTGTGGTTCTGGGTGTGTCAAACACTGCATCATCACCACCACCATTGTGTAGCACATGGTGCAATAAACTCGACATACACCACAGCTGTGGTGGTGGAGGAGGAGGAGGAGGAGGAGGAAGAGGAGGAGGAAGAGCAGGTGGTGGTGGAGGAACTGGGGGAAAATGTGACGGAATGCGGAAGAAGAACGAGTGTTGGAAGAAGAGGGGGAGGACGAGGAGAAATAGGAAGAAGAGGAGGTGGAGGTGGAGGAGAAGGGCTGGGAGGAGAAAGATGAGGAGGAAAAGGAAGAAGAGGAAAAGGAGGTGGGAGGAATGAGGAGGAGGGAGGAGGGGAGGAGGAAGAAGGGAGAGGGAGGAGGAAGAGGGAGGAAGGAGGGAGGGAGAGGAAGGAGGGAGGGAGAGGGAGGAAGGAGGAGGGAGGGAGGAAGGAGGAGGGAGAGGGAGGAAGGAGGAGGGAAGGAGAGGGAGGAAGGAGGAGGGAGAGGGAGGAAGGAGGAGGGAGAGGGAGGAAGGAGGAGGGAGGGAGAGGGAGGAAGGAGGAGGGAGGGAGAGGGAGGAAGGAGGAGGGAGGGAGAGGGAGGAAGGAGGAGGGAGGGAGAGGGAGGGAGAGGAGGGAGGGAGAGGAAGGGAGAGGAGGGAGGGAGAGGAAGGAGGGAGAGGGAGGAAGAGAGAGGAGGGAGGAGGAAGAGGGAGGAGGAGAGAGAATACC
>NC_134817.1:20038673-20066173 GCF_046742065.1 Oratosquilla oratoria | reverse complement strand
AGAGATGGAAGGGGAGGGGGAATAAGAAGAGAGATGGAAGGGGAAGGGGAATAAGAGGGGAAAGAGATGGAAGGGGAGGGGAGGGGAGAGAAGCAAGGGAGTATATATATATATATATATGTGTGTGTGTGTGTGTGTGTGTGTGTGTGTGTGTGTGTGTGTGTGTGTGTGTGTGTGTGTGTGTGTGTGTGTGTGTGTGTGTGTGTGTGGTCTCCTCGAAGTCTTGAACAAATAAAATGAAACACGTCTTCCGTCCCACCTCCCGCCCCTCGCCGGGGGGGGGGGGCGAATTATCCGCGGTCCATGGGTGCCCGCTGACCCCCCCTCCAACTCCACCCAGCTGGTCCATGTCATCCCCCAGCTGGCGCATAAAGGGCATAAAGGGCATAAAGTCTTGACCGCAGACGTGGGCGCCAGCAATGGGCTCCGCTTTGTCAAGACAGAGGTGGAGGAAGAAAGGAGAGGGGAAAGGGGGGAGGGCGATGGGAAAGAGGGGAGGACGATGGGAAAGGGGGGAGGGCGATGGGAAAAGGGGGGAGGGCGATGGGAAAAGGGGGGAGGGCGATGGGAAAAGGGGGGAGGGCGATGGGAAAATGGGGGAGGGCGATGGGAAAAGGGGGGAGGGCGATGGGAAAGGGGAAAGGAAAGGGGAAGGGAACGATGGGAAAGGGGAAGGGAAAGGGGAAGGGAAAGGGGAAGGGCGATGGGAAAGGGGGAAGGGCGATGGGAAAGGGGGAAGGGCGATGGGAAAGGGGGAAGGGCGATGGGAAAGGGGGAAGGGCGATGGGAAAGGGGGGAGGGCGATGGGAAAGGGGGGAGGGCGATGGGAAAGGGGGAGGGCGATGGGAAAGGGGGAGGGCGATGGGAAAGGAAGGTAGGGGCGATGGGAGAGGGAAAGGAGGTGCGAAAGTAGTGGGGGGGGGGTCGAGGCAAAGAAGTAAGGCAGCGAAGAAGGTGAGGCGAAGTAAGGAGTAAGGGGCCTATACGAAGGAGATAAAGAGTGGGGCAGAGAAGGATGACGTCAGGACAGAAGGACGTGAACTGTCGAGCAAACGAGAGAGTCGCGTGGAAGAAGGCGGAGCGAAGGCGGGGCGAGGGAGGAGTAAAGGCGGGGCAAAGAAGGAACAGGGCGGGGCCAGGGGAGAAAGGGGCGGAGTCGGGCGAGAAAGGAGGAGCGAAGACGGAGAGGAGCAAGGGAGGGGGGGCAAGGGCGAAGAGGAGGAGGAGCGAAAGTGGAGAGGAGGAGCGAGGGCGGAGAGGAGGAGGGGCAAGGGCGGAGGTAAGGAAGAGCGAGGGTGGGAATCATGACGAAGAACTTGCAGAAGTTATGGCGAGGGAAGGAATGGGCGTGGAAGTGGGCGAGATTAAAGGTGAAGCGATGACTAAAGACAAGGGTGGGCGGGGTCAAAGAGGGGCGCGGTCTTCGCGATGACGCAACAGGAGCGAGGAGGAGGGAGGACGAGGGAGGGGGAAGAGGAGGGAGAGGGGGAAGAGGAGCGAGGAGGAGGAGGGAGGAGGAAGGAGGAAGGAGGAGGAGGGAGGAGCAAGGAGGAAGGAGAAGGAGCGAGGAGGAAGGAGGAGGAGCAGCGAGGAGGAGGAGGGAGGAGGGAAGAGCGAGGAGGGAGGAGCAAGGAGGAGGAGCGAGGAGGAAGAAGCAGCAAGGGCCGAGGATGAGAACTGGTGTGGCGCCAGACCCGATGGAAGTGGTGACGACAAGTCCCCGATGGGCAAAGGGAGGAGGGAGGGGAGAGAGGAGAGAGAGAGAGGAGAGAGAGAGAGAGAGGAGAGAGGAGAGGAGAGAGGAGAGAGAGAGAGAGGGAGAGAGAGAGGTGAGAGAGAGAGAGAGAGAGAGAGAGAGAGAGAGAGAGAGAGAGAGATAGAGAGAGAGAGAGAGGCTTCAGGCTTTCGGGGAACGGAAGTTCTACATACTGTCCTTACATATACATATATTTATACATTACATATACATATACTTGTAAAGTTCACCATTTCGGGGTTGAAGAAAAGGAGGATTGATGCGCGGGTGGTGGAGGTGGTGGTGGTGGTGATAATTGTGCTGGTGGTGGTAGTGATGATAATTATGGTGGTGGTGGTGACTACATTAATGATGATGGTAGTCGTGGTGTGTGTGTGATGGTGGTGGTGATAGTGGTGGTGGTGATATCGGTAATGGTGTTGGTGGTGACAGTGGCAATGGTGTGAGTGGTGGTGGTGTTGATGGGTGGTGGTGAAAGACAAAGGTGCTTGGGCTGAAAGAGGGGGGGGAGCCACCCCCTCACCCCCCCTTTTTTTCGGAGATTATGCAAGCCTTCTTGGAGAGGACCAGGAGAGGGAGACCGACCAGGTTCCTAATTAGCAGCTGACCATGACACGAGAGAGAGAGAGAGAGAGAGAGAGAGAGAGAGAGAGAGAGAGAGAGAGAGAGAGAGAGAAAGGAAGGAGAGGAAAGAGTCAATGAAACAGAGAGGAGACAGAGGCAGAGAGAGAGAGAGAGAGGAGAAAGAGAGAGAGGAGAAAGAGAGACAGAGAGGAGGGAGAGACAGGAGAGAGGAGAGGGAAAGAGAAAGAGGAGAGGGGAGGGAGAGAGAGAAGGGGGGAGGGAGAGAGAGAAGGGGGAGGGAGAGAGAGAAGGGGGAGGGAGGGAGAGAAGGGGGAGGGAGAGAGAGAAGGAGAGAGAGGACGAGAGGAGAAGAAGTGAGAGGGAGAGGGAGAAAGAGAGAAGGGAGAGGGAGGGAGAGAGAAGGGGGTGGGAGGGAGAGATAGGGAGGGGAGCTGAGAAGGGGGAGGGAGAGAGAGAAGGGGGGGAGAGAAGGAGAGGGAGGGAGTGAGAGAGGGGGAGGGAGAGAGAAGGAGAGAGGGAGAGGAGAAGAAGAAGGGGGGAGGGAGAGTGGGAGAGAGAGCGAGAGACGAGGGAGGGGAGAGGTGGAAGAAAAGGGGGGAGGGAGAGAGAGGAGAGAGAGGAGAGAGAGGAGAGAGGGAGAGGGGAAGAGAGGAGAGAGAGAGAGATATGAGAGTCGGGTGAGTTGGCAAAAGGGGGCGTGGCATAACGTGATTTGCTCCTCCAAGCTCCGCCCACCTGCCCGCCCACACTCTTTACCATTCGGACTTCCCAGGATCTTCGTAATCAGCCTCTTGGTTCATTCTCTCTCTCTCTCTCTCTCTCTCTCTACAACGTTTCCCCGTTTCATTTACTCTCTTTCCTCCCCCAACTCTCTTCCTCTCTCCGCCCCACTCCCCCACCAGCATCCTATACCGGCTGACGTCACTCACCAACCACCAGTGGAGATGCACGCGCGCGAACGCACGCACACGGACTTGTCCATCCTCACCTACTTCCTCTCTCATTGGCCACCGCCGCTGCCGCGCCTCTGCAGTGTCGACCCACGCTGCTCTTGTCAGCACGGGACATGTAACGCCCCCCTTCCCCCCCCCCGTCTCTCTTCTCTCCCCTTCACCCTCCTCCCCCTTCTCTCCCCTTCCCTCTTCTCCTTCCTTCCTCTTTCCCCTCCTCTCCCCTTCCCCTCCCTCTTCTACCCCTTCCCCTTCCCTCTTCTCCCCCTTCCCCTTCTCCCTCTTCTCCCCCCTTCCCCTTCTCCCTCCTCTCCCCTTCCGTCTTCTCCCCCTTCCCCTTCCCCCTCCTCTCCCCTTCCCCTTCCCCTCTCCCTTCTCTTCCCTCCTCCTCTCTCCCCATTCCCTCCCCCAACTGGTGCCCTGCATGGCCACAGGTCGAACCCTTCCCAGTTCGAGACTGCCATGTCGACGGGTCGGTTCCTTCGTGTCTGTTTATAAACACTGGGAATGATAAGATTCCCAGCATGTTATGAATGGACTAGGGTGATTCTACACCATGTCTTTTACGTATGCGTGGCCACTACGTGTGTATGTGATTCACCATGGTCCTGGATCACGTGTTGGACTCGTGACCGACAGCTATTTCCCTCCCGGAAGAGAGCTCAGAGCTCATATGTGTATCTATCTCTCTCTCTGTGTAAGAGAGCGAGAGAAAGAGAGAGGGGAGAGAGAGGAAGAGAGAGGGGAGAAAGAGAAAGGGGGTGCAGGATTCCCGACGTGTCATGTGTAATTCACGTATACTCTCCCCCTCTCCTCCCCAATCGGGAGGGTGCGGGGGGATGTGGGATGTATGTGTGTGTGGGGGGGAAACCCATCACAGAAATTGTTTAAAAGCAGAAAAGAGTAATGCTCTTCGTACTAAGCTAAATGGCCTCAACGGAGGGGGGGAGTGGGAAGGGGGAGAGGGGGAAGGGGGGAGAGGGGGAAGGGGGGAGAGGGGGGAGAAATAACGCTGACAGTCATTTGTTTTCATCCCCCTTCCGTGTGCCACCCATCACCGCTCCACGTGACGGGCTCAGCCTTCATGATCCTCTGCATGACCGCCCTGTCCAGCCAAATAGTTTCATTTCACGTTTTCCATTTGCCCCTAATACCTCTTCTTTCTCTCTCCTCCTCCTCCCTCTCACTTTCTCTCTCTACTCTCTCCTCTCTCCTCCTCCCTCTCTTTTTCTTTCCTCCGTTTCTTTCTCTCCTCCCTCTCTTTTTCTCTCTTCCTCCCTCTCTTTTTCTCTCTTCCTCCCTCTCTCCTCCTCCCTCTCTCTTTCTCTCTCTCCTCCTCCCTCTCTCTTTCTCTCTCTCCTCCTCCGTTCTTTTTCTTTCCTCCTCCCTCTCTCTTTTTCTCTCCTCTACCCTCTCTTTTTCTCTCCTCCTCCCCTCTCATTTTTTCTCTCCTCCCTCTCTCTCTCTCTCCTCCTCCCTCTCCCTTTCTCTTTTCTCTCCTCCTTCCTCTCTCTTTCTCTCTCCTCCTCCCTCTCCATTTCTCTCTCCTCCCTCACTCTTTCTCTCCTTCCCCTTCTCTCCCTTCTCTCTCTCCCCTCCCTCTTTCTTCTTCCTCTCTTCTCCTCACTCTTCCTCTCTCTTTCCCTCCTTCCTTCTCCCTCTCTCTTTCCCCACTTCCCTCTCTTCCTGTCTCTCCTCACTCTCTCTTTTTCTCTCTCCCTCCTCTTCTCTTTCTCCCTCTTTCCTCCTTCCTCTATCTCCCTCTCTCTGTCTCTCCTCCTCCTCTCTCTCTCTCTCCCAACCAAGAAGAAAATATCTTTAGGCTGATCCTCTTTACTTGAATGAAGTTGCCAGGGTTTATAACAACAATGATAATAATAATAATAATAATAATAATAATAATAATAATAATAATAATAATAATAACAATTATAATAATAATATAAAACGGGGTTGGTATTCAAGTCATTACGCACTTCTGTGTCTCCTTCAGTTCCTCTTCCTCCTCCTCCTCGGATAGCCTTCCGTTCTCCCTTCCTCTCCTTCTTCCTTAGCCTCTTCTCCCCCTGCCTTCTCCCTGTCCTTCCCTTTTCTCCTCTTCTTCCTCCTACGTTTCCTTCACCTCCTCCTCTTCTTCCTTTGGTGATCCGGCCATCCATCTCCCACACTCCAAAGTTCTGTTCCCCCTCCCATTCCTCCCTCGAATCCCTCCCGCGCCGCAGCTTCCACATCCCATTTCTCGCGATTAATTGTTCCATTTCTCACTCACTCCCTCACTCGAAGACAAAGAAGAGGAAAAAACGTTTTCCTCTTCTTCATCGGAAGACCCGATGACGCCCCAATCAAATCAGCCATCCTGAGTTCACTGCTGAATATAGGCCTCCTTCGTAGCATTCCATGATTCACACGACCGCGCCAACCTCCGCCACGTCACTCCTGCAAACTTAATCTCGTCTCTCCACCTCCTGTCTGGTCTCCCTCTTCCACGCTTCCCATCTCGCGGCATCCACTCAGTAACACACTTGCTCCATCGTTCATCAGTCGTTCGCACTAGCTTACCTGCCCAATTCCACTTCCTCTCTCTTACCGCCTCCACAATATATTTCACTCTAGTCTGCTCTCTAACACAACTTGCTCTCTTTCCGTCTACACATATTTTATTATGTCTAACTTTGGAGGATACATTCAGCAACAACGGTGACAGGCAGGCATGTGATGAAATGGGTCTCTCTCTCTCTCTCTCTCTCTCTCTCTCTCATATTTCCTTTGATCTTTCTCCCTCCCCAATCAGTCTCTTCCCTGCCGGTGGGTCCCCATACAGAGATCGGCAGACTCTTCCTCGGCGTCAGACACCTTTCCCGATATCATCTCCCAGCGAAGTCCTTCCTCTTCCTCTTCCTCCTCCTCCTCCTCCATGCCCTCTCTCCTCTCGACCTCTACGCATGTCATTCTGAGCCCCCTCACGCACACACACACACACACACATACATACAGTGGCGCGGTTGGTAGAGTCTCCGACTGTCACTACGGCGGTCCGGGTTCGAATCCTACCCAGGGGTGAAATAAATTCAATATCGCTGCGCTTCGACTCGTTACTCCAACTCTCGTGGGCGGGGAGTTGGGGATGTGTGTGAGCATGTGAGGTCACAGCATTACCCATAGACCGGTCATATACGAGCTCTGAGCTCTCTTCCGGGAGGGAGATGGCTGTCGATCACGAGTCCAGCACGTGATCCAAAGACCAATGTGAATACACACATACACACACACACACACCTTCGTCCCGGTCTTAAATGCAGACATTCTTCTGGCGAAGAAAGGCCCACCCTCCCGCCCGCCCCCCGGCCCAAGCCCAATCCATTTCCGCCTCTATTTCCCGTAAATTGGTCGCTGCAACAATGGTGGAGTCGAAAGCGACCTGCACGGGGCCAAACACCAAGCGACCTGCACAGGCCAAACACCAAGCGACCTGCACAGGCCAAACACTAAGCGACCTGCAGGGCCAAACACCAATCGACCTGCAGGGCCAAACACTAAGCGACCTGCAGGGCCAAACACCAATCGACCTGCACGAGGCCAAACACCAAACGACCTGCACGGGCCAAACACCAAGCGACCTGCACGTGGCCAAATACCAAGCGACCTGCACGGGTCAAACACCAAACGACCTGCACGGGCCAAACACCAAGCGACCTGCACGGGGCCAAACACCAAACGACCTGCACGGGGCCAAACACCAAGCGACCTGCACGGGCCAAACACCAAGCGACCTGCACGGGGCCAAAAACCAAGCGACCTGCACGGGACCAAACACCAAACGACCTGCACGGGGCCAAACACCAAACGACCTGCCACGGGCCAAACACCAAGCGACCTGCACGGGGCCAAACACTAAGCGACCTGCAGGGCAGGGATTACACACCCAGTTCGTGTTGTCACGGGGCAGGAGGAGGCAAGGCAGGAAGTGACGACCGGAGGGGATGAGGAGGAAAGGGACGAGGATGATGAGGATGAGGAGGAGAGAGACGAGGATGTTGAGGATGAGGAGGAGAGGGACGAGGATGGTGAAGATGAGGAGGGGGGTGACGAGATGATGAGGATGAGGAGAAGGACGAGGATGTTGAGGATGAGGGGGACGAGGATGAGGAGGGGGGCGAGGATGAGGAGGGGGGCGAGGATGAGGAGGGGGACGAGGATGAGGAGGGGGGGCGAGGATGAGGAGGAGAGACGAGGATGATGAGGATGAGGAGCAGCAGGAAGAGTAGGAGAAAGAGGAGGAAGACGAGGGGGAAGAGAAGGAAGATGAGGAGGAGGTGGATGACAACGAGAATGAGGATGACAACAAACAGGAGGATGAGGATGACAACGAAGAGAATAACGGTAATGAAAAGGATAACGAAAAAGACAAGGGTGAATAGGATGAAAAGAAGGATGAAGTGGATGAAAAGGACATAAAGGATGATAGAGAAGGATGAAGAGAAAGAGAAGAAAACAAGCAGAAGTGACAGTGACAATTATCATATATATATATTATATATATATATATATATATATATATATATATATATATATAATGTACAACACTGAATGGGTCCCAGTGATTAGATATATTTTAACAACCACAATGCACTTTAATTCTAAGCCATCTCTTGATAGCCTAGTTGGTAAGTCACTACCGCACTTGTCATGAGGATGCTGGGGTTCGAGTCCTTGGCAGTACCACATTTCAATTTCTGCATGTCGGCCTTGATGGCTTAGAATTAAAGTACAATGTGGTTGTCAAAATGTATGTGTGTATATATATACATATATATATATATATATATATATACATATATATACATACCGTAGGATGGGGTAATCGGGCCATCACTGGGGTAAATGGGCCATATAAAAGTTATTCATGTATTAAAAATTATGTTACAACCGATAAATAAAATTCTGGTAAAATGGAGATAGGTATTTATTCAGGGTAAAAGTGAAATATTTTAAAACTAATTTCAATTAAAAAAGTAAATAATTTTATATGGCCCATTTACCTCCTCCCCCCAGTGATGGCCCGATTACCCCATCCTACGGTATACACACACATATACTGTGTATATATATATATATTATATATATATCACAAAGTTATGTCGTAGCACATTTGTAAAATAATACTGATGACCCACTTTTGGAGAAGAATAAACGAAAGTATAAAGATCTGTATATTTCGATCACTAACTGTGATCCTCTTCACATCTGCTGAAGAGGATCACAGTTAGTGATAGAAATATACAGATATTTATACTTTCACTTATTCTTCTCCTAAATTGGGTAATCACTATTATACATGTATATATATTATATATATATATATATATATATATTATATATATATATATATATATATATATATATATATATATATATATATATATACATACATATCCCATGGCCCTGTATGGGTGCCAGTGCTACACCATCAAGGGTGCCAGGCTCGGCCCGGAGAAAATTTACGATGCCCCCTCCTCCCCCCCCCCCCTACGCTCCTGTTGCAACAATAATAAAAATTACGGCCCCCTCGGTTGCTGGCGCCCACAGACATCGCGGCGCTCCTGGATTGGGACGAGGACGACAATAAAGATGATAACAACAACAACAACAACAACAACAACAACAACAACAACGTATGACACTAATGCCCGTTCTCAACAGTTGCTGCCGTCATATCGTCACCTCTACCTCGTTTTCTTCAGCCAATCTTGGCTTTTTTCCTTTTTATTTATTTGTATTCATTCCTCGGTCTAGCGTCACCGTTTGTTCGTTCTGACCTCGGTTTAACGTCACCGTTTGTTCGTTCTGACCTCGGTTTAACGTCACCGTTTGTTCGTTCTGACCTCGGTTTAACGTCACCGTTTGTTCGTTCTGACCTCGGTTTAACGTCACCGTTTGTTCGTTCTGACCTCGGTTTAACGTCACCGTTTGTTCCTTCTGACCTCGGTTTAACGTCACCGTTTGTTCCTTCTGACCTCGGTTCAACGCCACTACCAATGCCAACGCCATCGCCAAGGTCAAAGACTAAGAGGGACTCTTGGGCGTTCAAAACCCGTCTGCATCCCAACCAGATCCTTCCCGGACACACAGTAGTCCCCCGGATTCTGTCCCGTCCGCAACGGGCTCACCCGGATGCCGGCCCAGACACGTCCCATCCTGACCTCGTGCCCGGGAAACCAAACCGGGGCATAAGGCACAGCATACCCGGACACAACGAAATGTTTATACATCCGGGTTCCGGACACATCACGGACTCCGGACACACAAGAGTCCGGGTTGAGTGAGGCGGCCTGTCAGGACGCGTGACGACTGCGCGGTTCCGGAAATTGCGAGTGACGTGACGCCGGTTCCGGGAAGCTTCCGGAAGTCGCCCGGGGGGAACAATTTTCCTCTTTAATAAAAAGGAAAATCGTCACTGACAGGGCAATATGTGTCGTCTCCCCCCCCCCACCTTCCCCCATCTGTATCCCCCCACCCCCCCAACGTTGCCTCGAGATATGTAATGCGGGATTGTTGCAGATTGCATGGATTGCATGTATGCGTGGGTGAAAACGTACATACACACACACACACACACACACACACACACACACACACACACACACACACACGTAGATTATTTTCTATTTGATAAACACACACCCTTCGAACACACACACACACACACACACACACACACCTCGTGGCGCAGTTGGTAGAGTTCCCGGCTGCCACTACGGAGGTCCGGGTTCGAATCCCGCCCAGGGATGAAATAATTTCAGTATCGCTACGCAGCGGGTTGTTACTCCAACTCTCGTGGGCGGGGAGTTGGGTGTACGTGTGTGTGTCAGGTCACAGCATTACCCGTAGATCGGTCATATATGAGCTCTGAGCTCTCTTCCGAGAGGGAAATAGCTGTCGATCACGAGTCTAACACGTGATCCAAGACCATGGTGAATCACATACACACACACACACACACACCACACACCTACTTCTATGGTCAAGGGATAAGGACATTTGATATAAAAACGAACAACTGCTTGTGATCTTGGGAAATCAACAAAATGCAAATAAACACAAATAAAATGTACAAAGTAAATATATAAACATAAAGAGAAAATAAAATAAAACATAAACAGGTTGAATAAGGTCAAACAAATGAATAACGAGATATGTCACCCTGGTAAAAGGTGGCAAGCGCCATTTGCGAAATATTACAAAGAATTATGCAAATGTGACGTCACGTCGGTGGCAACTCACGTTCCTCTAACTCGTCTCCACTCACTTTAAAGGCGGAGCATGCCGACAGGAGACCTTTTGGTCCATAACTAGGTCGGATGCGGAAAAAATGTAATCATGATAAATAAATAAAAATTAATAAATAAAAATGAATAAATAAAAATTATAATAATATACATAATCACTCATTCATTCACATTATCTATTTTCCATTATTTTCATTATTCATAGTCATTTATATGAATTAAATAATTAATTTAATTGGTCATTTATTTTATTAACTATATATTTATCTATTTATTTGTTAATCTATTTATCATCCGCTCATTTATTCTTTATTCTTTGCATTAATCACAATTATATAAATAAAATAATTCATTCACTTATCATTTTTTTATCATCTATACTCTCTACATTTATTTATGTATTAATTTATTTAGTTGCGTTTTTGTAGACTACACTAGTAACCGTTTCCTTGTTACAAATCACACTTTTTACGTTATTTTTATTTTTATTTATTTATTTTTTTCCCCCAACCGCTACCAAGTTATTCCATCTAGTAGAACAGCGTTTCCCAACCTGGGGTGCTGAAATCAATTACAGAGGATGCTGGTAAGTGACGCACACAAAAATCACATTGATATATGTATCATTGATTACCCAGCTGTGCACATTTGACCTTTTCCATGCTATTTTATTTTTCTAGGGTGTTCTCATTTCTTCTACAAACAATATTGTCAGTTTGTTTCAGTTCTAAGGAATCAAGAAAATAAATCATCAAGCAGTACACTTCACTTTCTTTTATCCTTCTAATAACAAGATAGGGGTGCTGGACTGCTTAGACATGACAGTACCATGCTGCAATAGAAGAAACGCATCTTCCAGTCAATAAACACGAAATAATTTAATTCTAACTCCACTAGATTCCATTAAATTTAAATCAAATTTCCCAAAGCTTTTCTAACCGTAAATGGGGGAAGGGGGGGCTCAGCTGAGATGGGGGAGAAAGGGGGGAGGGAGGCACCTCAGACGAATTGTGGGAGGGAGGGAGGGGATGGCCAGACCTCTACGGTGCGGGTGTAAGGCGTGCGCAAATCCCGTGGGCGTGATGGATGCCCGTGGGCGTGCATTCCTACAAGACGAATGACCTCTGACGGCGTACTTGATAGTAAGGAATCATTTGTGAATGCAGACAACTTTGCCTGTGGGAGTGCTTTTGTATGGGAGTTTTTTGGTGTGGGAGTGCCGTGGGACTGCTTATGTGGGAGTGCCTCTGTGTGAGAGTACCTTTGTATGGGAGTGCCTTTGTGTGGGAGTGCCTTTGTATGGGAGTGTCTCTGTGTGGGAGTGCCTTTGTGTGGGAGTGCCTTTGTGTGGGAGTGCCTTTGTGTGGGAGTGCCTCTGTGTGGGAGTGCCTCTGTGTGGGAGTGCCTTTGTGTGGGAGTGCCTTTGTGTGGGAGTGATTTTGTGTGAGTGATTGTGTGTGCGAGTGATTGTGTGTGGGAGTGATTTTGTGCGAGTGTTTTTGTGTGTGGAGTGCCTTTATGTAGGTGGTTTTGTGTGGGAGTGCTTGCGTGTAGGAGTGCCTTTGTGTGGGAGTGCTTGCGTGTAGGAGTGCCTTTGTGTGGGAGTGCTTGCGTGTAGGAGTGCCTTTGTGTGGGAGTGCTTGCATGTAAGAATGCCTTTGTGTGGGAGTGTTTGCGTGTCGGAGTGTTTCTGCGTGGGAGTGGCTTTGTGTAGGCGTGCTTGCTTGCGGGAGGACGCGCACATTTCTTGCGTGTGGGAGTGCTTGCGTGCGTGGGAGCGTGCGTGCGAGCAAGCAATAGCGTGTTGTTAACAGGTGTCAACAGTTGGATCTCTTTGACTCTGGGAAGACTGTCAGGACAGGATGGGAGGCGGAAGGGAGGCGGAAGGGAGGCGGAAGGGAGGCGGATGGGAGCCTTGGCAGTGGAAGTGATGGAGTGAGGGAGGTGGAAGGGAGTAAAGAGGGGAGAGGGTAAAGGGGGGTTAGGGAAAGGGGAGGGGGAAAGGGGAGGGGGAAAGGGGAGGGGGAGAGAGGGAGGGGGAAAGGGGGAGGGATAGGGGAGGGGGAGAGGGGGAAAGGGGAGGGGGAGAGGGAAAGGGGAGGGGGAAAGGGGAGGGGGAAAGGGGAGGGGGAAAGGGGAGGGGGAAAGGGGAGGGGGAAAGGGAGGGGGAAAGGGAGGGGGAAAGGGAGGGGGAAAGGGAGGGGGAAAGGGAGGGGGAAAGGGAGGGGGAAAGGGAGGGGGAAAGGGAGGGGGAAAAGGTGGCACTACAGTGCCTGGAGACACGGGGGTCATGTTGCTGGATGAGCATGATGCCTGCATGTTGACAACATGCATCTCGAGCGAGTATTGACACTTCTCAATGTTTGTCTCCTCCTTCACCTCCTTCTTCTCTCCCTCCTAATTTATCATTATCACTATTATTATTATATTATTATTGTTATTATTATTACTATTATTATCATTATTATTATTATCATTATTATTATTATTCTCCTCCTCTCCTCCTCCTATTCTCCTCCTCCGCCTCCACCTCCTTCTTCTTCATTTTTTCCTTCTCCTCCTCCTTCTTTTCCTCCTCCTCTCTCTTCTTCCCCTCTTTCTGCTCCTACTCCTACACCTCCTCCTCTTTCTCCTACACCTCCTCCTCCTCCTCTTTCTCCTACACCTCCTCCTTCTCCTCCTCCTCTATCACCTACTTCGAATCTCCTTACGGATATTCGAACCAAATACCGAGCAAGTCCTTTGCCACTTCGGGAACGAGAACAATCTCATCTGCAAATCTGAGGCGATTTCGCCATTTTCTTTTTCCTCTCTTTTTTTTTTCTTTCTTTCTTTCTTTCCGGGGAGGAGCTCTGGCTCTCCTAGAGACGCAGGCAGAGACGCTCCAGTGACCTGATGGCACTGTGTCGATCTCTTCGTAAGACTTTTGATTTTTTTTTTCTATGTAACCCAACCTCTCCGACATCGCGTGCACAGACGTCTTTCAAAATAAACACAGCCCACCCACAACTATCAAAAATCATAATATATATATATATATATATATATATATATATATATATATATATATATATATATATATATATATAAATATATACAAAAAAAAATACGCCCTTATAAGGAGGACACGGCATAAACGAATAAATAAATTAATTTAAAAACTAATCATTAATATCAACATACAAGAAGGCATTTCCCCTTTATCTGGCGTTGGCTTAAATAAATAAATAAATAAATAAAATACGTATACAACACGGCCATGAAGTGGCCTAAATAAACAAATAACAGCATACTACAGCATGAATCCAACACAGCATGAAATCAATTACGCGTCGATGCTCATTGCGAGGACGACGAGAACAGACGAGGCCAAATCAATTCGGCCGAAAATGAAAACAAACACACGACTCAATGAGCAAATGTTTACACAAATGGTCGACATTAACCAAGGTTCCATTAACGAGGCCATCCCTGTTGCTTGGTTGGCCACAGGTGGACGCAGCTGGCCACAGGTTGGCCCCAGGTGGACGCAGCTGGCCACAGGTTGGCCCCAGGTGGACGCAGCTGGCCACAGGTTGGCCCCAGGTGGACGCAGCTGGCCACAGGTTGGCCCCAGGTGGACGCAGCTGGCCACAGGTTGGCCCCAGGTGGACGCAGCTGGCCACAGGTTGGCCCCAGGTGGACGCAGCTGGCCACAGGTTGGCCCCAGGTGGACGCAGCTGGCCACAGGTTGGCCCCAGGTGGACGCAGCTGGCCACAGGTTGGCCCCAGGTGGACGCAGCTGGCCACAGGTTGGCCCCAGGTGGACGCAGCTGGCCACAGGTTGGCCCCAGGTGGACGCAGCTGGCCACAGGTTGGCCCCAGGTGGACGCAGCTGGCCACAGGTTGGCCCCAGGTGGACGCAGCTGGCCACAGGTTGGCCCCAGGTGGACGCAGCTGGCCACAAGTGGCTACAGGTGGACGCAGCTGGCCGCACGACAGTAAGCCACAGCCCCCCACCCCCCATGTTGTTGACCAACACTTACGCATAGACCCCAAAGTTAAATCGTTAGGAGGGGCGGGGGGAGGAAGGAAGGGGGAGGGATGGAGGAAGGGAGGAAGATGGGTAGGGGTGACAAGCTGACATACATTGCATCTTCCCCCCCCCTGGGTGGTTGGGGGGCAACTTCACCAGCGCTTCTGTCGCTAGAAACACCATCTTGTGGCTCGTTCTGGCACCTCGCATACCGAGTAACGCCAAGCGGGTAACGACCATATCCTCTCCCTCCCCCCCCTCACCCTTTGACTCCCTCCCAGCGTTGGAATACCTGTTCGCTCCCCCTCCCCCTCCCCCTCCCCCTTTTGGTGTTAGTGGAACCTCTCCTTTAACGCCCTTAATACACACACACACACACACACACACACACACTGCCTGTCTTCTTCCCCCCTCTCTCCCTAAACTCCCCCACCGACTCTCCCACCCCCTAGAGGCACCCCCCTCCCCATATCTCTCCCTTAAAAGCACCCCCCATCTCCCCCCTAGAAGGACCCCCTCCCCCTTTCTCCCCCCTAGAAGGACCCCCTCCCTTTATCTCCCCCTAGAAGCACCACCTCCCCCTATCTCCCCCCTAGAAGCACCCCCTCCCCTATCTCCCCCCTATAAGGACCCCCTCCCCTATCTCCCCTCTAGAAGCACAACCCTCCCCCTATCTCTCCCTAGAAGCACCCCCTCCCCCTATCTCCCCTCTAGAAGCACAACCCTCCCCCTATCTCCCCTTAGAAGCACCCCCCTTCCTCTTTCTCCCCCCTAGAAGCGCCCCTCCCCCTATCTCCCCTCCCCACGAATGACATGTCAAGCGAAGGCCATTTGTCAGTGCCACATTAGCTCTGATTTCGCTCATTAGTGCCGCGCTTCGGCACTCCAATCCAAAGAGGCGTGGCACTGTTAAGGGGGGGAGGAGTGTCGAGAGGGGGAGGGGGGAGTAAACATCGGGAGGGGGAGGGGGAAGTGAACATCGGGAGGGGGAAGTGAACATCGGGAGGGGGAAGTGAACATCGGGAGGGGGAAGTGAACATGGGGAGGGAGGGGGAGGTGAACATGGGGAGGGAGGGGGAGGTGAACATGGGGAGGGAGGGGGAGGTGAACATGGGGAGGGAGGGGGAGGTGAACATGGGGAGGGAGGGGGAGGTGAACATGGGGAGGGAGGGGGAGGTGAACATGGGGAGGGAGGGGGAGGTGAACATGGGGAGGGAGGGGGAGGTGAACATGGGGAGGGAGGGGGAGGTGAACATGGGGAGGGAGGGGGAGGTGAACATGGGGAGGGAGGGGGAGGTGAACATGGGGAGGGAGGGGGAGGTGAACATGGGGAGGGAGGGGGAGGTGAACATGGGGAGGGAGGGAAGGAGAAGTGAACATCGGGAGGGGGAGGGAAGGAGAAGTGAACATCGGGAGGGGGAGGGAGGGGGAAGTGAACATCGGGAGGGGGAGGGAGGGGGAAGTGAACATCGGGAGGGGGAGGGAGGGGGAAGTGAACATCGGGAGGGGGAGGGAGGGGGAAGTGAACATCGGGAGGGGGAGGGAGGGGGGAAGTGAACATCGGGAGGGGGAGGGGGGAGTAAACATCGGGAGGGGGAGGGGGAAGTGAACATCGGGAGGGGGAAGTGAACATCGGGAGGGGGAAGTGAACATCGGGAGGGGGAAGTGAACATCGGGAGGGGGAAGTGAACATCGGGAGGGGGAAGTGAACATCGGGAGGGGGAAGTGAACATCGGGAGGGGGAAGTGAACATCGGGAGGGGGAAGTGAACATCGGGAGGGGGAAGTGAACATCGGGAGGGGGAAGTGAACATCGGGAGGGGGGAGTGGACATGGAGGGGGGAGTGGACATGGAGGGGGGAGTGGACATGGGAGTGGGAGGGAGTAGGGTCATGCTAACCTTTTTGTATCGTTTTAATTGTTGCATTTATACAATCGAGGCGGGTATGAGGGAGTTGGGAGGAGTGAGGGAGTAGAAATGGAGGAGTGAGGGAGTAGAAATGGAGGAGTGAGGGAGTAGAAATGGAGGAGTGAGGGAGTAGAAATGGAGGAGTGAGGGAGCAGAAATGGAGGAGTGAGGGAGCAGAAATGGAGGAGTGAGGGAGCAGAAATGGAGGAGTGAGGGAGCAGAAATGGAGGAGTGAGGGAGCAGAAATGGAGGAGTGAGGGAGCAGAAATGGAGGAGTGAGGGAGCAGAAATGGAGGAGTGAGGGAGCAGAAATGGAGGAGTGAGGGAGGTGTGAGGGAGCAGAAATGGAGGAGTGAGGGAGCAGAAATGGAGGAGTGAGGGAGCAGAAATGGAGGAGTGAGGGAGCAGAAATGGAGGAGTGAGGGAGCAGAAATGGAGGAGTGAGGGAGCAGAAATGGAGGAGTGAGGGAGCAGAAATGGAGGAGTGAGGGAGCAGAAATGGAGGAGTGAGTGAGGGAGCAGAAATGGAGGAGTGAGGGAGCAGAAATGGAGGAGTGAGGGAGCAGAAATGGAGGAGTGAGGGAGCAGAAATGGAGGAGTGAGGGAGCAGAAATGGAGGAGTGAGGGAGCAGAAATGGAGGAGTGAGGGAGCAGAAATGGAGGAGTGAGGGAGTAGAAATGGAGGAGTGAGGGAGCAGAAATGGAGGAGTGAGGGAGCAGAAATGGAGGAGTGAGGGAGCAGAAATGGAGGAGTGAGGGAGCAGAAATGGAGGAGTGAGGGAGCAGAAATGGAGGAGTGAGGGAGTAAAAATGGAGGAGTGAGGGAATAGAAATGTAGTAGTAGGGTTCGAGGAGCGCATTCCCACCCTTCCACTTCCTCCTGAGGACGACCCCGAGGAGTTCCTGAAGCCTTCAGCGGTTCCTCCTGAAGCGCCGGCGCTGAAGCGGCCCTACCCCCCCTCCCCCTCCCGCCTGACTGAGCTCGTTAACCCTCGTGTAATGGCGTTAACCGGTGTGTAATGGGCTTAACCCCTACGCGCCAAAGGTCCGCATGGGGGCGGTCATGGGGGACAGGTGTTTCGTGGGGGGACAGGTGTTTCGTGGGGGGACAGGTGTTTCGTGGGGGGACAGGTGTTTCGTGGGGGGACAGGTGTTTCGTGGGGGGACAGGTGTTTCGTGGGGGGACAGGTGTTTCGTGGGGAACAGGTGTTTCGTGGGGGACAGGTGTTTCGTGGGGGACAGGTGTTTTGTGGGGGACAGGTGTTTTGTGGGGGACAGGTGTTTTGTGGGGGACAGGTGTTTCGTGGGGCGACAGGTGCTCAATGTAGAACATGTGTTTAATGGGTGACAAGTGTTTAGAGGGGGCACATGTGTTAATGGGAGACAAGTGTTAATGGGGGACAAGTGTTAATGGGGTACAAATGTTCAATGAGGAACATGTGTTCAATGGGGGGACAAGTGTTCCACGAAACGCACGTTTTAAGGTATACAGGTGTAAAGGTGTTACATGTTCAGAAGGCGTTTCAAGTGATACATGTGTACCAAAGGTTGCAGGTATTTCCAAGGGAAGCAGGTGTTCCATAAGATACGGGTGTTTCTCTGTTTAAGTCGATTTATCTATTTACTTATTCAGTTGTTTATCAAGTATTTTTATCGTGATATCATTACATTATCATTATTATTATTACTATTACTATTATTACTACTATTACTATCATTATTATTACTACTATCATTATTACTATTATTATTCGTATCACATTATTATTACGAATACACTTAATAGTAATACGATGATTATCACCATCATTATTACTATGGTTATTACTAGTTATTACTAATATTACTACTACGACTATTATTCTAATTAATATTATCATTGCTATTATTCGCATCCCATTACTATTACGAATACACTTAATAGTAATACAATAATTATCATCACTATCATTATCATAATTACTATTATCATCATTACTACTCTTGTTACTATAATCATTTTGCTTTCATTTCCCTGCACCAGAGGCACGACCCACAGGCGCCACTGTGAAGAACCAATACACAAACCCGAGTCCTCGAGAGGTTTTGCCACGGGGAAGCTCGAGCGACCTCGAGCGACCTCGAGGCTCCCGAGACGTTGGCACCGATGCCACCTGGCACCGAAGTGTCCGGGGCGGCTCGCTGGTGCCAACAGGAGGGGGGGGGAGCAAGAAACGTTTTCACGAGCGAGAAAACGTTTACGGAAATTGCTTACTGTGGAACAACTTGGATTGGATGGCCCCCCGGCGGCGATGCAATGGGATGGGGATGGGGTGGGATTGTATAGGATGGGGATGAGGGTGGGAGTGGATGGGGATGAGGGTGGGAGTGGATGGGGATGAGATGGGAGTGGATGGGGATGAGATGGGAGTGGATGGGGATGAGATGGGAGTGGATGGGGATGAGGTGGGAGTGGATGGGGATGAGGGTGGGAGGGGATGGGGATGAGGGTGGGAGTGGATGGGGATGGGGTGGGAATGGGAGTGTATGGGAATGGGAGTGGATGAGGATGAGGGTGGTAGTGGATGGGGATGAGGGTGGGAGTGGATGGGGATGAGGTGGGAGTGGATGGGGATGAGGTGGGAGTGGATGGGGATGAGGTGGGAGTGGATGGGGATGAGGATGAGGTGGGAGTGGATGGGGATGGGGATGGGAGTGGATGGGGTGGGAGTGGGAGTGGATGGGGTGGGAGTGGATGGGGATGGGAGTGGATGGGGATGAGGGTGGGAGTGGAAGGGGATGAGGGTGGATAGGATGCGGCGGGTCGGGGTGGCATTGAATACGATGAGGATGTGGGATGTGGATGAGACTGGATGGGGGATGTGGATGAGACTGGATGGGGGATGTGGATGAGACTGGATGGGGGATGTGGATGAGACTGGATGGGGGATGTGGATGAGACTGGATGGGGATGTGGATGAGACTGGATGGGGGATGTGGATGAGACTGGATGGGGGATGTGGATGAGACTGGATGGGGGATGTGGATGAGACTGGATATGGGATGTGGATGAGACTGGATATGGGATGTGGATGAGACTGGATGGGGGGATGTGGATGAGACTGGATGGGGATGAGGTGGAAATGGGATAAGGTGGAATGGATTGGGGCTGGGTTAGGACCAAATGGTATGAAATTGGATGAAATGGGATGAGGTGGGATGGGGATGGTGTGGAATGAGACAGAATGGGATGGGGTGGAATGCTATGGGGTAGAATTGGGTGAAGTTTAGGGTTGGAATGGGTACGAGACAGAATTGAGTTTGACCCCAGGGAGATGTCTTCCGGGTGGAGTTGGAGAAGAGTTGAGGGAGAGTTGAGGGGGGAGGGGGGAATCGTATGTGTTGGAGAGCAGTGTTGGAGAACAGTGTTGGAGAGGACCCAGTTCTACGGAGCTCAGCTTTCAGGTTATAAAACGAGGCACTGCCATGCGGACATAGACACACATACATGTACGCATACACACACGCATGCATATGCATGTACAATGCATACAGTATACTCGCATACAGATGCCAAGCACTCATCATGCATGCAGAGGAATGGCACCATGGTCCTTTATATTCTTGACGATGTAGTCGTCTTTCGGAGTGCCACATGGTGCCACACGGTGCCACAAGAGGGCCACACGGTGCCACAAGAGGGCCACACGGTGCCACAAGAGGGCCACACGGTGCCACAAGAGGGCCACACGGTGCCACAAGAGGGTCACGTGGTGCCACAAGAGGGCCATATGGTGCCACACGGTGCCACAAGAGGGCCACATGGTACCACAAGAGGGCCACGTGGTGCCACAAGAGGGGTCACGTGGTGCCACAAAAGGGTCACGTGGTGCCACAAGAGGGCCATATGGTGCCACACGGTGCCACGTGGTACCACACGGTGCCAAACTAGGGCAACGTGGTGCCACACGGTGCCACAAGAGGGCCACATGGTACCACAAGAGGGCCACGTGGTGCCACACGGTGCCACAAGAGGGCCACGTGGTGCCACACGGTGCCACAAGAGGGCCACGTGGTGCCACACGGTGCCACAAGAGGGCCACGTGGTGCCACACGGTGCCACAAGAGGGCCACGTGGTGCCACACGGTGCCACAAGAGGGCCACGTGGTGCCACACGGTGCCACAAGAGGGCCACGTGGTGCCACACGGTGCCACAAGAGGGCCACGTGGTGCCACAAGAGGGCCACGTAGTGCCACACGGTGCCACAAGAGGGCCACGTGGTGCCACACGGTGCCACAAGAGGGCCACGTGGTGCCACACGGTGCCACAAGAGGGCCACGTGGTGCCACACGATGCCTCAAGAAGGCCAGAGCAATGTACCAATTAACAAGTCCTTCCCTCCCCAACTTCCAACCCCTATCCACTTTTCGTCTAACTACATTCTCAAGGACGATACCTAACCTCCACTCTTTTTTGTAAGCGAAATACTAGTTATAGCACCATCAAGTAACACCTAGAACCTTGTTAAAATACTTAGTCGTACTTGAGGTTATAAAAGAGGATACAGGAGAATGCAATGCAATGCATTATTATTATTATTATTATTATTATTATTCTTTTTTTTTAATTGGGAGTGAAATGTCACTCGCCCGTGGGAGTGACCAATTTACAAACACAATGATAATAAATAAAAAATAGAAATAAATAGATAAATAAATAAAAAAACTCCCCCTCTTCCCCCTCCCCAACTTTATACCCCCCCCATATGTCTCTCTCCCCTCACTCAGTTCCACCCGGAAACTCCCTTCCTCATTCTACTCCCCCCTTCCGTCTCTCCCCTCTCTCTCTCTAACTCTCTCTCCCACGACGACTCGCCTGCCTCCCCACTTTCCTCCCCCCTACACTCTCCCCCCCACCCACCCCTCTATTCGTCCTCTCCCACTCCTCACTTCCCCTCCCCAGTCCCCTCATTCCTCCTCCTACCCTACACAACCTCCTAAATCCCTCTTCCCCTCTCAACACTCCTTCCCCTCACCTCCCTCCCCTCTTTTCATCTACACACATACACCCAAATCCGTACATCCTCTCTCTAAAACTCTCCTTTCCTCTCCTTCCCCCATCCCCGTTCTCTTCCATCATCCTTTTCTCTTTTTTTCTTTTTTGTTCTCTCTTCCTCTCTTTCGCATTCCAATTCCTCCTTCCCCTCTATTCTGTCCCCACCTCCCCTTTCCAACCTCTCTCCTCCCCTCCACATCCCCCCCTTCTCCCCATATCTCCCCTCTCACACTCTCCCCCCTTCTCCCCATATCTCCCCTCTCACACTCTCCCCCCCTTCCCATCCATTTATCTCGATTTCCCCTCCCAATCTCTCTCCCCATCCTCCCACCCCAACCAGACCCCATTTCCATCGCGGGGAGCTTCCCCCCTCATCCCCCCATACATCACTCAACATCCCTGGCCCATAAGCTTATCTCCCCCATCTGCAGCAGACAAGCCCCCCATTCTCCCCTACCATGGTGGGGGTGGGGGGAAGGGTCATGATTTACAGCCCTACACTTTCCTCCCCTATCTCCTCAGCCACACTATATCCCCCCTAAACCACTCCCTATCAGCACCGCCTCCCTTCTTTCCCCCCACGCCCACACCCACGCCCTCACTTCTCTCTCCATTATCATAAACAAGAATGAATGTAAAATATACTGCCGTTGATGTAATAACTAAAATAAATTAATAAATAATAAAAATAAACTAATAAATAAACCAATTAACCATTTAAAATAAATATACGAAAATAAAAAAGACTACGTAAGAGAGAGGAGGGCTACGTTTTAGAGAAGGGTGTCTACTTATGAGGAGGAAGAGGAGGAAGAGGAGGAAGAGGAGGAGGAGGAGGAAGAGGAGGTGGAAGAGGTGGTGTTAGAGATATTCATTTATTTATTACTTTTATTATTATCATTACTATTATATTACTATTACTACTATTATTATTACTATTTATTATTATACATTACTATTACCATTACTATATTTTCTGTCCGTGGGCGAGATGCAGGGATGACCCGACATCCAGGAGGTGCCAAGATAAGAGGGCGTGAAGAGGGTGGAGGGTAAGAGGGTGGAGGGTAAGAGGGTGGAGGGGAAGAGGGTGGAGGGGAAGAGGGTGGAGGGGAATGGAGTATGTTAGGGATGAAATGGATGGGAGTGGTTTCTATGCCTTTGTTTTTTGGCTACCTCCCTTAAAAGGGGGGGAAAGCCTTTGGTATATGTATCACTATTGTTAATGTTAATACTATTATCATGATCAATATTAATATAATTTTTTAGCTTTTTGATAAAAAAGCCGTTGGTATATATATTTATTATCATTATTATTATTACTATTTCCCTTTTTAACATTTTGGTTACGATAACCAGCTTGTAAGTCACTCAGCGAGTGAACCTGTCTATTTCATCTCGATCAACTAACGTCAGAAATAACGATCCACAATGCACTTGGAGCATCACGAACAGAGGACCCCCCACTCTCCCACTTCCTCCCTCCCTCCCTCCTCCTCCTCCTCCTCCTCCTTCTACAGGAACGCTGCTTCCCTACAAACAATCCACTAGACAAACAAGGTCACAAAGGCACCCCAGTACAAAGGTTGGGGAGAAGAGGGGGAGAAGAGGGGGGGGGGAGAAGGCTCATCCCCGTCTCACCCCGGAATCAATATCTACGCCGACAGGGCGTTGACCTCGTACGCGAAGAGGTCAGGTTTACCGGGCCTCCCGCCTCCCACGCCCCAACGCCTCCCACACCACAAGCGAGCGCAAACATACATGTGTTCACATCGTCGTAGGCACATACATACACATACACACATGACTCGATGGCGCAGTGGATAACGTTCACGACCGCCACTACGGTGGTCCGGGTTCGAATCCCGCCCAGAGCTGAAATAATTTCAGTATCGCTGCGGTGCGAGTCATTACTCCAACTATCGTGGGCGGGGAGTTGGGTGTGTGTGTGTGCGTGTAAGGTCATAGCATTACCCATAGATCGGTCATATATAAGCTCTGGGCTCTCTTATGGGAGGGAAACAGCTGTCGATCACGAGTCCAACACGTGGTCCAAAAGAACATGGTGAATCACATACACATAGAACCAATACATACAGAACTTGACTACCCTATGAATAGCTTCCTCTCCTCCTCCTCGCCTCCCCGTCCCCTTCCCCCTCTTTCACCCCTCTCCATGCTGTCAGGAAACAATGGGGTTTCCAAATAAATAAAATTGCCTGACGACAGCCAGAATTAATGTACATTCCCGAGACTCCTTAGGAACTCTTAATCTTTGTGTAATTAAGAGAGGATGAGAGTGGTTCCGCTCCCAACCCCCGCTCAGTGTGGAAAAAAAATATCACCGGGCGAGAACCCTAACAATATATTACTCCTGACCGAATACTACATACAGATGTCTCTATTGGGAAGTTCAACATTCGGAAATCTCCAATGTTCGGAACTATTTCGTTTTTCGAGAAAAAAAAAAAAAAAAATTTTTTTTTTTTTTTTTTTTTTTTTTTTTTTTTTCTTTTTTTTTAATTCCGAATATTAAGGGGGTAATAACGAACATCGGAAATTCCAAATGGAGAGAACCACCATCCCAGCCTTGCACTCGTTCCTTCAAGACTGACTGAATGACACAGGGTGGGGGTGGGGTGCATGTCCCCCCCCCCTTTGGAGTGGAAGGCTCATCCAAAGAGGCCCCATAGCCCCCCCCAAACCCCCTCTGTGGTCACCAGAGGAACAACGCCTTCTCCTGCAGACACGCCCCGCACCCTCCTCGTCTACTGCCGGAGACGCAGCCGGACGTACACGGATCCGGCAAGTCGAGTGGAAGGGAGAGAGGGCCATGGAAGGCCGCGGCTGCCGGCTACGCCAAGTTTGCTTGGCCGGGACTCGAACAACGAACCGTCGAACGAGGAAGTACGAGACATTTCACCCCCTTAGGGAACACCCACTCCCCAACGTTCCCTCTAAGCTGTGTGCATGTGCGCGCGAACATTTGTTTTACAACTAGCGCACATAGAAAAAAAAAAAAAAAAAATTGCGCACAAAAGGTTTTCAAATGATGCTGAAACCTATTCAGTAAAGTTCCACCCAAACATCAATTTATAAATTCTCTAAAAAAAATATGGTAACTTGCCAACTGTCAAACCTATAATTGCTTTGTTTTCTTTTTCTCTCTAACTCTAGCGCTTCCATTGCGTATTTGTTTAAATGATCAGAGGGTGACTTGCATGGGCGCGCACATACTTTTCAGGGAAGGCAAAGTTTGTGCACAAGCTAATTTCTGAGCACACTCACAGCAAAAAATAAATAAAAATAATATAAATAAATAAATAAATAAAATAAAAATAAAATACATAAATTGATGAATAAAAAAATAAATAAAAAAAATAATAGAGGGAACATTGCCCCCCCCCCCACACACTCGAACTGGGGGGAGGAGGGAGGGGAGGGGAGAGGGGAGGAAAGGCTTAGTAGTCCACGGACGAACGTGCTTAGGTTGCGTTCCTGGGTTCGAGTCTCTGACACCTGGCGCCATTGCCATCCCGCGAGATCGTGAGACCGCCTCCCAAAGACAAAGCCACCCGTTCTCGTCTCCCAACGACGAGTGCAACCCTGTGGACTGGCATTCGCTCCTGGACTGGGTTGATCAATACGGGATACCAAGCCAAACGAGTCACCAGCATCAGTAGGGATCGAAATCGGGCTTACATAGTTGCAAGTCAGACCAACGTGCCACAGCAGCAAATATATGTATATATATGTGTGTGTATATATATATATATATATATATATATATATATATATATATATATATATATATATATACAATAAGTGAATAAACAAATTAATTAAATGATAAAAGGGATGTTGCATGCTACACCAATACTATTATTTCACAGGAAGACTTGTGACACTACTCTCGAAATTACATACATATATATATATATATATATATATATATATATATATATATATACACAAACACACACCTACGCCTGAAAAAAGCTACCACCCCCAACCCTGGCTGGTGCGGCTCAAACCAACACGGGAAGGAGGTGGGGGGCGTCTCGCCGTCGTCGATACACTCTGACCTTTTCTTCGAGGAGTGTCGTCTATTACCTCCTCGTCTCGTCTCCGCCATCGCTCGTCCCCAATTACCTTCACGGTTCGGCGTTATTACCTGGTCTGGTATAACCCGGTCTGGTTTGGTCCGGTAAGATCCGGTCTGGTCCGGTTTGGTTCTGTTTGGTTTGGTCCGGTTTGGTCTGGTTTGGTCCGATAAGATCCGGTCTGGTCCTGTTTGGTCTGGTTTGGTCCGATAAGATCCGGTCTGGTCCTGTTTGGTTCGGTTTGGTCTGGTTTGATCCTGTATGGTTCGGTTTGGTCCGATTCCATTTGGTCCGGTGTGATCCGGTCTGACCCAGTCTCAACTGGTATCGTCTCGGCAATCCTGGTCTGGTCTAGTCTTAACTAGTTTGCTATGGTCTGGTCTCGCCTTGCCTGGTCTGTCTTAATCTGGTCTCAGCCAGTGCGGTCTGGTTTGGTCTGGTCTTAGATGGTTTCTTTGCAAATGATTGTCAAGAGTAATTCTTTCAATTCTATTTTCTTTCCCTTTCAATGAAGAGCAAATTATTGACTTGTAGTCTCTCTCTTTCTCTCTTTCTCTCTCTCTCCCTCTCTTTCTCTCCCTTTTACAACCATAGTAATTTCCCAATGCTATTCATTCAACATATCGCCTGTGGACATTTATAATCGAGTAATTCAAATCTACATCTTAGAAATCCTCAAACGTTTGCAAGAGTAATGCTTCTAACTATTAAATATTATCTATACATCTCCGTCTCTCCCTCTTACAACTATAGTAATTACCCAATGCTATTCACTTAACATGTGGTCATTTATAATCGAATAATTCAAATCTACATCTTAGAAATCCTCATACGTATGCAAGAGTAAGGCTTCCAACTATCAAACATTATCTATACATCTCTCAAAGTTTTCAGAGATTTTTTTTTCTATAAACTCAAATGAAGTCCTCTCCCAGTTCTTCATTTCCTTTTCTCCTCTCCCTCCTCCTTCCACCCTCCTCCTCCTCCTACCACTCTTCGTTTTCTTCCCCCCCTCCCCGTTTTCTTTTCAGATCCATAGTCTTATCTCAGCCCACTCAACTTCTTATCCTTTTTCTTTCAATATCCTTATCAATGCCCTCCCCCTCTTCCACCCACTACTACTACTACTACTACTACTACTACCACCCCTCTAGCATAGCCTCCACCTGCTCAATCCTTTCTCTTCCCCTTCCTCGTCCTCGTCCTCTTCCCCTCTTCATCCCCCCTCCCCGTCCTCGTTCCCCTCCCCATCCTTGTCCCCATCTCCGTCCTCGTCCCCTTCCCCGTCCTCGTTCCCCTCTCCGTCCTCGTCCCCCTCTCCGTCCTCGTCCCCCTCCCTGTCCTCGTCCCCTTCCCTGTCCTCGTCCCCTTCCCTGTCCTCGTCCCCTTCCCTGTCCTCCTCGTCCCCTTCTCTTTCCTCGTTCCCCGTCCTCGTCCCCCTCTCCTTCCTCGTTCCCCTCCCTGTACTCCTCCCCCTCCTCGTCCTCGTCCTCCTCCCCCTCTCCGCCCTCGTCCTCGTCCCCCTCCCCGTCCTCGTTCCCCTCTCCGTCCTCGGCCTCTTCTCCGTCCCTGTCCCGTGTCAACTCCCCTCGTATCAGTCTTCTTGCTTGTCACCTGTGCGGGATATCTTCAGCTGTCAACTATCTTCTATTTTATCAATTTATTTTTAAATTTATTACTTAATAAAGAAGTGGACATAATGCTCGTTCTGTTACAACCTGCGACACACACACACACACACACACACACACACACACACACACACACACACACACACATACTCTCACGGCTCGACGGCGCAGTGGTACCGTTTGCAACCGCTAACCCAGCGGCCCGATCTCGATTCCGGCCCAGGGGTGAA
>NC_134817.1:19968673-20036173 GCF_046742065.1 Oratosquilla oratoria | reverse complement strand
TTGGCTCCTCCTGGATGACGGTTCATCCCTGCATCTCGCCCACTGCCCTGGGTCAGAAACAGTGTCGCAAGATACAGCACATTCACGCCAAGGCCGCTTCATTAAATCGGCGACCCCCCTCTCCGTCCCCTCATGCACATACACTCTCATCACCCATCCCCCCATCCACTCCCTTTCATGCACCAAAGCATCATCCACACACAACCATTCTCCATTCACCCCTATCTTCTGTCTTCTCCTGTCCTTCCTCAACAGACATTCCCCTCTTTCCCAATGCCTCTTTTACCCCATCCATCCATCTCATCCTTGGTCGCCCCTTCATGTTCACTCCTTCTACCTCTGCCTTCCACACCTTTTCACTGATCTTTCTTCACACATTCTTTCCATGTGTCCAAACCCTCCTAATACTCTTTCATCAGCCCCATCTCCCAACTCCCTTTACGCTCCCGTTCTCCTCCTCACCTCGTTTCTCACTATATCCAGCCTAGTAACCCCTATCATACTTCTCAGGCATTTCATCTCAAGCACATTCAAACTCCTTCTCTCTTCCTCTCTTATGTTCTATGTTTCTGCCCCGTACAGTGCTGTCGGTACAATCACTCCTTCATACAACCTCCTTTTACCATCCATTCCCAAATGTCTATTTTTCATTACACTTTTTAATCCCCCAAGGCATTTACTTGCTTCTCTCAATCTACATTCTACCTCCACCTCCACTCCTCCCTTTCCCACCGCATTCGCACCCAAGAATCTAAAACTATCCATTTCCTCCAGTCTCTCTCCCTTAATATTCACTTCCAGTCTGCTACCTCTTTTTTCCTTTGTACATCTCATCACCTTATTTTTACCCATATCAATATTCAACTTCCTTCTTCCGCACACCTTACCAAACTCTGTCACTAACTTCCTCAATCCCTCCTCTGATCCTGCCGCAAGCAAACAACTGGTTCATCTAACTTTTCTCGATTTTTTAAACCAACTCCAATCCCCGACTCATTGCCTTTGCGTTTACCTCTCGCACCACCCCATCCATGTATAAATTGAAGCCAAGTCGACATAACACATCCCTGGCGAAGTCCTACCTTTACCTCAAACCACTCACTCTCTCCATGTTTGATTCTAACACAAGCTCTACTACTCTCGTAAAAACTCTTGACTGCTCATAACACCTTTCATCCAATCCAATATATCTGCAATACGTCTCACAGTGCCTTCCTGTCTACCCTGTCATAAGCCTTTTCCAAATCCATAAAGGCCCAAAAAACATCCTTACCTTTTCCTAAAGCTTTCTCACCACAAAAAATCTGATCCACGTAACTGTTCCTCACCTATTACTCCCTCTGTTCCTCTCCTAATCATCTCAATCAAAACCCTCCCATAAGCCTTCCCAACTACTTAACAAACTGATCCCTCTGAAACTACTACACTCACACTTGCCCCCTTTTCTCTTGCAAAGTGGAACTATACAGGTACTCCTCCAGTCCTCTGGCACTTTACCCTCTTATAAACAAACATTAAATAACCTCACCAGCTAGTCCACCATCAATGTACCTCAGTTTTTTAGACACTATGACAACCATCCAACCCAGATTCTTTACCTACTCTCATCATCTTAATCAACAGCCTTCACCATCTTTCCTTATTTCTATTCCTTATTTGTCCCACTATGTGGTGGGAAAAAATAATACTGCCACCAAATGTTCCCACTTGAGTCGTAAAAGGCGAAAAAAAAAAAAAAAAACGGGAAGGGAATAAGATTAGGCGTCCTTATCTCTGTAGCCCCAAAGGAGCATTCCTAAAATAAGCAAAGACAGAAGAGGGTCTGGGAGGAGCTTTCCAACCAGAACCCTAAGGTTTGGGTCTTTTGATGTGCGTGGATGTGGTACAGATGAGAGTAAAAGGGAAGAGATAGGCTGTATGTTCGTGAGAAGAAAGATGGATGTGTTGGCATTGAGTGAAACTAAGTTGAAAGGAAGGGAAGATTTTGAGTTAGGGAGTGTAGTTGGGTCTCAAGAGTGAAGAGAGGACGAGGGAGAGAAGGGGTAGCTATACTAGTAAGTGAAGATATTGGTAAACGTGTGGAGTGGAAGGAGGTTTCGTCAAGGTTGATGAGGATGAAGGTGAAACTGGGGAGATGTGGGTTTTTGTAAGTGCATATGGGCCTGGTAGTGAAAAGAGTGTAGAGGAAAGGGAGGCTTTTTGAATAGATTTAAATGAGTGCATAGGAGTTTAGGGAGAAATGTCAATGTAGTGGTATTGGGAGACCTTAATGCTAGGGTAGGAAATGAACCAATAGACGGAGTGGTTGGTAAGTATGGAGCTCCAGGAAAAAATCGTAGTGGAGAGTTGATGGTGATGTGTCTAGAGAGCTGATGATAGCAAATACAGTGTTTAGGAAGAAAGTCAAGCATATGTGCACATGGGAGAGGGCAGTGGATGGAAGGGTGGTAGATAGGGCGTTAATGGACTATATAGTGTTAACCAGGATAATAGTATGAAGAGTTAAGGATGAACATATTCTAAGGGGAAAGAGTGGGAGAATATCAGATCATTATATATATACATATACATATATATATATAAATATATATATATATAATATATATATATATGATATACATATATATATATATATATATATATATATGATATACATATATATATATATATGATATACATATATGTATGATATACATATATATATATATATATATATATATATATGATATACATATATATATATGATATACATATATATATATAAATATATATATATATAATAATAATAAAAATTAATAAATTAAAACGTCTTCTCCATATCATCTGCACCTCTCGAACTCATTTTTTATTCGACCTTCTCTTTCTGTATCTCCTCTTGCTATCTCACTCTCTCCCCTCTCCTCTCTTCCTTCTCTCTCTCCTATGTTATCCTTCCTCTTCCTCCTCTTTTCGTCCATTCGCTCTTCTCAAACGAAACCTTCTTACATCCCTTATCCCGTTCCGCCTTCCTCCTCCTCCTCTCTATCAACACGTCACCTCCTCTCTTGCTCCTCCTCTCTATCAACACGTCACCTCTCTCGCTCACCTCTCTCTGCCTCCCCCCCTTCCTTCCCCATCCTACGCTGTCCAATAACCCACCTTTCGCTAAAATGCCCATTTTTCCTTCATACGAACACTCTTCCTCTTCCTCCTCCTCCTCTTCTCTAGTCGTGAGAGCTCTCACGCCAGCGCCTCTAGCCACCAACTCACTCTTCCACTCCCCGACTCCCACTCACTCTCCCAGAGCATGGCACCATCCCACTGGGGATACGTGGGAGGGAGGTGGAGGAGAGGGGAGAGGAGAGAGGAGAGGGGGGAGAGGGGAGAGGAGAGGGGAGAGGAGAGGGGGGAGATGGGAGAGGAGAGGGGAGAGGAGAGGGGGGAGAGGGGAGAGGAGAGGGGAGAGAGGAGAGGGGGTGAGAGGAGAGGGGGAGAGAGGGGGAGAGGAGAGGGGGAGAGGAGAGGGGGAGAGAGGGGTAGAGGAGAGGGGTAGAGGAGAGGGGAGAGGAGAGGGGAGGGGGAGAGGAGAGGGGGGAGAGGGGAGAGAGGAGGGGGGAGAGGAGGGGGGGAGAGGGGCCAGGGAAGGGAAAGGAGGGAGGGGGGGAGACTAAGGAAAGGGCATTGAACGGTCCAGTGTGAACAACACTTCACCTGTGTACGCTGGCGGATGGGGGGGGGGGGAAGGGGTGATCAAGGGAGGGGGTGGGGAGGAGGGGAGGGCGAGAAGAGGACGATGAGAGAGCTGGGATTAAGTGAGGAGGCCAGGATTGGACAAGGGAGAAGAAAAGGAGAGGGGAGAGGGGAGAAGAGAAAAGGGGTGACGAGAGAAGGAGAGGGGAGAGAAGGGGAGGGGAGAGAAGGGGAGGGGAGAGAAGGGGAGAGGAGAGAGGGGGAAAGGAGAGAAGGGGAGAGGAGAAAGGGGGAAAGGAGAGAAGGGGAGAGGAGAAAGGGGGAAAGGAGAGAAGGGGAAAGGAGAGAAGGGGAAAGGAGAGAAGGGGAAAGGAGAGAAGGGGAAAGGAGAGAAGGGGAAAGGAGAGAAGGGGAAAGGAGAGAAGGGGAAAGGAGAGAAGGGGAAAGGAGAGAAGGGGAAAGGAGAGAAGGGGAAAGGAAAGAAGGGGAAAGGAGAGAAGGGGAAAGGAGAGAAGGGGAGAGGAGAAAGGGGGAAAGGAGAGGAGGAGAGAGGAGAGAAGGGGGGAAGGAAAGAAGCGGAGGAGAAAAGTGGGGAGAAAAGTGGGGAGAAAAGTGAAGAGGGGAAAAGGGGACGGGGGAGGGATGGGGAAAAGAAAGGAGGGGAGAAGAGAAAAGGGGAGAGGAGGGAAGAGGAGAGGAGAGAAGGGGAGGGGAGAGAAGGTGCAAGAAGGGGAGAGGAGAGAAAGGGGGTAGGAGGAAATGAGAGGAGATAACAGAAGAGATGAGAGAGAAAGGGAGGCAAGAGAAGGGGAGAGGAGAGAAGGGGAGAAGGGAGAGGAGAGAAGGGGAGAGAGAAGAGAAAGGGAGAGAAGAGAGAAGGGGAGAGGGTAGAGGAGAGAAGGGGAGAGGGGAGAGGAGAGAGGGGAGAGGAGAGAAGGGGAGGGAGAGGAGAGAAGGGGAGAGGAGAGGAGAGGAGAGGAGAGGAGAGGAGAGAAGGGGAGAGGGGAGAGGAGAGAAGGGTGAGGAGAGAAGGGGAGAGGAGAGAAGGGTGAGGAGAGAAGGGGAGAGGGGAGAGGAGAGAAGGAGAGAGAGAAGAGAAAGGGAGAGAAGAGAGAAGGGGAGAGGAGGGAAGAGGTTAAAAGGAGGAGGAGGAGGGTTGCAAAGGAAAATACGAAGGAGGGAAAGAAAACGACGAAGTGGGGCCGCAACGGCAGATGGAAAATGAAGAACTCGAGCGTTGAAGGGACTCGAGCGTTGAAGGGATACGGTAGGGAGAAAGGGGAAGACGGCAAAAGGGTTGGGAGGAAAATGGGAGGCTGGGAGGAGGGAGCACAAGAGAGCTCCCTCTTTTATTTCCCTCTTCCGCCCCCCCCCCTTTTTTTTTTTTTTTTTTGAAGGGGGTAGGCTCCCAGCAAAGGTCTGCCTGGAGTATTGCAAAGAGCATATGAAGGTTCTATGTGGAGTCTGTATGTGGGTTTATGCGAGGGGCTGCGAGGACATGAGTCTACGAGACTGAAGATACGAGACTATGAGGCAACGAAACTATGAGGCTATGAGGGTATGAGGCTAGTATGATGCTGCAAGGCTGAAGGTGCCGCCCCATGTTTTCGAAAGTTCCTCTGGAGTTTGAGGTTCTGATGCTGTTACCGTTACGTGTACCTACGCTGGCTGGGATTATGGAGTCTGCGCGTTTATAAGCCAGGATATACGAGGATACATGTAAGGTCTGGGGATCAAGTTAACAGTAGATTGTGGTGGTAATGGTGATAGTGGCGGTGATGCCCAATGGGTAGAACCATTTACACCAAGGCAGTCTTAGCACCACTTAATGGGCAGACTCCTTAGCAAATCCTAGGACTCTCCTTCCTTCCTGAAGGCGATGTCCACGGTAACCGTTCTTTGCGGTTATTGTTCTTCCTCGGCGGTTATCGTCGAGATGCAGCGGTTTTTACCCCAAAGGCGGTTCCCCCCGCCCCCCCCATCAGGAAACGGTTTACAATATAGTAACTATACATGGTAACAGTTTTCAATAACGGTTTTATACATGGTAAAGGTTTTCTTAGTAACAATTTCATAAATTCTAACGGTTTTCAAATACAACGACTTTATAAATAACGGTTTTCGCGTCGTAACGGTTTCTCACACTCAACGGTTTTCCTTGTTGTAACGGTTCTCTACAGAGTTACGAATTTGTGCAAAGTAACGGTTTTCCATACAGTAACGACTTTCCACGTAATAACTGCCTTCCATGTGGAAATTATTATCCTAATTTTTCTGTTCAGTATTCGTACTGGTAGTAGTTTTTCCTTTTGTGTGTGTGTGTGTGTGTGTGTGTGTGTGTGTGTGTGTGTGTGTGTGTGTGTGTGTGTGTGTGTGTGTGTGTGAAGAAACATCATGACACACCCGATTGCCCTGAATGTGGAGGCGGTGGTGATGTTGGTGAAGAAGGTGGAGAAGGTGAAGGCGGTGGTGGAGATGATGATGGTGGTGAAGATGCTGGTGGTGTAGATGCAGGTGGTAATGGTGTTGGAGGCGATGGAAGTAGTAGTGATGGTGGAGATGGTGGAGATGATGTTAGTGTTGGAGATGGTGTTGTGATTGTAGTGGAGATGGTCGAGATGGTAGGGATGATAGTGGAAACGGTGGAGATGGAGATGGTGATGGTGTTGGAGAAAGTGGTGGAAACGGTGGAGGTGGTCTTGGTGATGATGGAGACGGTATTGGAGATAGTGTCGGTGATGAAGTTGGAGATGGTGGTTGAAACGGTGGAGATGGTCTTGGAGATGGAGTAGAAACGGTGGAGATGATGGAGATGGTGATGATGGTGGTGGAAACAAGTGGAAATGATGGTGGAGTAGAAACGGTGGAGATGATGGAGATGGTGATGATGGTGGTGGAAACAAGTGGAAATGATGGTGGAGTAGAAACGGTGGAGATGATGGAGATGGTGATGATTGTGGTAGAAACAAGTGGAAATGATGGTGTAGATGGTGGAGTAGAAACGGTGGAGATGATGGAGATGGTGATGATGGTGGTGAAAACAAGTGGAAATGATGGTGGAGATGGTGTTGGAGACGGTAGTGGTGATAGTGTATTTACATAACTGGAGTGCGCAGTAAGGACCAACGCACGTGGCGTCTCGTCTTTCATAGCATTCCATGACTCACAAGACTGCGCCAATCTCTGCCACGCCACTCCTGCAAACTTCTCTGTTTCGTCTTTCCACTTTCTGTTCAATTATCATAACCTAGCTTCCAATTAATGTACGATTACAACTTGGGATGCGCCTTATAAGTTAGAAATGGTGAAAGTGGTGGGGATGGCGGTGGAGATAGTGGTGGAGATGATGGAGATAGGGGTGATGGTGGAGATGGCAGTGATGGAGGGAGGGAGGGATAGAGGCATGGAGGGGAGGGGGAGGGAAGAAGGGATGAAGAAGGAAGGGAAGAAGGGAAGGAAGAGGAGAGGGAAGAAGGGAGGGTGAGGGAGGAAGAGGAAGAGGAAAGGAGAGGAAAGGAGAGGAAGAGATGGAGAGAGAATGAGAGATAGATAGACAGAGAGAGAGAGAGAAAGGGATGGAAGAAGGGAGAAAGGGAGGGAGAGGATGAGGGAGGAAGAGGGAGATGAAAGGAAAGGAAGATGGAAGGAGAGAGAGAGAGAGAGAGAGAAGAGAGAAGGGATGGAAGAAGGGATGGAAGAAGGGAAGGAAGAAGAGAGGGAAGAAGGGAGAATGGTAGAGAGGGAGAAGAAGAGAGAGGAAGAGAGAAGGAGAGGAAGTGATGGAGAGAGAGAGAGAGAGAGAGAGAGAGAGAGAGAGAGAGAGAGAGAGAGAGAGAGAGAGAGAGAGAGAGAGAGAGAGAGAGAGAGAGAGAGAGAGAGAGAGAGAGAGAGAGAGAGAGAGAGAGAGAGAGAGAGGCAAGGAAGGTGGTAAGGGGGGAGGGGTGGAGGCGTAGTGTGTACAGTATGGAAGGGCCGGACCCTCCACCCGATCGGGCGACAGAATAAAAATGTGACTCTTGGGTTTCAAATCCCGTAGACTGTTGACGCGTTCGAGGGGGGCAGAGAGAGAGAGAGAGAGAGAGAGAGAGAGAGAGAGAGAGGGGGGAGGGGAATGTGAGGGGAAAAAGAGAGTGGAGAGGCAAGCACGGGACAGGGAGGAGACAAGGAGGGGATCGGGAGGGGACGGGGAGGAGAGAGGAGATAGAGAGGCGATAGTGAGAGGGAAAGAGAGGGGAAACACCTGAGGTGTACATAGAGAAAACAGCGGCGTGAAGTGGAAGGACGGGAGGAATTGGGAGTAAAGAGAGGTGCCAAGGTGAAAGAGAAGAGAAGATTAAAGAGGAGAGTAAGAAAAGAGAGAGGAAAGAATAGGAGCCAAATAGAAGAGAAATGAGCTGAAGAGAAGACAAATGGACTGGAGAAAAGAGAGAAGATAAAGAGGAATTGAGGAGAAAAGAGAGAAGATAAAGAGGAATTGAGGAAAGAAGAGAGGAAGGAGCAGGAAAAGAATTGATGAAAAGTGGAAAATGGAAGAGGGAAGAAAAATATGAAAAAAAGAGGAAAAACGGGAAAAGAGAGGGAGGGAAGGGAAAAATAGGAAAAAAGAGGGAAAAGCGAAAAAGAGGAAAAACAAGAAAAGAGAGGGGAAATGCACAGACATGGTCATAGGGAATAAAGTATACAAAGGACGAATAGAGGGAAAGGGCTAGAGAGAGGAAAGGAAAATAAAATTAAAATAGAGAGAGAGAGAGAGAGAGAGAGAGAGAGAGAGAGAGAGAGAGAGAGAGAATGAGGAAAAAAAAAAAATAGACTCCCTTTTCAATGTCCGTCAATAAATCTCAGAATTTCTTAAGGATTTTTAAAACAAAATAAAACAAATAAATTAACAAATAAATAACAAATAAACAAGTAAATGTAAAATATATAAATAAATGAATAAAAGATGAAAGATGAAAGATAAGAGCTATAACATAACAGGGGGGGGGGGTCTGGTATCGGCACCCAGGACTGAGTTTCTTGAAACAAAGAAGAAGAACGCAAAGAAGAAATCATAATAATAATAATAATAAATAATTATCATTATTACAAAAGAATAAATAGTAATAATAAATAGAAATAATAATTACAAAATAAATAAAAATAATGATTGTTACAAAAATAAATAAAAGTAATAACTATTATTACAAAAATAAATAAAAATAATAAACATTATTACAAAAATAAATAAAAATAATTATTATTACAAAAATAAATAAATAAAACAGAATAAAACAAAAAAAATCGGGCATGAAACCCACGTTACTCCTCGATCCATCTCGACCTATGGCACCGTGACTATCATGACACCATCGTTCTGCTTTGGATTCTTCGCCGCCGCTGCCCACCGCTTGCACCTCCTTCTGGAGACACCGAAATATTCGGGAGAAAGACGAAAAAGAAAAAAAAAAAAAAAATGACGGAGACGACGAAGAAAGAAAATGATAAAGAAATAAAATATAAAGACAATCTAATCAAGACGATGAAAATGATGAATGAAGACAATCCAATCAAGATGAAAAAGACAAAAAAGACGGAGACGACGAAGAAAGAAAATGATGAAGAAATAAAAAATCAAGACAATACAGCAGGAGGAAGACGAGGAGGAAGAGAAGGAGGAAGAGGAGTAGGAAGCGTAGGAGAGGAGGAAGAAGAGGAGGAAGAGGAGGAGGAAGAAGAGGAGAAGGAAGAGGGGAGGGAAGCGGAGGAAGAGTAGAAGTAGAAAAGGATGAAGAAGAAAAGGAAAAAGAAGGCGAAGAAGAGGCAGAAGAAGCAGAATAAAAAGAGGAAGAAAAGGCAGAAGAAACAAAAGAAGAAGAAGAAGAAACAGAAGAAGAAGAAGAAACTGAAGAAGAAGAAACAGAATAAGAAGAAACAGAAGAAGAAGAAGAAACAGAAGAAGAAGGAGAAGAAACAGAAGAAGAAGAAACAGAAGAAGAAGAAGAAACAGAAGAAGAAGAAACAAAAGAAGAGGAAGAACAAACAGAAGAAGAAGAAGAAAGCGACGGCGCCGATGAAGACGGAAGAGTCCTCTGGTCTTCGGGAGGTCCGGAGGTCCGCCCTCTTCGGGAGGTCCGGAAATCAGCCCAAGAGGGATGACCGGGGCCGCCTGACACACGACCAGCCCCTCAGCGATTGGGGGTGGGGAGGCGAACCGTATTCGCACATGGACAACACTGTTCCTGACACGTACACACACGCAGTTACAAATATTCAGATATTCTTTCTACATATTGGCAAGCATTTTTTTTTACCCAAGTGTGTGTGTGTGTGTGTGTGTGTGTGTGTGTGTGTGTGTGTGTGCGTGTATGTGTGTATGCGTGTATACAGTACATATTACATACAAAGGAGGAAGATGAGGCGGTAGCGCACGAGGAGGAGGAGGAGGAGGAGGAGGAGGAGGAGGAGGTTATGGGTAAGTGAAAGTAGATGTAGGGTGGAGGGGGAGAGGAGGAGGGAGAAGGAAAGGGAGGGGAGGAGGAAAAGGAGAAGTGGGAGGAAATGGAGGGGGAGGAGTGGGAGGAGAGGGTGTGGGAGAAGGGCGGGGAGGAAGAGGAAGTGGGAGTGGGAGGAGAGGGTGTGGGAGGAGAGGGTGTGGGAGGAGAGGGTGTGGGAGGAGAGGGTGTGGGAGGAGAGGGTGTGGGAGGAGAAGGGTGTGGGAGGAGAATGGCGGGGGAGGAGTGGGTAGGAAAAGGGAGTGGGAGTGGGAGGAGAAGGGTGTGGGAGGAGAATGGCGGGGGAGGAGTGGGTAGGAAAAGGGAGTGGGAGTGGGAGGAGTAGGAGACCGAAGTAAAAAAATAAATAAATAAAAAGAAACAGAGGAAAAGAAACGTGAGTAAACAACATGCACATAAACGCCTTTGAGACTTCTCTACCTCCTGCCACGAGTTTGCCCGGCATCCGCTCCCCATCGTTGCACAGAATCGGTCTCCATGACTCGGCTGTCTTGGAAGGAAACTTGTGTTCCCCTCCCCCCCTTATCCCTTTACGCAAATGTGTCCTTATGTATACAAAAGGACACACCCACACTACCTCGCGTCGCAAGTCAAAAGATTCCGAAATTCGTGATTGCAATATATTTCTTCCTTATTCCTCACACGTACATCTGTGTGTGTGTGTGTGTGTTGTAACTTTGTGTGTGCATGTATGTATTAGTTTGAGTATATTATACATATATACATATATATATATATATGTGTGTGTGTGTGTGTGTGTGTGTGTGTGTAAGTGTATGTGTGGAAATGTATGGGTGCGCGTGTGTGTAAGTATATGTAAGTGTATGTATGGGTGTGCATTCGTGTAAGTATGTAAGTGTATGTAAGTGTACGTGTGTGCATGTGTGTGTGCGTATGTGTGTGTGTTCCTGTGCACGTGAATGTATGTGGCGCATTTGTAAACACGCGTGCATACACAAACACCCCCATACATAAACCAAGAAACCACACACACTACCTGCCAATGTGCGCGCATGCGCAGATCCATCCACGTCATACGTACCTGAAAAGAAAGAAAAGTATTATCAACAGAAGGTCTCGAGTTTGTAAATCCACATCATTTTCTTCACAATTGTCCTCAGGAGGTCAGGAGGAGGAGAAGACCATCAACGCTGAAGACTCTCCCTATTGTCGTTTTCGGAACATTTCGGTCAGAAGTCGTCAACAGGTGGAAAAAAGACCTTTTGGTGGATCACCGAGCCTCCCCCCCGCTACCCACACACCAACCCCCATAAATCCACTTACAAACCGACATCTAGTGGGATAGTTAGTGGATATGTCCGACGGTTCTATTAAAGGTTGAATTTAGTGGTTTCTGACTCTTCGACATCAATGAAGAACCCTCCTGGAGGTCAAAGAAGGTCAGAAACGTTTAGGTATACGTGGCATACGTGACGAAAGCCAGGTCGTGAAGTCCAAGTCTAAGGTCAGCTGTACCCTCGACCTCGTCCACCTGCCCCCCTCCCCCGCCACTTCCCCTCGATGGAGAGATGGGTGTTAGATAAGGGGTAGGGAGGAATTCCATTTGTAAATACCACTTTGAGGGTGAATATAATATATATATATATATATATATATATATATATATATATATATACTATAATAAAGTAGTAGCTTCTGTCTGTCTGTTTGTTTGTTTATTTGTTTGTTCACGAACTCCTCCTATGGTTTGGGAGATAGGCCCCCATAACCATTTATTTTCTGATACCCTATCACTCCATATATTTGGATAACTATATTTCATTTCCCAAAAAATATTATTTTGGCTAGGGTTAAGGATTAAAGGGGTATGGTGGGGTAACACGCCACTACTGTAGTGTCTCCTTAAGACGAATGGCATTTTGTGACAAAAATTACTATGATTAAACAAACCATTGTATGTGCTCATATATATTATTTATATTTGTGAAATCAATGTTGCCACAAACTATGATAGCCTTTGTAAGGAGAAAGCATGCAAATGTAAAATGATTGTATAATTTTACCAAATGTTTAATATTGGTTATTTTCATTTTAGATTTACGCGGGCGGTTACGTACTCGGGTTTACGAAGACAGAATAACCCCTTATGGGCCGATAGCCTGGAGAGAAAAAAAAAAAAAAAAATCGGGTTTACAGAAGAAAAACGAAAAAACGTAGAGACTGAACATTTTCAAACCGGGCTTAATGAACCTCTTATGGGTCAACAGCCTTAAAAAAAAAAAAAAAAAAAAAAAAAAAATCGAGTTCATCAGGAAGACAACGAAAAAACGTAGAGACTGAACAACTTTACACCAGGCTTACTGACCCCCTTATGGGTCGATAGCCTTAAAAAATAATGTTATTTTGATACATTAAAAAATATAGTTTTCATATTTTTCATGTGTTACATTTTTCATTGAGTTATATTGATGCGTCTAACTTTTACCCACAAATTCTATCAAAATCAAAATAATCAGCATTTGCCCGCAGCAACGCGCGGGTAATTTGGATAGTATATATATATATATATATATATATATATATATATATATATATATATATATAAATATAATTATATATATTATATATTAATTTATATACACATATATATTTATATATATATAAGAAAAATAATGTAGCACATTGGTAAAATTATAACTATAACCCACTCTCGGAAAATAAGATAATAGAATATTCTGTATCATCTCACAGAGATTGGTCGAAATATATACTGTAGAATCTTATCTTATTTTCCGACGGTGGGTTATCTTTATACCTACATATACATATACATATATATACATATATATATACATATACATATATATATATATATATATATATATAGAGAGAGAGAGAGAGAGAGAGGGAGAGATAATGTAGTACATTAGTATTATTATAACTATAACCCACTCTCAAAAAATATAAGAAATAGAAGATTCTGTATATTTCGACCACTCTCAAAGAGATTAGTCAATATATATACTGTAAAATTTTCTATTATTTTCCTAGTGTGTTATCATACATACACACACACACACACACACACACACATATATATATATATGTATATAATTAGAGTACTCATATCGGGAACCTCAATTTCAAAGTTTCCAACATTCAGAACAAAATCGGGTTTCAAAAACAAGTTTTAGAAACTGCTTCTAAGAACATAAGAATGAGACTGCAAGAGACCATAAGGCCTACACTAGGCAGTTCCACGTCCATTAACACCTGTCACTCCCATCCATAAAGTTGTCTAACCATTTCTTAAAACAACCGATAGTTTCTCCTCTCACTAAAAGGTCACCAATTCTATTCCATTCGTTGACCTATTTTCTTCTTAAATCTAAATTTGTCCAATCTAAATCCATTACTGGGGGGTCCTTCTGGTATCTACAGTAGAAGGACTCCAGTATTCTGGAAAGTCCCGAATCTTTTATTCAATACAGAAACTCGGAAAGAAGAACAAAACTTTCAAGCGAGAATGTATACAGTGTGTCTATAGTTGTAAGTCAAATACCTTTGTAATCAATCTCTCTCTCTCGCTCTCTCTCTCTCTCTCTCTCTCTTCGCGCCTTTGAGGTTTGGTCTTCCGACTGTACCCTCGTCGTTCAAAGAGAGGCTGAAAACAACCGTACACTCGTCACACGCCCAACCTAAGCCAATCTTTCTTCCCAAGACCGCACGTCCCCGTAAAGCTACGATTACACTAGTCAACGGAATAGTTGGAATCCAACAATTTACTTGGATTTTGTTCAAGGTTGGAGGATTTGGTTAGCGTAAACGTAGCTTACAGCTACGCTTACACTAGTCAATGGAATGGCTGGATTCCAACAATTCAGTTGAATTTCGTTCAATGTTGGAGGATTTGGTTAGCATAACCGTAGCTTAAAAGCTACTTTTACACTAACCAAATCCAACCGAACGGTTGGAATCCAACCATTCCGTTGACTAGTGTAACCGCAGCTTAACACATCTCCAACGATCCTTCCGATGGATCCCTGAAACTTGTGTGTCTTTATTCTGGCTGTCGCTAAACCATTTCATTCAGCTGAGGAGGAGGGGGAAGGGGGAGGGGGGCATTCCTCCTCTTCTGCCGGACCTAAGTCACACCTCTCTCTGCGTTTTGTTTTCCTCCTCATGCCTGTGTCACACTATATGCGGCGCCGCCGGATGCGGGCAGATTGTTTGCAATTTCAATTCGTTTAATAAAATCACCTGGCGACAGCCAGAATTTTATATAGCGACGACCATCACCTTCTGGTTGAAATACCCGCATACTCTTCTAAAGTCCAAAAACAAATAAATAAAAAGCATTAATAATAACAATAATAATAATAATAATAATAAAAATAATAATAATAACGGTTGTTTTCAGTGTGACACCTCTTCGGTGTGATCACGTCCCCGCCCACGAAAGTTGGAGTAACGACCTGCACTCGGCCAATCCCACTACTTGAAAGCGCATCCCACGGAGTTCCTACCACTTGTTGGGTCAACTCCCACGCTCTTCTACTCCTACGGTGTGTTTGTGTGTGTAACCTAGCTGTATTATACGGGAAGGGAGTTATGCTCATAGTGACCCATCTTTGTATCTTTCAGCATCAAGTTTGTTCTTAAATTCTTGAATAGTATCTGCATACACTGTTGCCTCATCCAGATATCCACCACTCTGTGTGGGAAGCTATTCTTTTTTCAAATCTCTTCTATAACTATCCTTTTTTGTGTTTCTTTTCGTGTCCTCTTGTTTTTCTCTTGTCCCACTTTAATAAATCATCTCTATCTAGGACTTCCATTTCTTTCATAATTCTGTAAATAGTTTTGTGTGTGTGTGTGTGTGTGTGTGTGTGTGTGTGTGTGTGTGTGTGTGTGTGTGTGTGTGTGTGTGTGCGCGGGCGCGTGCTCCCACGTGGCCTTCACCTTTCTTTACTAAAAACACCTTAAGCATAACCAATCATACCACCCCCAAAAAACAAATAAATAAAAAACATAATAACAATAATAATAATAAATAATAATAATAGTAATAATAATAAATACTGCCACATACCACGCTGCTATTATCCTAAAAAGAAATAAACCAGAAAAACAAACACACAAAACAAACCTAAAGTCCAACGTCATATAAAGCAAAGCCGCGTTTTGGACCCCCGCCGTGTGTTATTACCGAGGACGTGAAAATCTAAACCCTCGACTCACCCCGCCCGCCCCCCATTACCTTCGCCCTATGTAATTCAAGCCTTTGCCTCGAGAGCCCCCAAGAAGCTCAAAATCCACTTCAGCTAAGGTCTCAGCCTCCCAGAATAAAATAAATAATTTAATAAAAAAAAAATAAAAGTAAAAAAAAAAATAATAATAATAATAATAAATAATACAAATAAATACAAAAATAAATAAATAAACAAATAAAAATAGAGTAAAATAAGATAAAAATAAACAAATAAAATAGAAAAAAATAAAAATAAAAGGGGAGCATGGGAGTATAGATGGATTTACGAAGAAGAAAAAAATATATTTATATATCATAAACATAACATGATCCACTGATAATATTTGTTGCACACACACACACACACACAACACACTCGGTGGCGCGGTTGGTAGAGTCCCAGACTGTCAGTACGGCGGTGCCGGCGGTACCGGGTTCGAATCCTGCCCAGGGCTGAAATTATTTCAGTATCGCTGCGCTTCGAGTCGCTACTCCGACTCTCGTGGGCGAGGAGTTGGGTGTGTGTGTGCGTGTAAGGTCATAGCATTACCCACTGATCGGTCATACGAGCTCTGAGTTCTCTTCCGGGAGGGAAATAGCTGTCGATCACGAGTCCAACGTGTGATCCAAAGACCAAGGTGAATCACTCACACACACACACACACACACACACACACACACACACTTTCAACGAACGGACGGCTTGACGAACGCTCTGAAGAAAAGTGCAGATTGTGGATATCAACGCAAAGAGAAGTGCCTTTTTGTATTTGCAGGGGGGGGGGAAATTGCTCGTGAGGCAGTAGGTAAGTAGGAAAAGAGGAGAAGGGGAGGGATTGCTGGGGAAATGGAAGGAAATGAGGATGTGGAGGACTTGGCCCAGGCAGACGGGCGTAAGGTCAACATGAAACGACCACCGGATGACGAAATGGCAAATAAAAATGTAAAGATTAGAAGTATAGAGAGGAGAAATACAGTAGAAAGTGACGAGAATATGTTCCAGGGATTTAAAGAGGGTGGGGGGGACACAACCCCCCCCCCGACTGATAAGACTAGAGGAGAGAGTTGATAAGGTGATCGAGGACTTGGAACGTAAGTTAGGTAAGGTAGACTCCATCTTCCAGAGAATTGAAAGATTGGAACAACTAGAGAAGGCTAACAGAAACTTAACTGAAGAAGTAGAGGACCTAAAAAGACAGTTAGGAAATGTAAAGGAGGAGAATGAGAAATTGAAGAAGAATAGTAATGAAAACAGTGAGAAAATAGCTACAGAAGCTAAAAATTGGAGAATAACTCAAGAAGGGAATAAGGTTTCATTCACTGACATAGTCAAACAGCAATTGAAAGAACATAATGAAGACTCAGTTATTAAAGTGATGAGACAGAAGGAGAATATAGTAAGAGAATTAGCTGACAAAAAGAAATGTATAATTATATTAGGAATGGAAGAGAAACATAACCCAGATAGAACCGCAAGAATCAAGGAGGAAAATGAAAGGGTAAGCAGTTTATTAAAATTAGTCCAGGAAGATGAACCAGAAATTATAAAGGAAATTGAGGAAAAATTCAGACTCGGAAAATATAGTACAGATAAGACCAGACCAATTAAGATTAAATTCAGGTCACAAACAACGGCAGAGAAAATTCTATCCAAGACAGGGAAACTAGCAACAAATGATCAATATAAAAAGGTATGGATAAAAAGAGAAATGAATAAGGAGGAAAGAGAGGCAGAAAAGCAGAAAAGAATTGAAGCTAAGGCAAAAAACGAGGAAAGAACGGAGTCAGAGAAAGAGAGATTCTATTGGAGAGTAGTGAACATGAAAATAAAGCAGTTCGACATACTAAAGAAAAACATAAGGGAAACAGAGAACACAATGGAAGTGGCAGAAAACTAAGAGTGTCTTACACAAATATAGATGGATTGATAACAGGATTGAATGAACTGAATGATTATTTGAAAGAAAAAGAACCGGACATAATGGGAATTGTAGAAACAAAATTAAAAGGCCCACTACCACCCAACAGTGTAGGACATGATACATACAATTATTGGATTAGAAACAGAGAGAAAAAACAAGGGGGTGGAGTTATGTTCCTGACAAAGAAGGATATAAACGTGAAAGGTGTCATATATGGAAAGAATACAGTAGAGATGATTATGATAGAAGTGGAAGACCGAGATAAGAAGAGCAGAAAATTTGTGATCAATTATGTGCCTCCGAAAACAGCCTCATGGGAGGAGAGTGAACATAAAAGTATGTTAGAGGACACAAAGATAGCATTAACTAAAATAATGGAAGACGGAGGAAGAATAGTTATGATGGGCGACTTTAATTGCAAAGAAATCTGCTGGGAAGAAATGACAGTAAAGAGTGGTGATGACTCATGGGGAAATGCTCTACTTGAGATGATTACTGACCATTCAATGACACAATGGATACAAGAGAACACTAGGTATAGAAATGAAGAAGAACCATCGAGGCTAGACTTAATAATTACATCTGAACCTAGAATAGTGGACAAGATTGAATATAAAAATACAATTGGTAAAAGTGTCCACATATTGATTGAACTTGAACTTAATGAAGAAATATATATGAAAAGAAATGAACAATATAGAAAAGGAAGAATGATGTATGAAAAAACAAACTTTGATAAAATAAGAGAATTCTTCCAACAAGAAAACTGGGAAGAAATATACAAAGAAGAAACATCAGTGGAAGAGAAATGGAATATTTTGACAAAAATTTACAAAGAAGGAGTGGAAAAGTATGTCCCAAGACAAAAACAAGAAAAAGAATATGTAAAATGCTGGTACAACAAAAGTTGTAGGGAGTTAAAAGACAAAAGAGACAAAGCCTGGACCGGATGGAAAAAAGACAGAAGACCTGAAAAATGGAAAATATATACTGGTTATAGAAATGAATATGTACAAAAGTGCAGAGAGGAAAAAAGAAAATATGAAAAAGATGTTATAGAAAAGTGTAAAGATCAACCAAAACTATTCTACAGATTTGTAAACAATAAACTGAAAAACAAACAAGACTTGGAGAAATTAAGACAAGGAGGAGTTGAATACACTGAGGAAATGGAAATGGCAGAAATTATGAACAAACATTTTAAATCAGTGTTTACAAGGGAAAATATACAACCTGAAGAGATTGAGTGGAAGGAAAAAGTCCCCCCTATGGAAGAAATAGAAGTAACGAAGAATGAAATATTGACACACTTGGGTAATTTTGATGTCAGAAAATCGCATGGGCCAGATGAAATAGCAAACTGGATTCTGAAAGAATGTAGGAATGAACTGGCAGACAAAATACATAGCATAATAAGCAGTTCCTTAAAAGAAGGAAAAGTTCCAGAAGATTGGAAAAAAGCAAATATAGTACCTATATATAAAGGAGGAAATAAAGAAGAACCTACCAACTATAGACCAGTCTCTCTAACAAGTACAATAGCAAAAATATGTGAAAGAATTATCAAAAGTAGATGGGTAAAATACTTGGAAAAAAACAACGTACTAAATCCAAGGCAATTTGGATTCAGACAAGGACGATCATGCGTCACCAATTTAATATGTTTCTATTCAAGACTAATAGATATAATACAAGAAAGAGATGGATGGGCTGATTGTGCATTTCTAGACCTAAAAAAAGCTTTTGACAAAGTACCACATAAGAAGTTGCTTAAGAAATTAGAATATGAAGGAGGAATACAAGGTAAATTGCTAAATTGGATGGAAGACTTTTTGCAAGAAAGAAAAATGAGAGTAGTGATAAGAGATCAGCACTCAAAATGGAATGAAGTAATAAGCGGTGTCCCGCAGGGAACAGTTCTGGCCCCAATAATGTTTGCTATATATATTAATGATATGGATGAAGGAATTGAAAGCTATATGAGCTTCTTTGCAGATGATGCAAAATTACTGAAAAGAGTGAAAACTGAAGAGGATTGTGAATCACTACAGAGAGATCTAAATAAAGTACAAGAATGGAGTAGGAAGTGGGAGATGGAGTTCAATACAAAAAAGTGTAGTATAATGGAATTTGGAAAAAGCAAAAACAGAATAACAGGATCATATAATTTGGGAGAAGAAGGAATAAAAAGAGTAGAAAATGAGAGGGACCTGGGAGTCATTGTTATGAATAATATGTCACCTGAGAAACATATAAATAAGATTTTTGGAGAAACTTATAATTTAATAAGAACAATCAAAGTGGCATTTACATACCTGGATGAAGAAATGGTGAGGAAAATCCTAATCACCCTGATAAGACCAAGATTGGAATATGCAGCAACGATATGGTCACCAAGTACAAAAAAATGTATAAAAAAACTTGAAAGAATACAAAGAGCAATTACTAAACTGGCACCTGCACTTGCAAAACTATCATATGAAGAGAGACTACAAAAACTTAAACTACAGACACTAGAGCAAAGAAGAGAGAGAGGAGATTTGATAGCTATTTACAGAATCATGAAAGGCATAGAAATTACTGATAGAGAGAATCTGATAAAATGGGATGACAGAAATACAAGAGGACACGGAAAGAAAATAAAAAAAGACAACTATAGAAGAGATTTGAAAAAGAACAGCTTTCCTCACAGAGCAATAGACAGTTGGAACAAGTTAGATGAGAAAGTGGTGTGTGCAAAAACAATACATGAATTTAAAAATAGTTTAGATAAAATGAGATATGAAGACGGGACCTCACGAGCATAGCTCCCCTTCCCGTAAAATACAACTAGGTAAATACACACACACACACACACACCTCGTGCCGCAGTGGTATAGTTCCCGGCCACCACCACGGCGGTCCGGGTTCGAACCCCACCTAGGGATGAAATAATTTCAGTATCGCTGTGCTGCGGGTCGTTACTCCAACTCTCGTGGACGGGGAGTTGGGTGTGTGTGCGCGTGTAAGGTCAGCATTACCACTGATCGGTCATATATGAGCTCTGAGCTCTCTTCCGGAAGGGAACTAGCTGTCGATCACGAGTCCAACGCGTGATCCAAGAATATGGTGAATCACGCCTGTTCTTCTTCACGTCACTTTTGAAAATTCCTACAGATGTTACACATTTGCCAACAGAAACAGATCAGTTAACTCTTGAAAATACTATTCGGTTGGTTAAAAGGCGAAATATTAACTGTACATAGACAACGAAATCAACCTCAGAGGTCAACAGTGTTGACGCCTATTTCTTCTAACATCGAAGAGCGAAGCAGGGCTGCCAACCCAAACTGAGCTTTGTAGGGACGACCGATAGACCGCGCCCCTCATTCTCCATACCATAACGGAGTTCATCTATTTTTTCGTGTATTTTCCTTCTATACCGCTCTTTACATATTTCGTTATAGCTAACGCCAGACAATTTGATTTAGCCCCAAGAATTGGACCAGGCAAAAAAAAAAAAAAAATAATAATAATAATAATAATAATAATAATAATAAAAAAAAAAAAATAAATAAATAAAATCGGGAGACCCTCTTAAACCGATTAAAATCGCCTGGCGGCAGCCAGAGGTCTCTAAACCTTGTCAATGAATCTCAAGGATTAACGAACGCAGATTTAATCCCCACAATAACTCCGGAGGCGGTCGAGAATCTTCTTCGAGGAAGTTCAATTGAACAAACGATGTTCTGTGCGTTCGTTGTTCAACCCCTTTCGTACCCGGTGATACTTTTCCTCTTCTCCTCTGGCTGTCGCCAGGCGATTTAATTCACTTCAATGGGACTCAGTAGTGACTCCCACTCCTCCCAACCCCCCTCTCTCTCTCTCTTTCTCTCTCCTTCCCTCTCTCTCTCCAAAAGATTTCTTACCGACATGGTAGTGTTGTCCATTGTTCCAGTGAATACTGAGCCTCTCGACACAAGTCTGCAAACCACTGGACCGTCACGACCTGACCTGACCTGAACCAACTCGACCTGACCTATTTTCGTTTTCCGGGTCGACCTTCTCAATTTCCTTCTCTCCCTCCCTCCCTCCCACTATGTCCTTCTCTTCTTCCTTTCTTCTTACTTCCTCCCTCCCTCCCCTTCCCTCCTCCCTCTCCTTCTATCCTCCTTCCCTCTTTCTCTCCCTCCCCTTCCCTCCTCCCTCTCCTTCCATCCTTCTTCCCTCTTTCCCTCCCTTTCTCCCTCTTTCCCTCCTTCTCTTTTCCTCCTCCCTCTCCTTCCATCCTTCTTCCCTCTTTCCCTCCCTGCCCTTCCCTTCCTCCCTCTTTCCCTCCCTCCCCTTCCCTCTTCCTTCCTTCCTTTCTCCTCTCCTTCCCTTGCCTTCCTTGTCGTAAGTCGTCCACTTCACAATTATTCAAGAGACGGGGACGACGAAGTGGCTCGCGCCCAAACATCCTACCTGGATTCTCGTCCTTTTCCTGCTCTTCTACCTTTTCCCTTCCTCCTCCTCCTTCTGCCGCTCCTCTTCCCATCCTTTTCCTCTTCCTCCTCTACCTCTTCCCTTCCTCCTCCTGCCGCTCCTCTTCCCATTCCATTTCTCCTCCTCCTCTACCTCTACCCTTCATCCTTCTGCCCCTCCTCTTCACATCCTTTTCCTCCTTCTCCTCCTCACCTTTCCCTTCCTCCTCCTCCATTCTTCTCTCCTTTCCCCATCCTTTTTCTCCTCCTCCTCTACCTCTCCCTTCCTCTTCCTCCTCCATTTGCCTCTCTTCTTTCCATCATCCTCCTTCTGCCTCTCTTCTTCCCATCCTCCTCCTATTCCTCTTCCTCCTCCTTCATCACCACTGCCACCACCACAACCAATCCTCTCTCACTCACACACACACACACACACACACACACACACACACACACACACACACACACACACACACACACACACACACACACACACACACACACACACACACACACACACACACACACACACGGTCCGGGTTAGTATCGCGCCCAAGGCTGAAATAATTTCAGTATTGCTGTGCTGCAGGTTGTTAATCCAACTCTCGTGGGCGGGGAGTTGGGTGTGTGTGTGTAAGGTCACAGCATTAAACATAGATCGGTCATATACGAGCTCTGAGCTCTCTTCCGTAAGGTTAATAACTGTCGATCACGAGTCCAACACGTGATCCAAGACCATGGTGAACCACACACCCACACAACAATGCGTGCACTCCATCTTGCTGCCGCCACGCGATTTTATTCACTTTAGGGAAACCTCTCAGCAACGGGAGTGTTAAATACTACATCAATACTTCAGGTCTTCCGATCCCCCTGAGCAAAATTCCTTTACAGAATCCAAACCTTTTCGAAAACTAAAACATGGATTCCAGTCCCCTTTGAGCCGCCCATCATCCTGATTTGATCATGCACGCCCATCTCGAACTCCGAATTTTTTTTTCGGTGACACGCACGCGCGCACACACACGTTCTTCCTCCCATGCCCTATTTTCTTAATTTATTCTCAAACTTTCTTTTCCAAAAATAATCTTCAAATCCGCGCGAAAGTCTTTCAATCCTTCTTCTTCGGCCCTCCGGCCCTGAAATCTTTCCTTCCTTTCCCTCCATGGTCTTGGATCACGTGTTGGACTCGTGATCGACAGCTATTTCCTTCCCGGAAGAGAGCTCAGAGCTCGTATATGACCGGTCTATGGATAATGCTGTGACCTTACACGAACACGCGCAAACACCCAACTCCCCGCCCACAAGAGTTGGAGTAACGACCCGCAGCGTAGCGATACTGAAATTATTTCAGCCCTGGGAAGGATTCGAACCCGGACCTCCGTAGTAGCAGCCGGGAACTCTACCAACTGCGCCACGAGTTGTGTGTGTGTGCACGTACACCAACAGTCTTTTCCATCATTTGCACATCTGCACCAACGTCTGCCATGTCACTCCTGCAAACTTCTCTATCTTGTATTTCTACTTTTTGTCTGGTCTCCCTCTACCACACCTGCCATCTCGCGACGTCTCTCTCTCTCTCTCTATCCCTAACACGCCCTCATTTCACCTCAGCCACTTTCTTCAACATGTAAGGAAACACGGTAGCGATATTCCTATCCCCCAAAAGGTGTTTTACATATAACATAAAACACAATTTACTTAACATATATCTTCTGCAATCATTACTTTTTTTCGGGGGGGGGGGGGAGATTTTTTTTTAATACCCCAATGGACCAGAGTTCTTTTATGATCACATACCAATCTTTGCTCAAAGAGGAATGCTGATCACTTTTTGATTCTACCAATCACTTATTTCGCTACCCTCCTTAAATCTCCTTTTAACCAACCCTACAACCCCACCTCTTCATTATTTCTTGTGGTAGAGGGCAAGAACACCGACACACTGTTCCCCTGTGTTGCGAGAGGTGACTAAATGGGACGGAATATGGAGGAGATAATGTTGACTGGTTCTGAAGATGGGGAGATGATTCTCTCTGACGTCTATCTCATAGGACCGCCACTTACAGATACCCGTTCACTGGCTCATACCTAAAAAATTGTACAGTAACATTCACTCTTATTTATTTATTTTTAGTTATGTCAATTTATTATTATCTACTATTTACCTGTTTATTATCTAACTATACCTATGCATTCATTTTATTTATTATTTACATTATTATTGTTTTTATTTATTCATTTATTTGTTTATCATTATTATGATTTTTTTACGACCTAGATATGGACCAAAAGGTCTCCTGTTGGCATGCTCTGCCTTTGTAATCCTTTGTTAATAAGTATAATATACTAAGGGCTTTTTCACCCTTACCAGGGAGGTAGTCAAGTCATATGGCATAATCCCACTTCCACCCATTTCATATTTATATTATTTGTTTATTTGTTTTTTATCATTTGTCTGTTTGTTTATTATTTGCTTGATTCTCATTTATTATTAGTTATATGTCAATTTATCATCATATACTAATTACCTGTTTATTATTTAACTATACCTATGCATTTATTCATTTAGTTTATTATTTATATTATTATATTTTTTATCTATTTATTTATTTATCATTACCATATTTTTTTTTCCACATCTGACCTAGTTATGGACCAAAAGGTCTACTGTTGGCATGCTCCACCTTTGTAATCCCCACCCACACTCCACTCCCATTCACCACCCCCTGCCTCTTATCTTGGCTCCTCCTGGATGACGGGTCATCCCTACATCTCGCCCACTACCCTGGTTTATCAATAAATTTCAATAATTTACAATGAGGAAAAGCAGCTGGAAAAGATGAGATACCGAAAGACACAAAGATGCTGGGACAATTCAATCTCGATTAACTCAACTATATACATCTGTATCTATATACCACTGGGTTATTTCCCCTTTATAAAGGAGGCACCTTAATGTATACATAGTATATACATAAAGTGTTCCTAAACTATGCTGCAATGCTATGGTAATTTTATCTCATAAGAAACGAGACCAGAAAGACTATTGTATTCATTGCCTGATTGGTTTATCAAAAGTATAACAAGTAATATTTGACTTGAAAATAGTTTATATATATACTGTATATATATATATATATATATATACACATATATATATATATACATATATATATATATATATATATATATATATATATATATTTCTTTTAATGAAAAACAGCCTAGAGAACAGACAGGATTTAGAAATGGAACTCCAATATTAACCATCTGTAGATAATAAACTAATAAACTGACAAAACCACAGACCCAATATGATGATTCAGTAATGTTGCAAACGCCCTTTATCAGGTGGCTAGGACACTGCCCCTTACAGAGGACTTTGTATTGTGGAACCACATCCTTGGTCCAACTTGCTGGTGGCAATATTCAAACTGCCATCACCTCAATCTATGCAGCAAATAGAGACACTCTAACCTGCTTATCCAGGGAGCATCCTCAACCACAATACACTGTAATGTATTTTTGCTTTTTGGATTTTGTATATTACAAAAAGGCCTCCGAGTCACAAGAGTCGGCAATACTAAAATCTACATCCAATCAATCAATTCATTATCCCAGATCATTCCTGCAGGCGGCCAAGGGCTTCCAGGTTAACAGGCTATGGCACTCAGGAAAGAATTATTGTATTAACCAAGTTATATTTACCTAGTTGTATTATACAGGAAGGGGAGCTATGCTTGTAGTGACCCGTCTTTGTATCTCGCATCTACTTTGTTCTTGAATTCTTGTATGGTGTTTGCACACACTATTGTTTCATCCTATTTGTTCCAGACATCCACCACTCTGTGTGTGTGATTCATAATGGTCTTTGAATCACATGTTAGACTTGTGATCAACAGCTATTTCCCTCCCAGAAGACAACTCGGAGCTCTTACATGACCAATCTATGGGCAATGCTGTGAATTTACATGTACACACACCCCCAACTCCCTGCCCACAAGAGTTGGAGTAACAACCTGCAGTGCAGCAGTACTGAAATTATTTCAGCCCTGGGAGGGATTCGAACCCAGACCTCTGTAGTGGCAGCTGGGAACTCTATCAAATGCGCCGCGAGTTGTGTGTTATCTACATGCAAACACAATGCAATGAACACACAAGTCACCTACATAACACTTAGGCAAGGTATGGCTGTGATCTGACTACATAAATATAGAGAAGGTGTAGTTCAAGAAAGAAGTAAGGCAGAATGATACAACTTCACCCAAATTATTTACAGCTTGCCTCAAAGGAACTTTCAGGAATCTAAGTTGAGAAGAGGGTAGTCTGAATACTGATAGGGAATAATAATAATAATTTCTGCAAGAAGGAGCAGGAGCAATGGACTGATTGATCAATTGAATAATAACTGTTGCTTCAAGTTTCGATGATGATGATATGGCTTAACGTCACAAACTCCCCCCTATCGGAAGGCTAGGACGATTCCCCTTACAGAGGACTTTGTAGCATGGAATTTAATGAACCATGCCCTTGATTCAACTTTGCCGGTGGCAGGATTTGAACTGCCATCACCTCGACCTTTTCCGCAAGTAACAATGCCCTAACCCGCTTGGCCAGCAAGTTTCCTTGCTTCAAGTTTCCCCGACTATAGACCCGATTTAATGAAGCGGCCTTGCTGTGTCTTGCAACACTGCTTCTAACCCAGGGCAGTGGACAAGATGCAGGGATTACCCATCATCCAGGAGGTGCCAAGATAAGAGGGAGGGAAGAGGGTAGACAGGAGTGGAGTATGTATGGGATGGAATGTGTGGGAGTGGTTTCTATGCCCTTGTTTTTTGGTTACCTCCCATGTAGGGGGGAAAAAGCTTTTGGCATATGTATGTATGTAGAAACCCATAGCCCCACAGTGGCTGGTGATGATCATTGGGCCTTAACATAGGAAGGAACTCTAATCTAGTTTCTGTGTCGGAAGCTCGCTGGTCGAGCAGGTTAAGGCGCCATTACTTGCGGCAAATGTCAAAGGAATGGCAGTTCGAACCCTGCCACCGACGAAGATGAACCAAGGGCATGGTTCATTCAATTTCTTGATACAAAGTCCTCTGTAAGGGTCACCATCCTTGCCTCCTGATAGGGGGGGAGTGTGTGATATTAAACCATATCATTATCATTTGTGTTGTATGGAGTGGGACGGATTCTATGTCACCAGCTTATTGTAGTTGAAGAAAGGGAGGTGCAGCTGGTTATCTGCTCTCCTTATATCAAAAGGTGGAGGATATACAATTACATACATATACCAAAGGCTTTTTTTTCCCTTATAAGGCAGGTAGCAAAAAAAAACAAGGTATAAAAACCACTTCCACCCATTCCATCCCTATCACACTCCACTCCCCTCCACCCTTTCTCCTCCCTCTTATCTTGGCACCTACTGGATGACGGGTCCTCCCTGCATCTTGTCCACTGCCCTGGGTCAGAAGAAGAGTCACAAGACACAGCACATCCACAGCAAGGCCGCTTCATTAAATCGATGACCCCCCCTCTACATCTCCTCATGCAGAAAAGGAGAAGACGGGGAGAAATCCCTTTGGGCTGCATCAAATTATTTCACACACATACTCCCTCACCCTCCATCCCCCACTCATTCTACCTCATGCATCACAGCATCATCCATATACGACCATTCTCCATTCACACCTGTCTTCTGTCCTTTCTCATCCTTCCTCAATAGACATTTCCCTCTTTCCCAAAGCCCCTTTAGTTGTTAGAAAAATATCTTGGGTACAGAGTGTAAGCCTCTCAGGGATGGACCTCCACCTTTTGAGGATGGGCAGTAGGGGGGATGATTCACTCTGATGTCCATCTAGCAAGAACACCACTATGTACTTATTAATGGTCTCTGTTCAATTAAAAATTATGGTGAGACTTAAAGCTGAGGAGTATGATTAGTAGGGTCAAATATTAAAGTGATTAAAGATCATAAAACTGAAAAATTTCATCTCCCATTTGGTTGGAATATGTTTGGTGAACAAACATATAGGACAAATGAGAAATACCTGCAACCAGTAAAACCTACTAGATAAATGCCAGAAAAGCAATCTCCCTGCCACCTATCTTGACAACAGAGTGCCTAAAGAAAGAAAGAAAGAAAAAAAAAAAAAAAAATGACTGTACCACATTTCAATTTCTGCATGTATGTCTCCTCGAGTTTCTCGATGTTGATAGCTTAGAATTAAAGTGAATTGTGGTTGATAAATGTATATATATATATATTATCAATTTGAAGTTAAGTGCCAGTGTAGAGGAAGTGTCTTGGATCTTTCTCCTTCTTTTAATGCAAAAGGGTCAAAGTCATGGACTGGTGAAAAAGCATCAGCGAGAAGAGAGGTCCTGATCCTCCCATTAGAAGGAAAGAGCATACTGGCTGATTCTTGCACAAAGTATCTGTACAGAAAAAAGGTAAGCAGCGACCAAATCCTAAAGAGCAGACCTTCAAAATATCAATAGAAAAGATAAAAGAAATGCAATACTGCAGAGAACAGGGAGAGACTGAAGTGTGTCAGTGAGAGAAGAAGCAGCGATAAGGTGGGCAGCTTCGGATTAACTTGCTCAGGAGTACAGAGTGAGACAAGTCACCCATGCAGGAACTGAGCTCACAACTTCGAGAATCCGAAATCAGCTTCCGATTATGTCACCAATGCATGCAAGACAGGTGTAAGAATTTTCCGTTTCCCTTCTGCTTGTTTTTAAATCCCTGAATACTTTCATCTTCACCTGGAAATTATAGATGGGGGAAAAAAAAAAAAAAAAAAAAAAAAAAATAATAAAAAATTTTTTTTTTAAACTTACGATTACAAAAACAAGTTTTTTTGCATCACTACTGGAAATGCAGCTCCATGGATGTGGCATTTAGTCTTCAGACCAGACCAAAGATCTCTAACTTCAACTATCCTCCTTTCTCCACATATTTTTTTTCACATTAGGAGACTGGACAGCTTCCTCCCTTTCCTTTTCCTCCTCTTCCAAGCTTGTGACACAGAAATATCAAGTTTCTTTACAGAGATACTGTGTTGGGGGGACGGGATTCTTTCTCTTCAACGTCCAACTCACATGACTACTACTTGGAAGTGTCTATCACTGATCCTCACAAAAAACAATGGGGAGATTCGTGCTAGGAATAACACCAAAATAAAGGAAGAGGGCAAGCTGGGCAGGTGAATAAACTGGAGTGAAAGACATTGTAAAGGCAATAAAAGAGCAAAAATGGAATTGAACTGGATAAGTGACAAGAAAGGAGTATGGCACATGGACCAAATGTATCACTGACCGTACACTATGAGATGGTAATCATACATACATACATATACCAAGGCATAAAATCATTCCCACCCATTCCATCCCTAAATATACCCCACTCCCCTCCACCCTCCCTCATGTCTTAGCACCTTCTGAATGACAGGTCATCCCTGCACCTTGTCCACTGCCCTGGGTCAGAGGCAGTGTTGCAAGGCACAGCACATCCACAGCAAGGCTGCTTCATTAATTTGGCAACCCCTCCTGCATAAAAGGAGAAGACGGGGAGAAATCTCTTCGGGCTGCATCAAATTTTGCTCACACATACTACCTCACCCCCTATCCCCCCCACCCATTCCACCTCATCCATCACATTATCCATGGTAATCATGAAAAAGGAAAACCAAACAGAAAGGGAAAGACAAGCCAGGGAAGTTTGCTTGAGTAACATGGAACAATCTAGTGCTGTCATACAATTCATGGAAAAGGTCAAGAGACTTTTGTTCATCAATGGGCTCTAATTGGCTTACAAGTCTGTTCAAATTTGATGATATGGTTTGATGATATGGTTTAATGTCGCAAACTTCTCCCATCGGAAGGCTAGGACAGTGACCCTTATAGAGGACTTTGTAGCATGGAATTTAAGGAACCATGCCTTTGGTTCAACTTCACCGGTGGCAGGGTCCGAACCACCATCCCCTCGACCTTCACTGCAAGTAACGACACCCTAACCCGCTCAAGTTTGCTGGTAAAATTTGGCAGTATAATCTCACCTACATACTAGTCTCCTAGATATATAATATCATGTGTATATGATCACTATAGTGATGCCCTGGTATGTATACATTTGGCCTGTTACTTTCATGATCTAGGACAGCAATTTCCTGCTTTTCTTTTTAAGGTGATCACTGCCCCTATTCTTCCTAAAGTTTAAAATCCATCATGCAATTGATCATCATACAATTGGATTTTCAGATATATAAATCAATTGTATTTGTTGCCAAGCTGTTCCAAGTTTCTGGTGAAATACTTTTCATGCAATTGATCATCATACAATTGGGTTTTCAGATATATAACTCAATTGTATTTGTTGCCAAGTTGTTCCAAGTTTCTGGTGAAATACTTTTCAGTGTCTTCTTATTCAATGAAACTTTATGTCTATTGGTCGGAGAGTAGCTGCAATGCATGTCTGAATTGAAGTGCAGCACTGCAAATCCCTAAGTTCCCAAAATACAAATAATTTTTGTTAGATATGAAAGCAGTAATTTGTGGGCCAGGAATGTGAACATATATAGAACCAGAGCCCTTACATGGCTAAGTGCCGCCCCAGGGCAAAGTGCCGCCCTGGGGCAAAGTGCCGCTCTGGGGAAAGTTCTCAGTGATGGCCCCCCTCCCCCATCACCACTTCCCATCTACACCATCCATAGCCTATTTTAGCTATTGGCTTGCGAAATAATTAAATGGATTTTACATACATATACCAAGGCTTTTTCCCCCTAACAAGGGAGGTAGCCAAAAAGAAAATGGCATAAAACCATTCCCATCCATTCCATCCCTAAATAAACTCCACTGGATTTTGAAAATTGTATTTAATGTCCTTATTGCAGGAAGGATAAGGGAAAAAAAATCATATTTTGTTGATCCTAACGAAAAATTTGTATATTACAGTAAAATATTTCGGGCTCCTTCGACCTTTTTTTATCATAATTGTTTTGTCAGCCTTGTGGGCGGCATGTCCAGATTAGAATTGCCGCCCTCCCCTAAATGTGCCGCTCCAGGGCATATGCCCCCACTACCCCCCCATGTGAGGGCCCTGTATAAAACAGGAATATGACTAAAAAATTTTGAGATATGAAAGCAATAATTTGTGGGCCAGGAATGTGAACATATACAATTTCAGAAAATCTAGAATGCATCCCTTGTATTATTATAGAGTCCAATAACACATGACATTTACTAGCTTCTCATCCTGATCTAAAAGTGCAAGCTAGACGTCTTGACTCTGTATACATAGACTATGACTCATTATTTTAGTCTCCTGGCATACCTAAAAAAATGCAATACAAGTTGTGATGGTAAGAGCATCAGCCACAAGAACACAACAGAGAAAACAACTGAGATATGCGAGATTTTAAGATGTGAGAGTGCAAAGGATGGTGTTGTTTTATCCAGTCTTACACCAACAGGGTGAACAACAAAACCTAATTTTGGAGGCTTAAGTTCACTGCACAAGAAAAATATAGTCTTTAACTACTTCGGTATGATGATGCCTATGTAGGTGTCATGAGGTGCGAGTGGGTACAGTAAGTCCTCGTTATACGATACATATGCGTTCCTGAGAACCTTACCGCAAATTGAAATTACCGTATACCGAACCCATTATAACATGTAATAGTTGGATATGCAGACCTACCTTCTCCCTGCTCTTTCCTCTTCAAAATATCTAGTGGATACCGTATCTGTGAATTTTTCTTACCGTAAATAGAATCGGGGGTAGTAATTACCAAATACTGTAACTATGAATTTACCGAATAAAGAATTACCATATAAGGAGGACTCACTGTACACAATTAAATATATATTTTTTTGTGGTTGTACATGAGTTAATTCTGCCTTGTGGAGCTGGTTTGCCACTTCGTATGATGGTCCCAAGCCCGGATAAAGGAAGAGGGTTGGGAAGACAGGCTCAGCAAGCCACTCCCGTAAAAATAGCCAATGCTCGAGAATCTCAGAACCAGCCTCGGAATTCGGACTACCCCAATTGGAATCGACCTAGGACCAGAAAAGAACTAAGGATATGCTGACAGGCCAAGAGATGGGTTAACTGGTGAGAAGTCGTACATGAGTTACCCCCGGATTCTGTGAACTGGTTTGATCATGTTTTCTGTGTTTATTATTACTCAGAGTAAAAGAGAACAAATAATACAGCAGTGACTATATTTTATAATGCAAGTAGTGTGATGCAAATTACATATGGCAGCCAATGCTGTGTGTGAAAATTTGAGTCATACTGAAGTAGTTAAGAGTAATTCTTAACTTGTACTCAACTTATTGTACAAATTTCTCCTGAATCAAGCCAATACATTCACAACATGAACATACATACATACATACATACATATACCAAGGCTTTTTCCCCCTTCCAAGGGAGGTAGCCAAAAAGGGAAAGGCATAAAAACACTCCCACCCATTTCATCCCTAAATACACTCCACACCCCTCCCACCCTTCCTCTTATCTGAGCACCTCCTGGATGACGGGTCATCCCTGCACCCCGCCCACCGCCCTGGGTCAGAAGCAGTGTCGCAAGACACAGTACATCCACAGCAAGGCCGCTTCAACATGAACAACATGAACAAAACTATATAAAACAGATGAGAAAAAAAAAAAAAGCGTGCTACAGATCAAGAGTAGATATCAAACATATGATTTAAACATTTACAAACATATGTTCTCCAAGCACACACACACATAATCAACTACAGCTATGTACACTGCACAATACCCATAATTTGAAAACATGGTAAAATCATCACAATCAAGATCTATGCTAATGGGAAATTGCAGATATAAACAAAGTTGGAATCATACAAGAACTTGAGACTAAGGATGATAAATTGGACAGTAGATGGGACCCAACAAATGTTGCTCCTTTCTCATATACGGGTCGAGTCCCAATTATCCGGGCTCAGATATTCCGAAATCCCGGAAATTCCGTAAAAAATCACCATTAAATCAATAATCCATACACTATCCTGTAAAATCCGTATAAATATACACAAAAAATCACCGCTAAATCAATAATCCGTAATTCATGGATTCTTTTTTTCCATTTATCTGTACCTGTATTTCCTTATGTAACTTCCTTATTAACTCCTTTAATGACTACTTAATTAATTTCCTTATCTCTAGTACCATTTTTATTAATTTACGATGAATTCCCGCATAATCCGTAAAAATCGACTGTCTGTTCCAGTAAAAGTCTAGAGGATTTCGGATAATCGAGACTCGACCTGTACTACAATTAGGTAAATATACTTCAGAAACCACCAACAGATCCAGTTTCATATTGGCTGATCACACCGCTGTGCACAGCATCCAAAGTAACTGCAAGAGGAGTCTTTAATATAAACATACTCCTATGGCCCACTCTCACAAATACTATACAGATTGACCTCTCATTAACGGATGTTAATTAGCTGTGTTTGCGGTGTTTTCACTGTGTTTTCGGTGTTTTTGGTGCTGTTGTTTAGTGCTGTGCAATCACTATGCCACCCAAAAACCACTCCAAATCAACGGATTATTCACATCAATGGACACCGTTACCACCCTTTTGGTCCGTTAATGAGAGGTCAATTTGTGCATCTTTTGAGCCCCACCCCTCCACAACACTACTCGCTAACCTTCCACAAAACACATTAGACAGATTTAACCACAAGCCACCATAATACAAATCTTTTACTACAAGAGACATAAACATAGGATTGATATTGTCTCAAAACTGCTTCTCGCAAGACCATGGTGAATCAAATATTGAATATGAAGCAGCCACTTCATGTATCAAAAACATACTGTACTTGAATCTTCGAAGAGGGGGGTCTCTGAATTAATGAGGCAGCCTTGCTGTGGATGTGCTGTGTCTTGCGACACTGCTTCTGACCCAGGGCAGTGGACAAGATGCAGAGATGACCCATCATCTAGGAGGTGCCAAGACAAGAGGGAGGGAAGAGGGTGGAGGAGAGTGGAGTATGTAGGGGATGGAATGGGTGGGAGTGATTTCTATGCCTTTTTCTTTTGGCTACCTCCCGTGTAAGGGGAAAAAAACTTTTGGTATATGTATGTATGTATGTAAGTACTTGAGTCTTACAAAGTTTTATATTTTCATTGACTTTTGTTTGAACAGTATTTACAAAAGATCCCAACACTTACTCTGGATGAAATCAATATAGAAATTTTATCATGTAGATGGCATTACACTCACAAGCAATTTGAGGTTATGGGAACAAATTGAGAAAGACTTCATGTCTTATGGATGTCATCATGAAAGAGTTTTCATAAAAAATGAAAGTGCTAACTCCTGGAATAGCTCAAGCTGAAACAGTTGAAGATAAAACCATACGCAATTTCAAAACTGGAGATGTCAACTGGAGAAAGAGGAACAGGATATCATGAGTTTAGCGATAAAACCATACGCAATTTCAAAACTGGAGATGTCAACTGGAGAAAGAGGAACAGGATATCATGAGTTTAGCACTTTTCCAGCATATTACAATTGGCTCTGACCTGAGTAGAGAGGATGGGATAGACAACCCTTCTTCCACAAGGAGCTATGATAGATGAGAAAACAAACAAGTCTTAAATAGGTTTGGGACTCATCTATCCTCCTTATATTGGGGAAAGGACCTTCTAATATATATATGCAATATGTATATACATGCAATATGAACAATATGAACATAATGGAAGACTGCATTATACACAATCATGCACGCAAACAACACAACATACACTCTATAAAGGATTTGTGGGAAAACCCAGTTTCGGCTGTGGCATTCCTTGGGGAGACGGGACTGCTCGGACAGACAGTCTAGGGAACAACAACAACAACAAGTAGGGAAATACTACCCCTTCCTAAGGGAGGAAGGCCTTTTGTTATTATGTACACAGAAATGCAGCTATGCTTACTCAAAGAATAATGACATGTGCGGACTTTGGAAATGAAAATGATACCAACAAGTTGATATAAAAACAATACATACCATTAGTGCTACACTATACCAGTTCAGCATGAACAACACCCATTTTAGACACACAAGACAACAAACTACATGCTGCACAAAACAAGACTTAAGAGAACAATTACTAAGTGTACACAAATGTTACCCACAAACAATATTCCCTCAAAGTTTTTGCTGTGTGCATAGAAATTTGCTTGAGTACAAACTTTGCTTTTTTTGAAAAGTATATGCACACCCATGTGAGTCACCACCTGATCATTTAAGCAAATACACACAATTTGTAAGTTTATATTACATATTACCGCCACAAAACAGTGGCATACCAAGGAGGCGGCACAATTTTGGGGTCAACATTTCATGGTTACCCAACAAATTAATATTCAAACATTTTAATATCATTTGAAAACCTTGTGTGAGCACATTTTTTTCTTTATGTGCACTAGTTGTAAAATATATGTGTGCACACACATGTTCACAGCTTAGAGGGAATGTTGCCCACAAACTACATACATGCAAAGACTGGAGTTCTACGTTTTCACAAACATCTTGATATATGACACAAATACATAGTATCAAGCTAAACAAAACCCATAGTTTCCATCACACTAGATGAAAGACCACCCACCAACACACACATGCATCAAATAGACCACAAAACTCTACAACACAATAAACAATACCATCCCACCACCCCCACCTCCACCCAACCACACAAACAAACATTTACATAGATTTCTCACAGTGAGAGCTCACGCTAGCCTACACCCTAACAAGATTCTTGGCTACTCTCCACCTTTAATACACATAACAGAAGCTAAACTAAACAGAACAGAATTAACCTAAGTTCTGTTGTGGCCACCACATAAGACCTAACACAGGCTAACGAAAACAGTTGATGACACACATCCATTCGGCAAGGCTCCCTCACACAATCACAGTGACATGACCACAACAAATCCAGAAAGGAACAACTTTATCAGGACCCTGGGGAGGTGACTGGTTTCCAACACCCTAGCATCATAATCTACTGATACCGAGGTCAAATCAACAACAACCACCAGGAAACATGTGAGTGGGATCCTGCAACTGTATATGACTCTGTTCAGTTGAAGTGACACTAAACAAGTTTCATTTAATAAATCTTGTTGGTGATATACTTGGGTAAGACAATCCCATTTATTCCCCTTTATCACTTTTCCTGATAACCCTGTTTCAATCATCTATTATTTACACATTTGAGATTGTTGAGAGCCATAATTATATGACATCAAAATAAAATTTTCAGATGTGATGTGTCTTGCGACACTGCTTCTGACCCAGGGCAATGGACAAGATGCAGGAATGACCTGTCATCCATGAGATGCCGGAAGAGGGTAGAGGGGAGTGGAGTATGTAGGGGATGGAATGGGTGGGAGTGGTTTCTATGCCTATGTTTTTTGGCTTCCTCCCTTGTAAGGGGGAAAAAAGCCTTTGGTGTATTATATATATATACAGTATATATATATATGAAGGTGGAAAAAGAAGTCATGGGTCTAGTTCCTAGTTCCTGAGTTTATTGCTGACCGGTTTCGCTCTATGCTTCTTCTGAAGAAGCATAGAGCGAAAGCGGTCAGGAATAAACTCAGGAACTCAGAACTAGACCCGTGACTTCTTTTTCCACCTTCATCAACTTGTCACAATGTACCAGCATATATATATATATATATATATATATATGTATGTATGCTATTAACACCATGAACTTTCTGATGATACAGACAATCTTTGTGACCAATGCCAGCAGTTGTAATGCTGATTACAAAACCCACATTATTTACAACAAGAAGTTTCATCCTTTTAACTGCATTTTTCTCAAAATCTGTTTAGGTGCCTTCATTGTTTTGATTCTGAACACCTCATTTATACACCAAAATGCATTTTCCCCCCTTATGATGGGTGACTAAATCAAATCGAATACTTTACACCCAATCACCCACACAAACTGCAAAGGATTTGTGGGAAAACCCCGTTTCAGCTGTGGGATTCTTCGGGGAGACGGGTCTGTTTGAACAGACAGTCTAGGGAACAATAACAACAACAACAACAACAACAACAACAATAACAACAACAACAACTGCCACTGGAGTCTTTTAGATAAAAGGGCCTCATTCTGACCCTCTCGGGAAATGGAACATCACTTTTTCCTATCACCCCTCTACACTGGATTCCAATTAAGTTGCAGCACTACAGATATCCTAGTGCAAACAAAGAACAATCCACTCTGTATTCACTAACAAACAACAGCTTTGCTATAGATTCTTTAACCTAGAAAAAGCTTATGACATGACCTAGAAATTGTAAATCCAACACAAACTTTTCCTCTAGAGATTAAGTACAGGTTTGCCTATCTTCATATTCCAATTTCTTATCCACCAAACCTTCAAACAATACATAGCAACAACTCTATCCTCTCCATATATCTAACAAGATGTCCTCCAAGAATTAGTTTTCAGCATCCTTCTTTTCATCATAATTATCAATGATATAACCATACATACATATACCAAAGGCTTTTTCCCCCTTACAAGGGAGGTAGCCAAAAGACATAGGTATAAATACTACTCGCATCCATTCCATCCCCACATACTCCAGTCCCATCTAACCCCATCCCTCCCTCTCATCTTGGCTCCTCCTGGATGAGGGGTCATCCCTGCAACTTGCCCACTGCCCTGGGTCAGAAGCAGTGTCACAAGGCACAGCACATCCACAGCAAGGCCGCTTCATTAAATCAACAAACACCCCCCCTCTCCGTCCCCTCATGCAGAAATGGAGAAGGGGAGAAATCCCTTTGGGCATATTTTCCCAAAAATAACAGTCAGTCTACATGCTGAAGACATAGCCCTATTCATATCAGTTGATTTAATCAAAGAATAGCCCGAGCAAGTCAATGGGCTAAACACCTCAGATTACACTTCACTTCAAAATCAGTCACCATGCACTTCTGTAGACAATGCTACTGTAGAAATATCCTATCAATACAATCATGTAACCCTATCCTTCCAGTGGTAGAACAGACCCAATTCTTAGACATGATCCTCAACAATTGACACACCCTTATATTCTCTAGTCTGCTCTCTCACCCAACTTGCTATCTCAGTCTCTCAGTGTTATTTCCATCACTGATCTTTCCTTTCTCCTCTGTGCTGTCCTTAGTTTTGCTTCCATTGCCTTCATTAGCTTCCAAGTCTCACACCCATAGATTATTGCTGGCAGAATGCATTGATTGTAAACTTTACATTTCAAACATAATGGTAGAGAGCCCCTCAGGATTTTATTATACTTACCAAACACTTTCCAACCAATTGTAATACGTCTTTTTATTTCATTATCATGATCTTTCGTCACTTTCACCATCTGGCCTAAATAATTATACTCCTCAACTTCTTCAAGACTCTCATCATCGGCTATAATCTCTTTACTTTGAACTTTCATGTTGAACATTAGAGTGAAAGATATTGTGGAGGCAGTAAAAGAGAAGAGGTGGAATTGGGCTGGTAAGTTGGTGCGAACGACTGATGAGCAATGGAGTGGGTGTGTTGCTAAGTGGACGCCTCAAGATGGGAAGCATGGAAGAGGGAGACCAGATGGAGGGTGGAGAGACGAGATAGAGAGGTTCACGGGAATGACGTGGCAGAGGTTGGTGCAGTCATGTGAATCATGGAATGCTATGAAGGAGACCTTTGTTCAGTGGTGGACTCAGGATGGCTGATTTGATTGATATATTCTTTTACCTGAACTGTACATACATACATACATATATATATACCAAAGGCCCTTGGGGGTTGAGGGCATTACCATATCCTAAAGTGGAGAGGGTAAACCAGTTCCAACTGTTGAGCCCTACTGTGGAGGTGCTGCATCTTACTGCATTGCCTCTGACCTGAGGAGTGTGGTGGGGGCCAGGCATAACCCTTCATCCACAAGGTGCTAAAATGGGAGTGTCAATGACGTGTTTTTGGATGGGCATGATATGGGTACAAGGGTGGGTGTATATTTTGACTTGGGCATTCCTCTTAGCAGGGGGGGGAGGCCTTTTGGTAAAAGTATGCATGCATGCACGTATGTATGTATATATGCATGTATGGATGTATCTATACATGAACATAGCTTTATTACAAAGGATTACAAAGGCATGACACTATGGATGCTCATGGACATCTGGGGGCATGGGTAGAATGGGGGGGGGGGGCAGCTTCCCACCCTTGGAAAATTTAGGGGATGTTTGTTATACCCAAAAAGTTATCTAAGCAACCAATTGTATAACTCATGTAGTTTAAGGTGCAAGAGATTTGTAAACATGTACAATGTTTTGATTAAAAAAAATAGTCTGCGAAGCTAGATTTTACATAATGATATCAGGGAAGTGGTGCATGTTTACCATTTTATCCCCAATGCAAAAAATCCTATGGATACCAATGTAGATATTCATACACAAACTACCACATGCAATTGTGAATTCCTATCTATTCTATCTATATACAGTGAGTCCTCCTTATATGGTAACTTGTTATCCGGTAAATACACAGTTCCAGTATTTGGTAATTACTACCCTCGATTCTATTTATGGTAAGAAAAATTCACAGATATGGTATCTGCTAGATATTTTGAAGAGGAAAGAGCAGGGAGAAGATACATCTGCCATATCCTATTATTACATGTTATAATGGGTTTGGTATACAGCAATTTCAATTTGCGGTAAGGTTTTCAGGAACGCATATGTACTGTATAACGAGGACTTACTGTATCAAGGCATACATCCACATCCACCCATCCCAATCATCATCCATTTGTTTCTCATTTTATCTTAGTTCCTCATGGATAAAGTATCATCCCTGTCCCTTGTACTTGGGTCAGAAGCATACATACATACATATACCCCAAAGTGTTTTTTCCCCCTTACATGGGAGGTAGCCAAAAGACAAAGGCATAGAAACCACTCCCACACATTCCATCCCCAACATACTCCACTCCCCTCTACCCTCCCTCTCATCTTGGCACCTCCTGGATGATGGGTCATTCCTGCATCTTGTCCACTGTCCTGGGTCAGAAGCAGTGTCATGAGACACAGCACATCCACAGAAAGGCTGCTTCATTAATTTGGCAACCCCCCTCTCCATCCCCTGATGCAGAAAAGGATGGGGAGAAATCCCTTTGGGCTGCATCAATCTATTTCTCATAAATACTCCCTCATCCCCCATCCCCTACCAACTCCCCCTCATGCATCACAGCATCATCCATACACAACCTTTCTCCATTCACCCCTATCTTCTGTCCTCTCCCGTCCTTCCTCTAAAGACATGCCCCTCATTCCCAATGCCCCTTTTATTGATCCATTGTCAGAAGCAATGCAGCAAGACACAGCACATCCAAAGCTGGGCCCTACTGCTTCATTTACATGGGAACCTTCCCTCCTTGCCCCCTTGTGTAGAAATAGAGAACATACATACATACATATACCAAAAGCTTTTTCCCCCTACACGGGGGGTAGCCAAAAAGAAAAAGGCATAGAAACCACTCCCACCCATTCCATTTCCTATATATTCCACTCCCCTCCACCCTCCTCCCTCCCTCTTATCTTGGCACCTCCTGGATGACGGGTCATCCCTGCATCCTGTCCACTGCCCTGGGTCAGAAGCAGTGTCGCAAGACACAGCACATCCACAGCAAGGCCGCTTCATAAATTCGGCGACCCCCCCTCTCCGTCCCCCCCATGCAGAAAAGGAGAAGACAATAGAGAACACAAGGAGAAATCCCTTCAGGCCATGTCAATTTATAGTCCATTCGTAACCATTCTCCACTCACATCTTTCTCTTGCCTTCTCACTTCCCTGCCCAACAGACATTCCCCTTTTATCCAAGGGCCCCCTTCACCCCATCCGTCCATTTCATTCTCAGTCTTCCCTTCAAGTTCACGCTTTCCACCTCTGCCTTCCACACTATCTTTCCTCACTCGTTCTTTCCATGTGTCCAAACCATTCCAATATTCTTTCATCACCATTATTTACTATCTCCCTTTCCACCCCTGGTCTTCTCCTCACCTTGTCATTTCTCACTGTCCATCCTTGCGCCATCCACAATATTTCTCAAGTACTTCATCTCAAGCAATTTAAATTTCTCCTTTCTGCCTCACTTGAATGCCAATCCTATCCTCCATAAATTGTAATTTCATAGTAGTTACACAGATACATAAAGTTACATATGATTATTTTGAAATATATATTACCATATCAAATACACAAATAGTTTCTCTAATATCTTAAACAAGCCCTCACCCTTTCTGGTCTTCCTTTAAACTTCTGACGACGGGGACTGTTGAAATTTTGTAAACATCTCACTATTGTACTACATAAGACATTCACAATATATTACTGAAAACAATTATGAACATAAAAACACAGGTTTCAGCTTTCCACATACCATAAATCTCTTAATTATTTTCTTTTTATTTGAACAGCTTTAGTTAAGTAAATAGATTTGGTAGTGACATTATTTCACCATATTCCATTACATCATGTTTAATGTGGTGGGAAAAAACTCGTACATTTATAGGAGTGCAAACTGCTTAAGTGTACGAGCACATTCAAATCGTAGTCTGGGGATCAACCATAAAAACTGTGCTTTTCAAAATATCCATATTCAACAACATCTAGCTGAATACTAAAGTAAAATATAATTACTGTCAGATCATAATTTGAAGCTTTACTTTAGTTTTTTTTTTTTTTTTTGCAATGGTACCACTTTAAGAACAATGATATGTTTCATGAATGAACATATCAATATTTATACGACTCATGGTATGTCTACGCTTTTTCTAAACAATTAACTACAAAATAGTCAACCTCATTCATACATGTAAAAAAAGAAAAAGAAAATGAAGAAGAAAAAAAGATATACAACTCATGAGCTTACCAAAGACAAATCATACAAAAAACTCTAAGCAAACACAACTTTGTGTGTAATTGTCAATTATGCTCACCTTTTGATGGTTAGGAAATTTTTTGTGACCATGAATGACCTGGAAGATTGGATAGGCTTAGTTCAACAAGTCCAATGTACGGTCAAAGAAGACTACAGTAAATTCTAAATTCTATGTTCTCATGTGATAACTTTTCTAAAATCAAATGCCAAATCAGTAACACTAATCTTCCAATCTTATCGATCATAAAAAATTTAATCACAGTCATACCAAACACTTATGATAATGACAGCGAGAAAAAATTTAGCTCATGGGATGGGCATCATGGTTACTTTTTTGATTGAGCTGTTGCTTATTCAGTTATAAATTTTGGGTCACAAGAAGACTGTAAATACTGGTATATCTTGTCAAGATTTATTAGTAAATGGGGATTACATATCAAGAAAAAGACAGAAAAAAAGCTGAAAATTAATCAATTCTGCCTGAGGTTTCATAGACTAAAAACCTGTTGTCCAGCAGTGGCAGGCAACAATCCTTATGCCATTCCATAGATCTCTATGGGAAGGAACTTCAGACTGTTGCCTGTTGCATTAGTACAGAAGGGACCAACAAGTAGTATCTGCAAGTGATGGTTCTGCCAGTGAGACTTTTTGAGAGAATCAAATTCTTGCCACTGTTCTTCAAAACCTATCAATATCCTTACCTCCATCTTGTGGTATGCACTTCCTAACATTCAGTCTCCAGACCAGACCCATAATCCCTAACTGACTGTATAGACTCCTTTCCTTTGGAGACAAGAAGACTGAGTTTAGTAAAGGTGGGTGTGTTGATCAAATGCTTGAAATAGATCAGAAGTATCTGACTAAAGATAAGGATATTTTTGGGGAGTTTTTATGGACCTGGAGAAGGTATATGACTGGAATGATAAAAAAAAGCTTTATGGAATGTGTTGCTGATATATGAAATCGGGAAAACCTGTTGAAGGAAAGTAGTGGAATTTTGTGGGAGGGTCAGGAATGGAGAGAGAATGGCTTGAGGTGAATGTGGGGCTGAATCGGGCTGTGCAATGTCGCCACAGCTGTTGTTGTTGTTGTTCACTAGACTGTCTTCAATGGTGAAGTTAAAACAAAAGTGCTTGACAGAGGTTTGGAGTTGGTGGGTGTGGGTGGAGGCAAACCAACTGTTTGCAGATCACACTGCATTTATAGCCGATTCTGAGAGATCAATTATTAATTGACTGATCTATGGAGTGATTAAAACAGCTGGTGACGAGTATGGAAAGGTACAAGATAGAACAGTTATGAATGAATGTGGGCAAAAGTAAAGTGATGGGATTATAAAGAATGATGATGGAGCAGATTTATTGTGAATGTGAAGGGTACAATCAATATTGATGTGGAGTGTGGAGTGTATTCAGGGATGGAATGGGTGGGAAAGATTTTATGCCTTTTTCTTTTTGGCTACCCCCCTTGTAAGGGGGAAAAAGCCTTGGTATATGTATGTATGTGAAGGGTAACAGGTTAGAGGAAATCAAGAGGTTATGGGTTACATGTGGGAGTGAATAGACAAGTAACGATATCAATCAATCAATCAATCAATCAACCGATAGATATAGGGATGAATTATTGACAAGAGGATGCAAGCAACTGTCTGGGTGGAATGAAAAGATATGAAAAACAGATAAATGGGAATGAATAAAAAGAAAACAGGAAAAATCTTGTCTGAAGGAGCAACTGTACCTATAGCATCATATGGAGCACTGACTCGAAATGTATGGGAGGTAGATATTTAAGAGGGCCACGAGATATTATTATTATTATTATTATTTTTTTTTAACTGGAGGTTTGTCTCCAGTCATAAACAAATGGCTGCACCTCCAGATGAAGGTAAAGGTTTTGATAGGTTTTGAAGACGGATGGCCGAGAGACGATTTTCTCTGATGTCCGTATTGCAGGACCACTGGTACGTATCTCTCACTAGTCCCAATGATTTGAACATCTAAACAACTGCCTTTTTGTTAATCTTGATAAAAACTAAAGATTACTTGTGTGAAAACAGGGGTTCCAAACTGGTGGGCTGTGACCATCTAGGGAGTCACAAAGGATTGGCTTGGGGATTACTTAAAGCTGCTTGGATGAACAATTTTAGTATATTGTATTAATAAAATTTTTGTATTTTTGTTATCTTTATTTTTGTTTTGGTGTATCTTTCCTTAATCATTATTATAATGATTGCATGTTCATATATATCAAGAGAAACCTATATAAAACAAACTGCTGACGGCAGAGGGTCGAGTAGGTATCAGGATTTTGGGAAAGGGGATAAGAGTGCAAATACATTGGGAACATCACCAAGTTAAAGAGAGTACAATGACTCACTAATCCATCCATTGGAAAACATCAATTAATGAAAAAGGAAACTGAAGAATATGATTCTCAAGGGCAACAAAAATAATACCGATTGTGATAATAACAATGAATCAATAGGATCAAAATCAGTACCTTATTTTGAGATATGGGGGAGGGGGGGGCACATTTACTAATCCAGTAGCCATTACTAACAAATCTTAACTTTGATGACACAACAACAAATATTGTCTTTTGATGCTAACACAAGACTGGTGTTTTCACACGTCGAACAAAATCATATCATCAGGCAAAAGTATTTGCATAATCACTTTGTAATATAACTTCAGCATTTGCTGTTTTTCTTGATAAAGAATGGATGACTGGTGCATTGCACTCTTGGGAGGTAATATCTAAGTTCACTTTTATATTAATCTTGCATACTGTCACAGCTTCTGCATGAAATACGTGACTTACATAACAGTTCCAAGTTAGTACAGTACTACCTCTCATCAACGGACTAAAAGGGGGGTAACAGTGTCCATTGATGTGAATAATCTGTTGCTTTGGAGTGTTTTTTGGGTGGCATAAAGATTGCACAGCACTAAACAACAGCACCAAAAACGCCGAAAACACAGTGAAAACGCCACAAACACAGCTAATCAACGTCCGTTAATGAGAAGTAGTACTGTACTTGTAATACTCATCCAAGAACTGGGTAAGGGAGCAACACCTTTTTATAGTAATACAAAGATAGTGGCTCATGAACAGCAGGAATCAGACACTTCAGATTGTCAAAACGAGTCAATATTTTCTCCACTTGACTACTTCAGATATCTCAACTACTTCAGTACTTAAGATTTGTCGACAACCAATCAATCCACAGCCCCAGATCTTGCAGGAGACCTGCAACCCCAAGGAACCTCACCATGGTCGCTAGGTAGGCCCATAGGCCACTCAGAAAAACAATTGTAATTTTGTCTGACATGGGCAAGTGTATGGCATTATGCGATAACACATTCTTTGTCTTTTGTGTAGACCACATCTGGGAGATGCTGCATTTATTTCTAAGCTAATTATGTGGTGGAACTGTTTTAATGCCAAGTGACGATTTAGTGTAGACAAGTTGGTGTTACTGTGAATGCTTTCTCTTGTGTGTTAATGTCATGGAGTAGCTGGTTTAGTCGTGAATTTAGTATTATGAGCAGTGTTTGTTTTGTCTTGTTTTGTTTTGTTTGTTTTGTCATCCAGGAGGTGCTAATATGAGAGGGAGGGTGGAGGGGTTGGAGTGTATTCAGGGATGGAATGGGTGGGAATGAATTTATGCCTTTTCCTTTTTGGCTACCTCCCTTGAAAGGGAGAAAAAGCCTTGGTATATGTATGTATGTGTATGTATATTTGTTTTGTCAATCAATCTGTTGCATCACATCTCTCTTGTAGGGGAGATGTGTGTGTGATGTGTGTATTTCTGGGAAGGGGATTTCCGTAACACTAAGAAAAAAAAATTGCTTTTCATCAACAATAAAGCCTACCATCTAAAAAATGTGAATCATACTGTTAAAGTGCAAAGGTTACCAACAGCTACTGACATCAAACTTTATTGATGGATTTCACAACCAATGATACATTTGCAAGCTTACCACATGTTGGTAACTGGCTACGGTTGACTGCCTTGAATTTTCATGGTAGTTTAAATGAACACCCCAATTACTACAATAAAGACTAATGGTACCACTTAGTTCTCACAAATTAAATTTATTTGATTCTGGATCAACAATCAATTCATGTACAAATGGAAATTAGTGTCCCCATCAGATATCATAGTCTCTTCCCATTTTCAGTAAAAGTTTAGATTTGACTAAATACAAATACTGTTTCACTGGCAGCAAATACTCCTTTTCTTGGACTAAAATATATGTATCTATTAAGCTGTTTCACTTTGTTAGACCAACAGTAAAATATGTATGTGTAGTGCTTTTGTAGGGTGAAAACACATTACCTTGCTGCAGACTGACGAAACTATACTCAACACTCCATTTAATGTACTTAAGGAGGAGGGAACACTTGGTCAGTTGATTTGAATTGTCCATATTTTCGAGTGGGTGGGGGTGCAAGTCATTTTAGGAATAAAAACACTGGTAACACAACCATGAATCCAGCATACATACATATATATATATACAATATATAGATATAAATAGTACTGTAATTTAAGCAGAAGTGTTTTATTATGCACTATCATATGAACCCAATGTTGATTACTAAACCACTATAACCACCGTTCACTAGATTAAGTGGACGCTAAAATGCAAATCAAACTTCTTGCCAGCTGCCATGATATCAACATCATATACCCTGACCCTACATAATCATTTCTACATATATATATATATATATATATATATATACATATATAAACTCATCTAAATCTTTCTCTCAATCAAATTTCACACATTTTCTTGGCTTAATATCACCAGATGTGCTTGTAAAAACCCATCAACACTGAATTGAACTGCATATAAATAGACACAATTTTTTTTTTTACACCAAACTAATCACAGATACAGGTTACTGATAACTCACACTCTAATTTCTTAATTAGAAAAAGTTTCTCAGCAACAATGTGTTTACATCAACACTTTCCTCATGTGTCATGGTTATGCAAATACTGTACACTTTAGAATCACAAAAAGTAAAATAATCATTAAGGCCTAAATGAAAGTATGAACAAAAAGAATTTAAAGTGCATCACTTCTGCCACAATACCCCAGCAGCTAGTTCTGGAATCAGTGTTCAATTTCCAATAAATATTTGGGGAAAAAAAAAAAAAAAAAAAAAAAAAAAAAAAAATATTCAGATCATTTTATTTTGTCCAACCCATTTGAAATCCAAGGAATGGAGGTATGTGACTGGAGGGTCAAGTGAGGTGGAAAATCTACACCGAAAGATATTCAACATCAGCCTCTATTCATATCATCTTAGTATATTTTATGTTACAAATCAAAAGTACTCGTAAGATTTGTAACAATACATATATATGAATATATGAGGTGAGGTGGAAAAATGAAACGTTAAGGCTAGAGTATGGAGTTTTATTCAGAACCAGACATTTCGGCCTCTTGGGACTTCCTCAGTGTTCAAGGAATCCATAATTTCATGTCTAAACATGAAAAGATCTGTTCAAGGAATCCATAAACTCATGTCTAAACATGAAGAGAACACCCTAAAGAAGTAATAATAATTGCCACCTAAAATTTTGCTCACTGGAAACCTAAATCCTCACAGTGGCTAGCAATGGTCCTTGGGTCCTTCCACAGATCTCTCTGGGAAGAAACCTCGGACTGTTGTATGCGCTATTTGTATCGAACGGTTTGTGTCACCTGCTTATAGTAGTAGCAGGGAGGGAGCAGATGCTGGATGTCAGCTCTCCTTATGTGATAAAATGGAGGAAAAATAGTTGCAGTTGGTTGAGAGACCTTGGGCCAAATCCTGTGTCTGATTATCAGCCCACAAGAGCTGCACCTCTAGACAAGTGTTGATGAGTTCTGAAGATGAGTGGGAAAGAAATTATCCTCTCTGATGTCCATCTTGTTGGACCACACCCACAAGTAAAATGAGTTGGAGTCTGATACCTTTTGATCAGTGTTGCAATGCTGTTTAAGTAGTGGGGCTGTCACTACATCTAATTGTATTCTTAGATCAATACAAATCCCATTTAGCCTTATGGTATCCGCAAGTTGGGCAATCTTTAGCAATAATTACGGTATCCATAAAAATTATAAGGATTTTGTAGAGGATGAGATGGATGGATGGGGTAAAATGGATACTGAGCAAGGAAGGGAGAGGGCAGGAGACAAGGGCGAGTGGAGAATGAGTGTGTATATATGATATTGTGATACAAGGAAGGGAGAGGGTGGAGGATGAGGGGGAGGTTAGGGAGTGGTTGTGTGTGAATGATATTTTGATGCAGCCTGAAGGGATTTCTCCCTGTCTTCTCCTTTTATGCATGACGGGACAGAAATGGGGTAGCCAATTATGTGAAACAGCCTTGCTGTGGATGTGCTGCGTTCTGCTGCATTGCTTCTGAGCCAGGGCAGTGGGCAGGATACAGGAATGACCCATCATCCATGAGGGGGTAAGATGAGAGGGGGGTAAGGGTGATAGATGGGAGTGGAATGGGTAGGAATGAAATAGGTGGGAGTGGGTTCTTGCCTTTTGACTTGGCTACCTCCCTGGTACGAGGGAAAAAGCCCCTAGTATACAGATACATTTCGGAAGTGGGATGTTATATCCTCTTATGCAAATTTAAGAGGTATTTCAACAGCATTCTGACGAGCTCCTGCAGTTCTGCATCCTTGCACCTAACATTGTAAGGTCTTCCTTCTCATTTTTGGTTTCCAAATAAATTGAAAAAAAAAGAAAAAGAAAAAAAGAAAGAAAAAAAAAAATCACCCTATCCTTCCAAATAACTAACTGCCTTACAACACACCCATTTACAATATATAGGCATAAAGCTCCTTTAACCATGAACATCAAATAAATCATGCAACTCACCTTTACGAGGGGTTTCTTGTCCTTTGCTGATGGGTTGTGCTGTGTGTCGCCATTCATCTTGCTTCTTCCATGATGTCCCCCTGACCGACCCCCGTCACCCCTTGATGCCCCCCCTGCATCATGCCCCCCAGTTGCCACACCAATCATGCTTCACCAATTGTATAACATAACCTGTTGGAAAAAGAACCGTATCAGCAAGTTTCAAATATCACATTCCATGGTAATTTCTATAACAAATATAATCATTAAGGTCTTTCAACTGCATCTTCATCTTGAAATTTATAAAGCTTAGCCATTATTAATGTATAAATGTCTAAGAATACATAAGAAACATTAAGTTGTTGTATGAAAAAGTTTAATGTACCCTTTTACATATTCAAACAATGAGTCCCTCTTAATTTAGAATAAGATACTAGATACCACCATCGCAAGCTGTGACCTTTCTAATAACAATTCTAGTCATAAACATTAAAATATTATAAAAACAGTATTTCCCTAAACAATGTATCACAGAAGTAAAAATCCTGAAAAATTCAAGCTATAAGAATTGTATTATGTACCATTATATGTATTCACTCATGCATTATTTTTTTCATTTCATAACTATTTACTACTTTTTCTTGAGGGTAATGTTACATAATGCAGGAAATGGACCTGATATTTTGACGCAAGTATAGTAAGCACCTTCTTCTTTGCCAAAAACCAGTACCTTGAGGACAATATCAAGTCAAGGAGGTTAAGTTATAGAGGAGATAAGAGAGGCCTGATCTTACCAGGGCAATGGATTGACTAATTAATAAAGGAAAGATTTAAAGAAGGTAGTAGAAAAGAGTGATAGAAGTCAAAAGTAATCCTTAAAAATTAGTTTCCAATCATAAAAGAATGCTACCTGATTTTTGTCTGGAAGAGTTCACTAAAACCCCTCAAATACCGAGTACCGGTACACAGAATTTATGTAAATAGTACCCTATATGGGACAGTAAACACTTCTCTGGGATAGCATGCTGCTCTAGAAATTTTTACATTATGTGTATAGCTGTACTGAAAACTATCATTATAATGTATCAAACCTAGAAACTGTTGGTGTCTGTTTATCCAACAATATTGGTTATGGATGGGCTGTGATAGCAAAGAAAACTCAGGCAGAGGTACGTGCTATTTTATCTCAACAAAGAATCTAAAAGTGAGCCTGAGGTTTACATACTTACACACCTACACCCACATACATTAAAGGGCTTTCCTGTTTATAAGGAAGTTGGCTGAGTTGGGCCACACATTCACATCATTTATACACAAATAAAACATATTCAACTACTCCTCTCATCTGAAGATGAATGCCGCAAGAATAAAACAAAAATATGTTCAACTCCAACATTCAAAGTAAAGCAATTCTGATCTATGGTGAAAATCTTGCATAACTCAAAGTACTGTATAATTATCAGTGATGGAGATAAATATAATTTCACATAACAACTGCACGTTCACAAGCACTTTCCCTTACCTTACGCTGCCACATATCAATAAACTGCTTGTTTTATTTATCACAAACTCAAATCCACAAATGCAAACTACCTTGTTTATCTTTTGGTACCATGGTATCAGTTTTGTTTTTATTCTCAGAATTATTAAATGATTATGGTATCACAATTTTGTCAATTTTATATTCTTGTATTCGCTGAATAAATGCTATTCTTTGTTACTCATCCACTATTGTATTGTATTGTTGTTGTTATTATTATTATTACTATATTATTATTATTATTATTATTATTACTATTATTATTATAATTAGTTTTACTGTACTATTTACTCCAACAACCATCAGATCATTAACTTTTTTTAATCAGCTATGAATGTCTCTGGTATGAGTACTAAGTGACTGAATGGAATAAATAAAAATATATTACATATCAGACTTTTCTTATGGGTAGACTAGTTAGATAAATTATTTCTATTATACTTCACAGAGTCACAAGAATACAATTCCACCTCTATTAATATAAAACCTTATACAAGTAGTTATTACTGACCATGATCATTTCAAAGTGAATGTAACATGTTAGATACAAAATCATAGAAGTTTGAACTACCCCTGAAATGGGTAGCCATGGTTTGCTCATAATGGCCATGTCCAGAGAGAATTACCTGCATGCTAACACTGATTTGTATTTACTACGAAAAAGCTTAAGCAATTAATTAGGCCGACTTGTGGGCATGGTTTGGAGTTTGCGGAAAAATTTCAACAATAATGCTTGAATGTTGCCCCAAGTTTGAGAATGGATAACTCACAGCCCCACAGTGCCAAGCTTCAGGACTTCTCACAGATCTCTCTGGATAAACACGGCAAAGGAAACATGGACTGGAAGTGAAGCGTGTATTCCTGACGTTTCGTCTATTGACTTTCTCAGGAATAAACGCTTCACTTCCAGTCCGTGTTTCCTTTGCCGTGTTTATGCAACTTGTTCACATGGATTTTCAGATCTCTCTAGGTTTGGATTGTTCTCTGTGTTGTATTTGTGTGAGACAATTTTTATGTCACTGGCTGGAAGAACCAGAAGGGGAGCAGTCACCAGTTGCCAATTCTCTATGTGAAAAGGTGCAAGAAATACAGTTGAAATTGATAGAAAGAAATTTTGGGTCCAATTCAAGAAGCAAGTGTCATGGAAGTGAGGGGGTTGACGGGTTTTGAAAATGGGCAGCTCTGCTGTCCATCTTGCAGGACTACCACAAGCAGGTACCCATGATAAGTCCTACAGTGTTTCAAAAGAGCAAAAATAAAAATTCCTAAACTTGATCATAACTAGAAAACTGTAAGCAAAATGGCAATTTCACAATTGTGAAATTAGCTGTTTGCAGAAATGCCTATCTCTACTGGAATTATTCATGCTGTTAAACTGATGGATCACAACAATAAAATTAAATCTATCATAACTGGTTAAAACTGTATGGTAATTATGAGAACATCATGAGAAAGAAAAAGAGAAAGAATACCATTAGCAGGTGGGAAAAAATATGGAATGTGAATGATAAAGGAAAAACAGGAATAGAGAAAGAACAAGTATATTTCAAAGAGGAAGTACTAAAGTTTGCACAGATGGTATATGTGATTAGGAGAATGAGGGGGGGGAACAGAAGGAGACACAATGAATGGTAGGATGAAAAGATGAGGGTGGTAGGGGCAGAAACATGGAACATAAGAGAAGAAGAGAGAAGGAGTTTGAATGTGTTTGAGATGAGGTGTCTGAGAAGTATGATAGGGGTTACTAGGCTAGATAGAGTGAGAAATGAGGAGGTGAGGAGGAGAACAGGGGTGGAAAGGGAGTTGGGAGATAGGGTTGATGAAGGAGTATTAGGATGGTTTGGATGCATGGAAAGAATGAGTGAAGAAAGACTAGTAAAAGAGGTATGGAAGGCAGATGTGGAGGGAGTGAACATGAGGGGACGTCCTTGGATGAGGTGGATGGATGGGGTGAAGGGGGCTTTGGGGAAGAGGGGACTGTCTGTTGAGGAAGGACGGGAGAGGACAGAAGACAGGGGTGAATGGAGAATGGTTGTATTTGGATGATGTTGTGATGCATGTGGAATGGGTGGGGGGATGGGGGGTGAGGTAGTATGTGTGAGCAAAATTTGACGAAGCCCGAAGGGATTTCTCCCCGTCTTCTCCTTTTATGCATGGGGGGACAGAGAGGGGGGGTCGCCGATTTAATGAAGCGGCCTTGCTGTGGATGTGCTGTGTCTTGCGACACTGCTTCTGACCCAGGGCAGTGGACAAGGTGCAGGGATGACCCGTCATCCAGGAGGTACTAAGATAAGAGGGAGGGTGGAGGGGTGTGGAGTGTATTCAGGGATGGAATGTGTGGGAATGATTTTATGCCTTTTTCTTTTTGACTACCTCCCTTGTAAGGGGGAAAAAGCCTTGGTATATGTATGTATGTATGGTAGTGGTAGAAAAGAAGTGAACACATTAAGAATGGTAGCAAGGAAGAAATGGACAGCCTTAGGAAAGGTACAGAATACAGAGAGTGAAAGTAAAATATGAGAAGAGGGAGGCAAGGAGGAGAGAAGATATAAGGTGGGGTAGGCATCTTGTAGAGAATTTTGAAAAGAATAAGATGATGTTTGGAAAGTAAGTGAATATATTTTGCTTATTGTTATGCAGCCTCAAACCATCTCCAGTGCCTCTTGCCCACATAGCAATGCATTAAACTGCTTGACTAGAGAGCATCCCAGTGGTGCCTTGAGTTTCATTGACTGAAAACCCACAGTAATATAATAGCTGGCTAAATTTCTTTGGCTCTCCCACGGGCTTCTCTGGGAAGAAATTTTGGACTGATATCTGTATAGCATTAGTGCAGAACTGTTTCTTTGCTGATGGCTGCAATTACAGTGGTAGTAGAAGAGGAACAGTCACTAATTGTTAACTTTCCTTGTGCTTAAGGTTTTTAGGAAATACAGTTGAAGCTAATAGAGAAAGATCTTGGGCTCAGTTCAAAGATTGAGTGTCAATACCAAATGCACCTCCAGTTAGAAATTAAATTGACAGGTTTTGATGATGGGAAGCACAAAGATAACTCCTGAATGTTCATGTTGCATGACCACATCATGCAGGCATTCATGTCAATCCCTAGTAGTTCATTGGAGTAAATGAAATGTGTGTGCACGTCAATGACAAAAGTGACTCACTAATTATGCACCACCTATATTTCTAAAACATTAACGACTGATGAAAATATAAATTAAGCAATTATTACAAGCAAATTAGAGATTGAATTAAATAAATATGGTACAAATGACCTGCAATATTTTTTACTTGTTTTCTCACACATATTGTTGAAGAAACAATAATAAACATGCTACACAGCTCCTACAACAAAATACCACAGGGAAGCTTTCTCAAAAACACTACTTTTTCCTCTATTGATAATGTCTTAAGTTTATACTTTACACCACCACTGACACTGTCTTTGGAAGCCATAACTAAGGATAAATAAGCAAAAAATGCTGAGACATTCCCAAAATCACTGGAGCAGCAGGAGCCATTCATCTCTAGTCTAAAATGATAGCAGCAGACACAACACCTTATGTGGTGACCCAGTGACCTTACTTGGCAGGTCACAGAAAATTCAAATGCCCTGTTGTAATTATGTCCAGATTAAAAGAGGTGCTGGATCATCACTTGCCCAAAAATTTATGGTGCAACTGTTAGAGTGACCTACAAACTGAATATTTCACCAGCTGCCTCAGACATCAGCCTCACAGAAAAACCCCTCTTGAGAGAAGTCAAAATCATATCAACATGCTTACATTCAGGACACCATCCAGCATTAAAATAATATAAATACAAAATAGGCTTGGCCACATAAAGCAACAACCACACAGAAGACGCTGAACACCTAATCTTAAATGCTTCTATACTAAATCCTTTGACTACACCACAGCATTTCTTCCCTGAGTGATCTATGGGCACACCTGTTGGTTATAGCTGGTTACCTTAGAGCTGTGGACCTCCTAAAAGCGAGACCTGGAGGAACAGATAGATTGACCAACTGCTGTATCAAGTTTCAGTGACTGGAAACCACACACCCACAGCAGCTGGCAACAGTCATCCTTGGGCCTTTCCATAGACCTCTCTCCAGAGAAACATTGGATTGTTGTCCATGTGGTATTAAAGTGAGTTTGTTTCTGTGTCACCAGCTACCAAGGGGAGGAGGGGAATAGTTGTCAAATGTAAGCTCTTCTAATGTGAAGAGTTCAAGGAAAAAATAGTGAAAGCTGATATAGAGATCTTGGGTCCAGTCTGAAGACCAAAAACCTACCTCCACGTGGAGGTGAAGGTGTTGGTAGGTTTTGAAATTAGGCAGGAGGAGGACAATACTCTGATATCTGTCTCGTAAGATCACCAATAGCAAATACCCATTGTTGGGATCTGTGCCAGCTGCAAGGGGTTCTTGTGGTGGTTTGGCTGCGAACTCTCGCAGTTGGGGGGAGTGGTCCCACGACGTACACAACTCCACACCAACAATGCAATATACACTCTATAATGGATTTATTGGAAAACCCTGTTCCAACTGTAGCATTTCTCAGGATGACAGAACTGCTCAACCAGACAATCTAAGGAACGACGACAATCCATTGTTGGTTCCTGAAACTTGAAGCTAATGACAACAATGCTGCAAAATTATGGAATGCACAGAAAAATACTGGAGAGATTAATGTTGGAAAAAAATACTGGAAAACTAGGGAGAATAGACTAGAGTAAAAGAAATTATAGATGCAATAAACAAAATAGAAAATGGGAATACACCAAGAAGAGGGGATAACCAGTGAAGTACATCTTACAGACTGACAATGAAGTGAACCTATGCATAGGAGAGGGAGGCATGACAAAGGGATGGAAATAGATCTGCATGAGTGACATAGTAAAGGTTGACACAGTTATGAAAGTCATGGAAGAGGTTTGGAGAGACCTTTGTTGAGCAATGGACTTCAAATGACTGATGACATATGACACAAAACCGCCACCAGTTTTGACAGAGACTGACCCCAAAAATTCATGCTAACTGGTTTTCCACCACGCAAAAATGACAGAAATGTAAAGATTTGTGAATAGCCAAAAATATTTGTCTACAAGTATGAAATAGCATTTGATAATGATGAATATTCATCCAGTGCATCACTGATACACACTGTCAATGCACCACCAACCCACAAATTGTGTAACTTTTGCAATATAAATACACCATGGTATTCCATTGTCAGAGGAATATAGGCTACAAATTAAATAAACAAATACTATACAGTACTACCTCTCATTAACAGACGTTAATTAGCTGTGTTTGCGGTGTTTTTGGTGCTGTGCAATCACTATGCCACCCAAAAACCACTCCAAATCAACGGATTATTCACATCAACGGACACCGTTACCCCCCTTTTAGTCCGTTAATGAGAGGTAGTAATGTACTTATATTTTTCTAACACAATTCCACTTTCTCATCACACATTCATGGATTGATGAGAAACAATGCTTGTAACTGAAACTTTTGTTAATATGCACTGATTTGGTGACAAAGTGGTGAAATATAAATTTTCAAGGTCAGCTTGAGAGAATATTCTATGTAACTCTTCACTGTTCTGCTTTGCATCAGTAACGGTTCTTACTAAGGTAAACTTGTGCATTTTTCTTTACAATCTATAAAACAGCATCCAAAAACTTACAAATTTACCTTAACTTAGAACTATGGCCCATACATAACATAATGTCTGCATCTTCTCATTACTCCTTGGTGACACTGCTTACCCCTAATTACCATGACTAAGGAACACTCGATAGTTAGATTAAAAAATCAACCCCTCCCATTGCACAAAAATCTCAAAATACCCAGCCTCACATTGGATACATACAACCTTTACTCCACACATTCAAACCTTTCAGTGAAGGCAAATAAGGAACTGAACATATCTAAAACAGTAGCAAGCACATGATTTTGGCAGTAGAGAGAACATTTATCACAGTACAGGGAATTCCCTATATATGAACTCCCATATACAAAAACTTGAAGGTAAAGGAAATTGTGAGGATAATTTTCTTTATATTAAAGGTATATGCACTGATGATACAAAAAGTATGAAAAAATTATGAAAACATTGTACAGAACCAAATTTACTGCATGAGCAACTGCAGTACCAGTCTTGTTTCAATATAAAGATTATCAATATACAAAAGTGTTTCAAGGTATGTATCTCTTTCGTATATAGGGAATTTCTTGTACAGTTTACAAACAATTCATAAGAAATACACATCATACAGCCTAATAATAAGAAAACCAAGACATACTACAAGCAACACAAAGCATTAAGAAGACCACATCAAAACAATCCAACAGAATATCAACACTGAAACCAAAATCCTTTCCAGTGAGAACTCTTGAGAACTCTTGAACCAATCCATCCCTCATATAACACAATAAAAACATAGTCTACCAAATGCAACATATGATATGGTTTAACGTCATAAACTCCTCCCATTGGAAGGCTAGGATGGTGCTCTTACAGAGGACTTTGTAGCATGCCACAATATACCCATACAATAAATAAATAAATAAATAAATACACATTAAAAAAAAAAAAAAAAAAAATCATTGTAGATTGCCAAATTCTATATTTAACCAAACTTCCCCAGAAATCAACCCAACAAAGAAATCACTTCCAAGACAAACAAAAATCTTACTGGCATGCCTGTGATCACAACATCAATCCTAATTAAAATGGTACCACAATATAATCAGCATGGCAACAGACACCAACTGGTCTGCATATGTAAATTACAAACAAAAGACAGAGCACCTTATAATACAACATCTCTCCCTTATATGGGGAATAGTGTAGACTTAATATAGACTTTGAAAAAGCTTGTGATATTGTCCCATATGAGCACCTACTAAAACTTGCTTTGCACGGAATACGAGGTAATTTGCTATGCTGGATTAGAAACTGGTTGAACAATCATAATTAGTGACTTACTCTGAATGAAGGGAAAAAGAAAAGAAAAGAAAATAATAATTATAATAATAATTCTGCCTTGAAAGATATTAAATTAAAATAGAGTTCCTTAGGATCCTGTTTTAGGGTCACTTCTGCTCACAGTATATGTCAGCGACATTAACCAAAGCCCGTCACATATACACGACTCAAGTAAGTTCAGTTGAGTAAAAACAACTTCGGCTACAACCTTCTATTTTTCAAATCTCCAAACATCAAATCACCTTTGCATCATATATTGAGAATAAGACTTATCGACCCACTGTTGGAGAATAAAACAAGATGGACAATCTGTATATTTCGACCACTATCTGTGGTCCTCTTCAGCAGAAATGGTTGAAATATACAGATTTTCTGTCCATCTTATCTTATTCTCCGACAGTGGGTCAATAAGTCTTATTTTACTAATGTGCTACTACATTAAACATTCCTAATTGACACCCAAGATGGAACCTTCTCTATGCCATATACTGAATAGCTGAATGATGAACTAAGAGATGTTAAACCTATACAAGTTTGAGACACTGTTGAATTGTCCTTTGAGAAATCTAGAATACTGTAAGTGAAGTCATCTTCCACTATTTCAAAATTCCAACATTTGACGAGAATCTTGAATGTATGACAGGAGCTGAAAGAGTTAAAATCTACCCTCCTCAAATTTCTTGATGATACCAAGCTGTGTAGAACAGCAAATAATCACCTTAACTGGACATTCAAGAAGATTCAAACAAGAGCAATGTTCTCAAAAGTGGCTCATGAAATACTGAATGTAATACAGATTTAAAATTCATTTAAGAACACTGAAGCAAAAAATTTATAATATATATTTTACCTTTTTAGCATTCTTTATCATTGTTAACTGTGTGGGAATGTTTCTGTCACTGGCTGGTTAGAGGAACAGGGGAAAGCAGACATCTGTTGTCAGCTCTCATGAGAAAAATGGAGAAAAAAATTTTGAGGTTGAAAGGCAGCGAATTTGGACCCAGTCTAAAGACTGAGTACCAGCCCCTCCAGGCTGCACCTCTATATAGAAGTAAGAATGTTGATAGGATACGAAAATGAGAAATGAGGAGACAAGTCCCTTTAATATTTATCTTACAAGACCACTATGTGTCATCCTTATGGTTGGTATTACATTGTACTACTAGATTCTAACAAATAGTCACAACTTTGGATGAAACTATGCCAAGAGAGCAAGCATGATTTAGAAATCAGATTCATATATACAATACTCATCAAGAGTATGTGGCCTTTACTCATTGCAACCATATAGTTATGGTGAAAATAGGATGGCATTTTCTGAGGTAAAATGATGTAGACAGAAAGTATCTGGTAACCCCCTGCTGTCGTGTCAAGCTGGCATAGCAGAGCATGAGGGAGAACTCAGCCAATTGCTTCCAAGCTGCTGTACCCTCTCTTCAGGACCTTGCCTTTTTTCTTCATTTCCCTGGGAGGTATGTTGTTACCATGGCACATACAAAGGAAATAACTAAAGAAGTAATTGCCGCAATCATTGGACTAAAGAAGGCAGGCCATGGAACTAAAGAAATCAATGAAATGCTGAAGGTGGCCAAGTCCAAAGTCAAGAAATACATGGCACAATTTCATGAGGGGGGAGGGCTGGAGATACCATTCCAGAATCCTAGGACAGGGCATCCTAAGAAGACTTCTCCTTCGGAAATTTTGCTGTTGTTAATGGATTTTACTCTAAAGTATGTTTTACAATGTTCAAAACCTTTGGAGAAGTCTTCTTTGGCCACCCTGTCCTAGGTTTCTGGGATGGTATCTCCAACTCTCCTCTCTCTCAAAATTAGTCCATGTGCTTTTTGACTGTGGACTTGTCCACCTTCAACATTTCACCAATTTCTTTAGTCCATTGCCTGCATTTTTCAGTTCACTGATTTGGGGAATTACTTCTTTGGTTAATTCATTTGTAGGTGCCATGGTATTGATACAGTCCCTAGGTTAAATGAAGAAAACCTGTGTATAAATAGCCAGGGTATCGATGAGACGGGTTGCTTGTGTATGTATATCCTCTTTCCACAGCAGCACAGGAGCAATTTGCTGGGTTCTCCCTCATGCTCTGCTCTGCTGGCCTGGTGCAATGGCAGAGGGTTACCAGGTACTTTCTATCTACATAATTTCACCTCAGAAAATAATATCCTATTTTCGAAATAAGTATATAGCCATAAGTGGTAGGGGCCACACATTTTTGACGAGCACTATACATACATGAAATAATGTTACTTCATGTTTCACTAATTGGAAACCCATCCCACAGCAGCCAGTAATGGTCATCAGGCCCTGCTATTCAACTCTTTGGGACAGAATATATGACTACTGAAGTGTTATGTGCCTGCCTGTACATCACTACCAAGGAGGAAGAGGAAGAGAAAGAGGAGGTGGTGATGGTGAAGGTGGTGGTGGTGAAGAAGGAGGAGAAGGAGGAGAAGGAGGAGAAGGAGGAGGCAGAGGAAAAGAGGTTGAGGATGAGGAGTAGTAGGAAGGAGACGCTAACACGAGAATGTTATCAGTTAGTTCTTGTGCTACTATTCCTATCACTACAAGTCTGCATCTCCTCAGGAGTCCACAATGATGTTGATTACCCAACTACCATGAACCTACAATACTGTACACACAATGGACAGACTAAAACCTCTCCCAGAGGACAAGACCCTAACATACTTGGCCTTATATTTGATACATGCATAACCTTCATCTTACACAGTGAAGACTTAAAAAAATATACAGAGGTGTAACAGGTACAGAATTTGGAAAATTAAATAAATGCTAACTACTATCACTGATGGGAATAACAATGAGAGACTGAAAGAGAGCAAGTTGGTTGAGAGGGCAGACTAGAGTGAATGATATTGTGGAGGCGGTAAAAGAGAGGAAGTGGAATTGGGCAGGTAAGTCGGTGTGAACGACTGATGAGCGATAGAGCAAGTGTGTTACTGAGTGGATGCCGTGAGATGGGAAGCGTGGAAGAGGGAGACCAGACAGGAGGTGGAGAGACAAGATTGAGAAGTTTGCAGGAGTGATGTGGCAGAGGTTGGCACAGTCGTGTGAATCATGGAATGTTATGAAGGAGGCCTTTGTTCAGCAGTGGACTCAGGATGGCTGATTTGACTGATTGATTGACAGACTATGTATAAACAATCTATAACAACTGCATAACTATGGATCAACATTGTACATACATACATACATATATATACCAAGGCTTCTTCCCCCTTACAAGGGGGGTAGCCAAAAAGAAAAAGGCACAAAATCAATCCCACCCATTCCACCCCTGAATACACTCCACACCCCTCCACCCTCCCTCTTATCTTAGCACCTCCTGAATGACGGGTCATCCCTGCACCTTGTCCACTGCCCTGGGTCAGAAGCAGTGTAGCAAGACACAGCACATCCACAGCAAGGCCGCTTCATTAAATCGGCGACCCCCCCCCTCTCCGTCCCCCCATTGCATAAAATGAGAGGACGGGGAGAAATCCCTTCGGGCTGCGTCAAATTTTGCTCACACATACTACCTCACCCTCCATCCACCCGCTCATTCCACCTCATGCTATCACAACATTATCCATATACAACCATTCTCCATTCACCCCTGTCTTCTGTGGTACCCAAAAATTACAAAAACAAATATCTTACACACAATGGTACCCACTGTGGTACCCAAAAATTACAAAAACAAATATCTTACACACAACACATAATAAGACATTACATATAATAACTGGATGTATTGAAATACAACCAAAACAACAGCTAAACACAAAAACCAAAATACTTCCCTCAAAGCAACACATGATATCGATTGGCCCACAGTTCTGTGTTAAAATCCCTTAAGCCCATCCATCTCTTACATCAAATCACATCACGCAAACACAGCCTACTAAATGCAAGATAAAAACAACCCCAATAGTATTCTGTTCAAACATCAAGAGCCTACCCAAAGTATCCCACATGTTCATCCAAAACCAGATCCATTTTGGTTCTCAGCAATGCAGATAAACTATGCAAGGAGATGCTAGAACTACTAAACCTACCATCATTATAAGACTGAAGTGACAACTGCAGTGTCCAAGCCACAAATAGAAAAAGACATAATTAACAGAGAAGATATTTTGATCTGGCATGGGAGGGCATCTCAAGGTCATGGAAACAAAGTGAAGAAGACCAAATGTCAGAGGGATGTGAAGAAATACAGTTTTCTGTATAGATACATAAATTTGGATTGCCTAAAATACGATAGAGCCTTAGCTGGGATCTTACGTGAATTTAAAGATTGGTATGACAACTGAATAAAAGAGAGAGGACCCCATGAAGATAACTCCTTTCCAATACACTACAATTTTGTCTACACATAAACACTTGGATCACAAAACATGCATTTCACAACAGACCACCAAATTCCTTCCCAAAATTCCCCCATAGTCAACCTAGCACACAATTCACTATTTAGACAAACAAGAATTGTGGTAGCAAATCTTAAACCAGTAGTAAGAGAGACAGCCTGGCAACAGACACTAACACTAAGTGCCCCCAGATGCAACCACTTTACACAAGAACATTGGCCTTCAGTCACTCCCTCCATACAGCAACACAAAATCTCTTCATCAAATGACTTGTGAGCTAAGCCTGTGGCCACTACCAGTTTCAGGCCATAGGTCTTCTGTAAAGAGAACTGGGGCAACAGACTGAACGAATGAAGATCACATTTTAGCACCTAGTTTCTCCTCCAAACATCCTCATTCAATACCATTACCACTCCATACTAAAAAAAAATCAGTTAACCACACAAACAAACACATATTTCTTGGCACTAGAGAAATTCAAACAAAATTAAGATGCTCTATACAATGCATTAACAAGAAGCCTCAGGTAAAGCAATATGAATAAGGAGAAAGTTGCACAACACACCTCATTCTCTGATGTTTTGTTACTGATCCTATTCAACATATGGCACTGACAAAATAGCACTGGAGAGCAGCATCTTATGCTCATTATCACCGAATATCTCTGTGGTCCCATTATGATACCCCCTAACCCTCCTGCTGCTGTACTAAACATGAGAAAAATAAATCACTAACAATCTATTTTGTCACCAAATATTCAAAATCCTAGTATGAATATATACGGGATTGTTGGTAAGTAATTTTGATATGATGAGCACAGGATGGGTGGGGTATCTAATAGTTGGTTGTACCAAAAATTTTCAACCAAATTGTATCAATTAAGAGTTCTTTCATGGCATTATAAACAATATTCAATCATCTGCTACTATAGCAAAATTAAAATGTGAAGCAGAACATAAATAATGATTTACAGTGCCATCTCTGGGCACAGATTTTTTTAATGGATGAAACTAAAAATTTAAAACTTGTATCCCAGCCCTAGAATTGGGTTTCCAGAGGTTTTAGATAATATACCTTCTGCAGAATAATTTTCAAACTGTAGCTAGATCAAATGTTTACCAAATTCTTGATAGTATTCCATACAAGATCAAGTTAAATCAATGTCACCGTTTCATTTTCTTTACCACTCCCTTACACCCGATAGTACATCACGAGATTCTTGCTACCTTTAAATACTATATCACCTCTTTGGAGATCACTTTGCAGTTATTCTGAGAATCAATCTATCCAATTATTTATAGAACAAGACTTCACCTTCCAACACTATCAACACCAGCAAAAATAGTCTACTTCTGTCACCTGACCAGTCAATCCCTATCAATAAATTTTGCAGACTAATTCTAAAAATAATTACAAATGATCAAAGCAAATATTAATGTTTTCATTTAGAATGACCTTCCTCTTGAACCAGGCATGTGACAAATTTAATTAGGCCAAGTATTTTTTCTGATAGAGGTTTTGACATATGCAGTGTGTTCTTGGCTAAAAACCTAAACTACACTTCTTGAACATGCCCTATGTGTCTAGAGTGTTATGAAACAATCCTGTTCAGTGTTCTGCAGTCATCATGGAGGCAATTATTGGATACACTAAAAAAATGGGCAGTGGGTGACATAATTATCAAAATCAGCCTGCAATCTCAGTCCTAGACAATAATCCACTTATGACGTGAAAAATAAGGACTGAAATCACTCAAGGAGGGTTGTGGCATGAGGGAAATATGTTCTCATGAGATGTCTACAGGTTTCATGACAAGATGCAACTATATCGAAGCCCGCAGCTGCTACTCAAGGCTACGTCCATCCAAACTCCTCCTCCTCATCCACCACCATGATCCATCGCTCTCACTGCCTCCACACCCATACACTGTTTACACGAGTCACACAACACTATACTACACCTTACTGAACTACTGGTTGCGGGAACACAGTAGTGCGAAGCGTATTTCACAATGAAAAGGCCAATGACAAAATGCCAGCACCTCGACTCAAGTTGCCAAGTGGGTGCGGAGTGCGAACATCTGGACTGCGGACCCCTCGCAACTTTGTGACACTTTTCACACAATTCTTAGTTGTAGATCACTGCGGCACACTTACCTAACGAAACAAAGTTGATTGAATGTTCATAACGTGCGTGATTTTTACAGAATCAATTGGTGGGCCATGAAATTAGGGTGTAAATGTCTCGTCAACTTCACCACTGCTTAACAAACACCCTACATCGAGTGACGAGTACTGCACCCCAGGCGAAATGTAATCAGCTGATACAATATTTTCTTCTAAAACAGTATATTCTGTATAGACACACGATCTTTTAATTAAAACATATTTATTCCATATCACTGATTTTTTCGTTATATGTGGCACTTGTATAATGCCTTAAAACAGTCAACATGTCATTTCCAATAGTGAGAGAAAAAAGTGGTCTCGGTAAAACATTATTGGAACTAGCAAGTGGGATGGGCAGGGCGAGAGCTGCTAGAAATGCCAGTTAGGGTTTTCTTTTCCTTATTTCTATTCATTAACCGTACTATTTATTTTATATTGTAATCCGCCTATTTGCATTGACTTTTTCATCATAGGCTATTAATTATAGTGAACTCCAAGGTTGTTTATCTTGTGTACTATCACGCAGGTAAAAAATATATTAAATAGAAATTGGCAGCCAACAATCGCTATGCCATACAATGATGATGGGAACTTTAAATACAAGTTTATTTTGAGACATTTAAAGAACCAACAAGTTTAATGTTCTGTTAGCTATCATGAAACTAATATTGATTTTGATCGGTCTCATTACTTGGGCCACACACAACTTAGGGATCTTTTTAAAAATGACCGAATTCTTGTAGATAGCGCAACCTCTTCCATAGACAGCAAGGTTGCCTGATCTGGGAAAACAACATTCCTCCATGCAAGGCTCTCGTTCGGACCGCATGACTTCCAGCGCTCCAATTTTCAAAATGAATCCACTTCTCGGTTTGATGTAGAGGTCTGGACAAGAAGAGCAACTATCCGTGGGAAATTCAGCCTTTCGATCAGAAGGATCCAATCAATCAACAAGTATGTCATGCATTTTACACTCTTATCTGGTAGAGTTGCCAATTCGAACTCAACAAATATATAGTAATTCTACTTATTAAAGTCAAGTGACTCAGCACAACTTTATCGTTAAAGTTTGAATTATTGTGAACAACTTTAAGCCGCAACTTGATTGTTATTCAATATGGGTCTCAAATATTCATTTTTGACATTTCATTCTCATATCCGGGGTGGTGTTAAAGGACGACGACAAAATGAGCTCAAGGCTTGGTTGCTCCATCACAAATCTATCGCTCAGGAAAAGTTGAGTAGTTCTACAGCTCCTACAACGCCAGGGGGAAGAACGACGGGCCCATCACGATCAAGTAAATGTCAAAGGAAATTATTCTTGTGCTTCTTGTTATGAAATAATGCCACTAGATTATGAAAAGACAAAAATCTAACAAAACAATTTGCCATAATAAATAAACTTAACTGTAGACTATGCTTGGATATGGTCGCAAGGATTTATTTATACGTCTAAAAACTTAATCAACTTCATAATCGAATGCTCAGCACTATAAATAAGCTCTTTCGCTTGATGTATCTGCATTACATAAAGTGAATTATACGAATTTGCTTAAATTTTAAAGGTTGTTTTCTACAGCGAGGTTAAGCCTGTAATGAAAATAAAATCTTATCTTCCTGAGTTCGCCCGCTATATCGTCCTCCCTTATCTCCCATGCCTGTAGATTTCAGTATACAGTCCTTGCTCATGCACATAGATAAAAGCATGTACGCACGCACGCACGCAGCCTGACGGTCTAAAAGTGAAAACAAATTCTTGATCAGAATTTTTAATTATTTCAAAAAAATCGTAACTTTATCTAAGTACATTAAAATAATTAAAAATTCACATTGCATATATTGTCAATATATTTATTAAACGTTCATGTAAATGTTTGACAAAGACGTTTAAACGTTTGGGAACCGAACACCAAACGTATGCACGTCCACGTAGCATACCCCCGTACGTGCACATGCACGCACGCATAGAGGGAGAACGTGAGTACGTACATACGTACACACGCACGCTTACTCCACCCCGGCAGCCACTCTCTCTCTCTCTCTCTCTCTCTCTCTCTCTCTCTCTCTCTCTCTCTCTCTCTCTCTCTCTCTCTCTCTCTCTCTCGCACACGCACACACACACACGCACGCATGCACGCACGCACACATACATGCACACGCACGCGCGCATACACACACACACACACAAACACATACACACACACACGCTCGCGTACACGCACGCACGCACACACACATACGCACAAACACATCCACGTACGCACACACACACACACACACACACACACACACACACACACACACACACACACACACACACACACACACACACACACACACACACACAAACACCTCGATGGCGCAGTGGCAAAGTTCCCGGCCGTTACTACGGTGGTCCGGGTTCGAATCCTTCCCAGGGCTGAAATAATTTCAATATCGCTGCGCTGCGAGTCGTTACTTCAAATCTCGTGGGCGGGGAGTTGAGTGTGTGTGGGTCATATATGAGCCGTGAGCTCTCTTCTAGGAAAGAAATAGCTGTTGATCACGAATCCAACACGTGATCCAAGACCATGGTGGTGAAACACACACACACACACACACACACACACACACACACACACACACACACACACACACACACACACACACACACACACACACACACACACACACACACACACACACACACACACACACACACACACAGACACACACACGCACACACACACATACACACACATACGTACACACACACACATACGTACACACACATACACGTGCGCACACACACACATACACGCGCACACACACATACATACACACACATACACGCACACGCGCACATACACATGGGAGCATACGCACAAGCACACTCACTCGCGCGCGCGCGCGCGCACACAGTAATCAATGGTGGTTGTGGTTCCCACCATGCGCTGGGTGTGGTGACTAAGTCCCACCTACCCACAGCAGGTATCGGCGACCATAGGGCACTGACTTGGAGTACGACCATGGGGTAATGGCAAACCCAACTACTGCCTCGAGGTTCACTGACAACCCGCAACCCCACTACAGCCGGACACGGTCCTTGGGCCTTCCTGCAGAGCCCTGTGAGGGGGATTTTTTGATTGTTGTCCGTGTTGTGTGTGATCATAAAGGCGAATAAGGGACTGAAGATCTTTTGAACGGTTGTAGGGATACAGAACTTGAATTTTGAACAAAATGGACATAATTCACTGTTTATGAAGAACTCATAAAGATACAATTGACTATACATCCCCAGAATGTTATTCATTAATGAAGAAAAAAGATTATTTTTGAATAACAGTTTATATTATAAAAACACAGAACATTTACGTTCAGAAATAATTCCCCTTCCCATCCCTCACATCACGTGATATGTCACGTGATGTGACATATCACATGACATGACAACATACATCACGTCACGTGACACTACATGACATCACATGACATATCACATTACATCGCACAACATCTCGCATGACATATCAAGTGACATATCACATATCACATGACATTCAACATAATATTAGATGACATATCACAATGGCATAGTACATGGTATCTCAAACTACACCACCAACGCAGCACTCAACAACACAAACTACTCCACCAGTATTCTACTTCTACAACAACCTCCATCATTTGGCGACACATCAACAGTCTATCCCTCCCTCTATCCCTCCCTCTCCCTCCCTCCCTTCCTCTCTTCCTCTCTCTCTCTCTCTCTCTCTCTCTCTCTCTCTCTCTCTCTCTCTCTCTCTCTCTCTCTCTCTCTCTCTCTCTCTCTCTCT
>NC_134817.1:19958673-19966173 GCF_046742065.1 Oratosquilla oratoria | reverse complement strand
AAATATTCCTCTTCATTTTCCTCTTCCTCTTCCTTCTCCTCTTCCGCTTCATCTTCCTCTTTCTCCTCATCCTCTCCTTCTTCCTTCTCTTCCTCCTGCTCTTCCTCCTGCTCTTCCTCCACTTCCTCCTCCACTTCCTCCTCTTTCTCCACCTCTTCCTCCTCCTCCATCTCTTCCTCCTCCTCCACCTCTTCCTTCTCCTCCATCTCTCCCTCCTCCTCCACCTCTTCCTCCTCCTTTTACTCTTCTTCCTCATCCTCATCCTCCTCTTTCTCCTCTTCCTCTTTTTCCTCCTCTTCTTCCTCCTGCTCTTCCTCGTCTTCCTCCTCCTCTTCCTTCTTTTACTCTTTTTCCTCCTCATCCTCTTCCTCCTCTTCTTCCTCCTCTTCCTCCTATTCGTCTTCCTCTTCCTCTTCCTTCTTCCTTTTCCTCCTCTTCCTCCTCCTCCTGTTCTTCCTCTTCCTCCTCTTCCTCCTTCTCCTCTTCCTGCTCTTCTTCCTGCTCTTCCTTCTCTTCCTCCTCCTCCTCCTTTTACTCTTCTTCCTCCTCTTCCTATTCTTTCTCCTCTTCCTTTTCCTATTCTTCCTCCTCCTCCTGCTCTTCCCCCTCCTCTTCCTCTTTATCTCCCTCCTCTTCCTTCTCGTTTTGCTTTTCTTCTTTTTCCCCTCTTTCTCCTCCTCTTCCTCCTCCTTCTCCTCTTCCTCCTTCCCTTCTTCCTCCTCGTCCTCTTCCTCCTATTCATCTTCCTCTTCTTCCTCTTTATCTTCCTCCTCTTCTTCCCCCTTTTCCTTCTCCTTTTACTCTTCTTCCTCCTCCTCTTCCTTCTCCTCTTCCTCCTCCTCTCCTCCTCTTCCTCCTCTTTCTCCTCCTCTCCTCTTTCTCCTCTTCCTCCACCTGTTCTTTCTCCATCTGCCTTCTCTTCCTCCTCCTGTTCTTTCTCCTCCTCTTCCTCTTCCTCTCCTGATACGCGCCTCACGTGTTCCCTCCTCCCTCACCGGAACTCGCACGCAACCCCCCCTTCCTCTTCCCTCCCTTCCATTCCCCTCCTCTCCCTCCCCTCCGTATCCCTCCCAGAGGCGGAGACACAGACACAATGCGGTCGCCCACTTCCCCCCGTCGCTTTGCTGAGTAATATCACGCCCGGGCCGCCGCCGCCGCAGCCGCCGCCGCAGCCGCCGCCGCCGCCGCATCCCACGGAGGGCCCGAGGCGGCCGCACCTCCGCACCTTCCCGCGTTCCTCATATCTGGTGATTCTATTAAAAAAAAAAAAAAAAAAAGTTCCTGGAGGGAGTATCACACTGGGCTATTTTCCTCCGACCTCCGATTTGTCGGCGGTGGCGCTCACCTCCAGCACTTTTTTTTTCCCGCCGTAAAATCTCGACATAAATACATAGACTCATTTCATGTGCTGGAGGAAGATGATTTTCCTTCAGCATAACAGATTCCTTACCGAAAACCGCCGGCTGCAGATCTTCTCCGACAGTCGAAGGAAATAAAGCCCAGTGTTATAACGCCTTAGCAAGGTTAACGATGTCCCTGAAGGAACTGGGTTAAAAGTAACCCGGTTAACTGGGTTGCCACTACCGAAGGTGACGTCGTTCTTGAAGTGATTGGATTTATTTTAGATTAATTATCATTGTTTATTTTTTTATTCATAATTATTCATCATTTATCTGTTTATTATTTATCGCTGTCTATTTGTATTATTTATAATTTATTTATTTATTTGCTTATTCATCTATTTATTAATTAGCATATTTATTTATTTATTTGTTGATCAGTCTGTCTTATTTATAAATTCATTCATTCATTTATTTATTTAATTATTCATTTATCTATTTATCTATTTATTATCTATTAATCTATTCTTATTCGCATCCGACCTAATTAAGAAGCAAGAGGTCTTCTTTCGTCATATACTCTTCCTTTGTAATCCTTTGTAAAAATACCTCAGTTATATCAACAGCTTATGGCCCTGACTCTGTCCCCCTCCACCTCCTCCCCCTTCCCCCTACCCCTCCCCCCTTCCCCCCTCCTTCCCCCTCCCCCTCCCCCCTCCCCATAGATTATTTCCTTCATCTGATCCTGGATTCCGAAGGGATTTCTCCCCGTCTTCTCTATTTTCTGCACGAGGGGGGGGGAGAGGGGCGGGGGGGGGTGCCGATTAAGTCAAGCGGATTTGCTGTGGATGTGCTGTGTCTTGCTGCATTGCTTCTGACCCAGGGCAGTGGACGGGATACAGGGATGACCCGTCATCCACGAGGAGCTAAAGTGAGGGAGACGAAAGGGTGGTGGATGGGAGTGGAATGGATGGGAGTGGAATGGATGGAAGTGGAATGGATGAAAGTGGAATGGATGAGAGTGGAATGGATGGGAGTGGAATGGATGGGAGTGGAATGGATGGGAGTGGAATGGATGGGAGTGGAATGGATGGGAGTGGAATGGATGGGAGTGGAATGGATGGGAGTGGAATGGATGGGAGTGGAATGGATGGGAGTGGAATGGATGAGAGTGAAATGAATGGGAGTGGATGTGTTCCTTTTGACTCGGTTACCTTCCTTATAAGGAATACAAAGAGGATGCCGACAGGAGACCTTTTGGTCCATAACTAGGTCGGATGCGGAAAAAATAGATAAACGAATAGATAAATGGATAATACTAATGATAAACAAACATATAATGATAACTTATAATAGTTAATAAATTAATAATAAAGATAATGAATACATAAATAATGAATAAATGGATAGATAAAATAAGGGGGAAGGCCCTTGGTATATATAGATTCTGGTTGGTTAACCAGCGCTTCTATAATTTTGGACACTCGCGCACTTGTCCGTTATATTTCATATATTAGTTTAGTTATTAAATCAATCAATCAATCAATCAAATCAGCCATCCTGAGTCCACTGCTGAACAAAGGCCTCTTTCATAGCATTCCATGATTCACACGACCGCGCCAGCCTCTGCCACGTCACTCCTGCAAACTTCTCAATCTCGTCTCTCCACCTCCTGTCTGGTCTCCCTCTTCCACGCTTCCCATCTCGCGGCGTCCACTCAGTAACACACTTCAAATATATTTATAATTTCATTAATAGTCCTCCTGGTCTCTGTAGGAAGTTATATATTGATGGAGAAAATGACAACTTTATGGATGGGGATGTCAGGTGGTAATGGACATGGAACTACCTAGTGTAGGCCTTATGGTCTCTTGCAGTCTCCTTCATTATGTCCTTATGTTTTGGTGATAAGGATTTGGTGTGGAGGAAACGGGATGTTCGTAGTTGATTTTTAGATGTGTGTGAGTATGCGTGTATAAGAATATAACGAAATACGGGTTACATAAGTAGACTTTATTGCATACAATATAATGCTCTTCTTCGATATGGATGGGGATGATAGGTGGCAATGGGCATGGAACTGCCTAGTGTAGGCCTTATGGTCTCTTTCAGTCTTCTTTATTCTTTTGTTCTTATGGTATCTGGCAGGTAAATGGCAAATCAGGTCGTTATTTGCCGAGTGTTGTGTAAACTGGAATATATTAAAGGAAATTAACTTTAACGAGATCTTCAACTGAGAAATGGATGTTAGGCTGACGGGTCCTAATGGCCATTTACACGGCCCAACTGTTTGTCAAACGGTTTGTCAAACTGTTTGTCAAACTGTTTGTCAAACTGTTTGTCAAACGGTTTGTCAAATGGTTTGTCAAACTGTTTGACAAGCCGTTTGACGCGTAAACGGCCCTTAATGACGTAACAGTTCAATCTCCATTATAGACCAACTCGCGAAAATTTCCCCCCCTTCAATTTCCATCTTCTGCAACTCGCGAACAAAAAAATCATCAAAATAATCGCATCCGAGCGTGTTAGAGCGTCACTACTAGCGACGGAGGTCGAGGTGACGGCAGTTCGAATCTCACCGCCAGCGAATTGGACCAAGGGCACGATTCTTTAAATTCGACGCCACAGAGTCCTCTGAAAGAGGCATCGTCCTAGCCTTCTTATAAAAGGGGATGTTGCGACATTAAATCGAATAATCATTGTAAGATTTATTTATTCATTTATATATTTAGGTTTATTTAACTATTTATCTATCTATCCCTTATTTATTTACCCTTTTACTTATCTATTTATTTACTGGTATATCCATTCAATTTTTTTTTTTTTGTGAACAAGTGAAACACCCCACTCCCAGCGTTATTGAATAATAGATAGATAAATGAATAAATAAACAAATAAATAAATAAATGAATAAGTAAATAAATATATAAGTAAATAAAATAAATAAATGAATAAATAAATAAATAAACAGTTAAATAACTAAAAAGAAATAAATGTTAACTATTTAACCAGAAAAGCCTCTCTCTGCGGGACACAAGTCTGCACTCTCCGTTTTCCTTCAGTTGCGACTCGTTTGCGAGACTTGCCAGAGGACTCCCAGGCCTCACCCCTTGACCGGGTCCAGTTCTGAATTATTTTTTCTTTTCTTTTTTCTTTTTTTATGTTGGTCCCTTCCTCACTGCCCGGAACAACAACAACAGAAAAAATATAACAGCAACAAAAAACAATAGCAGCATCAACAAAAAACTACAGCAACAACAGCGGCAGCAACAACAACAGCAGCAGCAGCAACACCAGCAGCAACAACAGCAGCAGCAATACCAGCAGCAACAACAACAGCAACAGCAACAGCAACAACAGCAGCAACAACATCAACAACAGCGGTAACAACATCAGCAACAACAGCAGCAACAACAACAGCAGCAGCAACAACAGCAGCAGCAACAACAGCAGCAGCAACAACAGCAGCAGCAGCAACAACAGCAGCAGCAACAACAGCAGCAGCAACAACAGCAGCAGCAACAACAGCAGCAGCAACAACAGCAGCAGCAACAACAGCAGCAGCAACAACAGCAGCAGCAACAGCAGCAGCAGCAACAACAACAGCAGCAACAACAGCAGCAGCAACAACAGCAACAACACTACTACCACCAACACCAACAAAGACAGAAAAAGAGAAAGACAGAGAGACACACAGAGACAGAGAAAGACAGACAGAAAGAGAGAGAGAGACTTGCCATAATGATAAAACATGATTGAATGCCGTCGGACAACAAGTATGAACAAATTGTTCAACGAAGAACATCTCCGCCAAGTTCAGATGAACACACCACGGAGAGAGGGACGCCTTTCAAGACTTCGGTGACAACATAGACTGTTTTCGTGAAGGAGGATGACTTGACCTGACCTTACCTGGCCTATGACATATGACAAGACCTGATCCGACATGACCTGAAGTGACGTGTCATGACCTGAATTGACCTATGATTTGAATTGACCTGACCTGACCTGACTTGACCTGAATTGACCTGAATTGACCTGTAATGACCTGAATTGGCCTGTCATGATCTGAACTGATCTATAATGACCTGAATTGGCCTATCATGACCTGAATTGACCTGTCATGACCTGAACTGAACTGACCTGTCATGACCTGAATTAACCTACCCCTACCTAAATTAACATGGCATGAAATGACCTGTCATGACCCGATCCGACCTGACACCGATATGAATTGATCCAACCTAACCTGACATAACCTAACCTGATCTGACTCGACCTAACCTGACTTGACCTGACCTAGCCTGACCTGACATAACATAACCTGACATAACCTAACCTGATCTGACCTGACCTGATTTGACTAGACATGACCTAACTCGACATGACCTGACCCGACATGACCTGACTCAACATGACCAGACTCGAACTGACCCGACTCGACCTGACTAGTTATGACCTGACTCGACATGACATGACTCGACATGACCTGACTCAACCTGACCTGAATCGACCTGACCTGAATAGACCTGACCTGACTCGAGCTGACCTCACTCGACCTGACCTGACCTGAGGGAGAGGAGGGAACCACCACGAAGTCATCTGAGCGAATGTACATCCAGCTCCTTCTCCATTCCTACTCTTACTCATCTTACTCTCACTCGTTTTCTCTCCCTCCCTCTCACTCTTCGTCTCACAGAAACACGTGGACATATATACGCATACACGCATACACACACGCGAGCGCGCACACACACATACACACACATACATACATACATACATACATACATACATACATACATACATACATACATACATGCATACATACATACATACATGCATACATACATACACACGCATAAATACATACAAACACACACGCACACCAAGCACACACGCATACAAAACACATGTACACACACACACGCCCCCCACACACACGACCACACACACACACACACACACACACACACACACACACACACACACACACACACACACACACACACACACACACACACACACACACACACAAACCCCATGTGAGCGCGCATGCGTTCACTCACACGCATAATCAATAGATCACCGGGTACTTAGTGCACAATGGGTCTTTGCCACCCCTCTCTCTCTCTCTCTCGCTCTCTTTCTCTCTCTCTCTCTCTCTCTCTCTCTCTCTCTCTCTCTCTCTCTCTCTCTCTCTCTCTCTCTCTCTCTCTCTCTCTCTCTCTCTCCCTAAGCCTGTATCTCTCTCTCTAAGCCTGTCTCTCTCTCTAAGCCTGTCTTTCTCTTTCCCTCTCTCTCTCTCTCTCTCGTTCTCTCCCTTTCTTTCCTTTCTCTCCCTTTCGTTCCTTCTCTTCCTCTCCCTCTCTCTCTAGGCCTCTCCCTCTCTCTCTAGGCCTCTCCCCCTCTCTCTTTGCCTCTCTCTCTCTCCCTCCCTCTCCTTCTCTCTCCCTCCCTCTCTCTCCCTCCCTCTCTCCCCTTCTCTCCTTTCTCTCCATCTCCCCTTTCTCTCCCTCTCTCCCTATCCCCCTCTCTCTCTCTCCCTCTCTTTTCCTCTCTCCCTATCCCCTCTCTCCCTCCCTGTCTCCCTATCCCCCTCTCTTCCTCCTTTTCTCTCTCTCTCTCTCTCTCTCTCTCTCTCTCTCTCTCTCTCTCTCTGTCTCTCTCTCTCTCTCTCTCTCTCTCTCTCTCTCTCTCTCTCTCTCTCTCTCTCTCTCTCTCTCTCTCTCTCCTTTCTCCCTCCCTCTCTCTCTCCCTCTGTCTCCCCCTTTCTCTCTCCTCTCTCCCCCTTCTCTTTCTCTCTCTCTCCCTCCATATATATATATATATAATATATATATATATATATATATATATATATATATATATATATATATATATAAATATACACAGAGTACTCACTCTGACTTCCCAGTACTCGTGTATTTTCTGTTCAAGTACAGTAGGTGTTTTCGACATAGATACAATCCGAAGGGATTAAATTAAATCCAGGAAAATGAAATGTTGTAGAAATTAATATTTAATGTCATTTAGAATTATTCAACACAAAATGCATGAGTACTGGGAAGTCAAAGAGTGAGTACATTTTTTGGGAACACCCTGTATATATATATATATATATATATATATATATACATATATATATATATATATATAT
>NC_134817.1:19933673-19953673 GCF_046742065.1 Oratosquilla oratoria | reverse complement strand
TCAGGATTAGTACACAAAAAATTAACTGAAATCTAATTATTAAACGTTCAGGGTCGATACTTATGAACGTTTGGGACTTTGATTGTACGAGATATTAGTAGTGGCGGTCAGATGTCTGGTGATGCCTGGGGCCATTTTTTTTTTTTAATTCAAGTGTAAGGCCTTATAGTACTCAGAAATATTATTGTCACGGACGCATGGACATTAACTCGCCTTTCTCTATTGCACGTAGGTGTGATCATTTATATCACGAGTGATGAACATAAGATCACGCATACAATTGTCCGCGTCAGGGAAAGGCAGGAGTGTCACTTTCTTCACCTTATTCTAACTAACGAAAATGAGGACTTTAAACGTGTGTTCAATACCGGTTCTAGGCTTACTCTGCTGCTATGCGAGGTATGGCGGGCGACGCCGGGACCCCCCCCCCCCCCTTGGGGTCTCCCCACGCATACCCTCAAATATTCGGACTCAATGTTCCTATGTGTACAAACATTTCAGTAATATTAGCAAATCTATAACAATGTTTACGTGTCATATGTGTACTGACTGGTATTACTCATGAGTGTCTCTGGTCCCCTCAACCCCCTATGTATGTTTGTCCGTGTGACTTAATGTAGAAAAATTACCTGATGAGGACCACAATGGAAATAAACGTTCATGCTTTTTGTGTTATCCTCGGCAATTTACATTTATTATTTCGAACTATGTGTTCTTGTCATTATTTGCACTTCATGTACATTGATTTATTGCCAAATAAAGTCTATCTATCTATCTATCTATCTATCTATCTATCTATCTATCTATCTCGCTACAATACCCCTTGCTATGCTTTCTCTCTCCTACATCACGCATCCCTCACACGACCATACCAACCATCCAGGCACGCTATGCAACATTCATTCATGCTCTTTCGCCACATTATGAAAATGGAATATATTTTGAATATGTAAACAAATATCAAACATAAAATAAACACAAATGAATGAAATGTATTAAATTCTTTTCTCCAAATGATCGAATTAATTGGATGCCTCTCCCCCCCTCCTCATTTGGATGCAAATATATTACGTAAATATTACGTTGATATCTTAATCTTCTCTTATTTATGCTAGAACGTCTAAACGACATTTTTCTTTATTAGTGATCAAATCCAGTGGATAGCGTGTCGAACTCGTTAACATGTGGTCCTGAGTTCGATTCCCTGACCTGCTGCGGGCTCTGTTGTGTTTCTTCTCGACAGCTCTGGCTAGACGGGGAGGCGACCCAATATCGCCCTTAAAAAAAAAAAAAAAAAAAAAAAAAAAAAATAATAATAATAAATAAATGAATAAATAAAACCTGCATCCCACAACTGACAGGGCTAGTCCTACCAGGGGTTTCTCACTTCCCACTTCTTGCGATGGTGAGTTATTAGTGATCAACTCACATCCACTTGAACTTCAATTGAATAGTTGAACTATTTACAAATGGGACACAAACTGAGTGACATAAGTGTGGAACGGTTCCTCGGCATCGAATTCGATTAAGTCGATCGAATGAAAACGTCCCAGTTCGTCCATAAGAGGATAATCAAGTCAAACGTGTTCTTATGATCTACGAAAGGCGTGGGTCTCTGAGACTCTCCGGGTTTCGTCCCCTTGCAATTGTCTGTCAGATATTTGTGTCTCTAGCCCAGCGTTTCTCAACCTTTTTACCCTTGCGTAACCTTTAAAATAAATTGCATGTCTCAAGGAACACCTGCGCAAAAAGAAAGAAAAAAAAATATATATATATACCATATCTTTCTCATTTTATTTTCATCGTAATAATAGGTTAGATAGGATGATGTCTATATTACATTATTACAATAACCAAGAATATGTCGTGCGTGTTTAATTATATTACGTATATGAAATTAAATACAAAATCAAAAGTGCATTAGCTTATCTCACTTGTTCTCGCGGAACCCTTAGGGACCTTTTGCGGAACCTTAGGGTTCCGGGGAACCCTGGTTGAGAATGTGCTGGTGTCACATTCACTTAATTGTAGTTCGAATCCCGCACTCCTCTCCGATTCCCAGCAGTGACTACTACCTGTGCTAACAGTCCAAGCGCCTAATAGGGCAAAGGTGACGGCTTCGGCCGCAGCTACTCAGCGCCTCCTGGCGTAGGCTCCTCGCCCTTTTCTAATATGGCTCCCAAGTAGTAAGCATACCATTTAATTTTTTTAAGAAACTAAGGTTGTTTTTGGTATGAACTATATTTCACCAGCGCTTCTATACTAGAAAATGAGGTATGGAATCCCTCTCGCCCCGTGTGTGTGTGTGTGTGTGTTTGTGTGTGTTTGTGTTTGTGTTTGTGTGTGTGTGTGTGTGTGTGTGTGTGTGTGTGTGTGTGTGTGTGTGTGTGTGTGTGTGTGTGTGTGTGTGTGTGTGTGTGTGTGTACATATATATATATCACAGGTGAGAAATGTAGTAACACATTTATAAATCACAACTAACACCACAGTCGGACGAAAGAAAGAGTTGCGTAAGCGGAACTATATATTTCGATTGCTACCTGCAATCCTCTTCAGTAGTACAAAGTGGCAGGGAGGAGGCTATCTTAAGTAGCAACCTCTTACAAAAGAAAGGGAACACGAGAAAATAAAGAACATCACTGCCCCAACCCTAGTTGACCACGATGAATATTTCCAAGGGTCAATGGACCCCAGACATCATTTCAGGACTATTCATCACCAAAAATATTGTCAACAAGCTTCCTCCCCCTCCCCCTGACCCGACCTCGTGTCAGCCTCAGGTCAACTAGGGTTGGGGCAGTGATGTTCTGTATTTTCTCGTGTTCCCTTTCTTTTGTAAGAGGTTGCTACTTAAGATAGCCTCCTCCCTGCCACTTTGTACTACTGAAGAGGATTGCAGGTAGCAATCGAAATATATAGTTCCGCTTACGCAACTCTTTCTTTCGTCCGACTGTGGTGTTAGTTGTGATATATATATATATATTGTTACGGGCTGCTGGTATTTGAAGAGACGTTACGTATAACGTCTAAGTGCTTAAGAACCAGCGCACTTCTAGAAGCCACTGTAGGACTGAACTATCTGGTCAGGGCCTAGATAATTCGTAAGACTAGAAGTAAAGGTAACAAAGAAGATTCCAGGAAAGGAATATTAAACTAGCGATAAAACTAGTAAACGAAATTATTAATGGAAAATATTTACAGGCAATCAACACAAAAGAGAATGGGCAGTAGGGTCAATGGGACCGTTACATGATTATAAGAATATGGAAATTATCGTTCAAATAAGAAACAAGATAAGTATACAATATGGTACTATCTAAGTACAAAGAGATCAGGAACATGCATCAGAATAAGTAATAAGTACAAATATAAGTAAAGTAATGCAATGTATATCAGACACGTAATGTAGGCAAAAAGGGTGATCACTTCACACCAATCGTCTCATGAATCTAAACCTTCTAGTTTTTATCAAGAGATCAATATGTGGGAATATGACAAGGAGTCAGCGAGTTCCACCGCTTATATACCATTGGACCGGAAGCCGGATACTTCCGGTTAAGGGTGCGGGTGAGGAGGAGGGTAAGTTAACACGTCAACATGGGTAGTTTTAGGACCCTCGACTCGCTTGAACAATCTATTTATTTAGTAACTGTCAAATCTGTGCGCTCCGAACTATTCAGGATTTCGCTTGTCTGTTTGTTCTACAAGAGTGCGCACCTCTCTCCGCACGTAGACAAGATTACATATAGTGGACGGGCGTTACTGCTTAACATTGTTACAATACATACATAGACAAGAAATATGAACATAGTTATGTAATACAAAGGAACACAATTCTATAACATAATTACACATATGACGTAATATCTAATATTACGTTACACCTCCACCGTTTGGGAAAGCTTTTCACTTTCTGTTGAAAAGCTATGTTCTAGAAAGTACGCAGTAGTTCTTCTGCGCAGGGGACAGCTTCTTGCTGTAGTAGGCGATAGCGTGAAGAACTTCATTGTGTTCTTGCAAGAGGGCGGCACCGATACCGGTGTCGCTGGCGTCGACTTGCAGAAGAAAGGGTCGTTGGAAATCGGGTGCCCTTAGAACTGGTGCGTTAGTGAGAAGGGACTTCAGGTTTTTGAAGGCCGTCTCACAGGTAGGTGTCCACACGAAGTCGTGGTCTTTTCTCAACAGGTCAGTCAATGGTTCTGCTACATCTTGTTTCTCAGATAAGTGTCCTACTTTTATCTGAAGATTTTGTAGTATCTGAGAGTTTTCCAAGGGAATCTCAGGAGGATTAGGCAGGTTATCAGGAGGCTCTTCCGATTTTATTGTGGTAGAGCTGCAAGCTGGAATTGGATCTCTGGAATGATAAGGTTTTAAGGTATTTATGTGACAGAGACGGGAACTCTTTCTTCTGTCTGGAGTTTTGATTATGTAGTTGAGATCACTGGCTCTGGACAAGACTTCATAGGGTCCTTTGTATTTAGCCTGCAATGGATCTCCTGGTATGGGAAGATAAAGTAACACTTGATCTCCTGGAGAGAAAGTTCTAAGTTTAGAATTTTTATCATACCGACCTTTCATTACTCGTTGAGCATTCGCCAAGTTCTCTCTTGCCAACTTCCAAGCTTCTAACAACTTCTCGGTGACCTGGGACACGTATTTCAAAAAGGAACTGGTGATTCTTCTTTCATCCATTGTTCATGAAGTATCTTTAGGGGACCACGGACTTCATGACCGAAGACTAATTCTGACGGGCTGAATCCAAGGCTTTCTTGAATTGTTGTTCGGGTGGCGAACAACAAAAAGGGGAGTCCGTCTTCCCAATTTCGAGTGTTCTCAGCACAGAAGATTCTTAACATTGTCTTGAGCGTTTGGTGAAAGCGCTCTAGAGCACCTTGTGATTGAGGATTATAGGCGGAGGAAGTTACATGATTTATACCTAGTGTTACAAGAGTTTCTCTAAACTTGTTGGAAAGAAAATTACTTCCTTGATCACTTTGAATGTTCTTAGGAAATCCTACCATAGTGAAATATTTCAACATTTCTCTGATTATGTTTTGAGCTTTAATATTTTTCAAAGGAATTGCTTCTGGAAAACGAGTGCTCATACACATGATTGTGAGAATGTACTGATTTCCTTTACTTGAAGGAGGTAAAGGTCCTACACAGTCAATAAGAACTTTTTTAAATGGCTCTTCCATTACAGGAATGGGATGGAGTGGAGCTTCTACAATTTTCTGGTTGGGCTTACCTACAAGTTGACATGTATGACATGTTTTACAATATTGGGCAACATCTTTGACAACCGTGGGCCAATGGAAATGTTGGGTGATGTTGAACAAGGTCTTTCTTACCCCTAAGTGACCTGCTAAGGGAGTATCATGAGCCAATCTTAGAACATTATTCCTGAAACCAAGAGGGAGGACTATTTGATTCCTTACTTGCCATGGCTGGTCAGCGGTTGCGGTGGATGCTCTCCATTTTCGCATTAGGACTCCGTTTTCTATATAGAAACCTCGTGACATATTTTCAACTTCTTCTGGAGATGAAACAATCTCGTACAAATTTTTAAGAGAAGGATCTGACTTCTGTTCTTTGATTAATTCTGCTCTAGAGAGAGAAACTGGTGAAGAAGAAGTTGGGTCAGTTTGGGAGAATAGGGATTCTAAATTATAAGTCTCCTCTTCAGATTTCTTGTACTGAGATCTGGTTACAGCACAAGCGGGAAACAACTGTAAGTTATCTGAAGGTTCTACTGAGGTCTTAGGGTTATTTGTTATTAAGGGAGAAATGACTTTGCTTCCAGCGATGTCATTGGCCAACAATAAGGATATTCCTACTATGGGAAGAGAGTCTACTACTGCTACTTTAACCATTCCGGTTGTTAAATCAGACCGCAAGAAAACATTATGTAATGGACATTTTACAATTCCTCCAACTCCTTCTATCAATATATCATAACCTGTATATGACTCACCCAGATTCTGCAAGACAGAATTTAAAATCAGACTTTGCTTTGCTCCTGTGTCTCGGAGTATGGAAATAGGATATTGTTGTGAACTACTACTATGAGATATAGTTCCTGAAGATACAAATGGTTTGAAACAAGGATCATGATTTGATGAGGGGGGTTCTACATTACTTGACAATACCGACTTCTTTGGTAGTGTATCCTGAATAGAGGATTTTGAATCATCTGATTTTATATTACTTACAAGAGTTGGTGTCTTATTGGAGAATGTGGGTGTCAGTCTCTTTCTGCAATTAGAAATGTGATGGCCAACCTGTTTACAATATGAACAAGTTACAGGGGGATTAGTCTTAAACCTTTCCATTCTTTGCCAAGGTTGGTTTGGAGGATATTGATTGAAATCAGACCTGTAACTGAAATGTGATGGGCTAGACTGATTTTCAAAGTGTTTCTTTGGGGACCAAGGATCAGAGTATTTTGTTGAATCTGGAATATATGACTTTGACTTTTGGGATTCCATTTGTCTTGACTTAGGTTTATGATTTAGTGTGAACTCATCAGCCAATACAGCAGCTTTAGTTAAAGTTTCGGGAACATGATCATCTATAAAAATCCTAAGATCTGTCTCTAAGGTATTCTTAAACTGCTCCAACAAAATCAACTGTTTAAGTCTATCTAAGGTGTCCGTTTCACTAGCCAAACACCACCTATTGAATAACCTCTCTTGTTGAGCCGCATATTCTACGTATGTTAACTGAGGTGTCTTCCTATAATTACGGAATTTCTGTCTATAGGCCTCTGGTATTAGTTCATAAGCTTTTAAAATACAAGCTTTCATATTATCATACTCGCTTTCTGCTTCTGAAAGAGAAGTATAAATTTGCTGAGCCTTACCCTTAAATTGTGTTTGAATGATTAATGGCCAATTTTCTTTAGGGATTTGTAACTGTTGCGCCAATTTTTTCCACTGAAGAAAGAAAATTTCTGGCTCTCCTTCTGAAAATTTGGGTAAAAGTTTTACATACTTGGAAATATCTATATGACCTTCCTGAACTACGGGTTGTCTATCAACAATCCTAGCTTCTACTTCTGCCTTCTTTAATTCTAACTCTGCCAATTTGACTTTAGTTTCGTTCTCTCTTTCTATTTGTTTCACTTTAGCTTCCTCTTCTCTAGCTCTAAATTCTGCCTCAATTTGCATTTGTTTCAGTTTAGTTTCCTCCTCTTTAGCTACTTGTTTCGCTTTAGCTTCCTCTTCTCTAGCTCTAAATTCTGCTTCAATTTGCATTTGTTTCAGTTTAGCTTCCTCCTCAATTTCTACTCTCCTGACCTTTAATTCAATCTCCTTAATCTTAAGTTCGGTTAGTCGTGCCTCTATTTCTAACCTATTTGAAGGAATTTGTATAGCTGTAATCTCTTCTGGAGATAAGATCTCATCTTCGATCAGATTTTCAACGAGTTCCTGAAGTATTTTTTTCTTTCGCAAACTTGTATCAATGTCTACTCCAAAGTGCTTGCCTATTTCTATCAAAGTGTCTTTAGTTTGTTTCTTTAAGAAACTTACCTTGGGATTTTGAACGAATTCTTGAACTATATCATCCATCTCTATAAGAATGTGTTAAATACCTGATCCAATATCCTTGGCAAGGGTCGCCACTTTGTTACGGGCTGCTGGTATTTGAAGAGACGTTACGTATAACGTCTAAGTGCTTAAGAACCAGCGCACTTCTAGAAGCCACTGTAGGACTGAACTATCTGGTCAGGGCCTAGATAATTCGTAAGACTAGAAGTAAAGGTAACAAAGAAGATTCCAGGAAAGGAATATTAAACTAGCGATAAAACTAGTAAACGAAATTATTAATGGAAAATATTTACAGGCAATCAACACAAAAGAGAATGGGCAGTAGGGTCAATGGGACCGTTACATGATTATAAGAATATGGAAATTATCGTTCAAATAAGAAACAAGATAAGTATACAATATGGTACTATCTAAGTACAAAGAGATCAGGAACATGCATCAGAATAAGTAATAAGTACAAATATAAGTAAAGTAATGCAATGTATATCAGACACGTAATGTAGGCAAAAAGGGTGATCACTTCACACCAATCGTCTCATGAATCTAAACCTTCTAGTTTTTATCAAGAGATCAATATGTGGGAATATGACAAGGAGTCAGCGAGTTCCACCGCTTATATACCATTGGACCGGAAGCCGGATACTTCCGGTTAAGGGTGCGGGTGAGGAGGAGGGTAAGTTAACACGTCAACATGGGTAGTTTTAGGACCCTCGACTCGCTTGAACAATCTATTTATTTAGTAACTGTCAAATCTGTGCGCTCCGAACTATTCAGGATTTCGCTTGTCTGTTTGTTCTACAAGAGTGCGCACCTCTCTCCGCACGTAGACAAGATTACATATAGTGGACGGGCGTTACTGCTTAACATTGTTACAATACATACATAGACAAGAAATATGAACATAGTTATGTAATACAAAGGAACACAATTCTATAACATAATTACACATATGACGTAATATCTAATATTACGTTACAATATATGTATGTATATATATATGTATATATATATATATATATATATATATATATATATATATATATATATATATATATATATTGCTTAAAACATATTCTGATGCTTCTCTTAATATGCATGCCAAGCACAGGGCATCTTGGAGGACCCCCCCCCAACCCTGGCGAGGCAACGGGCGTGGGTGTGAGGGGTGGGAATTGTTTGAGCAGTTATCACACTGTGCTATTTTTCCTTCAACTTCAGATTCATCGACGGTACCGCTCACCTCCAGCACTTCTTCCGCCGTAAAATCACTAAATCAAACGATTTTGTCTTCTCAACGATTTACATAGAATGTCATTTGATATGACGGAGGAAATTTATTTTCCTACAGCATATCAGATTCCTTCCCGAAAACTACTACTACTACTACTACTACTACTACTACTACTACTACTACTACTACTACTACTACTACTATGTTGGTTGTCAGGCCGGACGGCCCTTCACCGCTTTCACTATGCCTCTCCAGATGGTTCTATCCTCTGTCAATTCCTTCCAGTCCTCTCTTGGTGCCACCCTCTCCACGTCCTTCTTTACTCCATACATCCATCTGTGCCGAAAACTGCGGGTTGGAAATGTGCTCCAACAGTCGGAGGAAAAAATGCTCAGTGTGATAACGCCTTTATTCTCCTTTTTGCTCTTCTCCCAGCCGGGCCCCGTGGAAATCTAGTCCATTCCGTGGGTGAGGTGGATTGGGAATTATTGCGTTTTCGGGGGTGGCCCACCCGCCCCCTTTTTGATATGGTTTTACGTCACAAACTCCCTCCTATTGGGAGGCTAGGACGGTGCCCTTTACAGAGGACTTTGTAGCGTGGAATTTAATGAACCATGTCCTTGGTTCAACTTCGCCGGTGGCAGGATTCGAACCACTGTCATCTCGACCTTCGTCGCAAATAACGACGCCCTATCCCGTCTTGGTTTTATTTGCCTTCAAGGTAGGGGCGTGTTTATTTATTTTATTTTTTTTTTTTTTTTGTAATCCTTTGGTATGTATGTCAAGTATGGGTTCTCTAGAAGCTGAGGGAGGAGGTTAGGTCTGCGCTACATTGTTGTTTACATCATTCATTTATTTATCCATTTATTGATTTATTTACTTGTCTATTTATCTATACACTTGTTTTGTTTATTTATGTATTTATCTATTCATTCACTCATTCATTTATATATTTTTTTATCTATTTATTCATGACCTAAATTCGTGAGTAGACATTCACGATGATGTCCTTTATATTCACCCTCCCTCGGGTGGTGGGATATTTTCTTTATCTGGGTGTAGGTGAAGGTGAGGGGAGGCTAGGTGAGGTGAGATTAGACGAGGCGAGGTTAGGTTAGGTGATTTTAGGTGATGTTAGATGAGGTGAATTTAGGTATTTTTAGGTGATGTTAGGTGAGGTGAAATTTATGTAATTTTAGGTGATGTTAGATGAGGTGTATTTAGGTATTTTTAGGTGATGTTAGATGAAGTGAAGTTTATGCAATTTTAGGTGATGTTAGATGAGGTGAAGTTTATGTAATTTTAGGTAATGTTAGGTGAGGTGTATTTAGGCAATTTTAGGTTATGTTAGGTGAGGTGAAGTTAGATGAGATGAGGTGATGTGAAGCTAGGTGAGATTAGGTGATGTCAGGCAAGGTTAGATAAAACTCCCACGTCATAGCTGATCAATACATCACTGTCATTTGGTCCAAAAAGGACTTTAATGTCTTGCTTCTGGCTGGTGGTTGACTATCTTATTCAACTTGTGCCATGTTCACACTAGCGGTTTCGGCCGCGGCGGTTTAACTACAAGTCAGTGGAGGCGTTCACAAAGAACCGCACAGTTCTTCCACGACTATGCGGTACCGCTGCAGTTTACGCGCGGTTCAAACCGCTAGTGTGAACAGGGCCTTACAGGGCCTCCCTATTTCCCTACCACCCCACCACCCCACCACCCCAGGGGAAAGATGACGATATTATACTCATGCTCAGAATTTTTAGGGTAGGTTAAGTGACGTTAGGTGAGGTTAGGTGAGGTTAGGTGAGGAGAGGTGAGGAGAGGCTAGTTGAGGTTAAGTGAAGTTAGACGGGAGAGGTTAGCAGAGGTTAGGTGATGTTAGGTGATGTTAGTTGTGCACACCTACGCGATATAGCATTAGAAAATTAAATCTTTTGTAAATTATAATACATAAACGTAATATGAGATTTTCTTGGCGGAAATACAAAACAAAAAACTTAGCTACAAGCAAATTTACTAACGAACGAAGCCGCTAGGATACGGTACGGACGCCATGCCAATCCAGTCACTATCAGACGATGGCTTTCACGTTGTGGACCGGATGTTCTCCAACTCCAGGTGACGTTAATAAGCGCTGTTACAAAGACAATAGGGCTTTCTTGGACTTTATGAGAGAACACGGGGTTCTGCCGTCGTCTGTTAATTGCCCGAGGTACAATAATAATCAGGCAGTCAGCATCCGTGATGACGACGACGACTCGGATGGTCTTTAGAATTTGAGGTACCGAATTACTAAATATAGGTTAGGTTACGTAGGTTAGTTAGGTTAGGTAGGTTAGGTAGATTAGGTAAGTTAGGTAGGTTAGGTAGGTTAGGTTAGGTCAGGTTAGGTTAGGTTAGGTTAGGTTAGTTTTGGTTAGGCAAGGTAGGTTAGGTAATGTTAGAATAGACTAATTTCTCCTTTCATTTCTTCGACCTCGGCATCTATCAAAACAAACATGGGGTATCATTCAACCGCCGCGACTTTGTTCGTTAGTAAATAGATTTTATCAACTTTTTGGTAAATGTTCAGTTGTGTACATGGACGCGATATAGCGTTAGAAAATTAATTATTAATTTTGTAAATTATAATGTATCAACGCAATATGCAATTTTCTTGGCGGAAATAAAAAACAAAAAAGTTGCTAAAACAGATTTCGTAAGTAACGAAGTCGCGCCGGACGAATGGTACGCCATGTTTGGTATGATAGATGCCGACGTCGAAGAAATGAAAGGATGATAAATTCGTCTAACCTAACCTAACCTAACCTAACGTGTATTTAGTAAATCGGTACCTGTAATTTAAGGTCATTCGGATCGTCATCACCGTCGTCGTCGTCACGGATGTTGGTGGCATGTTCAATCACTCTTTGTGATTGCAGGGTACATAGGTTTGTCATAGCTTGAAGGAATGCGTGGATTTCAGCTCCATAGTGTTCCTTCAAGAATATATACCTCGCGAGATACTGACGGAAGTACCGAGGGTGTACACCAGGCCTCAACTGGACCGGGCAGACAACACTTGACAAACGACAAGATGGTGTCCCGATCCTAGCGACTTCGTTCATTAGTATATTTAGTTGTAGCAAGGTATTTTTTATTTCTATTTCCGCCAATAAAATCGCATATGACGTTCATGTATTATAATTTACAAAATTAATATTTAATTTTCTAACGCTATATCGCGTCCATGTACACAACTGAACAATATGTCGCGTAGGTGTGCACAACTACAATTTTACCTTATGTTCTCATATTGGTTGGAATTTACGAAACATCGACTTTATACCGACGACGATGCTGTTGACAAACCAACAAGAGTTTAGCATCTTATGTGGTGCTGTCACCGCCGCTTCGAGGTATCTCAATATTTGAATTACATCTCATGTTTACCTTTCATATTTTACCATACTACTGATCTAATTATACAATCACCAAAGTCGACTTACCGATATTCTTCTTTATATATGTTTTTTTTCGAAAGGTTACGCCATTTTTGGGTTTCCTGTCTTCGCTTTTTGGGTCATCATGTCGTCTTTGGTCTGATCTTCCTACATCGTCGGTTTCCCCATTTCCATACTGACACTTCATAACACACACTTTCAGGCACAAGACACTAGTTATATCATATTTGTAAATTGCGAGTGTTGTTTTTAATTTCTGATCGTGCGGACACCTCGTTATTGCAGAAGAAAACGAAAAAAAAAAACAGGACACAAGGTTCCGCAAGAGGGGGTTCACACGGACCAACAGTTCGTCGAACGCGGTTCGACAGACACGTGTTTAAAGGGATGTGTGAACGAGGTATTTGGTTGTCGAACACGTTGGTTCAACCCCAAATACCCCCGTTCACACGTCACTTTAAACACGTATCTGTCGAACCGGGTTCGACGAACCGTTAGAACGTCTAAATCCCCTCTAAGGCTGCTCCTGTTCACGGAGAACATGGCGGACGTTCTGGAACGGCTTCGAATCGACACTTGATGGGGCTTCGAAACATCGAAACAATTTTAAGTGAATCTGTGATACAAACAACAGTATGCTTCCCAAGTTTCAGTAAACGGCGAGTCATTAAATTAGTTAATATTTAGGAGTGGCAAATAATATTTTCTCATATCGTGTACCTAATTAAAATTCTTTTATTAGCCCTTTGAACAGGAATTGTTTTCGAAAATGATGCAGCTTCTGTCCGCACGAGGGAGTATGTATTTTAGAAAGGCTTTATTTCACACACCCACACCCACACGCACACAGACACGCACACACACACACAAACACTCGCACACACACACACGCACGCATACACACACACACAAACACACACACACGCACTCACGCACGCACGCACGCACACAATTCACACACACACACACACACACACACACATACACACACACATACACACACACACACATACATACATGGATATATATATATATATATGTATATATATATATATATTATACATATATATATATAACACGCACACATACACACAAACACACACACACACGCGCAAACAGACACATAATACATATATATATACATATATATATATATGTATATACATATATATATAATACACACACACACATGTACACACACACACACACACAATGTATATATATATATATAATATATACATATATATATATATATACTGTATATGTATATACAATACACACACACACACACATATATATATATATATATATAATTTTTTTCAAGACAGTTGGCAGTAGCCGTAGTTCTTGGTTATTAGTTAATATTAGGTTGCAGCTCTTTTGTACCCGCAATGGAGTTATCGGTAGAGCTGTCGGCTGGCATTACATTAGTCCTCGGATCGATCCCCGAGACATGCGGGATAATTATTTGAAAGATTTCACTGTTACGAGTGATTTGTTCTTTGTATCTATCTATATATATATATATACATTTATACTTATGTTTTGAGATTTCACACTGGAAATATAGAGATTGTATATCATAATTTGCAGAGCAATACTTATAATTATTATGTGTTTGTTAGGTTTGATTTACATTTCTCTTTATTACATTGTTATGTGTATCTGCTCAGAAACAGCTTGTAATTCTGAGTTCCCCTCAGCTTCGTGTCTGACCTGGGTTGACCTGGGTGAGCGCTGGGTCAAGGAGAGGGCAACAACTCTCCTCGATAAAGATGAATTTCTCCCATTTCTTCATTTGGAAGAAAGGTGAAAATATAGAAGACAAAGAAAGGCTATAGTCTAATACAAATCGTAATTCCCATATTTGTGTTGTAGGGAGGTAAAAGAAAGGAAGGGAGAGAGAGAGAGAGAGAGACAGAAAGAAAAGAGAGAGAGAGAGAGACAGAGAGAGAGAGAGAGACAGAGAGAGAGAGAGAATAGAGAAATAAAGAGAATAAATATATGTATAGAGAGAGAACAAAGGGAAATATGTAGATACAAAGAAAGATAAAGAGAATAGATAGAATAGACAGAGGAAGAGATATGGATTCACAGAGAAACAAATAAAGGGACATAAATAGATAGACAGGGATAGAGAGAGAGAGGACAGATAAAAGGAGAGAAATTGATAAGACATAGATAGATAGATAGATAAAGGGGGACATACAGAAAGTCCAGAAGAGAGGGCGAGATAAACAGAAGGAACACAACCATGTTTTATTCATTCTCAAGGTTAATGAAACACTTCCTCCTCAATTCTCACTTTATTCAACAAGTATAAGAAGCATCGGTACAATAGTCTGACAATCTAGACGAAGGCCAGGTCATTGCCAGAGTCACAGATACGGACAATTATGGGGGCTGAACACCAAGTCTTCTAGTTTCTTATCCGGCTCTTCTCGAATACAAAGATATTTTGAAAAGTGATATCGAAAACAAGAGTGCATATACATACATACATACGTATATGTATATATATATGTATATATATATATATATATATATATATGCATATATATATGTATGTATATATGTGATGAACCGAGGTAAATTGGTTTATAACAAAAGGAAACAAGGACATTATTCAGAATAGACGAGTTGACAGACAGACAGGCAGACAGACAAACAGACAACCTCAACAACAGCGTAAACAGAGTCCTCGAATGGCAAAGAAAATGGATGGAGAATGAATGCCCACCACCTCTTGGTAAGTACGGGGTGCTGGGTTCGAACCATCTCGCCCTCGGGTCCCAACGACGTCCTCCTCGGCGTGACCTCGCCGCTCCTCACTCCTTCCTTCGAAGGGGAGCAATTGGGCCTCCAAGGTGGTCCTTGGTGGGCGGGGGGGGAGGGGAGGGGAGTTCCTGGGGCGAAGGAGGGTATTGTACTGGACCTGGAATAAATGAGAATGGGAGGATAAAGGAAAACGGGAAGGGGAGGAGAAAGGGGACAAAGGATGGGAAGAGGGAGAATAGAATAAGAGACGGAAGAAGGGAGGGAGAAGTTGAGGAGAAGGAGGAGATGGAGGAGGAGGAGGAGGAGGAGGAGGAGGAGGAGGAGATGGAGGAGGAGGAGGAGGAGGAGGAGGAGGAGGAGGAGACTCCGAGTGGGGGGAGGGGAGGCGAAGTCGAGAAGTTGACGAGGCCCATTCCCGTGTACCATCAAAAGGCGTTGAGTTAATGAGGGGGAAGAAGATTATTATTTTGTTGACACGAATAGAAAACGGGTCACAGTGGTGACCATCAATGGATGATAGCATGACAAAAAAAAAAAAAAGGAAAATAACAACAATAACAAAATCACTTATGAGAGAGAGAGAGAAAGAGAGAAAAAAAAAAGGAAAACCAAATACAACAATTCCTGAACAATTCATATCCTAAATATCAATAATCTATGTATGATGGGCGCGCGGGGACGAAGAGAGGGGAAAGATGGTGGGGGGGAGAAAGATGGGGGATGGGGGGAAGAACATGATGAAGCGTCCGCGCGCCTTCAAATGCATGAGTGGCTTCAGATCTACCAGTCATTTCAGACTTTCAGTATACATAAGGAAGACCCAACTAACAATCACTCAATCACCTTTCACAACAATAATATTTATGGAGAATTGTTACAATTGTATAGAAAGCGCGCACGTTGTGTACTACGTGTGTACATATGTATATACAGTATATGTATATGCGTGTGCATGTACATGTGTATGTGTGTGTATGGTAGCCGGCTTGGCCGGCTACCTCCCTTATAAGGGGGAAGAGACCTTTTGGTACATGTTTATTGGTACATGTATATATAAATGTATATGTACATGTATATATATGCGTACGTGTGTGTATGTGTGTGTTTGGAAATTTGTTCTCACGTGGTAAAAAATGGGTCATTACTCAACTCCGCCAGAGAAACACACACACGGCTACATCGAATAACACAGTAGTTTAGTAATAGTTTAGTAGTTAACTTTTGGGCCACACAAATAGCCCGTAGTCAGAGGAATAGTCATCCTTATTGGCTGATTAGTATTAAGTTCCAAAATAGTAGTAGAAGTAGTAGCAATAGTGGTTGTAGTAGTAGTAGTAGTAGTAGTAGTCGAAGTAGTAGTATCAGTTGTAGTACTAATAGTAACAACATTAGTACTGGTACTTATGGTTACATACAAGTATCTGGTAGTTAGCAGTCAAGCTTGCGCGTGTTCCGGTACTCGAGAGGGTGAAACAAACACACCACACTTGTCTGACGGAGGGGGAGGAGGAGGAGGAGAAGGAGGAGGAGGAGGGGGCATGTTCCCGGGATTCAAAGTGCCAAGGAGCGCCGCTAAAGTCACCCCCACGGAGTGCCAACAGGTAGACGAAGCGCCCCGGAAGGACATCACTGAAAGATGCTCATGTGGAAGGGCACTTCGAGGGAACTTCCTGAAGGCGTGGCTTTCGGGACCCGGTTGGACCGCCCGAAGGAGTCTGTCGTCCCGCAGGGTCCGAGGAGGAGCTCATAGTGGGGTCGTCCCTTGAGTTTCAAGAGATTGAGTGTGTGTGTTGGGGTGGGTGGGCTAGAGGCTCCTTTCATCCCCATCACGACCCGGATTGTGGATTTCAACGCGACAAACGCCTGACGATTTTAGTCAGTTGAAGGATGAACAAGACCCTCTTTTTTGGACCTAGGTACCTCTCACCCTTCATCCACATGACGAAATCGTTTGGCGTCGGCCGGAACAAAATATATATTGTACTCCACTGTATCATAGATGGCTTGGGTTCCAGGGGTTTAACCTGGTGGGGGGGGGAAGGGGGAGTTGGGGGAAGGGGGAGTTGGGGGAAGTGGGGCCCCCCTGGGATGGCTTTTAGAAGCGTGAAGGTGGGACCATTCCATGGGAACAGAAGATCGCATCTGTAGTGCCAACAAGGAATGTGGCCTTTTTTCTGCGCGAAGAATGAAAAATGTGGTCCTCTGCTTGCTCCTAAAGAACCTCAATAGATAGGGCGTGGTTGGGTGGAGAGCAGGGGGGAGGGGGATGACGAGCGTTCCCATGGTCACCTCGAAGTCTTCGTTCTCATTGAAGAGCTTTGTGTTTTGGGAGTCAAAATTATGACCCTGAGACTCTTCGTTCTCACAGAAGAGCTTTGTGTTTTGGGAGTCAAAATTATGATCCTGAGACTCTTCGTTCTCACTGAAGAGCTTTGTGTTTTGGGAGTCAAAATTATGACCCTGAGACTCTTCGTTCTCACTGAAGAGCTTTGTGTTTTGGGAGTCAAAATTATGACCCTGAGACTCTTCGTTCTCACTGAAGAGCTTTGTGTTTTGGGGGTCAAAATTGTGACCCTGAGACTCTGAGACGTAGAATCTATCAGTGACTTCTGCTCTCGAGAACGGACGTTTTGCGAGGTCCGCACGGTGGGTCACGCTCAGGTTCTTCTCAAGTCCTTCTCGGAAGGCAAGAACCACCCAATGACCTGGCCCCCTGGTCTCCCTACACCCGGCAGGAACACCCTCCGGGGCCCCCTCCGTCATCAGCCATAGGCTTCTGAAGGCACGTAATGACGATTCACCACTGAAGCCATAATTACACTTTGGAAGCCACTCACGAGTTAAGTTGGTCGGTAGCAGTACACATGGGGTCGCTGAGCGGCGAAGGATAACGGGGAATGGAAAGAAGGTGAGGGTGGATAACTTGAGGCAGATTATCCATAAGAGGGATAATATGACCCCGGTTAACCCACCACTGTCAAACGGGACGCTCTGGTAAACATTGTAGACCGCAATGATTGTGTATGGGTCGTGGTATGTGCATAACTACACACGACAATACATATATATATATATATATATATATATATATATATATATATATATATATATATAGTTACATACAGTACAATAAGGACATATTTCATATATATGAATTAATCGGAGTTGAGTAACTGTTAATTAATCAAGCTGATTAATTTTCCCCTTGTTTAACTTCTCTGGAAATAACAAGATACACACAGAGCAGGCGTCCACAGTATTTTTTTTCCCATTTCCGCTCAAAGACCTTAATGCACTAATAAGATTTAAAGCTTTCGATCGAAAGATCCTCCAGAAAGACTGACAAAGTCAACTGAGATCGAGTCCAGAAAGGGAGGTGAGGAGAGGTGGAGGTGGGAGGCGGGTAAGGAGGGAGGGAGGGAGTGGGAGGGAGTGAGAGGCGACGGCCGCTGGGGGAATGACGTAGTGAGAAATGAACAACAACGGCGACAACACCGATAACGTACAGACGGGAACCCAACCCGGTGGCGTTCTTCGGAGATCTTATTTCGGTTTTTAACCAGAATAAGATCAGTCAAGTATGACACCGCGTGGACACGGGCTGGTGTCGAGACCTCAGAAAGGATCTGGTCGAGAGAAAGTATTTCTGTTGTCTTTGATGGCTGGGAGAGCGAGGTATTGTGTGTATGCGTGTGTGTGTGTGTGTGTGTGTGTGTGTGTGTGTGTGTGTGTGTGTGTGTGTGTGTGTGTGTGTGTGTGTGTGTGTGTGTGCATGGCTGCTACGGCGTCACCGCCACATTCCGTTTCCGTTCCGAACGTTTAGAACGCCCAGAACGTTGAAAACGTTCTGAATGTGAGAATCCCAGCCAACAAAAGTTCAGAAAATTGCATCAAGATAACTCGAACACCACCTATGTGAAAAAAAATGTGTGAAGAAACAGATTCGCGTGACTGTAGAAAAAAATATACGAAGTCTTACATTATAAACGTTTTGTGTTTGACAGTACAAACCCTTTAGTGTTTGAATTGAGATGATGACTGGGGAGGGGTGAATGGGGTTTGTGGGGGGGAAGTAGGAGGATGGGGGGTTATTTGTCGAGAGGGAAAGGGGGGAATATGAACCGGCGAGACAGATCACTATCGTCCAATTCACGTGTGGATAATACTTGCTGAACGTCTGACCCAATAATTGGAGGAAAGAACAAACAAACAAACAAGAAAACAAAAACACGAGGGACAAACACACGTACCTTACGTACTACCTCGTGAGCCAGAATAAAGAGGCTTAGAAACGCTAATCATTAATCTAAATGTCTTTCTCTCTCACGAAGGGGGTTGGGGGGGATGTCTTGCACTCTTGGAATGGGTATAAGGAAACTCGCCATTCTTTCTCTTGCACATAAGGAACAAAATCCTTTCCTTTCGCCCTGTACATTGTAACCATGTCACCATCTGTTGGTTCGCTGTTCTCGTTAACATGTACAGCTTTTCTCTATCCGTTTTGTCAATCTGGTTTAGCTACACTACGAGTTGAATGAAACACTTGGAAGATCCAGATTATAACTCCTTGCATGCTTGAAATGACTGACAACTTTCGTTGGAGAGATTTCCCTCCTCCTTGTCATCGTCTTTTGTTTTTCTTCTTCTTTTTTTTCACCTTCTCGTGGAGCAGAAGTCGCTACTGCTGCGGCGTGTGCGTGTGTGTGAGCGTGTGTGTGTATGTGTGTGTGTACACTCAGGGGCAAAAGTTCGCCTCGGTTCCTCCTCCTTTTGGCCATGTTCTATTCGGCCTCCAGTGGCACAAAAAAAAAAAAAAAAAAGTTTGTCTCCATGACTGTGTCGGGTCAGCCTTCAAGTTCAACCCAGCTGACAGTCAGCAGAACAGTCTACTGATGACAGCGGCCCAGGGAAAGGGTCAGACGAAATAAAGTCCCCGAGTGCACCACTGGAGACATCAGGTCCCGACGACTGAGTCCACGTCGTCCACGGCGTGACTGGT
>NC_134817.1:19916173-19926173 GCF_046742065.1 Oratosquilla oratoria | reverse complement strand
GAGGAAAATGGGGTCAAGGGGAAATAATAGGTGGGAACTCATGAATTAAGAGAAAAAAACATAGAAATGTTATATAGTTATTCATGAAAAGAAATAAAAAACAAACAATAAGTAATGAAACATATGATTCGATGTATGTGTGTGTGTGTGTGTGTGTGTGTGTGTGTGTGTGTGTGTGTGTGTGTGTGTGTGTGTGTGTGTGTGTGTGTGTATAGAAAAATAAAAACTGACCATCAAGTAACCATGACTGAGTTCTTGTGAATAAATATATTTTGGTTCTTTGTCACGCTCCGTCACAAGATGTCAATCATCATTAATGATATTTAAAATGATCGAAAAAAATCACTAGCCGTGGTATTCTTAAGAAATATTTACTTATATGAATCTTATATAAATCCTTAGAAGGAAAATATTACATAAAGAATTTTTTTTTAAGAATACGACCGTAAGAATCTTATGTTGGTATCCATAAAAAATTCTTTCCTTATATAAATCTTTCCTTTCCAAGGATTTATATAAGATTTCTATAAGGAAATATTTTTTAAAGAATACCACTGTAAGATTTCTTAAAAAAAATCTTTCCTTATATATTCACATAAGAAAATATTTTTTCTCAAGAATACCATCGTAAGAATATAACGGTGGTATTCTTAAAAAATTCTTTCCATATATAAAAGTTTTCCCTTCCAAGGATTTAAACAAGATTTACATAAGGAAAGATTTTTTTAAGAATACCGCCGTAAGAATTCTTTAAAAAATCCTTTCCTTATATAAAGCTTTCCCAATAAGATTTATATAAAGAAATATATATCTTTTAAGAATACCATCGTTAGTCTCGATGAGATATGCATCCTAGTGTCGCGTACGCATTCGCTATCTTCACCCTGAAATAAATCAACCTAAAAAAAAAAAAAAAAAAAAAAAAAATTCCTAAAAAAGAAGAAGAAGAAAAAAAAGACATACATAAAAAATAAAAGATAAAACACCATACTGCAATAACATGCATAGAACGAAAAGGGGGGATCAGAAGTATAAATATGATAAAGTCGTTTTCGTTTATATTTTCGTTCACTCGAACGCACATCAACAAATCCAAGAACTACACGACAATAAGAAACATGCACAAACAATATCTTCTACGTTTCTATGATCGATCCGAGTGAAACGCTTGATTAAGCAATGCAATCACATAGCAGCAGTGCGTAATAAGAAAAAAAACATAAAAAGTGATCAATAATAAAGATGAATATGGAAGTACCGTACACAGAGAATATACGTAGGGGGCAATAAACACTTAAACATTACCCTTTATACTAAAGTCTCCGTTTGGCCAACTAGAAAAAGGGTTGAAACATATTATAACACGACAAGTTCAATGGTGGACACATCTGATTGGCTGGTGATGGGATAACAACTCAACCACTTAGAGACATGGACATTTTTTTTTTAAAGATTTTAATTTTCTCAACTCATTCAATTAAAAATTCTCATTCATCACCAAATGAAGTATATAAACACCATGCTAAGACTTTTTTTTAAAGAAATGGGTAAATATATATATATTTTTCAAGGAATTACGAGCCACCGGCTGGGCCAGTCCCAGCTTTGCAGGGGGCTCGGCCCTAAGCCCTTATTCTATATCTACAAAATGAGATAAGATTTTTTTTTCATCTCGTTTTCACAAAGACTTAAAAATAACCAATGAAAAGATCTCACAATTTGCTTTAAAAAATTGTGTTAGTCGATGAGACAACAACCTATCTACACACTATCGGGGACACCCATCCATCCCTGAAACATGCTACATCGTAACTATCGACAACATACATTCTTCTTTGGCTATTGTTCAATATACTTCTATAAGGAATAGTTCCTTTATAATAAATACTATTTATTTTCGAGAAAACTGTATTGGTATAAGGATAGACAATAATTCCTATACTATTGGTTCATAATGAGTCCGCTAGAGCACCTCAAAGACTGACAATAACCTTGGGGAAAGAGGTCATCCACACACACAGAAAAAACTTAGATAAGGTCAAATGACACTTGACTAGATTACAGCCCAGCACATGACCCACTAGCCCTCTAGATCTAGAAAATTACGGTAGATGTGCAATATATTTATGTAAACAAATACGAACGTAAGTGCACATGTACGTACACACACACACACACACACACACACACACACACACACACACACACACACACACACACACACACACACAAACACACACACACACACACACACACACACACACACACACACAAAACACACACACACACACACAGACATACACACAAACACACACGTCACACACATGCAGAAACACACACACACACACACACACACACACACACACACACACACACACACACACACACACACACACACACACCTTACATTCTAATACTTGACCTTTGACCTATTTTCCAAGAAACTATTTTTTCTTGTTTCCTTTTCTTTTCATCCACTCATTCCACGCTGGAACATTTTATATATTTTGTTCTTCCACCTCTTCCTCTCCCTCCTACCTCTGCGTGACCTCTCTGCCCCCTCCCCCTACCTCCACCTCTCGCCTCACCCGAACACTCCCTCCAGCTGTCTGCCTCCTGTCTCCACCAGCTGTCTCTACTTTCGTCCCTATGTGTGTAATAGCACAATGAAACACACCCTGCGTGTACGCTCGTGTATACAAACGTATACACCCGTATACGCACACACGCACACACACACACACACAAACACATACACACACACATACACACACATACACACACACACACGCACACACACACACGTACACACTCACGCACGCACACACACATGCATACACACACACACACATGCACACACACGTACACACGCACACTAATACACACACGCACACTAATACACACACGCACGTACACACACACACGTACACACACGTGGGCGCACATTCCACCCGGAGGCTAAAGTTAATCTAAAAAATGAATCTCCCATTTCCTTGATTCCTTAAATTCCCCCCTCTCTCCCCCTCCCCCTTCCCCTCTCCCGCCCACCCTCCTATCTCCCCCTCTCCTTCTCGCTCTCCCCTCCCCCTTTTTCTTTCCTCTTCTCTTCTCTCTCTTCCCCTCCCCCTCTCTCTCCCCTCCCCCCTCTCTCTCCCCTTCCCTCTCTCTCTCCCCCTTCCCCCTCACTCTCCCCCTTCCCCCTTCTCTCTCTCTGTCACCCTCACCTATATTCACATACACATACATATTGATTTTTTCATTCTATAATGCAGATATATCCCTTGATGATCTTACCCACGGTCACACCTATATGATTACATGTTAGGCTCATTCCCTCCCGCTCCCAATGCACCTTTTCACAATTGAATTCTTCTTCATTTTACTATGAATGGGACCTGTCCCATCCCATCCCTGTAATGCCTTGCAGTACGAAAGGCTTGCTCAAGCCATTCTAAACCCACTTGGTCTCATTCCGAGGTTTATGACAACCCAGGCCTGACAACGGGGATCAGATCTTGTTTCCCCGAAGTCACCCCTTCTCCCCGGCTGTGACCTCTTCTCTCCGCCTGGATTCTTTTCTCTTCTTCTCTCCCCCACTCCCTCCTCCTTCCACCTTCCCCTGCCCCCCGGGGGAAGGGAGGGTAGACTCTTGTCTTCCTTTTCTCTCCCCCTGGGGAAAGGGAGTTTCTTTTCCTCCTCTCCTCCCCCTCCCACCCTCCCTCGTCCCCTGGGGAAGGATGGACTCATGTTTTCCTTTTCTCCCTTCCCCCTGGGGAAAGGGAGTCTCTTTTCTTCCTCACCTTCCCACCTCCCATCCTCTCCCCGCCCCCTGGGGAAAGGGAGTCTTTTTTCCTCCTCTCCTCCCACTCCCACCCTCCCTCGTCCCCTGGGGAAGGATGGACTCATGTCTTCCTTTTCTCCCTTCCCACTGGGGAAAGGGAGTCTCTTTTCTTCCTCACCTTCCCACCTCCCATCCCCTCCCCGCCCCCTGGGGAAAGGGAGTCTTTTTTTCCTCCTCTCCTCCCCCTCCCACCCTCCCTCGTCCCCTGGGGAAGGATGGACTCATGTCTTCCTTTTCTCCCTTCCCACTGGGGAAAGGGAGTCTCTTTTCTTCCTCACCTTCCCACCTCCCATCCCCTCCCCGCCCCCTGGGGATGAAGAACTTACCCATGGTCTCGTCCCCGTATTCGGCGAAATCGTCGTCGTGAGAGGCAAAGGAATCGGCCTCACTCTGCACGGTGGCCTGACGCCGCATCATGGCGGCCATTTGTCTGTTCGGGGGAGGAAGAAGGCCACAGGCATTAGACAGGATACGGACAGACAGACAGACGTAGACAGGTACAGAAAGAAATACAGGGAGAGGGATCCGTAGACAGACTTATATATCTTATATTTAGGCAGATAGACAGCCTGAGTGGTGTCTTGGTAATGTACAGACAGGCAGACAGACAGATATGCTGAGACTGATATCTTGGTTTTAGACAGATAGACTGACGGGTGAGATGTCACGTCACAGTGGATGCGTGATGTGTGACGTCAGAGTTGAAAGAAAACGGTGTGGGGTGGTTGGGGGATTGGCTGTGACAGCTGGAGAAGAAGGATAGAAGGAAGGACAGCTGGTCCCCACACAGGGAAGGACCTTTCTGGGTCGTTGGGGGGAAGGTTCAGGTCCTACAAGGACAGGGGGGGAGGAGGGGGGGAGTGGGGGTGAGGGACAGACGGGGGGGGGAGTGGGGGTGAGGGACAGACGGGAAGAGGGTATAGGATCCTATGGATTGAGTTGAATTTACATTTAAAATACTCATTCTGTCTATCTAATTATACTTGGCGTGAGAACAACATAACTACCAAGGAATAACTCCCCATTCAAATTAAACTGCACCATAAGCTCCGCCCACATTCTTTCCTAAGAGGGCGGAGCCTGGGTTTACCTCCAGTGAAATAGCTCAGGGTGGGTTTGGGAGGCGGGGTTTACGCTCGAAAGTGGTGGAGCGTAACGTTTGCTTCTAGGGGGGAAAGTGGAGGGGCTTATGGAGAGAGGGGGTGGAGTTTGTACGTTAAGTTAATTTGTATGGGGAGGAGTCTACACGTGTTGTGAATTGCACGTGATAAGGAAGGAGGACATTGCCTACAGGACCTTATAAGTATTACTTATGGTGAGTGGGAAAGAAATATATATATATATATATATATATATATATATATACATACATATATATATATATATATATATAAAGATAGAGAAAAAGGAGCTAGAGAAGGAGAGAGAGAGAGAGAGAAAGAAAGAAAGAGAGAGAGAGCAACACGGATGTTGTCAACTTACACGTGATGCCAAGACTTGCGGTTCTCCCTGGAGGTAAGCATGGAGGGAGTGGAAGGGAGGGAGGGAGGGAACGTTTATCAAAGAAAACACAGAAAATGGATTATCTGGGATAATGGGCAAGAACCTTCGCCGGGTGCCCTAAGGTCTCCTTGAGCCTTGGAGCGATCCCCTATACTCTAAGCGGGCCCGTGGAAATAAGAGACTCACTAATATGGCAACATTCCCACGCAATCAGCTGGAGATGTTGCCATACATGTGAGTCTTTTTTTCTCAGGCCTACTGCAAGAGAGTGTAGTATCTCGATTACAAATGTGTTTTAGTGATTTTTTGTGACTGTTTTTATATGAGAGGGTGACGTTATAGAAACGTCATAACTACGTCACAATATATATATATATACATATATATATATATATATATATATATATATATATATATATATATATATATATATATATATATATATATATATAAAACTTGCCAACCTCAAGGCACACGGCATAGGAACATGTCTGCCATCATAAAAACGAAGATATTATATACAATATATATGTATAAATTCACATGTAATACATATTCATATATATGTATGATAAGTGTCACTGGCACTGTCAGTCACATATCAGTCATATGTCAGGCACATGTTAGGCACATGTCAGTCACATGTCAGGTAAGTGTCAGGTACGTGTCAATCACATGTCAGTCACATATCAGGCACGTGTCAGTCACGTATCAGGCACGTGTCAGTCACGTATCAGGCACATGTCAGGCACGTGCCAGTCACGCCTGTCAGGCACATGTCAGGCACATGTCAGGCACGTGTCAGTCACATGTCAGGCACGTGCCAGTCACGCCTGTCAGGCACATGTCAGGCACATGTCAGGAACATGTCAGGAACATGTCAGGCACGTGTCAGGCAAACGAGTGCCAGCAATGCCGACCGCCTCTGCTCCGTGACTTGACAGCTGTGTTTCCCCTTGAAGCAGCTTCGTCTCTTTACAGCTGTTACTTGGGGACATGGAGCAATGTACAGCGTCTCAATGTTCTGTACAGAGTAGGTTGTGCGGGGGGGGGGTGAATAACATTTTCTATTAATATTGTCTGAGTCAATGTTCAAATTGTCTAGCCTTAAAGTTGAAATGCCTGACGCTTGTTCAGTGCCAAGACAGTGAACAAGCGTCTCGAATGTGTGAGTGAACAAATCAAAGAATAGATAAAATGATATTTTATTCTAATCCTCTAATGCTGATGCTGAAACTGTTTTGAACTCCAAAATATTCGACCCGATTCGTATCAAGATACTGAACAAATGAACACAAGAACAAGTTTCCAAATAAGGCTCTCAATTTGAACATCAAAAAAAAGAAAAAAAAAATCACTACTTTTGCTCCAGCCTATACAAGATACTGGTCCAGTCCTCTCCACCTGATGTGTTTGGGGGGAGGGAGGGGCACCCTCCCCTTCAGGAATCCCGAGAGCTGGCCCTCGAGGAACAAGGAGGAGCTCCCCATCTCCCTCAAATTGAACCCCAAAACCTCGCCCTTGAGGAACAAGGAGGAGCTCCCATCTCCCTCGAAATGAGCCCCTAAACCTCATCCTTGAGGAACGAGGAGGAGCTCCCATCTCCCTCGAAATGAGCCCCTAAACCTCATCCTTGAGGAACGAGGAGGAGCTCCCCATCTCCCTCAAACTGAACCCCGACACCTCGCCCTTGATGAACGAGGAAAACCCTCTCCACCTCCCCCTCGAACTTACTGTCTCTGATACTGCGCCGTGAGCTCCTCCTCGACGGCGTCCTGCGGTCCCGACTCGACGTCGATCTGGTTCTTGGCCTCCATCTTGTCCTCGACGGGCGGCGGGACGTAGCCCTCGTACAAGGCCGCCCGGAGCTCAGCTACGCGAGCCAGTCTACGGGAGGAGAACGCCATTAGGAGAGGTGGTCACAGAATTTTATTTATTTTTATTTATTTATTTATCTATATATTTACTATTTATGTGTTTACTTATGAATGTATTGTTTATCTTATGTTTATTCATCCATATATATGTTGTTTGTTTTTCATTTACTTCTTATGGTATATGTATATATTTGTTTACTTATGAACATATTGTTTATCTTATGTTTATTTATCCATGTAATTTTTTTTTAATTTACTTCTTAATTTATGTATTTATCATCTATTTACTTATCTAGAATTTGTTTGATTTATTTGTTTATTCATTTGATTTATTTATTTATTTATCTATTATCCACTTATCTGTGCTGTGTATGTATTTGTTTTACTCACTTATCTATACATCTTTTTTAACATTTATCTATTTATTATCTATTTATATATTATTTATCTATCAACTTATCTATGTATTCTATTTATTTATTACTTATTTTTGGGGTGTGAGGAAGCGGGGATTAAATGAGGATATGGTTCTTCTTCCTGAACACATGGAGAGCGCGGCATAACTCTCGTGTATTATCACGGCCTGGCGTCAGGTGATTTTATTCATTTTAAAGAAAACCAAAGAAAGATCATGTAAGGACGGAATCACGTTTCGGTCGTTCCAGCTTTATTAAGTACATGACAAAGGATTACAAAGGAGAGCGTAACGACAGGAGCCATTTTGGTCCATAACTAGGTCTGATGAGGGTAAAAAAAAAAAAAAAAAAAAAAAAAAAAAATAAAAAAAATAATAATAATAATAATAATAATAATAAATAAATAACAATAATGATAATAATAATAATAATAATAATAATAATAATAATACATAAATAAATAAATGAACAAAATAAAATAAGTAAAATAAGAATAAAATAAATAAGTAAATAAACAAAATTAATTAATAGATAACGATAAATAATAAGCAAACATAAAAATAACAATAAATCAAGATCGATAATAAACGAATAAATAACGAAAAATAAACAGATAAGTAACCCTTGATCGGGGCGTAACAAGCGAAAGGCTCCGTCCTCACATTGATTTCCTTTGGATAAACTTGTCGACAGCAAACTTTCGTTTCCACACAACTGAAAGAAACCCACTCAGTATGCAGACACTCCTCAGCCGAATAAAATCGTCCGGGTACAGTTCTGAGTCTTTGGTAACGGTCACTGAGTTAGAGGGCTTTCAGGTGACACTAAGACCCCTTTTACACTAGGCAACTAGTGACCGTCACTAGTGACGGTCACTAGTTGCCTACCATTATTTTAGATTGAGCCTTTCACACTACGTCACTGCGGTTGCCCGGTTGCGCAACAGGCTATGGCTGTTGCCCGCTCCGGTAACAAGTGACCGTCACTGGCAGTTGCCGTCACCGACCGTCTCTTTTTCTTGACCAGCAAAGCCAACAGAAGAAGCACCTCCTCCATTGATGCCATTCTTTCGACTAATGAGATGATGAGAAAGGATTCCACAACTCGGTGACAGTCACTGGTTGCTTGCAGTTGCCCGAGACTTTCACGCTAGGCAACAAGTGACCGCCACTAGTGACGGTCACTAGTTGCCTAGTGTGAAAGGGAACTAAGACCACCTGGTCCATGGGAAGGCTGAGGCGGCAGCGGCGGCAGACCTCTGATCCTTCGGGAGGCGAAGCTATCCGAGAGGCGTCAAAGGCGAGCTTGTTTTGGCCGCCAAATGTAAACAACTTCGAGAGAAGGAGGAGGAAGAGGAGGAGGAGGAGGAAGGAGGAGGAGGAGGGAGGAGGAAGAGGATGGAGAGGAGGAGGGAGAGGGTAAAAAGAGATGGTGGAGGGAGTGGGAGAAGAGGGAAGAGAGGGAGGAAAGGGAAGGAAAGGCAGGAGAAGGAGGAGGAGGAGGAGGATTGTGGAAAGAGACGCTGGAGGAAAAGGGGGAAGAGGGAAGAGAAGGAGGAAAGGGAAGGAAAGACAAAAGAGAGAAGAGGAAAGGGAAGGAAAGGCAGGAGAAGGAGGAGGAAGATGGTGGAAGGAGAGGAAGGCGGGAGAGGAAGGAGGAAGAGGGAGAGAAAAAGAGGAAAGGAGAGAAAAAAGAGAGGAAAAAGGGATAGGGAGTCGGAGAGAGGGAGTCGGGGAGAGGGAGAAAAGGGAGAGGGTGGAGTGTGGAGGAGGAGGAAGAGGGAGGAGGGAGAGGGAGGAGGGAGAGGCAGGAATGGGAGAGGGTGGAGTGTGGAGGAGGAGGAGGGAGGAGGAAGAGGGAGGAATGGGAGAGAGGGAGGAGAGGGCGGTAGCCGAGAGAAATTACACATCCCATTTGATGCATAACTAAACCCCGTTTAAGAATAAACTAAACTAAACTAAACTAAGATAAAAACAAAATATATATAACAATATAAAGTCGAATCAAATCCAATAAATGGGACAGAGAAAAGTTGGTAAACGAAACCAACCAATCACCTGCGAAGAAGAAGGAGGAAGAGGAGGAAGAGAAAGAGGAGGATGAAGAGGAGGACAAGGAGGAAGAGGAGAAAGAGGAAGAAGAGAAGGAAGAAGAAGAGGAAGAGGAAGAGGAGAAAGGGGAGGAAAAGGAAGAGGAAGAAGAGGAAGAGAAGAAAGAGGATGAGAAAGAGGAGGAGGGGGGAAAGGAAGAGGAGGAAGAGTAAGAGGAGGAAAAAGAAGAGGAGGAAGAGGAGGACGAAGAAAGAGGATGAGAAAGAGGAGGAGGGGGGAAAGGAAGAGGAGGAAGAGTAAGAGGAGGAAAAG
>NC_134817.1:19893673-19898673 GCF_046742065.1 Oratosquilla oratoria | reverse complement strand
CTCCTCCACGTCTTCTTATTATTATTCCTTCTCCTTCTCCTCGTCTTCCTCCTCCTCCCCCTCTTCTTCCTCCTCCTCCACGTATTCTTCTTCTTTCTCCTCCTTCTCCTCGTCTTCTTTTCCTCCTCCTCCTCCTCCTCCTCGTCGTTGTCTTCTTTTTCCTCCTCTTCCTTCTCCTTGTCTTCTTCTTCTTCTTCTTCCTCCTCCTCCTCCTCGTCTTCTTCTCCCTCCTCCTCCTCCTCCTACTCCTCCTCCTACCCTTCTTCCTCCTCCTTCTCCTCTTCCTTGTCGGCAATCCTGTTACCGTTACAAAGAATTACGGGGACAGGAGACCTTTAGGTCCATGGTAAGGTCAAATGACACATGAGTATATACATAAACAAATGAAAAAATATATAAATAAATCAATAATTAAATGAATATATGAATAAACAAACAAAAATAAAACTGATAAAGAAGGCATTTATTAAAAAACAAAAGAAAAGAAAATTAAATGTCTGTAATACAAAAAAAAAAAAAAAAAAGTAAATTTCCCGTTGTAGGAAATCTCTCCGAAATTCGGAAAATTTCCCAAAATTCGCAACGAAAACGTCAACCAAATCTTCCGAATTTTAGAAATTACCAACACAGAGTAAACTGTCCGTGTATCACCTCCTCGTTTAACCGACGTCGGTTAGATACCTCTCCCCCTTCCCGATCGGTGGGATGGCCTTCAATTAGCCGGACATTTCTTCCCTCGGTTAACCGAGTATTTCCTCAGTTAACCGTACATTTCTTTCCTTAGTAAACTGGACATTTTTTCTCGATTAACCGGACAATTTTTTCTCGATTAACCGAATATTTTTCCTCGGTTAACCGGACAAAATTTCCTTCGGTTTACCGGAAAAAATCCCTCGGTTAACCGGTCATCTCTTCCCTCGGTTAACCGGTGAATTCCCCTTCGGTTAACCGAACAAAATTTCCTCGGTTAACCGGATATCTCTTTCCTCGGTTAATCGAATATCTCTTTCCTCGGTGAACTGAATATCTCTTCCCTCGGTTAACCGGTGAATTCCCCTTCGGTTAACCGGACAAAATGTCCCCGGTTAACCGGATATCTCTTTCCTCGGTTAATCGAACATCTTTTTCCTTGGTTAACTGGATATCTCTTTCCTCGGTTAACCGGTCACTTCTTCCCACGGTTAACCGAAACCCTCCTTGCATCGGATAACCGGACAATTCTGTAATGACGGCGACCTCCAGGTGCGGTGGGAACGCGACCACGGCTATTATTAACCGCGACCGCGCGCGTTAACCGCGGGCTATATGAACATGTGTCTCTCTTATCGGCGGTTTAACGATGGGTTCACAATATCTGCTCCGAGCTTGTGTGTACACACGAAGACTTGGTGCCTACACACACGCACACGGAGAAGAGGACGCGTACAGTCGCCTACAACTATCCCCTTTCGTTGCGGGGGATGTGGAGTAAATACACAAACATACACATATATATACACATACACACACACATATACACACACGCACACACATACACACACACACATATATACACACATACACGCACAAACACACACACTCACATACGCACATGCATACACATATATAAACACACACACACATACACGCACACACACACACACACATACACACGCACACACATACACACACACACATATATACACACATACACGCACAAACACACACACTCACATACGCACATGCATACACATATATAAACACACACACACACACACACACGCGCACACACACACACACACACACACACACACACACACACTGCTACTTCTCAGTGTGGACCACCCGATTCTACCGATCATGTCACGCTAGAGGTGGAGAGAAAGTGGAGGAGGAGAGAAGGTGGACGATGAGGTAGGGTGGAGGAGGTGGGGTGGAAGGAGGGTGAGGTTTGTACCTAACCCACTCTTTGCCTCTTTCCTGGGTTATATTTAACCGCGTTGGCAGAATGGAAGGAGTTTATATTGACGTTCTTTAACACGCAACCTTGGCTTGATTGCCCTGTTAGTACTTGAACGAGATTAGCTTAACCTGATTGTGCCCCAAGTCACCTCCTCCCACTCCCTCGCTTCTAACTAGAACAGAATCATTTGACGTTAGCAAGAATGAAATCATATAAGACTATCTAGATTAAGAACGACTGGCATAAACTGAACCAGAATTCCTAAGACAAAAAAAAAAAGAGAGAGAGAGAGAGAGAGAGAGAGAGAGAGAGAGAGAGAGAGAGAGAGAGAGAGAGAGAGAGAGGGGGGGGGGAGCTACGCGGAGGCGCTCCGAAAGGAAAAGATGAACGAAGAAGAAGGAGAGGACCAGAAGACCCGTTCGAAGTCAAGTGCCTCCGAAGTGGATGGAGATGTCTTGAAAACATCCTTCTTCGAAAGAGTCCGAGCCATAGATATCTGGCACTTAAAAAAAAAAAAAAATCCCCCCTCTCCTTTCCCCTCCCCCTCCCCTTTCCTCTCACCCTCCCCCTTCCCCTCCCCTTCCCCTTTCCCCTCCCACTCCCTTTCCTAGATCGACAGCGATACAGCCCCATAAGCTCACATCGCGTGTGAATCAACAGGAGCACCAATAACCTTCTTCTTCCTTTACTTCGTGGACTCATCCCACGAACTCAAGATCCTGAGGCCTGGAAGAACTTCTCTTTCTCCTTCTGGAGGTGGGGTTGGGGGTTGCTGGGTGAGAAGAGACCTCCTCATTCCTCCTCTCCTCCCTACTCCTCACTTAAACTCCCCACCCCACACCGATAATATCTCCCCGCCCATATATCTCCTCTCCCTGATCATATCTTCCTCCCTCCTTTCCCCCCTCCTCCCCAACCCGATCATGTCTCCCCACCCTATACCCTCCTCCTCCCCTCCTCTCCCCTCCCTGATCATATCTCCCCCCTCCTTTCCCTCTCCCTCCCCAACCCGATCATATCTTCCCCACCTCCTCCTCTCCCTCCCCTCCCCAACTCGACCATGTCTTCCCCACCCTATATCCTCTCTCCCTCCCACCCTATATCCCCCTCCTCCCCCTCCCCTTCCCACCACTCTCGTGGCACCGTGACATCGTGAAATAATCGTCACCATCCGTCGGTCTGAGCTTAAGACTTACCCACTAATGTCTTTGTTCCTCTTTCGATATTTCATTACGGCTAAAAGATTCTTATTCCTTTGTTTCTCTTTTGATATTTCATTCTGGCTAACGAAGGAAGAAGATTTCTATTCGTCTTGTAGGAACCGCCTCTGAAACAGAGCTAAAACGAGGCCAGTCTCATGTCAGACCAACAGAACTCCATAAGTACTTACAATTATACCACAAGACATTTTGATCTGAGATGACAGGACATACGCGTCAGTGACGTCATCTGACGTCACTAAGAGACTGCGACACTCATCAGCTGACCCCAGGTTTCCATCTGCAATAGATCTACCATCTGATATCACCCACGAATGTCCGAAACCAGCTTTCTGTCTAGCACCATCTGTGGGCACGTGGATCCTCCTGTTTCCGACGCTGGTAAGCTTTTCGGTCCGGAAGAATGTCCATGGACGGTCGGGTACATGTACTCGCTAGTTCATGTTGTACGGGCGTGCGCGCACACACACCCAACCCCACCCACAAATGCACACACACACACACACACACACGCACACACACATATATATATATATATATATATATATACATATACACATACGCATACACTCGTGGCACAATGGTAGAATTCCCGCCTGCCACTACGGCGGTACGGTGTTCGAATCCCGCCCAGGGCTGAAATAAATTCAGTATCGCTGTGAGTCGTTACTCCAACTCTCGTGAGTGGGGAGTTGGTGGTGTGTGTGCTTGTAAGGTCACAGCATTACCCATAGATGGATCATATATGAGCTCCGAGCTCTCTTTCGGGAGGAAACAGCTGTCGATCACAAGTTGAACACGTGATCCAAGACCATGGTGAATCATACACACACACACACACACACACACACACATATACAAAAAATCAATGGTTTATATAGTCACGTTGATATTACAAGGGAAGCACATCATAGCGTGGAAGCAAAGATCTGCTGACTCACCCAGGATTCACGAAGAGATCTTATTGAAAAATCGGGAAAATGTAACGAAATAAGGACGAGGTGCCTCTGCCACGAATGAAATAGTCTGACGGCAGCCAGAGGTAAAGGAAAAAGTACCTACAGGCAAAGAAGGTAATAGAACGTAGAATATTCTTCATGTGGCCAATGTTCTGTTCCAATAGTTTACTTATCCAGTGGTTGTTTTGGTATATGTATACGTACATACGTACATACATACATACATTCACATACATACATGGATATACATGCGTACATGCACATACCTACTGACATTAACACATACATATATATGTGTACGCGTACGCTCAGACACACTCACACATGTATCATGTACTTGTTTATAAATATATACGTATATTATTCATCCCTGACACTTTTGTGTATATACACATGTACTGGAAGGACCCATGAGTCCTAATTAGCCCGGTGGCTGGTTTTGTGCTCTGGCGTGGCTAAGATTCTCAATCGATTTTCTCCTCAAGGAGGTGCCAAGATGAGAGGGAGGGAGGAGGGTGGAGGGGAGTGGAATATGTAGGGGATGGAATGGGTGGGAGTGGTTTCTATGCCTTTTTCTTTTTGGCTACCCCCCGTGTGAGGGGGAAAAAGCCTTTGGTATATTTATGTAGTTTTCTGGGGCGGGCTGGGGTGGGGGTCTGGGGGTCTGGGAGGCGAAGGGGGGGGGAACAGACCAAGAGAAGGGTCTAAAGGGGGCGTGGTTTGGGAGGGGAGGAGGGGGAGGGGGTGTCTGAGATGACAGGGGCATCTGTGGAGGGAGGGTGGTACGGGAGGGTGTGTGGGAGACGAAGAACGAGTCTTCGTGGACCTAAAAGAAGCATATGGTCAGGGTCCGCGATAGGGTGAGTCCCGAGGTTGGTG
>NC_134817.1:19876173-19888673 GCF_046742065.1 Oratosquilla oratoria | reverse complement strand
GTGTCTAAGTCGACGCCGAAGTCCCACCCATTGGGGTCGACATACGTGAAAGGATCTTCCGTCACGTACTCCCCGTAGAAGTCGTCCTCGACGGTAAAGGTCTCGAACTTCCTGTCCGGGTCTTCGGAATCCTCTTCCTCCTCTCCCTCCTCTTCAGGAGGTCCCGGAGGAGTAGGTGGACGGAGACGCGAGGATGGGGGTGTTCGATGTTTGTGGTGGTGGCGGTGAGGATGAGGAGGAGCGGTCGAGGACGAGGGAGGACTCGACTCAGGCGATTCATGACCTCGGCCTGTGACGTCAGGTAGAGGATCTTCTTCACTGTCGGTCCCGGGAGACGTCCTACCTTCGTCATCTCTGTCCATGGGTCCTCCTTCAGCCTCACTCCCTTCGTCAGGAGGATCGGGGGAAGCTTCATGGTCGCTCGTGTCCCCGCCGGTAGCCTGTGGGGTCATGGTAGCGAATTCGGTGATGTAGTCTTTGTCAAGCTCTCCATAGTTCTCCCAGTAGCTCTTGACGACTTCGCCCGTGTCGACGTACACGAAAGGGTCGTCGGGGTCATATTCTCTGGGGAGGTCTTCAGGGGTACCATCGTAGTCGTCAGCATCACCCGTTTTTTCAGTTACACCAAGAAGTTCTTCCTGGTCTTCTTCGCGACTTGAAGGCTTTTCGTCTTTCTCCTCCTCGCCTTCTTTCCTTCCCTCAGGTCTCCTGTAACCCTCGTCCTCCTCCTCCTCCTCTCTCCTCCTCTCGCCTTTCTTTCGAGGAACATCTTCATATTCAGGGAGACCCTCTGGGATGAGCCCGTAGTCGGCTTCGACGCTGTTATCGTAAATAAAATTGTAGTCATAGTCGTTGTCATCCTCGCTGTAGCCGGCGTCGGTGGGTTTCGGGTCTTTGTCGGGACTGCTTTCGTCCCAGTCCACCGTCTCTCCGCTCGATCTACTCTCGTTGTGTCTGTCAACTTCGTGTCCTTCAGGTTTGGCATTTTCTTCTACTTCTTTCACCTCTTCCGCCGCGTTTACGTCATGTCGTCGCTTGTCTGTAGTTTCTACGACCGTTACACCGTCCTCGACATCGAGCAAGTTCTTTAGTTGATCTTCCGTTTTCTTTTCAAGGTCTTTGAGAGTTTCTTCTTCAGTTTCCTCATGCTCCTCCTCCTCCTCTTCTTTTTCTTCTTCTAGGTCTTCTTCTTCTTCTGGGTGCTCTACTGGTGTCAAGAGAACGCTTTCTTCTTCAGTTTCCTCCTCCTCCTCCTCCTTCTCCTCCTCTTCTTCTTCTTTTTCTTCTAGTTCTTCTTCTTCTTCTGGGTGCTCTACCGGTGTCAAGAGAACGCTTTCCCAAACGGTCCCACTCGTGTCCTCGCCCTCGTCTTCATCCCCTACACTGTCCTCGACCGCAGCTAGCAGCTCCTTCTCGAGATCCCTAAAGCCTTCCACGGCGTCTTTCTCCTTCTCCTTCGCCTTCTTGGCAGCCTTCGTCTTATTGTAAAGGTCCGCCTCAAGACGCCTCAGTGTCTTTTCTGCCTCTGAGGTCGTTGGCGTTGGGGAAGGAAAAGAGAGCAACGGGGCGATCGTGAAAGGGATAAACGATAAAAGAGAGGGGAGAGAGAGAGGGAGAGTGAGAAAGAGAGAAAACTGGACGGGAGGGCGGGTGAGTGGATAGAAGGGGAAGCGGGGAGGAGTGTGGTCTCGAGAGGAACAAAAACAATGAAAAATAAAACCAACAACCACAACATCAACAACAACAACAACAACAACAAGCGACAGTATACTTTGAGTGCATAGAGTATTAAGGGGCGAGGAGCGGGGAGAGTAGATTCGAGGCTTGTGTTGGGGCTTGGGTTAGGGTTGGGATTAGGGTTAAGGTTGTAATTAAGGTTATGGCTAGGGTTGTAGATGGATATGATGATGAGGTGGTGTAGGAATGTGGCGGAATTCGGTTATAATAAGAAGTGAAATAGAAGACAAAGGATATAATTAAAAAATACTTAAGTATAGGTACATAGTTTAGTAGGTAGATAGGTAAGAAGATAGGTATGTATGTAGGTAGGTAGATAGGAAGGTAGATATGTAGTTAGGTAAATAAGTATGTAGTAGCTAGGTAGATATTTAGGTTTGAGTGTGCGTGTATGTGTGTGTGCGTGTATGTGTGTGTGTGTGTGTGTGTGTGTGTGTGTGTGTGTGTGTGTGTGTGTGTGTGTGTGTGTGTGTGTGTGTGTGTGTGTGTGTGTGTGTGTGTGTGTGTGTGTGTGTGTGTGTGTGTGTGTGTGTGTGTGTAGGAGATATATTGAGGAGTAACAGTAATGCACGAAGGAGTTCATGGAGGCAGGTGATGTAGATTAACAACGAGATTAAGACGACAAAAGGAATTTTGAGGTTTAAGCTGTGAGGAACTGCAATTTGGAGGAGCAACAAGAGAAAACGGAATTTGGAGTAACAGTAAAAAAAGCGGAGTTGGAGGAATAGGAAAATAAAAAGGAAATTAGGGGAGAAGCAAAAGAAAACGGAATTTGGAGGGGTAGCTAAAAAAAAAACGGAATTTGGAGGAATAGCGAAAGAAAACGGAATTTGGAAGAACAGCAAAAGAAAACTGAATTCGAAAGAATAGCTTAAGGAAACGAAATTTGGAGGAATAGTGAAAGAAAACGGAATTTGGAGAAGGAGCTAAAGAAAATGGAACTTGGAGGAGTAGTTTAAGAAAAAAGGAACTTGGAGGAATGGCTAAAGAAAACGGAATTTGGAGGAATAGCTTAAGGTAATGGAATTTGGAGTAGATAAAAAGAGCAGATTTTGGAGAAATAGCAAAAGTAAACAGACTTTAGAAGAAAAAGGAATTTGGAGAAGTAGCTCAAGAAAACAGAATTTGGAGGAATATCAAAAGAAAACGTATTTTTATTTTTTTGGAGGAGAAACAAATAATAAAAGAAAACAGAATGAGAGGGAAAGTTTGTGAAAGAAATATATTTGGTTCAAAAACCTTCAATTACCAAAAGTTGTTGTAATAAGGAGTTGTAAATCTACTACAGGGTTGTACAAAGCAAGTCGTACACTGTGAATCGATGAGAAAAGGTGTAAGATGGATCTGATGTCGACCTGGGAGATAGGCGAGGCGTGGTACATCAAGCTACAGGGTTTTGCAAAACTATTCTGCTGCGTTTCAGTGTGCGGTTACAGGGTGTCACAGAGGTGCAGAGGATGTGAGGTATCGAATCTAGAACAGATGGGAATCTAGGGCAAGCCACTAGATCTAAGAATATCAGTGTCTAAGTACTCAAGAATTCTGACGTTTAGTGGTTCGTTGACAGCAATATAGTGCAATTATCGGTGAGCAACCTCAGTTAAATGTAGAGTACATCACTAAGAACTGAAAAGATGTATAGTAGTTCAGGTAAGAATATAAGAACATAAGAATGAAGGAGGCTGCAAGGGACCGTAAGGCCTACACTAGGCAGTTCCGTATCAAAGAACAGGGCACGTGGATGTTTGGCATACTTTGAGGAATAAAATTTATTGCGAACGTATTATTGTTGTTGTTGTTGCTACGTTGTTGCTATTGTTGTTGTTATTGTTGTTTTTACTATTGTTGTTGTTGTTGTTATTATTGCTGTTGTTATTTATGTTGTTAATATTGTTGTTGTTGTTATTATTATTGTTTTTGCTATTGTTGCTATTCTTGTTGTTGTCATTATTATTATTATTATCATTATTATTACTATTATTATTATTATCATTGTTATTATTATTCTTGTTGTTGTTATTGTTGATATTGTTGCTGCCAAACTACCCGTGGAGCCAATAGGCCCAAAGTCCTCCAACCTTGATATGTTGTGTTCGTGTCTGTGCACTGTCTGTGAAGACATATTGATCTTGAAAACCTGAACAGGTGTAGACAGGTGTGACATCCTCTCTGAATAATCAATGTGCAGTTGCAAATCATGCATGTGTGCAGGTCATCTGTCTCTATGTAGATTATCTGCAGTAGTATAAGGCCTTGTGCAGGTGTAATTTCCTTTGCAGGTGTGTACCTATGTACAGGTAAAAGGACTTGCGCAGGTGTAATTCCCTGTGCAGGTGCGTACCTATGTAGAGGTATAAGGACTTGTGCAGGTGTAATTCCCTGTGCAGCTGCGTACCTATGTAGAGGTGTAAGGCCCTGTGCAGGTGCGTACCTATGTAGAGCTATAAGAACTTGTGCAGGTGCAATTCCCTGTGCAGGGGTGTATCTGTGTAGAGGTGTAAGGCCCTGTACAACTGTAACTTTGTGCAGGTGTGTATGTATGTAGAGGTATGAGGCCCTGTGCAGGTGTAACTTTGTGCAGGTGTGTGTGTATGTAGAAGTATAAGGCCCTGTACAGCTGTAACTTTGTGCAGGTGTGTATGTATGTATAGGTATAAGGCCCTATACAACTGTAAGTTTGTGCAGGTGTGTATATATGTAGAGGTATAAGGCCCTGTGCAGGTGTAATTTTGTGCAGGTGTGTATATATGTAGATGTATAAGGCCCTGTGCAGGTGTAACTTTGTGCAGGTGTTTATGTATATAGAGGCATGAGGCCGCCGTGTGCAGGTGTAATGACCTCTGCATGTAGGACATGTGTACATGCTGTAGAGTGCTCGGGAACTTCGCTAAATGAAAATACGTGGTAGCCTAAGTGAAGGGAAGGGAAGGGAAGGAAAAAGAAAGGAAAGGGAAGGGAAGGAAAGGAAAGGGAAGGGAAGGAAAGGAAAGGGAAGGGAGGCGAAGGACATGGAAGAGAAGGAAAAGGAAGAAAATAGATAGGCAAGAATTCGAAAGGGGGAGAGAAGGGTAAGGCAAAGGAGGATAAGGAAGGGAAGGATAGGGAGGAAAAGACAAGGAAAGAGAGATAGGAAAGAAAAGGAATGGGAAGGAAAGGAGGAAGAGGGCAAAGAAAAGTGAAGGGAAGGGAAAGGAAAAGCGAAGGGAATGGAAAGCAAGGAAAGGTAAAGAAGCCACTGAAAGGGGAAGCCAAGCATAAGGGTAAAAAGAAGGAGAGGAATACAGAGGAGGAAGAAGAGGAGGAAGAAGAAGAAGAAGAAGAAGAGGAGGAGGAGGAGGAGGAGGAGGGAGGTTTAGAAAAAGTGATAATCATAGAAATTGAGGAGAAGATACGAACTGAAGACACATATTTATGATTGTGTGTGTGTGTGTGTGTGTGTGTGTGTGTGTGTGTGTGTGTGTGTGTGTGCGTGTGCGTGCGTGTGTGTGTGAGGAGGTACAAGGTGCCTTGGTTAGGGTTAAGGCAACCATATCAAAGTTCAAAAAGATTCAGAAAGGTGGAGTGAGGGAGTTAGAGAGTAGGGACTAGGGAGTAGGGAGAAGGGAGTAGGGAGGGAGTAGGGAGTAGGGAGAAGGGAGTAAGGGAGTAGGGAGAGAAAGAATGATGAAGGAAAGGGAAGGACGGTGAGGGGAAGTCATGGGAATGGGGGGAAGGAAGAAGGGGAGGAGGGGAGGAGGGAGGTAAAAAAAGAAGAGAATGAAGGAGAGGGAAAGGAAGAGGAGGAATGGGGAGGAGGGTAAGAGGAAGGAGGGGAGGGAAAGGGAGGGGAAGGTAGTGGGTGGAAAAAGAATGGAGTTGAGGGGAGTTGAGGGGAGCAGAGGGGAGTGGAGGGTAGCAGAAGCGAGTGGAGGGATGTGGAATGGAAATGAGTGGAGAGGAGTCACTTGGGAGTGGAGGGGGAGTGGAGTGGATTGGATAGGAATGGAGGGGAGTGTGGGGGTGTCATCTGGGAGTGGAGTGGAGTGGAGGGGGAGTGGAGTGGATTGGATAGGAAGGGGGGAGTGGAGGGGTGTCATCTGGGAGTGGAGTAGCGTGGAGGGGAGGTAGATTGGATTGGATAGGAATGGAGGGGAGTGGAGGGGTGTCATCTGGGAGTGGAGTTGATTGGAGTGGAGTGGAGTGGATGGGTAGTGGAGTGGATTGGATAGGAATGGAGGGGTGTCATCTGGGAGTGGAGTGGAGTGGAAGGGGAGTGGAGTGGACTGGATAGGAATGGAGGGGAGTGGAGGGGTGTCATCTGGGAGTGAAGTGGGGTGGAGGGGGAGTGGAATGGAGTGGATAGGAATGGAGGGGAATGGAGGGGTGTCATCTGGAAGTGGAGTGGAGTGGAGGGGAAGTGGATTGGATTGGATAGGAATGGAGGGGAGTGGAGGGGTGTCATCTGGGAGGAGAGTGGAGTGAAGTGGAGGGGAAGTGGAGTGAATTGGATAGGAATGGAGGGGAGTGGAGGGGTGTCATCTGGGAGGAGAGTGGAGTGGGGGGAGTGGAGTGGAGTGGTGGAGTGGAGAGGATTGGATAGGAATGGAGGGGAGTGGAGGGGTGTCATCTGGGGGTGGAGTGGAGTGGAGTAGAGTGGAGTGGAAGATAAGAAAGCCGACCCGGGATGTGGGCCCGGGTTATAAACAGAGCGGGTTTATATTTGGAGGACTGAGTAAGTGTTATGGGCGGGGAATCTGACGCAGAGAGACGCAAACGGGGGGGAGGGGGGAGAGGTGGAGATGTATTGTACATACATACACAGATGATATTTGAGGAAGGGGAAGACAGACAGAGGGGAGGAGGAAGGCGGAAGGGGGAGTGGAGAGGGGAAGGGGGGAGGGAGGAAGGGGAGGAGAGGGAAAGGGAAGGGAAGGGAAGGGAAGAGAAGGGAGGGGAAGAGAGAAAGGGAGAGGAATGGAAGGAGGAGAAGGAAAGGGAAGAGCAGGGAGGGGAGGAGAGGGAAAGGGAGAGGAAGGGAAGGGGAGAGAGAGAATGGGAAGGGAAGGGAGGGGAGGAGAGGGAGAGGAATGGAGGGAGGAGAAGGAAAGGGAAGGGGAGGGAGGGGAGGAGAGGGAAAGGGAAGGGGAGAGAGAGAATGGGAAGGGAAGGGAGGGGAAGAGAGGAAGGGAGAGGAATGGAGGGAGAAGGAAAGGGAAGGGAAGGGAGGGGAAGGGAATGAAGGTAAAGGGAAGGAAGGGGAAAGGAATGGAGGGGAAGGGAGGGGAAACAGGGGAGGGAAAGAGGAGGGACGGGAAAGTAGCGAGGGTAAAAGGATGGGTAAAGGAAAGGGAAGGGAGGGGAAGGGAAGGGGAGGAAGGGGGTGGGAGGGGGTGGGAGAGAAAGGGGGAGGAAGGTGGAAGGAATGAGATGAGAGAGAAGGGTAGACAGAGGAAGAAAAAAGGAGAGGAGGGGAAGAGAGAGGAAGGGAAGAGAGAGGAGGGGTGGGGGAGAGGTAGAGAAGGAAGGGAAAGAGGAGAGAAGAGTAGGCGAGGGGAAGTGAGGGGAGTGGGGAGGAAAGAAGGACTGGGGAGTCCTTGGAGTGGTTGTGAGGTTGGGGTTGTGAATGACGTAGAGGTTGAGGTAGAGGTAGATGCTGAGGTTGAGTTGCAAGATTGAGTTGCGGTTTGGGTTGAGGTAGATGGTGAGGTTAGGACTGGGTTTATATATTTTGAGTTTGGGGTTACGAATAGTTTCTCCCCAAAAAAAAAAAAGAATGTCGATAATAAGGAGGAAAATGAAAGAAGGAAAGAAGAAAAAAACGAAAGAAAGGTAAGAGGGAAAACAAAGAGGAAAGAGTCAACGGAAAAGTATAAAATAAAGAGAAAATAAAAAAGAGTGAGAAAATGGAAGAAAGATGAGAGAAACGAACGAAGAAAAGGAAGACAAATGAAATACAGAAAGGAAAGAAGAAAGAGGAAAGGAAGAACCAGAAGAAGAGGAAACAAAGAAAAAAGAAAGAATGAATGACGAAAGAAAAATAATAAGAAAAAGAAGATAAAGAGGAAGAAGGAAAAGAAGCAAAAGAAAGAAAAATCTTTCCCATTGTACGTCCAATGGAGGGTCGGGTTGAGACGGGGTGGGGGTGGGGGAGAGGGGTTGGGAGAGGGGAGGGAGAGGGGGGAGGCAAGGACCAATTCAGTCTCCCCACGGGTCCTATTCAGACAGAGATTCTTTGATTCTGATATTTATCCCCATTTCTTTAACCTTGCATACATATATGTATATATATACATATATATATATATATATATATATATATATTATATATATATGTACATATATATATACATATATATACATGCACACATATATACATACATATATGTATGCATATATATATATATGCACACATATATACATACATATATGTATGCATATATATATGTATGCATACATATATATATACATATATGTATGCATATATATATATGTATGCATATATATATATATATATATGTATGCATATATATATATATATATATATATATGCATATATATACACACACACACGCACACACACACACACACACACACACACACACACACACACACACACACACACACACACACACATATATATATATATATATATATATATATATATATATATATATATATATATATATGCATATATATGAGGCTACTCCGGACGGCCACTCCAAAAGGCCACTTCGGAGGGCCACTCCGGAAGGCCTCTTCGTGTTGAATTCTAAGTCTTATGAATCTTCAAGCATACGATCTTCCCATCCCCCCTCTCCCCCTCTCTCCTCCCCTCCCCCCAACGGGGGGATGGTGAATCAATAGAGTTCGGAAGGTACCAGAGTGAGGGGGAGGGGGAGAGGGAGGGGGATGACCTATCCCAGAGAGAAGAAATTTAACTGGGCCAGCGATGAGGAAGGTTAATGACGTCACTAGGAGGGATGTGACGTCACGATGGGGGCGTGACGCCATAATGGGAAGTGATGTCATAGTGGTTAGGAATGACGTCGAGAGGTCATGGATTGACGTCAGACGCCGTCACGCGCGGCAAGAGGTTTTGTTCAGTTGGAGGTCGGGTCCCTCCCTTGAACGAGGTTTGCAAGGGTCGAGACCCCGACCCCTCGCTGAATTTGAGGGAGTTATGGGAAGGGAATGGGAAAGGAAAGGAATGGAAGTGAAGAGGGCGGGTTTGGGAATTAAAAAAAAAATAACATACAATTTTGGTGAGAGTTACCTTGTACTTGGACGGGGTTGGGAATTAAAAAAAAAAAAAAAATAGCGGGGATTACTTTGTGTTTGGGTAGGTCACGATTTTTGGATAAGAGGGCCAAACTCGAAATTTAAGGTAACGGTGTCACACATGATATTTTTTTTTAAAGAGGACCAAATTGGAAATTTAGGATAAGAGGGTCAAACTAGAAATTTTAATTAACAGGGCTAAACTCGAAATTTTGGGTAACAAGGCCAAACTCAAAATTTTGGGTATGAAGGTCAAACTCGAAATTTTTGGTGAAAGTACCAAATTCGAAGTTTTGGGTGAGAGGACCAAATTCGAGATTTTGGGTGAGAAGACAAAATTCAAAATTTTGTGTGAGAGGACAAAATTCGAAATATTGTGTAAAGGACAAAATTCGAAGTTTTGGGTGAGAGGACAAAATTCGAAGTTTTAGGTGAGGACCAAACTCGAAATTTTGGGTGAGAGGACCGAATTCGAAATTTTGGGTGAGAGGACCGAATTCGAAATTTTGGGTGAGAGGACCAAATTCGAAATTTTGGGTGAGGACCAAACTCGAAATTTTGGGTAAGAGGACCGAATTCGAAATTTTGTGTGAGAGGTCCAAACTCGAAATTTTGGGTGAGAGGACCAAATTCGAAATTTTGGGTGAGAGGACCAAATTCGGAATTTTGAGTGAGGAGACCAAACTCGAAATTTTGGAAACCATAACCAAACTGGAGATTTTGAGAAACATCAATGCGACCAATAGAGGGAAGAACCGAGAACAAACATCAATGGTACAGAAATACGTTGGAGGGAGAAAGTAGTGTGTCCATATACGAGTACACTTAGGGAGAAATGGTACCTTAATATGCTGGGAAATAGACAATACATGAGCAGACATGCGGTATCTAGATACGCTGGGATATGAGTGATATTCACATACTTTGAATGAGGCCTTTACCCAACCACGCTGGGATATAAACAACACCTCAGTACGTTAGGATACCTAGGGTACCTGAACTCGCTGGGAAATAAAGAGTACCTGGGTACATTATGGGTGTTCGTGGAACGCTGGTGATGGGTGAGGTATGGGGGAATGGGGTATGGGGTTAGGGATAAGTGAGAGGGGTGACTGGGTTAGGTTAGGTTAGGTCAGGTTGGAGTAGGGGTTATGGGGAGTGAGGTTGATGTGAGGTGGTTTTCGGTGGACTGAGAAGTGGGTATACATTTTTCATATAAGTATAATATGTAAACATTTTAGTTAATGCACAGGTTTGGGTGTAGGAACAGCAAGTAGCTGCCCTATTCCAGATGATTTGGGGAGAGAGAGAGAGAGAGAAAGAGAAAGAGAGAGAGAGAGAGATAGCACTATTGGCAATAAGTCTAACTCTAAAGCACCTAGTTCTATTTCAATATAAAAAAATAATTATATTATATGTTATATATAGAAAAAGCCCTTCTTGGAAAAATATGGGAAATTCAAGATTTTTGATTCATGATGTAGAGGCAGGCAGAGGGAGGAAGGGGAAGGACGGAATGTATGATCTGAATGAGAGTTACCTGCTGATAGGAGTTCCTCTGAGCATGGGAAGGGAGAAATTAGTCAACCAGGAGCAATACGAACTCTCATCGACTTAATAAAAAAAAAAAAAAAAAAAAAAAAAAAATGCTGCTATGGAAAAGGTCACCTCATGATATCAAAGGAGATATTAGTCAATTTTTTTCTTTCAAAAAATGTACATCACTAGATAAAATGGTAGATAGTAGAATTCATAAATTATGTAAAAATTGTTACGCAGTTTAGCTATCTAGTAAATAGTCTAGACTAGTTGGCGCTGATTCTAGGATTGTCTACAGCAGCGAGGGGAAAATTGGAGAAAAAAGAACGAAAAATATTGAAACCCTAGGCCGTAATCACAAGGGTTCCTCTAGCAAAAAACTAGCAGATTTCTACATCAGCAGGGCAGCCTAACTAGTTAAAATCTATTGTAGATAAAAAAGCGTTTAAGCTAAGCTACATATGCAGACACTCTCTCACTATTGGCTGATCACCTTCCGATCAGCTGATCTTTTGTTTACAATGATCGACTGATGTTTGTTTACATTGATCAGCTGATGTTTGTTTATATTGATCAGCTGATTTTTGTTTACACTGATCAGCTGATTACTTCTAATGGGTTGACCGATACGTTCCATAGGATGAGACTGTGACTTCAGCGCTTTCAACTGCTTTTCATAGATAAGCCAACATGTAGCGTTGGTATAGTCTAGACACACGCACGCACACGCACGCGCACGTGCGTGCACTCTCATCTACAACAAGATCTCCTCTTTGACTTAGCGTGCAAATGTATAAGTCAGAGTAAGAAAGACGTACATAAGATAAAAGTGTACTTCAGATTTGATTTAATTTCAGACACATCTTACTTGCCACACACAGACTCACGCACATTAATATACATACACACACACACGTACACACACGCACACAAACACACACACACACACACACACACACACACACACACACACACACACACACACAAAGACCCTTAGAAAAGGGTCTTCCCCTCCCAGACCTGCCTTGAGGTCAGAAACTCGACCTATTGTCTGTATCCATACATCTCGAAACACCAATGGCCCTCGGCCACTTCGGGTGGAAGAGTAGGAGGATGAGATTGAGGGTGAGGATGAGGAAAAGAAAGAGAAGGAGGAACAGGAGGAACAGGAGGAGCAGAAGGAGAGGGGGAGGAAGAAGAAAAGGAGGAGGAGAAAGAGGAGGAAGAGTAGATGAACGATGAGGATGAAGAGGATAAAGGAAAGGAAGAATAGGAAGAGGAGGAAAAGGAAGATAAGGAGGAGGGTGAAGGAAAAGGAGGAAGATGAGGAGGAAGCGGAAGAGGAGGAGGAAGAGGAGAAAGAGTAGAAGAACGATGAGGATGAAGAGGATAAAGAAAAAGTGGAAGAGGAAGAGGAGGAAAAGGAAGAGAAGGAGAAGGGGGAAGGAAAAGGAGGAAGATGAAGAGGAAGCGGAAGAGGAGGATGAGGAGGATGAAGAGGAGGATGAGGAGGATGAAGAGGAGGATGAAGACGAGGAGCTTCTGCTGAGGCCTTCAAGAGCTCGAGACAGTTTGGGAGTTCGCGGATTGGACCAAGCGCGGGAGACCTCTTGCAAGAACCTCGAACTCGTTCTTGTGCAGTTCGATGCGACGCGAGAGCCAGAGGTCGTCTATGCCATTCAGCTTGAGGGCGGCGCTACGGTCTTGGATCCGATGGGATCTCGATCGAACGAGATCATGGCCAGAATAGGGATCGCCTTTGTCTCGGCTACAAAATGAAACTGTCTAATGTCTCAAAACACACACACACACACACACACACACACACACACAAACACGCACAAACACACACACACAAATACATATAGTAATAATAATAATAATGATGATAATAAAAATAATAATAATAATAATAATAATAACGGGAATAATTAAAACTAAATGATAGATACAACATAAATGATGGT
>NC_134817.1:19868673-19871173 GCF_046742065.1 Oratosquilla oratoria | reverse complement strand
TGCGTGCGTGCGTGTGTGTGTGTGTGTGTGTGTGTGTGTGTGTGTGTGTGTGTGTGTGTGTGTGTGTGTGTGTGTGTGTGTGTGTGCGTGAATCTGTATGTCACATGATTTCCCATAGAGCTCTCATCTGTCAATCACGAGTCCAACACGTGATCCAAGATACGTGGTGAATGACACACACAAGCCTCTCTACCATTATGATTAAATATTGAGGTTAACCTTTCCCTTATACACGTGGCCCATAGGCTCTTCCTCAATCTTCCCTCAACCTCACCCTCTCCATCCCCTCACCCACCCTCGCCTCGATCTTAAATTCCCCTCAACTTATATCAACGTCTTTCACCATCACTATCATTACCACCATCACCATTACCACCCTTACCATCATTACTCCTACCACCACCACCACCACCACCACCACCACCACCACCACCACCGCCATCACCACCACCACCACCATCACTACTACCACCACCACTACCACCACCCCCGCCATCACTACCACCACTACTACCATTACCATAACCACCACTACCACCACCTCCACCACCACCAACTCCACCACCACCACCACCACCACCACCACCACCACCACCACCACCACCACCACCACCACCACCACCACCACCACCACCACCTTTTTTCATTCCTTTCTTCGAGTCTTCCTCCTCCTCCTCCCTCTTCCCCTCAATTTCCTCCTCCTCTCCTCCTCCAAGTCTCCGCCTCCTCCTTCCTCTACTCCCCTCCTCCTCCTTCTTCTTCTCTCCCCTCCTCCTTTCTTCCCATCTGCTGCTTCGCCACCTGTTTATCCGCCCGCTGGGAGCGGTTATCATTACATCGTACCTCTTCCTCTCTCTCTCTCTCTCTCTCCCTCCCTCTCTCTTCTTTTCTCGTCATCATTATCTTCCTGTTTCTTTTCCCTTTTCATTTTCTTCTTTCTTTCCTTTTATTTTCTGCACCACTGTTATTATTATCATCATTGCTATCGCCTGAATATCTAATAAATTTGTAACCGTATCACAACCAAATCCAACACCACTTCCTCTTCCTCCTCCTCCTCCTCCCTTCACCCGACCCATCCCTCCTCTTTTGTCTCTCTCTTCCTCTTCAATTCCGCCCCATCATCCTTTTCTTTAATTCCCTCCCCTCCTCCTCCCCTCTATCTCTCCCCTCCACCCTCCCTCCGTTCCTCTTCCTCCTCTTTGTTCTTCACCCTCTGCCATGTTTGCGCCTCCTCAAGTCCTTTTCTTAACCATCTTCATTAGCCCACCCTTTTCTTTCCTCCCTTCCTCCACATTCCCCTCCATCTCCACCTCCACCTATATCTCCATCTCCAACTTCACCTCTACTTCCACTTCCATCTCCACTTTTCCCGCCACCTCCACCTCCACCTATACCTCCATCTTCAACTTCACCTCTACTTCCACTTCCATCTCCACTTTTCCTTCTATCTCCACCTCCATCTATACCTCCATCTCCAACTTCACCTCTACTTCCACTTCCATCTCCACTTTTCCCTCTACTTCCACTTCCATTTCCACTTTTCCCTCTACTTCCACCTCCAATTCTACTTCTGTCACTTCCGCATCCGCCTTCATTTCTCCCTCCACTTCCACATCCTCTTCACCTTCACAGCTCTCTCCACCTCCACCTTCGTTCTCTCTCCCCACCCTAATCCCCATCACCTCTCGACGAGGTCCACCTATAGGAAGCCATCATCATCTGGAGAGCCCGATCTGCGCCGAAGAGCACTTTGAGACGACCAGAAGAATTTTCTTGAAGTGTCCGAGAGTCGGGCCGTCGAGAGTCCCCAAGAGAGTCTCTGGAGAAAGTCTGAGAGTCTCTGGAGAGAGTCTGAGAGTCTGAGAGTTCACATATCCTTTCCGCCTTCCTCCTCCCCCCTCCTCGCTCCTCCTCCTCTTCCCCTTCTTCAGACACTTTTGAAGAGGGGGAGGGAGGGCAACTTCGGCGTGAAGAGAGGGGGCGCACAAACAGTATCTTCTCGAAATAAAGAGTGAGAGATAAAGAGAGAAAGAGAGACAGAGGGAGAGTGAGAGAGAGAGAGAGAGAGAGAGAGAGAGAGAGAGAGAGAGAGAGAGAGAGAGAGAGAGAGAGAGAGAGAGAGAGAGAGAGAGAGAGGGAGAGAGAGAGAGAAAAGAACAGGAGTATAGACAAGAAATTTGTTTTTGTTGTCATTGTTATGGACTGCATTTTACCAACGCTTCTATCCTTACGGCCAATTCCGCCAGACAAAAAAAAAAAAAAAAAATAGAGAACATTTCTGGAACGCTGCTACTGTGAACTGCCTTTTCCAGTTTCCAACCCTTCCTCGCTGAGCCTAAAAATAACCTTCTCTCACTCCCCCTCCTCCTCCTCCTCCTTCAACCTCTCACTCTCCCCTACTCCTCCTCTTCCTCCTCCTTCCTCCCTCCTCCTCCTTCTATCTCCCTCCATTCTCCATCCTATCACTCCTCCTACCCCTCTTCCTCTCCCAACCTCA
>NC_134817.1:19858673-19861173 GCF_046742065.1 Oratosquilla oratoria | reverse complement strand
CTCTCTTTCTCCTGCCACTCTTTAAAGTCATTCTTTATTCTTTTCCCTCTTTTGTTTATTTTTTTTTGTATATTTTTTATGTTTGTTCTGCGTTTTTTGTTTCTCGTCTTTTTTTTTTAAATCCTTTTTTCGGACTCATTTCGCTTTTTTTTCCCCGCGTCATTTTTGGTTTACGATTTTTATTTAGTTTCGCAATTTTCTTTTTGTTTCATTTTTTTTTTTTTTTCGGTGTCTTCCTCCCCGAGTCTCCTATGTTTGGCACCTTGTCCAAATATGACGGCGAACGTCAAGAGTGTTTACGTTTAGAAAGTATTATGTTTCTGCTGACGTGTTACGTCTCTACTGACGTATTACGTCTCCGTTGACGTATTACGTCTCCGCTGACGTATTACGTTTCTGCTGACGTATTACGTCTCTTCTGACGTATTACGTCTCCGCTGACGTATTACGTTTCTGCTGACATATTACGTTTCTGCTGACGTATTACGTCTCTACTGACGTATTACGTATACACTGACATATTACGTCTCCGCTAATGTATTACGTTTCTGTTGACGTATTACGTCTCTACTGACGTATTACGTGTCTACTGACGTATTACGTCTCCATTGACGTATTACGTCTCTGCTGACATATTACGTCTCCGTTGACGTATTACGTTTCTACTGACATATTACGTCTCTACTGACGTATTAAGTCTCCGCTGACGTATTACGTTTCTGCTGACGTATTACGTCTCCGTTGACGTTTTACGTTTCTGCTGACGTATCACGTCTCTACCGACGTTTTACGTCTCTGCTGACGTATTACGTCTCCGTTGACGTATCATGTTACTGCTGACGTATTACGTCTCCGCTGACGTATTACGTCTCTATTGACATATTAAATTTTTGTTAACGTATTACGTCTCCGCTGACGTATTACGTTCCTGCTGACATATTAAATTTCTGTTGACGTATTACGTCTCTGTTGACGCATTACGTTCCTGCTAACGTATTACGTTTTTGTTGACGTATTACGTCTCTGCCGACAAAGTGCCACAGCGCTACAAGCCTTCGTAGTCCCTTTCCTTCCGAAGGTGTGTGTGTGTGTGTGGGGTGTTCCCTCTGCTGAATAAAATCGCCTGGCGACAGATGATAGGGAAGGGAAAGTACCGCATAGCACGGAAGGGAGTTAAACGATGTCTGTAAACAAATGCATTAATAAACAAACAAATAAAAATAAAAATAAACAGAAAATGAATAAATTGATAAATCTTCCCTTGTCAATGTTTTAGATAGTTGAAAATATATGAATAAATAAGTAGATAAATAAATAGATAATTATATGAATAGATATATAATCAGACAAACAAATCAATTGATAAGCCTTCCCTTGTCGAGATTCTAGATGAATGAAAATATATGAAAAAAAAGAAAAAAAAAAGAATAAAATAAATAAATAAACAAATAAATAGATGAATAAATAGATAAATGAATAAGGAGGTTCCACGTGTTTAGGTAAAACACGAATAAATGAATAATTATACAGATAAATGAGTAAATAATTAAATGAACAAATAGACAAAAACATGAATAAACACATGAATAAATATGAAGGTAAATGAGTGTGTAAATGAATCAATAAATAGACAAATAAAACCTCTCTTACCTCGCTTCCCTTTCTCCCTTCCTTACTCATTAGTCACTAATTAATAGACTGATACCTCACCCATAGTTACCCCCGTCCTCCATTCCCCCCCTTTCCCCCTTTCCCCCCACCCCTCCCCCGGGGGGTAATCAAAACTCAGACTTTTCGTCACGCATGGTTGGCCTCAATGAGACCTTCACATAGAGGCCCGAGCCTCAACGGGGCTTCATTGTTGAGGCTCGGTCCTCAACAAATCCTCAATGTTGAGGAAAAAATGAAATAAAAGTTGGATAAGGAGTGAAAATGCGTTTCCTGTAGAGGTCGGACCTCAAAAATAACTCGACCTAAAAAAAAAAAAAAGAAAAAAAGAAAAAAAAAAAAAAAATGGAAACTTGTCCTAGTCCGAAAATAAAATTTTTAACAGGTTAAATTCTCCACACCCAAGACAGACAGACAGACAGACAGACAGACAGCAGCCTCAACCCTGGCCCAGTTTCCCTCGTCCTACCTCAACCTTAACCACCGCCCTCAACATTACCTCAACATCCACCACTGTACCTGCGTTCCCCCTCATCCTACCTCCCACACCACCCCGCCCCCCTCACCCAGAATCCCCCACACAGGATACTGACTGCATGCTTGTTATGCAGTCAACACTTGAGCGGACTTTAGTGATACCCGTATGGACCAGAGGCACGTTTTTTTTTTCGTTTTTCTTTTTTGGCGGGGGGGGGGGGACATTTTCCCTCACTCAAAGAAAACTTTCGACCACATTTTTGGTATGACAAAATCCGCATGGATAGAATAGCTAGTTACTACCGATAAAATATTTGAAAAAAATCCCTCAAATCCCTACAGATAAAATGTTAGG
>NC_134817.1:19841173-19853673 GCF_046742065.1 Oratosquilla oratoria | reverse complement strand
TGAGAGGGCTGGGAGGATATGACAGCAGGAAAGAGACAGAGAGAGAGAGAGGGAGAGAGAGAGAGAGAGAGAGAGAGAGAGAGAGAGAGAGAGAGAGAGAGAGAGAGAGAGAGAGAGAGAGAGAGAGAGAGAGAGAGAGAGAGAGAGAGAGAGAGAGAAGGAAAAATAAAAAATATCTTAAAGAAAGGAGGTGGGAGGAAGGAGGAGGTTGATGGAAAGATAAGACGGAGATGTGACAAAAAAAAAGAAAAAAAAAAAAATCTTAAAGAAAGGAGGTGGGAGGAAGGAGGAGGTTGATGGAAAGATAAGACGGAGATGTGACAAAAAAAAAAAAAAAAAAAAAGTTCTATAGAACCAATTGAAATTATACCCCTAATCATTAAGATGGTAAAGCGTTAGGGCGCCTGGAGACCTTTTGGTCCATAACGAGATCGGATGCAGAGGAGGCGGAGACATGGGCGCGGAACATGGGCAAGTGACGGGCGAGATACACGAGTTAATACAAAGAAGGCGAGGAGCCTACGCCAGGAGGCGCTGAGTAGCTGTAGCCGAAGCCGTTACCTTTGCCTTATGGTGCGCTTTGGAAAGACTGCTGGGGCAGGTAGCAGTCACTGCTGGGAATTAGAGAGGAGTGCGGGATTCGAACCCAGTGCAGACAGTAGAAACGTCCTGGGGTAATTTAAGGTCAGAGTGACCATGAGACCTTTACATATATACATACACCAAAAGGTCTTTTCCACATTAATAGGGGTAGCCTATTCATATTTTTTATTTTCTTTATTATTATTATTATTATTATTATTACTATTATTATCATTATTATCATTATCATTATTATCATTATCATCATCATCATTATTATTATTATTATTATTACTATTACTATTATTATTATTTTGAGTTTCGGAACTTTAAGAACCACCCACTCACGTGGGTGTGATGGCGACCCCAACTCCATGTTTGGGGAGATATGAGAAACGCACACACATACATACACACACACACACACACACACACACACACACACACACACACACACACACACACACACACACACACACACACACGTACACACACACACACGTACACACACGTACACACACAAACACATACACATACACACATGCATACACACACACATACACACATATGTACACACACACAAATATATGCACGTACACACATATACACATGCACACACACACACACACACACACACACACACACACACACACACACACACACACACACACACACACACACACACACACACACACACACACACACACACACACACACACACACACACACACACACACACACACACACACACACACACACACACACACACACACACGTGCACACGCACAATTGTATTTCATGGTTACAGCTCATTCTCTTCGTTCTTCTCGGAGCGGCTCTCTGCGAGCGCTTTGTTTTTGTATTTTTTTGCCGATTTTTTATATGAACAATCTCGATAAATCGACCTATGAGTTAAACCAATTCACCCTCCAAATGCAAGTCAACTCTACCTCCAAATTCAATTCAACTGGCCCTCCAAATACAAGTAAGCCTCCAAATGCAAGTCAACTCGCCCTCCAAAATTCGAGTCAACTCGCCCTCCAAAAGTCGAGCCAACTCGTCCTCCAAATTCGAGCTAACACGCCCTCCAAAAGTCGAGTCAACTGACCCTCCAAATGCAAATCAACTCGCCCTCCAAAAGTCGAGTCAACTGACCCTCCAAATGCAAATCAACTCGCCCTCCAAATGCAAAAGAGGAACTTTACCTTCGGTGGCCTCGATGAGCATGATCTCGGACGGCGTCTCGAAATCGCCGTCCTTGGCGACTACTCGGACTTCGTAGGTCTTCCTCGGGTCGAGGCCTCGGATGACCTGGTAAAGGTGGTTGTTCTCGACGGGGGTGGTCCTCCACGCTTCCGCGCCCAGTGGCCTGAGGGAGAAGAGGATGAAGAGGAGATGACGGTCAGTGTTTATATATATATATATATATATATATATATATATATATATGATGGGAAGAGACTCGAAGACTTAAAGGAGATTTATGTGTGTGTGTGTGTGTGTGTGTGTGTGTGTGTGTGTGTGTGTGTGTGTGTGTGTGTGTGTGTGTGTGTGTGTGTGTGTGTGTGTGTGTGTGTGTGTGTGTGTGAGTGCAAAGATCTTCAGGACTTCAAGACGGGAAGACACAAAGATGTATATATTTTTAGATGAATATATGCATATATCGGTGTTAACTTTTCATTCAGAGAGGAGGCAGTGAGTGACTGAAATATACACTTCTGTACAGCGGCCTTCTCAACGGGAGACCATATGGCACTGACAAGACGACCTCAGACCGAAGGACAAAAGATCTCACCTGTACTCGACGTAGAACTCGGACCCAGAGTGCTGTTCTGGATCCGGGCGCCACCGGATTTGGAAGTCCACGCCTTGGCCTCTGTCGGCGGCATCGATGTCCCCGTCGCCATCGGCGTCAGCCCTCTCGACGTCATCGCCGTCGACGTCACCGTCACCGTCCTGGTCGCCCACGTCCTTGATGTCAACGTCCCCGTCGCCGTCTTGGTCCCCGGCCACGACGTCGTCGTGGTCGACGTCGCCGTCGCCATCGATGTCCGCCACGGCCATGTCCTTCTCGTCGACGTCGCCGTCGCCGTCTGTGTCGAGAACGTCGTCCCTGTCGATGTCGCCGTCGCCGTCCGTGTCCTTGAGGATCACCTTCCGGTTGGCCCGGTCCGCGGCGTCGATATCGCCGTCACCGTCCCTGTCGGAGGCCACGACGTCGGCTCTGTCGATGTCACCGTCGCCGTCCCAGTCGAGGATATCCGCGCCGTCAATGTCGCCGTCGCCGTCCCAGTCGGCTGCGGCGATGTCGTCTCGATCGACGTCTCCGTCGTTGTCGATGTCCGCGGCGTCCCTGTCGTCGTTGTCGATGTCACCGTCCTTGTCCAAGTCGGTGACGTCGCCGGCGTCGACGTCACCGTCTCTGTCGCTGTCCCAGAGGATCATGTTCTCCCCGTCGTCGTCAGAGGCATCGATGTCGCCGTCGCCATCCTTGTCGGCGAGCAGGACGTCGTCGGAGTCGACGTCACCATCGCCGTCCTCGTCTCCGATGTCGATGATGTCAATGTCGCCGTCGCCGTCTCTGTCGCCCGCCCGGATGTCGTCTTTATCGACGTCGCCGTCTTTGTCGATATCTGCAATAGTGATGTCATCAGCGTCGACGTCGCCGTCGCCGTCCACGTCGAGGACATCGTCCTCGTCGATGTCTCCGTCGTCGTCGGTGTCCTTGATGAAGACGTTCCTGAGGCGGTAGTCGTCCTTGTCTACGTCTCCGTCACCGTCGCGGTCCGCCGTCTCGATGTCGTCCTCGTCGAGGAGCCCGTCGCCGTCGACGTCCTGGAAGTCATTCATGTCAATGTCGCCGTCGCCGTCCTTGTCCGCTCGCTTCAGGTCGTCCTCGTCCACGTCCCCGTCATCGTCTAAGTCAGCGGCTTTCACGTCTTCCTCGTCAACGTCGCCGTCGCCGTCGGCGTCGAGGACATCGTCCTCGTCCACGTCACCGTCTTGGTCCGTGTCGCCCAGGAAGACCCGCCGGTTCCTGAAGTCGTGGATGTCGACGTCGCCGTCGCCGTCACGGTCCGTCACCGACAGGTCGTCGCCGTCGATTCGCCCATCATTATCCATGTCCGTGATATCGGCCGCGTCCACGTCGCCGTCGCCGTCGATGTCGGCCATGATCAGGTCGTCCTGGTCGATATCACCGTCGTTGTCGACGTCTGCGGCGTCAAAGTCCTCCTTGTCCACGTCGCCGTCGCCGTCCATGTCCGTCAGGTCCTCGGCGTCGAAGTCGCCGTCTCCGTCTCGGTCCTCGATCAAGGTGCTCTCCTCGTCGTCATCGGTCGAGTCGATGTCTCCGTCGCCGTCCTCGTCGGCCTTGAGGACGTCGTCGCCGTCGATGTCGCCGTCGCCGTCTTCGTCGCCAATATCGGCTGCGTCGATGTCCCCGTCCCCGTCTCGGTCAGCAGCCTTGATGTCATCCTCGTCGACGTCGCCGTCGTTGTCTATGTCAGCGATGTTATGGTCCTCCTCGTCGATGTCTCCGTCACCGTCCGTGTCGAGGACGTCGTCCTTGTCGACGTCGCCGTCGCCGTCCGTGTCCATGAGGAACGTGTGCCGGAAGCGGAAGTCCTCCTTGTCGATGTCACCGTCGCCGTCGCGGTCTCGGACTTCGAGGTCGTCGCCGTCGATGCGTCCGTCACCGTCGAGGTCAACCACGTCAGCGGCGTCGATGTCCCCGTCGCCGTCGAGGTCAGCAGCCTTGAGGTCGTCCTCGTCAACGTCGCCGTCGTTGTCGACGTCGGCGGCTCTGATGTCATCCTCGTCGACATCGCCATCACCGTCCGTATCAATGACGTCATATATATCGATGTCGCCATCACCATCTTGGTCCTCGAGTAGAGTATCTTCTTCGTCGTCGTCGGCGGCGTCGATATCTCCGTCCTCGTCTTCGTCAGCGGCGATGACATCATCTCCATCGAAGTCGCCGTCGCCATCCTCATCGCCGATGTCATCTCTGTCGACGTCGCCATCTCCGTCACGATCGGCGGCGGCAACGTCATCCTCGTCGACGTCGCCGTCGTTATCGATGTCGGCCACGGCGATGTCCTTTTCGTCGACGTCGCCGTCGCCATCGGTATCTAGGACGTCGTTTTCGTCGATGTCGCCGTCGCCGTCCGTGTCGCCGACGATGGTGTAGCGGTGCTTGGTGTCCTTTTCGTCCACATCTCCGTCGCCGTCCCGGTCGACGGCAGGGCCATCGTCCTCGTCCGCCAGATCGTCGTCACCTTCGTCAGCGTCGTCCTCGACGACGCTGTAACTAAAGATGGGGACCACAGGAATCATCGGTTCAATGGTTTCGGTCTCCATGTCCACGGAGGTCCTGGAGGAAGAAATAGAAAACATGAGGACGACTTCAACTTCGAGGTGGACCTTGACATTTAGAGATCCTCATTATAAAGAACTATCGATATCTGACCTCGATGACGGTTGATGACCCTAAACGGCCTCGGACTGCAACCTAAATAGCAACTGGACAGTGAGGAAGAACTCGGGGGACATTGGACCCCAAGGGGTACTTGTGTAGGACTTGTACCATGATGAGGGTTTGGATCTCAAGGATGAATAGGTCCTCGAGGAGGACATAGGGCCTCGAGGAGAACATGGGACTTGAGGAAGAGGTCCGAACAATACTAAGACTCACAGGAAATTGTTATATTGTTGAACGAACACAGACATTATTTCTGGAAAGTCTTTTAGTAAAGACTCCCCTAAGAGCCTCGATTTCTTTGATACATTTTCTAATCTGAGCGAAGGGGAAGGGAGGAAACAAGGGCGCAAGCTGGTGAGGTCTTCAGACTCTCCTTGATATAACCTCGACAAAGGTAAAGGTGTAGTCACACCGGTCTATTTTACCTCCAGCTTCCGATTAATCGGAGGTACCGCTCACCTCCAGCTTCCGATTAATCGGAGGTACCACCCACCTCCATCACTTTTCCGCCGTATAATCACTATGTCAAACTATTTTGTTTTCTCAACAATTTACATAGAATGTCATTTGATATACTGGAAGGAAATTATTTTCCTTCGGCCTGTCAGATTCCTTCCCAAAAGTTGCGGGCTCCATATCTGCCATAATAGTTGGAGGAAAAATAGTCCAGCGTGATAACGCCTTAATTCTTTAAAACCTGACGTTGAGGGCGAGTTCTGAGTTTTATTGTACTTAACGCCGAGCGCTTCTATCAACTAGATTAAAACTATTTCGATTAACACTTCCAATGTCGAATTGAGTGGTTAAGTAGGACTTCTGTTAAATCCATCATGAAAGGCTTTCCACCTGAACGAAACGTATAGTTTACGATCAGTCTATAATCCCAGTTACGATCTATGAACTCTACAGAACTGACGAAGGTGATGGAGGCAAAGCTGAAAAGTGCACAGAGGACCTCCTACACTCATACATGGGTCACTCCTGAAGAAGACGAGAATCCTGACTCACCCTTCGCCTTCACCAGCGGCAGTCATTGCCCGGACGGTCACCCGATACTTGGAATCGGCCTCGAGGTTGCCGAGTTTGACCATCCGGTAATCTGGGTCGACATCGCCCTGGTACTCGTGCTCAGTTCCCGGGTCTTCTTCGCCGCCCAGGAGCTGGTGGACGACCGTGTAGCCGTCGATAATGCCGTTCGGCTCCTCTGGCTCGTCCCACTCAACCATGAAGCTGTCGGAGCTCAGAAGGTGGACCTTGAGGTTGGAGACTGGGCCGGAAACTGGTGGAAGAGAGGGTCGAGTTTGACCGGTTATTTTAATTTATTTCTACTTCATTTAGCTGTTCATTTGTGTTGTTTATTTTTTGCGTGTGAGCATATATGTGTTTGTTTGTTTGTGTGCATGTACGTGTGTGTATGTGTGTATGTGGGCTTTCTATTTGCATCTGTTATAAATCATCTTATACGTATTCATTCATTACAAATATCTTATCACAGAGAACTGTCTTACTTCTTTGCTCTCTCCTTCAATTTTTCAGTTGAAATTTACTCACTCTCTCACACATTCCCTTTCACTCACTCTCTTCCTGTCTCTCTCTATCCCTCTCTCTCTCACACACTCCCTTCCACTCACTCTCTTTCTTTCTCTCCCTCCCTCCATCTCTCGGTCTCTCTCTCACACACAGACAAAAAAGAATCCTTCGTCGCGAGGTCCTGAGGTTTTCGACTTACGTCCTTCGGGAGTCCTGAAGTTGATGGTTTCGCTGTAGGGACCCAGGTGGGCCGTGTTCATGACCCGGACGCGGGCCTTGTACTCGCTGAAGGGCTTCAGGTCCGTTAGTCGCACTCGACCCTTGATCTCCGTGACGATAATCTCCTCGTCTTCGTCGGCCTCGCGGTCGTCGTCGTCCTCGTCAGCAGTCCAGACATCGACCTTGAAGCAAATGACATTGTTAGAGAGAGAGAGAGAGAGAGAGAGAGAGAGAGAGAGAGAGAGAGAGAGAGAGAGAGAGAGAGAGAGAGAGAGAGAGAGAGAGAGATAGGGGGAGAGAGAGAGAGAGAGATAGGGAGAGAGAGAGAGAGAGAGAGAGAGAGAGAGAGAGAGAGAGAGAGAGAGAGAGAGAGAGAGAGAGAGAGAGAGAGAGAGAGAGAGAGAGAGGGTGAGAGTACATCTGGGCTGGTAACCTATGTATATATATATATATATATATATATATATATATATGCTAATATAACGAAGCAGAGCGCTTTCGTATATTACATCTTCAGTGCACTGAAGATGTAATATACGAAAGCGCTCTGCTTCGTTAGTTTCTTTTTCCAAGTGGTCTACTTTGCATATATACATATATATATATATATATATATATATATATATATGTATATATATATATAGCCTCTCTTTGAAATGTTTTGATAAAAGCAATACACTTGTAATCAAAAAATTTTTTGGGGGGATAATCAAAGAATGCTTTATAACCTTAAAATATATCTAAATATCGATAAGTACAAACAATGATAAAGAACTTGTTTCCTCGACTTACGTACTTCTGTCCTGTCTATTTCCACTAATTTCGTACTTCTGTTCTATTTCCACTACTTGCGTACTTCTGTCATGTCTATTTCCACAACTTACGTACTTCTGTTCTGTCTATTTACCCGAAATAAGGACTTCTGCTCCCGAAATATACAATATATATATATATATATATATATATATATATATATATATATATATTTATATAAATATATATGTATATATATAGCATATATATATTTATATATATATATATATATATATATATATATTTATATATATATATATATATATATATATATATATGTGTGTGTGTGTGTGTGTGTTTGATTGAATACGACAGCATTCTGGAAGTTGTTGATTTTCTTTCTTGTGTTTTCTATTTTTCTAATTATATTCTTCCCTTCGATAGGGTGGGCATAAACCAATTCCTTATAATTCTCCATTTTATTACACGACGTTTCGTCTCTAAAAAGACATCTTCTGGTATTTCTGTTTTTAAAGATACAATAAATATTTATGATACTACAAGTTTGAATTACATTAATGGTTGGACACCATTAATGTAATTCAAACTTGTAGTATCATAAATATTTATTGTATCTTTAAAAACAGAAATACCAGAAGATGTCTTTTTAGAGACGAAACGTCGTGTAATAAAATGGAGAATTATAAGGAATTGGTTTATGCCCACCCTATCCAAGGGAAGAATATAATTAGAAAAATAGAAAACACAAGAAAGAAAATTAACAACTTCCAGAATGCTGTCGTATTCAATCAAACATGTTTAAAAGAGAACCTGCTACCAAAATACACACACACACACACACACACACACACACACATATATATATATATATATATATATATATATATGTTTCATTAAAAGTGATAGACAATTCAGCATACTGAATTTTCTTAAGGATATTCTCCTTATTACGCAAGATAGACTTATTCTCTCTTGCATGACGTGAGATGATTTCTCCATAGGAGGTCATCTGGAGAAATCATCTCACATCTTGCAAGAGAGAATAAGTCTATCTTTCGTAATAAGGAGAGTATCCTTAAGAAAATTCAGCATGCTGAATTGTCTATCACTTTTAATGAAACATGTTTGAGAGAAGACCTTCTGCCCATATATACCCTTAATATATATATATATATATATATATATATATATACATATATATATATATATATATATATATATATATATATATATATATATATGTGTATATTAGTGTATCCAGGAAGAATGATTTCTTGTTGACAGACGAGATTAAATAATATTGCTGTTTCTGCATTGTTTATCTTTTTGTTGAGAATTTCTATTTCTCTTGCTAGTTTACGGTTTTGGACTGTTAGTTTGCCGAGTAGCTGTCCGTATGAGGTTGCAACGTTTCGGTCTTCTCTGTAGACCATCTTCAGGCTAATTGTTTGGGTGGGTGTGTGTGTGATGTTTATATACTATTTTATTTCTGATTGTTTGGGTGGTGTCGTGTGAAGCGATCATCCTGATTGGCTGCTGCGTAGTCATTAGGAATCACTGGGAGAGGTGAGGTCAGATCCGCTTGTGGGGTGGGAGAATCTGGAGGTCTATACTATGTATGTTCATGGTTGGTTTTAATTCTGCTATATAAATTCTTTCAATAAATGCTAATCTGCGGGAGTCTCTTTCTCTGTCTATTATTACTGTTCCTTCTTCTAAGTTTTGACGGGTGAGGGAAGTATTATGTTTGGTGTTATAGTGATTCTTTATGGATCCATGTTGTAGGTGGCAGGTCAAACGTCTTGTAAGTTTAGTCCTCGTCATTCCAATGTATGTTTGAGACCCACAGTTCTCAATGGTACAGTTATGTTGGTAAATGACGTGATTATCTTGTAAAGACGATGGCGATTTGGGAGGGCGGTTTCTCAGTAAAAGTTGTGACGTCTTTCGGGTCTTGTAGTATATGGTCAGTGATATTTTGTCTTCTGGGTCAGTGGGCTTGACGTGTTTTGTAATTATGTCCTTAATGACTTTTTCATCTGTCTTATATTCTGATGACATGTAATTTCTGTAATATATATTTATGTTTTCTTGTTTTTGTGTGGTAGGTTTGTTAGAATACCAGTTGTTGATGGCCCGTTTTGTTGCTTCGTTAACAGTAATAATAGACAGTAATAATAGACAGTAATAATAGACAGAGAAAGAGACTCCCGCAGATTAGCATTTATTGAAGCAATTTATATAGCAGAATTAAAACCAACCATGAACATACATAGTATAGACCTCCAGATTCTCCCATCCCACAAGCGGACCTGACCTCACCTCTCCCAGTGATTCCTGATGACTACGCAGCAGCCAATCAGGAAGATCGCCTCATACGACACCACCCAAACAATCAGAAATATAATAGTATATAAACATCACACACACACACACCCAAACAATTAGCCTGAAGATGGTCTACAGAGAAGACCGAAACGTTGCAACCTCATACGGACAGCTACTCAGCAAACTATCAGTCCAACACCGTAAATTAGCAAGAGAAATTGAAGTTCTTAACAAAAAGATAAATAATGCAGAAACAGCAATATTATTCAATCTTGTCTGTCAACAAGAATATATATATATGTATATATATATATATATATATATATACATATATATGCATGTATATATTATAATAATGATAATTACATAAGGGGAGGATGAGTATAAGACTGTCGTACCTTGTAACCCTTCATAACTCCCCTGACGGAAGTTAGATCGATGGGCGACCAGGTGAGGACGGCCGTGGTTGCGTCGATAACATCGATGTCGACATCTTCAGGAGCTTCCAGAGGCTCTGTTGGGATGTAGTAGGCGTTAGTGTCAGGTAGTGATCATGCAGGCGATCAGGGTAATAGACAGAGCTTGGTTTTATTGATTAGATATGGAATGATGGGAAATGATAGAACAAAGAAAACTTGGGAGAAGTTTGTAGGAGAAGTGTGGCAAAGGTCAGCACGGACTTACGTGTCATTGAAAATGTCGGGGAGAGATTTTATTTGCCAACGAATTTTAAATAGATATATAATGAGTTGACAGTTCTGATGGTGATGATGGTGGTGGTGATGATGATGATGATGATGATGATGATGATGATGATGATGATGATGATGATGATGACGACGACGACGACGATGCCATTCATGGGGATGACAATAATGATAATGATGATATTTATATTATGATGATATTGGTGAAGTTTTTTAATACGGCAAATATGTGTGGAGGAGATTTTCTGTGCGTGCGTGCGTGTGTGTGTATGTGTGCAGTATGTATGTATGTATGTATGCGTGGGTGTATGCGTATGTGCATGGGGGGAGGAGCGTATGGGCAGGAGGGAGTCTGAGTGTATGAATAAAGGGAGTGTATTAAGTTGGGAGTAACATATGTTTGGGGAGTATATTATATGCGGGGAAGTGTAATATGCGTGTATGTGGAAGAGTGGATCATGCCGGGTGGAGTGTACAGAGTGTTTCATAAGGAGACGTCACATTTCAAAGCATTACATCTCAATGATCGAACTCATGAAATCCTACGTTTAACATTCCGTTTGGGGTTGAAAACGTTTACAACCAACGTTTGCAGATCAGAATACTCTACGTCTTTTTGAAACACCCTGTGTTAAGTAGGTGTGAGGAAGTAGTTAAGCAGGCCCCACATGACCAATATCATTGCGCAATATTCCGTATTGTACAAAATCTTGACGGTGTAAGGATGGTATTGAAGAGCACGTGTTTGATCTGTACATTTGATGTCTTCAATATATTGTCATTCTTCTACACCATCCATACATCGTCAATAATATTGTACAATACGGAATATTGCGCAATAATGCTGATTGTGTAGGGCCCGCTTTAAGATGGCGGCGCACTAGGCGTTTCTCCCTAGCATGCTACTTGCTTTTGCTATTTCGTTTGAACAGAAACGACTTTGGGTAAGATTTTTTGTTTTTCAAGTTTCCAAAATGTCAAATTACTCTTGGCTCATATAGTGAGAAACTGAGTGACGAACTAAGAGATGTTAAACCTAGAATACGAATGTTAGACACATTGTTGTCTAGATGTTCTCACGGAAGTCTAGAACATTGTAACCGAAGTCGTTTCTACTCAAACCAAGTAGCATGCTAGTCTAGTGTGCCGTCACCTTAAAGCCTCGTTTACACGGGGCAAGTTGAGAGGCAAGTCAAGCGTACAAGTTACTTGAACTGAAGAGGAAATCGAGCATATGTTCACACAGGCCAAGTCAGAGACAAGTGGCCTGCGTGAACATGTACTTGCTCGCTTTTCCTCTCTCCAGTTCAAGTAACTTGCACACTTGACTTGCCTCTCAACTTGCCCCTTATAAACGAGGCTGGGAGCGACAGGGTGCATAGTACCGTCCTCTCCGGTGTAGCCAAAGACGCTATCCGCTCCAGGGCTGACGCCGTGCTCGTTCTGGGCCTCGACGCGGACTTCGAAGTGGACGTAGGCCGGCTGGTCCTCGAGAACTAGCTCCGTCTGAGGAGGACATAAGAGGAGAAGAGACTTAGATCGATTCGAAGTCGTGTACAATTTCTATCAAAATGGCAGTCGCCGACGAAATGATCAGAATACATACATACATATACCAAAGGTTTTTTTCCACCTTACGCGGGAGGTAGCCAAAAACAAAGGCATAGAAACCACTCCCACCCATTCTATCCCCTACATACTCCACTTCCCTCCCTCTTATCTTGGCACCTCCTGGATGACGGGTCATCCCTGCATCTTGTCCACTGCCCTGGGTCAGAAGCAGTGTCGCAAGACACAGCGCATCCACAGTAATTTATCAAAATAAACAAAGAATTACAAAGGATTACAAAGGAGAAGCATGCCGACAGGAGACC
>NC_134817.1:19813673-19836173 GCF_046742065.1 Oratosquilla oratoria | reverse complement strand
GAAGTGAGTTCGGTCGCAATATTGTGACCCCAACGACGACCAATATTCCAAAATCAAGAAGAAGAAGAAGAATTCCCTCTCTCTCTCTCTGTCTCTCTCTTTTTTTTTTAATAATAATCGTCAAGGATATGGGCACCACCTGGTTCATTTTCAAGATCAATTCAATTTTTTCTAAAACCATGGCCTGCGAAGTCCAAAGAGTTAATTTTTGTTTTACATCAAGAAGAAACGAATGAAATAGACATTGAGGCTGTGAGGGACACAACTCGAAGAGCCAACAACATTGCAAACGAAACGGGTCTTCCAGCCAAGCGAGTCCGTTGTTGTCTGTCGAGTTCGACAGTGATCTTCAGACACTAAGTTTATCACTAAGTCTGATGGACACTAGATCTAGACCGTCCACTCGGACAAGTCGCATTCACGTCAGAGACATAAATCTGACATTCTAGTTTAATCCACTAGAAAGAGGCGCTCGCCACGGACAAGTCTCCTAAGCACTACCGAATCTAGGAACACGGATCTAGATGCGAAAGTAGGGGGGGGCGGTTAGTACATTAAGTGACAAATGTACACAAAATAAGTACATTTGGCTAAAACTGTACACAAAATTGAGGAACGGCGGAATAGCAAAAGCTCATGATTTTTTAAGCTTCTTCACTGGCAACACCAACACCATCACCATCATCATCACCATCATCACCATCTAGGGGTATTATGTTACGTCCACGGGGATAGGCATTTAAGGCAACAGACATACATCGGTACAAGTCCTGAAATATCTTATCTATGTGTGATATGTGTAGGATTATGCTTGTGTGTTAACGACTACTTTACATGCGTTGATGCTTGTGAGGGGGCGTAAGTACACAAAAGTATTTTATAAAAAATATGATAAAAACTTCTAAACACCTGGAAAATAAAACACACTCAGGCTTAAGATATACACAAATCTATTCCAGCGAGGCATGCTTATATACATATATACACATAGATGCTTCATATCAATCAAAAATTGAAAAAGGAAAAAAGAAGCACGCTGATTCAATGCACATTAGCAGCTTCAGGCTGGTCCTCGGAGCGATCTGGACACTCAAATCCTACTCATGATTGGATAGAAACATTTACACTGTCCGGATTTAACACTCGATCATAACCCAGATTTCCCCCAGAAACTCTTGGAACTCCTCGTAACCCTTCCAGAACTTCCCGGAGCTTACCAGACTCTCGATCTAGGAGTCACGCGCATCACCCGGAATCCCCCAGAAACTCTTGGAACTTCTCGGAACCCTTCCAGAACTTCCCGAAGCTTACCAGAACCCATCCGGAACACCCATAGAAACCTGAAACCTCCCAAAATCGCCCGGAACTCCACTGCAACCTCCTGAAACCCATTGGAACCCTTCCAAGACCTCTCGGAACCTCCGGAACACCCACGGAATCCTTCCGGAACCTCCCCAAATCTCCCGGACACCCTCTACAGCCTCCCAGAACTCTCCTGGAACTTTCCGGACATCCTCTCCTGACTCTCCCAGAAGCCCCAGAACTCCCTCAGAACCTCCGACATTCTCCCGGAACCTCCCAAATCTCCCGGACATTCTCTAGAACCTCCCTAATTCCTTTGGTACCCTCCGGACATCCTCTCCTGACCCTACCGGAAGCCCCAGAACCCCCTCAAAACATTCGACATCATCCCGAAACCTTCCTGAATTCCTCTGGGATCCCCCACCCGGAACCTCCCCAAATCTCTCTGACATTCTCTAGAACCTCCCGGAACTCCCCTAGAACCCTCCGGACATCCTCTCATGACTCTCCCAGAAGCTCCAGGACCCCCTCAGAACATCCGACACCCTCCCGGAACCTCCCAAATCTCCCGAACATTCTCTAGAATCTCCCGGAACTCTCCTGGAACCCTCCGAACATCCTCTGCTGACTCTCCCAGAAGCCCCAGAACCCTCTCAGAACATCCGACACCCTCCCGGAACCTCACGGAATTCCTCTGGGATCCCCCCAACCCGGAACTACCCTGATCCTCCAGTGGAACCCTTACAGCACTGAGTTACACTTGGAAGTTGCTCTTGATGATACCAAGCAGCTTCATTCAGCTGATGATCGAAGGCAATCTAGACTAAAAGAGTGAGACTCATTATGTCTCATTTCACACCAGGAAGTCCCTCTGGTGAATAAAATCAACTGGCGTCACTCACAACAAAACTGGCGAATAATGCTTCCGTATCAAATATATTGGACCCACAATAAAGATTATTATAATATGTAATAATGATATAAGAACCCAACACTCATATCACCGACCCATGAAAATATAAATAAATAAATGTCGCAGTACAACAGGACTGCTCTGAAGTCTTTGTGAGTTGCGAAAGCCTATCCTGTGGCCAACTCCGGCGACAACACACAATGCCAAAAGATGCTAACGTCTACCGTACAACACCGACAACTAAGACAAGCCATGCACTCGAAAGAAAGGTCATTGTCAGCCATTAGGAAAAACAAAAGATAAAAAATAACAACAACATAGATGACAGCAGAGGGGGGGAGGTATACCCCGCCGGTCTCCCACCTACCCTCCCGTCCCCTCGCTCCGCCTCCCCCTTTGTGTGGGTGGAGGGTCGGCGAGTACCAGGGGTTGGTTAGGTGGTAAGTGATGGCCGTACTTACCACGTAGGTCGCTTGCATGTTGCGGGTCTTTCCACGGATCCGGGTTAGCCACGAAGGGGAGGAACAGGTGAGGAAGGAGAAGAACAAGGTCGAGAAGAACAAGGTCGAGAAGAACAAGGGGAGAAGAACAAGGTCGAGAAGAACAAGGTCGAGAAGAACAAGGGGAGAAGAACAAGGGGAGAAGAACAAGGGGAGAAGAACAAGCAAAGAGAAGAACAGGTTCAGGAAAAGAACAAGGTCAGGAAAAGAACAAGGGGGAAGAATGAAGAAGAAGAAGGAGGAGGAGGTCGAGAAGAACAAAGAGAGAAGAAAAAGGAGAGTAGAACAAGGAGAAGAGAACAAAGGAGAAAAACAAGGTCAGGAAAACAAACAAGGCGAGGAAAAGCAAGAGGAAAGAATGAGGAAGGACAAGAACAAGGAAGAAGAGAAGAATGAAGAAGAACAAGGTAGGAGTAGAGGAATGAGGTTGGAGAAGAATAAGAAAGGAGAAGAACAAGGTCAAGAAGAACAAAGGGGAGATGAACAAGGAAGGGAAAGAACAAGGTGGAGGAGAACAAAGTTAAGGTGGGCAAGGTGGAGAAGAATAAAGAACATAAAGAAGAACGTGAAGAATAACAAGGAAGGAAAAGAACAAGGCAAAGGAGAACAAGATGGAGAACAAGATGGAGGAGAACAAGGTGAAGGAGAAAAAGAGGGAGGAAAACAATATGGAAGAGGAAAAGAGAAGAAGATGAAGAACAAGGTGGGGATGTATGTGTGTGTGTGTGTGTGTGTGTGTGTGTGTGTGTGTGTGTGTGAGATAGAGAGAGAGAGAGAGAGAGAGAGAGAGAGAGAGAGAGAGAGAGAGAGAGAGAGAGAGAGAGAGAGAGAGAGAGAGAGAGAGAGAGAGAGAGACGAAAAGAGAGTGAGATAAATGAATGTAAGTTGCGGAGTGAATGAGATAAAAAGAGAAACAAAGAAGAAGACATGAGAGACAGAGACAGATGGGGATTAAAGAGAGCAAAAAGAGAAATAAAGAGAAGTATAGGGACAGGGGATGGGTAAGGCGGGGATGGTTAGAGAGAGAGAGGTGGAGTGGGAAGGGAACAAGAATTGATAAGCACAACAAAAATGGAAAAGGTGAAAAGTGGGTCGAGGAATGGGAGGAAGAGGAGGAAGAGGAGGAGGAGGAAGAAGAGGAATGGGAGGAGGAGGAGGAAGAGGAGGAGGAAGAGGAGGAGGAGGAGGAGGAGGAGGAGGAGGAAGAGGAGGAGGAGGGGAATGAGATGAAGAGTGAATAGAAAAAGAGAGACGAGCGAGGAGGAAGGATGGGAGAATGAGGAAGAGGAGGGAAATGGGAAGAAGAGAAATTAAAGAGAAAGAGAATACAGAGAGAAAAAAGAGACAAAGAATAAAAAGCGAGAGACAATAAAGAGAGTGAGAATAAAGAGCGAGAAAGAATAAAGAGAGAGAATAAAGAGAGACAGAGGAAAGAGAAAAAGAGAATAAAGAGCGATAGACAATAGAGAGAGAGAGAGAGAGAGAGAGAGAGAGAGAGAGAGAGAATAAAAGGGAGAATAAAGAGAGAGAATAAAGAGAAAGATAATAAAGAGCGAAAGAGAATAAGGAAAAAGGAGAGAGAATAAGAAGAAAGAGAAAATAAAGAGCGAGAGAATAGAGAGAGAGAGAGAGAGAGAGAGAGAGAGAGAGAGAGAGAGAGAGAGAGAGAGAGAGAGAGAGAGAGAGAGAGAGAGAGAGAGAGAGAGAGAGAGAGAATTAAAAAGAGAGGGAATAAAGAGAGAGGATAAAGAGAGAGAGAATAAAGAGAGAGATAATAAAGAGGGAAAAAGTTGAACGTAAAGGTGGTTACGAAAAACACGAATAGACGGAGTAGGATGACAAAATAATTGAAAAGAAGTATCAAGAGAAGAAACAACAAAAATGAGATTATAGGAATGCATAAGATTGAAGGAATAGAGTAAGACGGGACAGCATAAAACATTTGTCGAGAAATAGATTGATAAAAGAAATGAAGAACAAAAAATGAATAAAGGGAGAAGAAGCAAGACCAAGAACGGGAATGAGGAGGAGGAGGAAGAGAAGGAGGAAGAGGAGGAGGAAAATGGAGGAGGAAGAGGAAGAGGAGGAGGAAGAGGAGAGGGAAGAGGAGAGGGAAGTGGAGGAAGAAGAGGAGGAAGAAAAAGAGGAAGAGAAGATGGAAGAGGATGAGAAAGAGGAAGAGGAAGAGAAGGAGAACGAGGATATGGAAGAGGAGAAGGAAGAGGAGAAGGAAGTGGAGGAAGAAGAGGAAGAGGAGATGGAAGAGGATGAGGATTTCAGAAATGGAGGTAAAAGAGAAAGAGGAGAAGGAGGAGGAAGAACAAGAGGAGGAATAGGAGGAGGAAGAAGAAGAAGAATGTGCAACATTTCAGAATTGGAGGTAAGGGGGAGAGAAGAGGAGGAAGAGGAGGAGGAGGAGAAGGAAGAGGGGGAGGATGAGTAGGAGAAGGAGGAAGAGGGGGAGGAGAAGAGGGAGGAGGATGTGGAGGAAGAATGGGGGAGTAGAGGTAGGAAGAGATGGGATAGGGACACCGGCACAAAGTTCCCAGCATAGGGAAAAGGGAAATGGGAGATGGAAGGAAGATAAAAGGAAGACCGAGATGGTAAGGGAAGAGAGGGAGAAGGGAAGAGAAGAAGGAAGAGGCAAAGGAAGAGGTAGACGATGAGGAGGTAGGAAGGAAAGAGGAAGAGAAGGAAAAGAGGATTAAAAAGAGGAAGGAGTAGAAAAAGAGAGCAAGAGAAAAAGGAGGAGGAGGAGGAGGAAGAGGTAGACGATGAGGAGGTAGAAAGGAAGGAAGAGAAAGAAAAGAGGATGGAAAAGAGGAAGGAGTAGAAAAAGAGTAAAAGAGAAAGAGGAGGAGGAGGAGGAGGAGGAGGGAGACGATGAGGGGGTGTAAAGGAAAGGAGAGAAGGAAAAGAAGAAGAAAGAGTAGAAAAAGAGCAAAAGAGAAAGAGGAGGAGGAGGAAGAGGTAGACGATGAGGGGGTGGAAAGGAAAGAAGAGAAGGAAAAGAAGATGGAAAAGAGGAAGAGTAGAAAAAGAGCAAAAGAACAAGAGAAAGAGGAGGAAGAGGAGGGGGAGGAGTTAAACAAGAAGGTGGAGGTGAGAGGAGGTGAGAGGAGGTGAGAGGATCGCCGTGAGCAGCAGCAGGGAAATACACAAAGAAAACGTGTTGGAGTGAGAAAACGGTAGAAAAGAAAACGAAAGAATGATCAATTACAGACGAGAAGAAAACGGGAAGCCGACAGGCCCCGCCCCAGGTGAAAAGGGGGCGGGGTCGCGAGCGTACGATTTCGGGTGAAAAAGCGACGAAATGAAATGAAATGTGAGGAGACACAGATGGAAAAAGTGGGATAAAAATGATGACGAGCGAAGGCAAAAGAGAAAATAAGGAAATGTAATTAAAAATAAATGTAAAAGAATATGAAGTAGAGTGAAATTCAATTTTGTGAACACAGGAAATGGGAAATACGAAATGAAATGAAACAGGACGAAATGTAAATAAAAGAAATAGCGACATGAAACGAATTATGAAGGGGGAGGAGAAGGCAAGGAAGAAAATAACGAAATGTAGAGAGACAAAAAAAAAAAAAAAAAGAAAAAAAAAAAAAAAAAAAAAGTGAACAGATGAGGTGGGCGGTACGATTGAACAAAGAGTTCAGTATGATTGAACACATGAACAGGATGTTTGAATAACAATAACCAATACAATCGGTGTACGTGAACACAGATGAGGGATAAAATGAACACATGAACAGATCAATAGAACATTTGAATAACATATGTGGGTGATAACAAGCGGCGTGATTGTGAACAAAGGTAAGGACAAAATGAACACACGAACAATAAGAACCGGTCAATAGAACATTTGAATAACATATGTGGGTGATAACAAGCGGTGTGATCGTGAACAAGGGTAAGAAAAAAATGAACACATGAACAATGAGAACCGATCAATAGAACACGTGCACAAAGAGAAAATGTTCACATTTGAACAAAGAAAGTGCAAAGAGGGAAGGTGAACAACAAGAACGTTCGAGCAGCGAGTTCAAATGAACAGGCAATAACATTAGGGTGAACAGGGTGAGGTCCAGGGTGAACAAAGAGAAAGGATAAAGGGCGTAGGATAACAAGAGGACAAAGAGAGATGTTCAATTGAACAAGAGGACAAAGAGGGTGATTTGAGCACCATAGATGTATAATGTAAAAAAAGAGGAAATTCAATTGAACAAAAGAAAAAAAATTGAACAACAGGACATATAGGAGGATAACAAGAGGACAAAGAGGGAAATTCGGTTGAACAAGAGGACAAAGAGGGAAATTCGGTTGAACAAGAGGACAAAGAGGGAAATTCGGTTGAACAAGAAGACAAAGAGGAAAGGTGATTTGAACACCATATATGTATAATGCCAAAAAAGAGGAAATTCAGTTGAACAAGACAAAATACGGTCAATTGAACAAGAGGACAAAATAAATTCAATTAAACAAGAGGACAATGAGGAAACGTCGTGTAGGCACCATTGAATGATCAAGTCAACAAAATGTTAATTTCAATTGAACAAGAGGACAATGAGGCAAGTTGATGTGATCAAAGAGGAAATGAACAGGAAGACAAGGAGGAAAGATCAAGTGAACAAAGAGTTAAAATGAAGAGGAAAACGAAGAGGAATGTTCAAAGGAACAAAGAGGAGGGTCAAGTGAACAAAAAAAAATAAAGTTAATAGGATGAACAGGAAGTCATTGATAAATGACCAATATGAAACACGTGATGGTAGTAGTAGTAGTAGTAGTAGTAGTAGTAGTAGTAGTAGTAGTAATAGTAGTAGTAGTAGTAGGAGGAGGAGGAGGAGGAGGAGGAGAGAGGAGGAGGATCAAGAGTAAGAGGAAATGAAGGAAGAGGGATAGGAAGAGGAAGAGAAAGAGGGTGACAATGACGAGGAAGAAGAAGAGGAAGAAGAAGGGGGGAAGGAGGAGGAGTGAGAGTAGGAGGAAAAGAAAGAAGAGGAATAGGAGGAGGAAGAGAAAGAGTGTGACGATGACGAGGAAAAAAAGGAAGAAGAAGAGGAGGAGGAGGAGTGAGAGTAGGAGGAAAAGAAAGAAGAGGAATAGGAAGAGGAAGAGAAAGAGGGTGACGATGACGAGGAAGAAGAGGAAGAAGAGGAAGAAGAAGAGGAAGAGGAAGAGGAGGAATATGAGGAGGAGGAGAAAGAGGAGTAAGAGTAGGAGGAAAAGAAAGAAGAGGAATAGGAAGAGGAAGAGAAAGAGGGCAATGATGACGAGGAAGAAGAAAAAGAAGAAGAGGAGAAGGAGGAGGAGGAAGATGAGGAGGAGGAGGTGGAGGAGGAGGACGAGATTGAAGAATTTAGATTCATAATTCCACGACAGAAGCATCCAATAACGTTTTTCGTGCATGGAGTTGGGGAGAACAGAAAAGAAAATGGAAATGGGTTAGGTTAGGAGGAAAATTCACAGAAAACGGGTGATGAGAGAAAACGGAAAGAGGTTAGGATGAGAAAAAAACCCACAGAAAACGGGTGATGAAAGAAAACAGAAAGGGGTTAGGGTGAAAAAAAATCACAGAAAACGGGTGATGAAAGAAAACAGAGACGGGTTTGGTTGACAAAAAATGCACAGAAAACGGGATGTGAAAGACAACAGAAAGAAGATAGGTTGAGAGAAAAATGCACAGAAAACGGGCGATGAAAGAAAACAGAACATGGTTTGGTTGACAAAAAATACACAGAAAACGGGCGATGAAAGAAAACGGAAAAGAGGTTAGGATAAGAATAAAATATACAGAAAACGGTTAACGTTCCCCCCAGCGTTTGAAAAGGAGGGAAATCAATGAAAAGAATTTTTTTGGGGGGAGGGGGCAAACGGAAGAGGGGGAGGGGGCGTTTTGTGACATTGGGGGTTAATATGGGGGGAGTGTGGGGGGATATTGAACAAAAAGAGAAAATATTCAAGTACAGAGAAGATGACAAGAGAAGTAGATAGAAATAATGAATAATATGAGAAGAATTTAATGCATGATAAAGATAAAGAACGAAATAGAAGACGATATTAGGACGACCACGAGAGAAATAGAGGCAACAATAAATAAATAGATAAATTAGAAAACAATGAAAAAATAAAAATGATATAAAATTGATTTCCAGTGGTTGTCGTTTTGTAAGAAGTTATTGTGGACGTGAAGGAGATTAAGAAGGAGATTAAGAAGGAGATTAAGAAGGAGATGGAGAAGAGGAAAACAAGATAAGAAGAATTAAATTAATAATGAAAAATATATAAAATAGCGTAAGAAAAAACGAATAGATTATTGAATATCGGAGATTGAAAATTTAACGAAGAGAAGTGAATGACAATTAGAGAGATTAAAGAGATTAAAGAATAAAAAGGAAAAAGAGAAAAGATGAGGAGTGGAGAGGAGGTAAAGAGGAAGAAGAAAGAGGAGCAAGAAGAAGAAGAGGAAGAAGAAGAGAGAAGAGGTAGAGAGGGGAAGCAGAGGGAAGGAGAGAGGTGAGGAGAAAAAGAGGAGCAAAGAAAAAAGGAGTTAATTAAGAGGAGGAAGAGGAGGAAGAGGGGGAAGAAGAGGAGGAGGAGGAGGAGGAGGAGGAGGAGAAAGGGAGAATAAACAGGAAGAGAGTTCAAGGTTAGTCAAGTTAGGAGGGAGTGGGAGGGAGTGGGAGGGAATGGGAGGGAGGGAGTGGGAGGGAGGGAGGGTTGTTTTCGCGTCACGACAGGGTAAGGGAGGGAAGGGGGAGGGGAGGGGAGGGGGAAGGGAGGGAAGGAAAGTGAAAGGGAGGGAAGGGGAGAGAAGGGAAGGGAGGGAAGGGAGAGAAGGGAAGGGAGGGAAAGGGAGGGAAGGGAAGGAGAAGGGGAGGGGAAAGGAGGGAAGAGGAGTGGAGGGGAGGGAAGGGAAGGGAAAGCGAGGAGAGAGAAGGGGAGGGGAGGGAAGGGAAGGGAAAGCGAGGAGAGAGAAGGGGAGGGGAGGGAAGAGGGAAAGCAAGGGAAAGGGAGGGGAGAGAAGGGGAGGGAAGGGAAAGGAAGGGAAGGGGAGGGAAGAGGGAAGGGGGAAGGGAAAGGGAGGGGAGGGAAGAGAAGAAAAGGGAAGGGAAGTGGAGGGGAGGGAAGAGGGAAGGGGAAAGGGAAAGGGAGGGGAGGGAAGCGAAGAAAAGGGAAGGAAAGGGAAGGGAAGGGGAGGGAAGAGAAGGGGAGGGAAGGTAAGGGAAGGGAAGGGAAGGGGAGAGAAGGGGAAGGAAGGGGAGGGGAGGGGAGGGGAGGGGAGGGAAGAGAAGGGAAGGGAAAGGAAGGGGAGGGAAGGGAAGGGAAGGGGAGGGGAGAGAAGGGGAAGGAAGGGGAGGGGAGGGGAGGGGAGGGAAGAAAAGGGAAGGGAAAGGAAGGGGAGGGAAGTGGAAGGAAGGGAAGGGGAGGGGAGGGAATACTGTTGTCAGGTCAGGTAGGTCCAGGATGTTGTTGTTATATTCCCTTTCCATACAACAGCTGAATGAAATCATCTGGCGACACGCGGGTGCCAACTGCAGGTTGTACAGGTTGTAGAAGGATTAGCTAAGCTGGTTTTGGCACCGGAACGGGTTGTGGATATTTGGCTTTTAACCTTTCATTCTTACTGTCGCCAGGTGATTTTATTCAAGCAGGAGGAGGAGGAGGAAGAGGAGGAGGAAGAGGAGGAGGAGGAGGAGGAGGAAGAGGAGGAGATATTATGTATGTGTTGTATAACTCCATACGGTTAAACCTGATAGAGAGAGATCTTGGGGGGGTCTCAGTCCGGGGACCGAGTACCAGCCTACCGGAACTGCACCTCCAGATGAAGGTGAGGACGTCGACGAGTTTTGAAGAAAACGGGTGGTCGGGAGGGAGATGATTTTTCCTGACGTCCCTCTGGCAGGGAGTTGTCCTTTGCCCCAGGGGTTGTGAAAGAGGTTGTGAAAGGTGTGGGGGGAGGTTGTGAAAGGTGGGGGAGGTTGTGAAAGGTGGGGGAGGTTGTGAAAGGTGTGGGGGGAGGTTGTGAAAGGTGGGGGGAAGTTGTGAAAGGTGTGGGGGAGGTTGTGAAAGGCGTGGGGGGAGGTTGTGAAAGGTGTGGGGAGGTTGTGAAAGGGTGCCTGGGGTTGTTGGCAGGAGAGGGGTTGCGTGGAGGTTGTGGAAAGGGGTTGTGACCTTTTGAGTCATTTCAGGTTGTTTACCCATAAGGAAAGGAAAGGAGGGAGGGAGGGGGAAGGAGGAAGGGAGGAGGAAGGGGGAGGAAAGGGGGAAGGAAGAGAACGGGGAGTGATGGAAGGTGGGAAGGAGGGAAGGTGGGAAGGAGGGAAGGAGGGAAGGAGGAAAGGGGAATGGTTGAGGAAAAGGAGAGGGGAGGGAGGGAGGGAGGGAGAGAGGGAGGGAGGAAGGGAGGGAGGGAGAGAGAGGGAGGGAAGGAAGGAGGAAGAGGGAATGATTGAGGGAAGGGGAAAGGGAAATGACCGGAAGGGAGGGAGGGAAGAAGAGAAGGGAGGAGGAGGAGGAGGAGGAGGAAGGGAAGGGGGGGAGGGAGGGAGGAGAGAGGGAGGAGGAAGGGAGGGAGGGAGGAAGGGAAGGAAGGAGGAAGGAGGAAGGGAGGAGGGAGGGGAGAGGGAAGGGAGGAGAGTTGGAGGGAGAGGGAGAGGAAATGACTGAGGGGAAAGGAGGGGATATAGAGAAGGGAGGGTCGAGAGAGAGAAGAGAGAAGAGAGAATGGAAGGGAGGGAGAAAGAGAGTGATAGAGAGAGAGGAAGGGAAGGAAGGAGAAGGAGAGGAATAGAGAAAGAAGAGAGGAAGGAAGGGAGAGAGGAGGGAGTAGAATAAAGAGGGAGGGAGGGACAAAGAGAGAATAGAGGAAGGAAGGGAGGGAAAAAGAGAGTGATAGGAAGGGAGAAACAGATAAGAGAGGAAGAGAGGTGGGAAGACAGGAGTACGGAAAGTGTTGGAAACAGGGCAGGAGAGAGTAAGAGGGGAAAGAGAGAGGGGGAAGAGAGAGGGGAAAGAGAGAGGGGAAAGAGAGGGAAAAGAGAGAGGGGAAAGAGAGAGGGGAAAAGGGGTGAGGGAGAAAACGAGAGTAGAGCGAAGCGAATAGAGAGAAGAGAGGAGGGGAGAGGAGAAGGAATGGGAGGGGAATGTGGGAGGAGGTGGGGTGAAGTGGGGTTTGGGTGAGGTGGGGGTGCGATTGGGTGAGATGGGGTAAGAATGGGTGGGCTGGGGTGAGACGGGGTGAGGTAGGGTGAGGCGGGGCTGGCTGGAATGAGGTGGGAAAGGGTGGGGTGAGGTGGGGTAAAAATGGGTGAGGTGGGGTGAGGTGGGGTGAGGCGGGGTGAGGTGGGGTGACGCTAAATAGAGGAGAGGAGCAAGGAAAGGAGGAGGAGGTTCGCTTTTTCACAGCCGAAAATTCACCAGCTCTTCTATACTTGACGGCAGGAGGAGGAAGAAGAAGAAGAAGAGGATGAGGATGAGGAGGAGGAGGAGGAGGAGGAGGAGAAAGGGAGGAGGATGAGGATGAGGAGAAGGGGAGAAGGAGGAGGAGGAGGAGGAGGAGGAGAAAGGGAGGAGGATGAGGATGAGGAGAAGGGGAGGAGGAGTAAGAGAGAGAGGAGGAGAAAGTGATAGAAGAAGAAAGGGGAAGGGAAGGGAAGGGAAGGGAATGGAAAGAGGTCAAGGGAAGGGAAAGAGGTCAAGGGAAGGGGGGAAAAGAGAAAGGGGAAGGGAAGTGAAGGGAAGGGAAAGAGAAGGTCGAGGAAAGGGAAGGGAAGGGAAGGGAAGGGAGAAAGAAGGGAACAAAGGTCTTACAGCAACTGGGCCTCCCTGGGGTGGGGTGGGGGTTGAGGGTTGAGACCAAAAAGAGGTAAAAGAGGAAAAAAAAGAGGACCAAGGGGGGGAGGAGGAGGAGGAGGAAGAGGAGGAGGAGGAGGAGGAGGAGGAGGAGGAGGAGGAAGGATAGGATGGTTGTGCTTTAGGGGTGCTGGGGTAGGGGGTAGGGGGTAGGGGGTAGGGGTCTAGGGGGTGGGGCTGGTACTAAAAAGAGGACCATGGGAAGGAGAGGGTGGTTGTGCTTCAGGGGTGCTGGGGAGTGGGTGGGGGTCGGGATGGGGGTGATGTGGGGGGGATACTTGGGGGGGGAAGGGGTGTGGGGGGATTGGGTATTGCATTCTATATACTCTTAGTCATAAGTTAGTGGTGAAGCATTTTAGTGGTTTATTGTATGAGACCATATCAACTGCACCTACGACTAAACTGCCTTCTTTGTCGCCAAATCCAAAAAAACAAACGAATGAATGAAAGAAAAGGTCAAGGTCTTTGGGGTGAGGGGGAGGGGGGAAGTGGAATATTAAGGGTCGAGGTAGATATACATATGTGTGTATACACACACACACACACAAACATATATATATATTATATATATATATATATATTATATATGTGATATACATACACGTTTGTATGCATGTATGTTTACATGTATACATACGTAGATATATGTATATATAGCACTGATATACAGTATGTGCATATGCATACATATGGTTACTTGGTTGCATATGTTGACATGTAGATATATTTCTTCACATATGTATTATGTGTACATATGCTGTAACATATATGAGCATATTCATATATATGATAATTTATATGCAGCATACATATATATACATATATATATGTATATCATTACATACATATATCTATCATGATACATATGTACTTGAGAGAAAAAACATATACATACATGTTCGGATATAATAGACGAAGATTTACACAAAATCGTATAATAATTATCACACAGATTACGATGAAGAAATTGAAAGAGTAGATTGAATTATTACAAGAATAATTTTTAAATTTTCCAAACCATCATGACTGATTTAGAAGAAAGTCTATAATGATCAAAATACGAAGAAAAATCTAAAAAAAAAAAAAAAAAAAAAAAATAACACTGGCCAAAAGCTAAGGGTTTAGAATGAAGAAAAGGAGTTTATTAATGCGGTTTATAGTGCAATAAAACACAATATAAAAATATTTCATTCAACTAGTAAGTATTGTGACTTGGTTTAAAAAAAGGGGAATTTTCATGTGTAACAAATGGATGGTAGACTAACATTAAAAATAATTAAAAGATCCTAATTATACATTTTTTTCTATGGTAAAAATATGGACTTTATAAAAAACTATCTACTATATAATTAAGAATGATAGAAATAATATAAAATAACGTTTAGATTTACTAAGTTTTTGTAATAAAAATTATGTTAGATTGTGTTTGTTACTTCTGTGGTTGAAAGTGGTTACATAAATGGACGAAACCAAAAGAAAAAGGGAAAATTCTGTGATCATGTTGGCTATATCCTGTGTATAACTACCTTATTGTCATTGACTGTCACCCTTTTTCAAATTTCTTCGTTTTCATGATGAAATGACATTAACCTAAGGTTAGCTTGGGGCTAAGTTCGAATCCTGATAAATTAAAACTACTCTCTACCTTATTGTCATTCATTATCACTTTTTTTTTCTCCAAATTTCTTCGTTTTCATAAATCAAAACTACTCTCTTCGCAATTCACAGAGCGAATCTCACCACATCCAATCCGATGGAGCAGATAGAATGTGGTCAGGAACATTTTCGAATGTTTCCTCGTGGTCTTGGTGACTGACTGACTGACATGTCAGTCAATTCAGTCAATCAGACCAGCGATTTTTTTTTTTTTTTTTTTTTTTTTTTGAAAGTTAAGACTGGCAGCACAGTAGATGGGAAGGAAGTGGAGGAGGAAGGGGAGAGATAGGAGAAGGCGAGGGACAGTGGAAGACCAGGTTACGAGAATGGTCATGTACCGAATTAAGTTAACAATCAAGTTAACTAAACGACAATCTAGGACATCATCATCTTCCTCGTCAATGTAAAAAAAAGTTAAAAAAAAAAAAAAAATGGTTGGTTAAATTAGTTGAGACACACTCAAGTCCTCTGTGGAGTGTGTACCAGAAGGTTTTCCTTCTTATAGAAGGGGTTGCCGATTCAAAGAAGGCAACCACATCAATACATCCACTCACCCACATCTGCACTGAACGTGGGGGGGGGGAGTGAGTGATGAACATTTATTTACTCACGAACACATGCATTCTAGATTGAGCTTTCTAGTGTTCAACTCATCAGCTCAGCTGAACTTTGTCACCATGAGCAATAAGGGGACATACTAGTCAAGTGTTTAGACTCTTAGAGACACAAGATAGTTTTAACACTTTCCTTGATTGGGGCAATCTGCCTATTCATTGTTTAAGGGATGGTGTGTCTTGGAGTAACATAAAAAGTACTTTTAAGTAATGTTGGTGGATATCGTATTAAATTTGACTTAAGTAAGGAATACTGCACTAGAAGAGTTTAATAGATCCACGAAGAAGATCTTAGACTCCTCATTTTTATTTGTTTTATGTGGAAGGGTATGTTCCACATAGCTTAGGATGTGGATCGAGTGAAGCATAATGATGATTATTTTCTTTATGACACTATGGTCCATGACCATTCTCGCGGAAAAAAAAGAAAAAAAAAACACGGACAGATCAACACTATCAAGACAAGTGCAAATGAAGATAGAAATGATCAGTCAGAGGCGAAATAAATTTCCAAACACGTTCATTGACAACCACGTTGAATGACATGATAACCACAGGGCGGTCACGTGACAATGTACACGAAAACACATGACAATTACATGACAAGTCACAGGACGGAGACATGACAAAGAGATGAGCACAAACAAACATGGGTTGTGGGGGGGAGAAGGGGTGGGTTAAATGTGGTTATTCACACGTTAGCCTGTTCTTATTGGGGGGGGAGGGGAATGGGGGGGAACCCATATTCCCCCTCCCGCCGCTCTCGGACCCTGAACACGAGCAAGAGAACGGTTGGCCCTGTTTTATGGAACTCTGTTTCATAGGCGTCCTACTTTCGACGAAGGGTCCCTCCTCCTACTTACATGATAGTAGTTCTCGCTAGGTGGAATCTTGATCTCCACATCTTCCCAATCCTCTGGGTGGAGTTGGGTCACGTACTGGATGGTGTAGCCCTCCAGAGGGGAGTTGTTGTCCCCTGTGGAGGCCCAGTGGACGTACGCCTTCCGGGCTTCGCACTCCACCTCCTCCAGCTTTGGTGGGTTGGGCACGTCTGCGGTGAGGGGGAAGGGGAGAGTGAGAACGTGAGCGGAGTTGAGTGTGAGGCGATGGGGAGGATTCATTCCAATTCACTGGTGACCTCCTCCTCTTCCCTATATTCCTTTTCCTCCTCTTCCTTCTCCTCTTTCTGACTTTTTCTCTTCCTCTTCCTCATACTCCTCTTCCCTATATTCCTAGTCCTCCTCTTCCTTCTCCTCCTATTTCTCTCCTTCGGACTTTTTCTCTTCCTCTTCCTCGTCCTCATACTCCTCTCCCCTGTATTCCTTTTCCTCCTCTTCCTTCTCCTCCTGTTTCTCTCCTCCTGACTTTTTCTCTTCCTCTTCCTCGTCCTCATACTCCTCTTCCCTATATTCCTTTTCCTCCTCTTCCTTCTCCTCCTATTTCTCTCCTTCGGACTTTTTCTCTTCCTCTTCCTCGTCCTCATACTCCTCTCTAATCCTTGTCCTCCTCTTCCTTCTCCTCCTGTTTCTCTCCTGACTCTTTCTCTTCCTCCTCCTCGTCCTCGTCCTCTTACTCCTCTTCATCTATTCCTTTTCCTCCTCTTCCTTCTCCTCCTGTTTCTCTCCTGACTCTTTCTCTTCCTCCTCCTCGTCCTCGTCCTCTTACTCCTCTTCATCTATTCCTTTTCCTCCTCTTCCTTCTCCTCCTATTACTCTCCTTCTGACTCTTTCTCTTCCTCCTCCTCCTCGTACTCTTGTTCCTCATCTCTGTATTCTCTTTCCTCTTTCTTCTCTTCTTAATCCTCTCCTTCCGACGCTTTCTCCTCCTCCTCTTCCTCGTCTTCATACTCCTCTTCCCTCTATTCCTCCTTCTCCTCCTCCTCCTCCTCCTATTTCTCTCCTTCTGATTCTTTCTCTTCCTCCTCTTCCTCGTCCTCTTATTCCTCCTCTATTCTCTTTCCTCTTCCTTCTCCTCTTAATCCTCTCCTTTCGACGCTTTCTCCTCTTCCTCCTCGTCCTCTTCCTTCTCCTCCTATTCCTCTCCTTCCACTTCTTTCTCTTCAGCCTCTTCCTCGTCCTTCTCTTCGTCCTCCTCCTTCTCCTCCTATTCCTCTCCTTCTAATTCTTTCTCCTTATCCTCCTCGTTCTCTTCCTCCTCCCTCTATTCCTTTTCCTCTACCTTCTCCTCCTAATCCTCTCCTTCCGCCTCTTTATATTCATCCTCTTCCTCGTCCTCCTCTTTCTTCTCCTCCTTCTCCTCATCTTATTCCTCATCACTCTGTCCCCTACCACTGCTTATTCCTTCTCTCCCTTTGTGTTCCTCCACCCTCTATCCCTTATCCCCCTGTCTCCCTTACCCCCTATCCCTCTACCCACTATCCCCCTTACCACCTATCCCCCTACTCCTATCCCCTATTCCCCTAATCCCTTACCCCTATCCCCCTACCCCCTATCTCCCCTACCCACTATCCCCCCTATCCCATTACTCCTATCCCCCTACCCAGTATCCCCCCTACCCTCTATCTCCCCCCCTCCTTACCCTCGACCAATAGAATGGCATTGCTGCGGTCTCCATCGAGATCTGTCTTGGCGACACACGTGTAGACTCCAGAGTCGCTGCCCCGGACGTCGTGTATGGTCAGCTCCCAGTCGTCGCCGTCCCTGTCCTCGTCGTCGTTGTCGCCGTCGCCATCGTCGTCGTCGTTGTGGTCGAGATCGTTGCTGCCTGCGTGGGGACCAAATGGTCGCGTAGGGAAAAGTGGTGGGAAGAGTGTAATTATGATAAAAAAATTAATTCGTTTATTTTTTTCTTATGTCGTAAATGTATACTATACTTGCGGACACGCAAACCTGACCTAGAATATATCACAATAACACAAACTTAATTCTTATTGTTGTTGTATTAATGAAAACTTATTTACAGAAATTCGCGGTCATTACAAGGGAAGTACTGTTTATGGAAATGAGTGAAACACTTAAAAAAAAAAAAAAAAAAAAAAAAAAAAAAAAGTGGACCTCGAGAACACTCACCTTCTCCATCGACGCTGTAGTGGTCGTCCTCCAGGTCGATAGGTTCGTCGTCCTTGAGCCAGGTGACCGAGACGGTGAGGTCAGGGTCCACGGTGATGTCGCAGTGGAAGACGGCGTCCTGGCCGACGTGGACCCGCTCCTCTTCCACGTCCAGGTCCACCGAAGTTTGCCCTGGAGGGTGACTTGTCGTTAGCTAAGGATAAGGAGGTCGTCCTTCAAATCCCCCCTCCAAAAAAAAAGCCCCCCCCACTTAAAAAATGAACCAACCTTTTTCCTCATATTACAAATCCTCTCCCTCCTCCTCCTCCTTCTCCTCCGAAGATCCTTCTACCACTGTTTCTGCTACTAATTCAACAACCTCAACAACAACCACCACCACCACCACCACCACCACCACCACCACCACCACCACCACCACCACCACCACCACCACCACCACCACCACCACCACCACCACCACCACTAACCACCACCACCACCAAAGGCAAGGCTGCATAATATGGCTCATACCACGCGCAACCAAAAGGTCTCCTGTCGGCATGCTCCGCCTTTGTAACCTACTTTAAAGATGACATAAATCTACGGGGCGCGACACCCACTCTTCACTCCATCCATTTGACACCAAGAAGCTCTACGGGAAATTTGTATTCCGTTGCCGAAAACCAGCGCTTCTGTCCTAAGATCTGCAGCAGGAACATCCAACCTGTTTCTAGAGAGCACAAACTCTTTGTAAGTCTGACAAAGAGCTGTTCGCTCTCAATCGGTTAAGAGCTTCAAATAAATATCAAAGTTGGACAAATGGTCTTCACTTTATCTCAGCATCCTCCATTCCCTTCCTTCCTCTCCTCTCCCTTACCTCTCTCTATTTACCTAACTCGTTATTTACCTACATATCTCTTTCATCTCTTCCATATTCCTCCCCTTCACCTTCCCTCCCCAACCCATCCGACTTCTCCTAACCTCTCTTTATTTCCCCTACACTCTTTTCCGACCTCTCTTCCTCCTTCTCTTTTCTGTTCCTTCCCTCCCCCTCCTCCCTCCCTCCATATCCCTTCCCCTGCCCTCCACTTCCCTCCCGGCCCATTCTTACCAATCTTCATTTCCTTCCCTATTACCTCCTTACCTTTTTCCTTTCTCCTCCTTTCCTTCCCTCTCCCTCCCTCCCTTGTCCCTTGGTGGCGTCATCGGAAGCATGCTGGTCTCGCATTGGCTCCGTTGTGGGTTCGAATCCCGCACTCCTTTCCGGTTCTCAGAAGTAACCGTTAATTACCTTCCCCAATAGTCCCCCAAAGCGCATGATGGCTTCGGCTCCAGTAAAGGGGAATTTACACTGTCAAACGGTTTGCCAAACGGTTTGTCAAACAAGTGTTTAAGGTTATGTTTGACCGTGTGAATGGAATATCTGGTTGTCAAACACGTTTGTCAAACGTGTTTGACAACCGAATACCTCATCAAACATCACTTCAAACACTTGTTTGATAAACCGGGTTTGACACACTGGCGCAGGCTCCTGACCTTCTTCCTGACCTCCCTCCACGCCCCTCCACGCCCCTCCATACCTCTCATGGCCACGTGGGCGGTCGAGGTGATTGAGTTGAACTTATTCTCGGCTGTGCATTTGTAGTCGCCCACGTCGTCGGAGCTCATCGACCTGAAAAAAAAAGGAAGAAAAGCTTGTTAGAATGTTTAACTAATTTGGGTATTTAAGTATTCATCTAGTTATTATTAATGTCTCTATTGTCTGTTATTCATTGATCTATCTATTTATCTGTTATTTACATATTCACTGTTTATTAGCTTATGTATTTATTTAGTTATTCATATACTTATATGTCTATTCACTATTTATATATTTATGTATGCATTCACTTATTTATCTACCTATTCATTTTTTCACTATCCATTTACTTATATATATATATATATATATATATATATATGATGTAAGCAGAATAGGAAACACAGGAGTCTTAGTCTTGAGTTTATTCCTGACTAGTTTCGCAGGTATGCTTTTGAAAAAGCATACCTGCGAAACTAGTCAGGAATAAACTCAAGACTAAGACTCCTGTGTTTCCTATTCCGCTTACATCAACCTGTCAGAATGTCTCAATATATGTATATGTATGTATATATATATATATACATATATATACTGTATATGTATATATATATATATATGTGTATATATATATATATATATATATATACATATATATGAGAGAGTAATAGGTGGGGAAGGGTAATCGAGGATGGGCTAAGAATACATTAATTGTCCTAACATTTCGGTCTCTTTGACCTTCTTTGGAGAACATGGAGATAATAAATGTATTCTTAGACCATCTTCATTTACCCTTCCCCACCTATCACTCTCTCATTTGTCTCAAAGAATTTATATATATATATATATATATATATATATATATATATGCACGCTCACACACACACATGCACACGCACGTACGCACACACACACACACACACACACACACACACACACACACACACACACACACACACACACACACCCTGAAGAACAACCCATATGATCATCTCAATATCCTACTCACAGAATAATCAATTTGTTGCCATCGATCTCGTAGCTCCTGTCGTCCTCGGTAATCGGGACGTCCTCGTTGTCCTCGACGCGGTACCAGAAGATCTCGGGGTCGGGCGACCCGTAGGCGTCGCAGTCGAGGGTCACTGGCTCGCCCTCGAGGACAGTCTGGTCCTCCAGCTCGTTCAACCACTCCGGAGGCAGAGCTGGAGGAGGAAGAGAGTGGAGGGGAGTGGGGGGAGGAGGAGGGGGAGTACTGGAGTGATTATGGAGTGCTTTATATATCATAATCAAAGAAAAAAAATGACAGAGGCTTTTGGAATTGAGTTTCGGAAGGTATGTAATCTAGCCTTAGTCATCCACTGCAGGACCGGCCTATCCCATGAGGGACGATACAGCCTCGGTACCTTACCTAGGTGGTTTAATTCGGCTTAAAAAGTGGTTGTGGATGAAGTCTGAAATCGGTGTCATCAACTCGGTCATACTGATTCAATCAATCAATCAATCAATCAATCAAAATATCAATCAGGAACCGGAATGGAAACCGGAACAAAGGTGTCCGGGCTTTACTTCTTTGCTATGATGGGAAACTTCTTAACCTTTATTCTGGGTAACGTTGGCCGGTCTCAATAAATTAAAAAATATCTCATGAAAAAATATAAGGTTCTCCTTCTGTCCTATTGTCAATAGTCTTATTCATCACCTGTTTTTGAATGGAAACCAATTAAAAAAAAATCTCATGAATAAATAGAAGGTTCTCCTATTGTCCTATTATCACTAGTTTTACTCATAACCTGTTTTTGAATGGAGACTAATCTTAAAAAGAAAAAAAAAAATCGATTTGGTTTCTGCTGATCGCCTTTACCATCTCTGTGACTCTCCCTCTTTGGCGGGACAGTGTTCCCAAGGATAGAAACGCTGGTTACCGCCGAAGAAATATCAACACTCCTTCCCTGTTTGGAGTTCCAATGCTGAAAAAAACCCTTGCCCAACCTCGAGTTCCCCAAAACGGTGCCACGAGGGTGCCTCCCAAGAACCCACTCATCAAAAGGCACCTCTTCTGAGAGGCCGGATCCAGGGGGTGGGGGTGGTGGGGGCGTTGTGGGGGGAGGGGGAGCTAAACCCCTTCTCCCCCCCAACAGGCCCCGAATCTCCTAATCAAGACCCCCCCCTCCCCCCGCCGGGGCCTTTGTTAACAACTCTTCATCAAAGAGAGACAAGTTTGGCCTTCAACTTTGGCACTTGGCACTTTGGGGCCAGAAGTCGAGGCCGATTTTTTTTTTCCCGAATTGGCGGTTTTGGAACTTCCCTCACCAAAGCTTAATTCTTTCGTCCCGTTTTATGGCTTTAGTCTTTCATCCTATCTGCCGCCGGGTGATTTTATTCAGTTTATGAAAAACTCAATTCACGGAGGAAAGGCGAAACACATCTTGATCCAATTTCGATTCAATCCCCCAGACGTCCCCAGACCCCAGATCCCGGACCCCAGACCCCGAGACTCCTAGACCCAAGACCTCCAGATCCCAGAACCCCGGTTCGATCCCCCAGATCCTCTAGACACCCCAGACCCAGGATCCCAAGACCTCCAGGCCCCAGACACACCAGACATCCCAGACACCTCAGAACCCCAGACACCCCAGATCACTGACCCCAGGTCACATACTTACATCGCACGTTGAGGTAAACGGTGGTGTAGACGTAGCCCACAGAGTTGGAGGCGTTGCAGGCGATGACGCCCTTGTCGTTGAAGTCCAGACTCTCAAAAATGAGCTGCAGGAGGAAAAGGAGGACGAGGAAGAGGAGGAAGAGGAGGAAGAGGAGGAGGAGGAGGGGGAGGAAGATGAGGAAGAGGAAGAGGAGGAAGAGGAGGAAGAGGTGGAGGAGGAGGAGGAGGAAGAGGGGAGAAGAGTTAAATGGTTAGTCAAGGACAAGTACGGCTGAGAATCACATATACTGTAGGTTCAAACGCATAAGCACACACGCATACACACAAACACACGCACGCACACACACGCACACATACGCGCACACACGACTCGATGGCGCAGTGGTAGCGTTCGCGGCCGTCACTACG
>NC_134817.1:19798673-19811173 GCF_046742065.1 Oratosquilla oratoria | reverse complement strand
CCACCACTCGGAACTGACCTTGTACTTGAAGGTCGAACTGGTGGACGGGTCCCTCGCCCTCTTCGTTGGAGGCCTGGCAGAAGTAGATGTCTTCATCGTCCTGGTCGAGGTCGTCGAAGAGAAGAACCTTGCCGTAGTGGGCGAGCTGATCCTCTCCCACGTCCTCCCCGCTCTGGCGCCACCACTTGACCTCCGGCATCGGGCTGGAGGGCGAGATGGAGGGATGGAGGGCGAGACGGAGGGATGGAGGGTAAACGATGATAAAGATGAAGAGTAGGTAGAGGATGAAGAGGAAGAGGAAGGATGACGATGAGGAGGAGGAAGAGAGAGATGAGAGGAAAGAGGTAGAGGAGGAGGAGAAGGATGAACGGAAGGAATAAGAAGTTGGAGAGGAAGAGGAAGGAGGAAGAGGAAGGAGTGGGAGAAGGAAGAGGAGGATGAGAAAAAGGAGGAGGAAGAGGAGGAGGAAGAGGAGGAGGAGGAGGAAGAGGAGGAGGAGGAAAACAAGGCGAGGAAGCAACAAGTGTTTCGGTCGAAGGGCAGGGGGCCAGGTAAAGGAGGAATACAAAGATGGGAACGAGGAGGAGGAGGAGGAGGAGGAAGAGATCGAGGAAGAGGGAGAGAAGGTCGAGGAGGAGAGGGAGGAACAGTAATACGAGGAGGAAGATGAAGAAGAAGAAAAAGGAGGAAGAAGAGGAAAAAGAAAAAGAGGAGGAGGAAGAGAAAGAGGAGTGGAGGAGGAAGAAGGGGAAGAGGAGAGGGAGGAGGAGGAGGAAGATGAGGAAAAAGAAAAAGAGGAGGAGGAAGAGGAAGAGAGAAATAAATTAACACGAGAAAGCAACAAAAACAGTATTCATGACACCACGAGACGCTTCACTGTGACAAGCACCACCACCTTTACCCTTGGTACTCGGACAGCAAGAGCGAGTGTCGGTCACTGGCGACCGAGACGAGATCGAAGCCCAACGCGCCGCAACAATTCACTTAACGTTATCCAGCCTTACGGCGGGAGTCGCCTAACATCACATAGGCTATGGACTTCTGACCCAGCAAGTGTGAGGTTCAGATGTCCTTTGGAATGACCTTAGTTTGTTACGCAAACGATACAAAGAGTCTAACAAAGGTCATCTAAGAAAAGGTCAGTTGCAGGTTGGTTTCTTGACCTTGTTTCGCGCGATACAGTCCCGGGTTCGGATCCCAACGCCCATCGATGACTTCTCTTTGCTCTTGAAACCCGAGCACTCAGGGCACAGGTGAGGAAGCGTCTCGCGATAAACGTGTTATTGTCAGTCAGGATAGAAGCGATGGTGATCTGTGACCACGTGACGCACCAGGTGTCACGTGACTCACGGGCACATGACTCTCCCTTGACCAAATGACGTCATTCCAAAAAAAATCCGACCCAAACAGAGAGAGAGAGAGAGAGAGAGAGAGAGAGAGAGAGAGAGAGAGAGAGAGAGAGAGAGAGAGAGAGAGAGAGAGAGAGAGAGAGAGAGAGAGAGAGAGAGAGAGAGAGAGAGAGAGAAAGAGTCACATCTACTCACTATCCTCCGTAGATGCAGTAGATCTTGACCTCGTCGCCGGCCTCGGCGAGAATCTCGTCTTCGGAGACGAACTGGGCCTCGGGGACAAAGCGGTAGGACTCGTCGAGCTGGTCGACGTCTTCCATCCCGGCCGGGATCGAGACGTTCAGGTAAACCCAGTTGCCCATCTTGTACTCGCTCCTGTATGTGGTGATGTGGTGGTGATGTGGTGGTGATGTGGTGGTGATGTGGGGAGTGGTGGTGGTGTGGTGGTGATATGGTGTGGTGCGGTGATGTGGTAATGTGGTGGTGATGTGGTGGTGATGTGGTGGTGATGTGGTGGTGATGTTGTGGTGATGTGTGGTAGTGGTGATGTAGTGGTGATGTGGTGGTAGTTGTGGTAGTGATGTATGGAGGCGTGGTGTGGTGGTGATGTGGTGGTGATGTTGTGGTGATGTGGTGGTGATGCGGTGATGTGGTGGTGATGTGGTGGAGTGGTAGTGATGTGGTGGTGATATGGAGGTGTGGTGGTGATGTGGTGGTGATATGGAGGTGTGGTGTGGTGATGCGGTGATGTGGTAATGTGGTGGTGATATGGAGGCGTGGTGTGGTGGTGGTAATGTGGTGGTGGGTGTGTGTGAGTGATGTGGTGGTGGTGATGTGGTGTGGTGATGTTGGAGTGGTGTGTGGTGGTGATGTGGTATGGGTGGTGTGTGTGGTGTGATGTGGTGATGTGGTGATGTGGTGATGGTGGTGGTGATGTGGTGATGTGGTGGGGGTGATGTGGTGATGATGCGGTGGTGGTGTGGTGGTAATGTGATGCAGTGGTATGTGGTAGTGATGTGGTGGTGATGTTATATGGTAGTGATGTGATGTGGTAGTGTGGTGGGGATGAGGTGGTGGTGATGCGGTGATGTGGTGGTGTGGTGATGTGGTGGTGTGGTGATGTGGTGGTAATGTGATGGTGATGAGGATGGTGATAGGTATAGTGGTAGTGGTGATGATAGTGGTGAATGGCGGGTATGTGTCGGTAATCATGTTGGTGTTGAACATTGTGATGGTGGTGGTGATGGCGGTGGTGACAGAAGGTGGTCCATATCGTGGTTATGGTGATGATGGAGGTCATTGTGGTGATAGACAACAATGGTGGTGATAATGGTGATGTGATGGTGAAAGAACCCATTGGTGAAAATGGTGAAAATGGATCAAGCGGAGGTGGACGAGACGGTGGTGGTGTTGGAGTGTGGAGTAATGGTGGAGATGGAGAAGGCGTTGGAGGGTGGTGGTCGACGACGAGATGGAAATTGATGTTGGCGAAATGTTGAGGATTGATGGCGGTTTTGGCGATTTGGCGGTTGTGGAAGATGGGTCAGGGGGTGAGAGAAAAATTGAATTAATAAATCAGAGAAACTATCAATCCACTGATCAACTCCCGAGGGAAATTGCTAACGTGGTAACCTTCTGTTCAAACCAAAAATATCTTTTGTATAAAAAAAAAATCTTTTGTATAAAAAAGTCAATGTGTATTTATGTATACATACGCATACATACGTACACGACCTGTTCTTCCTCTCTCAATGGAGTAAATCAGTGGATAATGAGATTACAGACTAAAAAAAACCTACACAAAATAATCCATAGGCTGTAACGGTTTAGTAACGGCAGGGAGTTATAAAGAAAAACGAAGCTGGGTTACGCAATCTGGTTAGCCGTTACGTGTTACGGAGGGGGAGTTGTAACGTTAGTACGGGAGTTGTAACGTTTGTAAGGGTCGTGCCGTAACACAGAAGCGTTACGTTACGCTCCGTTTGTCCTGTGTAACGCTCAACAGCAGACAACGGGAGAAGCTAAAGCTCGGACGCGTATTGCAAAGACACAGACACAAGCGTAGACACAGACACACACACAGAGCCACACAAAGCCACATACAGACACAGAGATACACGGACACAAATACACACACACAGACAAATACACACACATACATAGACACACAGATACAGACACATATGCACATACAGAGAAGCATTAAAGCACATATACACACACACACAGACAAATACACACCCAGGCAAATAAACACACAGGCAAATACACACACATACATAGACACACAGATACAGACACATATGCACAAACATACACAGACGCACAAACACACACACACACACACACACACACACACACACACACACACACACACACACACACACACACACACACACACACACACACACACACACACACACATTTCACAAAGACTCTCTGTTCCCCCTGGTCTCTCTCGAAGGGAACTTGCGGTCTTACAGAATTCTTGAAGAAGACTTACAAGATGTCGACTATACCATCTTGCAGGACACAAACGCTCACAACACGAATAGACCCACGCGACAGACACTGCCACATTCGCCAAAGACACAAAACCAACCGAAGAAAAGAGGCAAGCTCTCACAACTACAGCACAAAAAACAACTACAACAACAACAACGACAATGACAACAACGACAGCGACAGCAGGTTGTTAAAATAAAACTAAAATTTGTCAACAGGCCAGTTCGCTCTTGCCCGTTCTGACGGCCATATTAGGTGCCATAACACCATCAGTGACGTCACGCCATAGCGTCATCAATGACATCACAATATAACGTAATCGATGATGACACGTCATGACGTCACATCATGCCGTAATCAGTGACGTCACATCATAACGTCATCAGTGACGTCACTTTATGACATCATCAATGACATCACGTCATTCACGTCACGTCATGACGTCATATCGGCCTAGATTGAACTGACCTGACCCACACCAACACGGTGACACACATCAGAGTTTTTATTCTGCCCTTCATCAGATTATTTTTATTCAGCCGGGGAGAAGGGGTGTGTGAACTATTCCCTCGGCTGACGTTAGGTAGAATAAAATCAGTGAAGTTGGCCATGGTGTTGATTGGGTTGTTTTGGGTCCCAGCGCTGTCAGGATGAAGGGCCCTTGTGGCTGTTTTGGATGCCAGCAACTAAGAATGAGTCGGCTACAGCTGGAGGCTTGAGTGGACAGCCAGGACACATCGTCATATAGGACACATGTTCGTCGTCATATAAGACTATGTTCAGACACATGTTCATCGTCATACATGATGTATGTTCATCGTCATATAGGACGTATGTTCATCGTCATATAGGACGCATGTTCGTCGTCATATAAGACTATGTTCATTATCATATAAGACGCATGTTCATCGTCATATAAGACGCATGTTCATCGTCATATAGGATGTATGTTCATCGTCATATAAGACGCATGTTCATCGTCATATAGGATGTATGTTCATCGTCTTATAGGACGTATGTTCATCGTTATATAAGACGTATGTTCATCGTCATATAGGACGCATGTTCGTCGTCATATAAGACTATGTTCATTATCATATAAGACGCATGTTCATCGTCATATAGGATGTATGTTCATCGTCTTATAGGACGTATGTTCATCGTCATATAGGACGCATGTTCGTCGTCATATAAGGCTATGTTCATTATCATATAAGATGCATGTTCATCGTCATATAAGACGCATATTCATCGTCATATAGGATGTATGTTCATCGTCATATAGGACGTATGTTCATCGTCATATAAGACTATGTTCATTATCATATAAGACGCATGTTCATCGTCATATAGGATGTATGTTCATCGTCTTATAGGACGTATATTCATCGTCATATAGGATGCATGTTCGTCGTCATATAAGACTATGTTCATTATCATATAAGACGTATGTTCATCGTCATATAGGATGTATGTTCATCGTCTTATAGGACTTATGTTCATCGTCATATAGGACGCATGTTCGTTGTCATATATGACTTTGTTCATTATCATATGAGACGTATGTTCATTGTCATATAAGATGTACGTTCATCGTCATATAAGACGCATCTTCAGAATGACCACAACACGTGACACCAAATCGTCACGTGACCTAATAATCAAAACACTGTTATAGTCACTCTGCTGACGAGAAGAGAGCACCTACAACAACAACAACAACAACACCAACAACAACAAATACAACATCAGCAAATACAACAGTAGCCAAACACGGGTCGGCCGGGGGGGGGGGAAGCCACAGTTTTAATCGGGTCATCAGCCGAGTGGGTTTTAGTCGTTCTCTTTCACGTTATCCAACTGGTTAGCTCTTCTAGTTTAACGAGTGAGTACTCTGAGGTTAGATGTGGGTTTTAGGCAACCGAACACTGCTACGGGCCATCTGAAAAACGCCGGGAGTGTGCGGGAAGGAGGAAGGGAGCGAGGGAGAGGTTTGGTAGGTTAACATGTTTATATAAGAAACATAACAAAACGTGGTAGGACACGCCTTCCGTGTCTCACTGCCGTCTCTGGCATTCATAGATCTCTGAATGCGAAGAGGGGACGTGGCTTCTTGGTGGATGTACCAAGATATAACTGTGTCATCTCTTTCATATTGGAAATTCAATAAATAACAGTAACGGCAGTGACAACAGAGGAACACCTTCATACATACATACATATACATATATATATATGTATATATATATATATATATATATATATATATGTATATATATATATATATACATATATATATATATATACATATATATATATGTATATATATATATACATGTATATATATATATATATATATATATATATATATATATATACGCTGCACAGTCCTACCATAAACAAAACATAATAAGTAGAATAAATACAACATCTTAAAGCTAACTTAATAACAGACATGTGCAGGAAACTCAACATAAAAATGTAAATACAGCAACATCAAGAACAGCAAAGAAAACGGAGAGTGAGGTTCAAGATCTGCAGTGGAGTGAGAAGGAGGAGGAGTTGGAGAGGGAGGAGTTGGAGAGGGAGGAGTTGGAGGAGGAGGTGGGAGGAGGAGGAGGAATTGGAGGCGACCGGGAGTGGAAGGAGAAATTGCAGGTAGGTTTGAAGGATCCTGTGGGTGGACTTTAGGAGGACCGGTAGAAGTGGATACGGTGGAGCAAGTGGAGGAGGGTAAGGCTTCTTGAGGGGAAATGTTGGGTTTTAGGAGAAATGTATACAGAGTAAGAGGAGAGGGAGGGGAGAGGGGAGAGGGGAAGGGGAGGGGAGGGAGGGAGAGGGGGAGGGAAAAAGGGAGCAAGAGGGGGAGGGGATGGAGAGGGGGAGGGGATGGAGAGGGGGATAGGGGGAGGGAGAGGGGGAGAAGAGGAAAGGGGGAGGGCGAGGGGAGAGGAGAGGAAAAGGGGAGAGGAGAGAGGGGAGGAGGAGGGAAGAACAAGAGGGGAAAGGAAAAAGGGAGAGGTAAAATGGGAGGGAGAGGGAGAGGGGGAGAAGAGGAAAGAGGGAGAGAGGGGGGAGAGGAAAAGGAGAGGGAGAGGGGAGAGGAGAAAGGAAAGGGGAAAAAGAGAGGGGGAGGAGAAGGGAAAGGAGAGAGGGAGAAGGGAAAGGAGAGAGGGGGAAGGGAAAGTGGGAGAGGAGAAGGGAGAGGGGAAGTGGAGAGGGGAAGAGGTGGAAGACAGAGGTGGAGAGGGGTGAAGAAGAAACAAAAGGAAGGAAAAAGAGAAAGAGGAAGGAGTTGGAACGGAAAGAGGAGAATGGAGAAAAAGGAGAGAGAGAAAGAGAAGAGAGGCTAAAAGGTACTTTGTGGGGATTGGAAGAAGAGGAAGAGGAGGAGAAGGAGAAGTGAAACGAAATAAGGAGGAAGAGGAGAGGGATGAGCAGGTGGAGGAGGAGGGAGAGGAGGAGGAAGAGGAGAGGGAAGACCAGGAGGAGGAGGGAGAGGAGGAGGAGGAGAGAGAAGAGGAGGAGGAAGAGGAGGAGGAGGAAGAGAAAGGGTGTGGAGGAAAAGAGAGCAGCGATAACTGAACGGAGTGAACGAAGAGTAGAGAGTGGAAGTGAGGGGCGAGAAGAAGAGGAGTCTGTGAGTGAGGAGAGGAGAGGAGAGGAGAGGAGAGGAGAGGAGAGAGGAGTGCATGAGGAGCCATACCTTGCTAACAGATCCATAACCATTGCGTATTTTGGTCTGCAAGGCAAGACACGAGGAATGTAAGGAAGAGACAAAAATTAATTACAGAAAGGGGGGAACTCAAACGATTTTTTTTCTGGGTTGGGGGTGGGGGATTGGAGTTGGGGGAGAGAAAGGGGGAGGGGGGACGACTCGCTGTAGGGGAAGAATAAAATCAAACCGTGAAAGTGGCATTGGGGGGTTAGGAGATAAGGGGGGAGAAATGAACAGTTGTGGGGGAGAATGCTGGGAAGTAAAAATGTTGAATTGGGGGGATTGTGATGTAGTACTAAAATGTGGGGGTTGGGGGGTTGGGGGGTTGGGGAGAGACGAGGGGTGGGGAGAGAAATTGGTGTGGATGCTGATGGATTACAAAAAAACAAAACAAAGGTGCTCAGGAGTGGGTGGAGAAAAAATAATGATAATAATAATTGTAGGAAGAACTCAGGTATCGGTGGTTATGTAGTGCTGTTGCCAATTAGTGGAATCTGGAGTGGTAATTAACGGTAATTAACTTCCTAGATGACGTCAGTGGTAATTTGGCAAGTCTGCTTAAGTTTCCAATTAGTATTCGTATTAGGAATAATTGAAAATGGGAAGAGAATCCAGCCAATTAGTATTCCTATCAGGAATAATTAAAGATGGAAATGGAAGCCTGAAAAGGGAAAATGAGTAATTAGGCGTCTAAATACCAAAGCTAGAATTTCTAAAAAGCTTCGGATTAGTCTATCTAGCACGATGGCACACTTTACTAAATTATTTTGGCTATTTTTTTTCCAAAGAGATTTTGGTCCGGTGATCAGGTTCCGGCCTCTCGGGGCTGCTAACTCCAGATGGAAGAATTACTGTGTTGATGGGTTTTGAAGACGAGTGACGGGGAGATGATTCCATCTGATGTCCTTGACGTAGCTCATGAATTTTATTCTGGCCAAAGGGAGATAATTTTTTCAGAAAAAGGAACAAAAATTCCAATTTAATCTCGATCTATGAGGAGACTCTCCAAGCTAAAGGTTGGTCCCATCAGGTGCCCTGAAGCTTCCGCCTTTGACCAAAACAAATACCGTCAACTATATCACCCCGGATTAAGCTCCGCCCACATTTCACTCCTTGGCCCGTGATTGGTCCAGACCTTTAACCCGTGCGTCTTGACCTATCAGGGCTCAAGACGTGGAAAGGGGGCGGTGCTTACTTTGGATACTACTAAGAAAAAGACTAGTCTTAAAGCGTGTATAGTCAGTTATAGAAAATTAGTTGCACCTCCTGAATCTAACTATGCAAATCTAACTTGTTATAATTTGGAGGCTTCGTGTTAATTTCCTTCTATTGTTTCCACCTGGTGAATTTTCTGTAAATTATACATCAGAAACAACAGGATATATTCATAAATGATATTACACGAATGCCTTAATATATTAGCTATGTGTACATAGTTATATCCTATGGAGGCACGGCTTTCGATAAAGGCTGTACATATATCAGTACAGGAATTAGTTCTATGTATTACGAATCCTGAATCGTGTCATTGATATATTTGATTATAGCTAGACTACGGAAGGCGGTTCCTACATCAGATAATGGAAGGCTTCACACCTCCTACAGGAGATCCTAGTTCTCTGAAGTAGGACCTGTTTTATCAGTTCGAAGAACGAGGGCCTCACGAGTGACAAGCGAAGAGGGTCTTCTGGGTAATCGGTAAAGACCTCGCGAGAGATGGATCAAGGTTCCTCGAGGAGGATAAGGCCATTTTTGGCGAAGAAAGACTTTCTTGGATCAGGATTTCTTTAGGTTTAGGTCTTAGGCAGCTCGCACACCAGAGCAAACAGTTGCATGAAACCAGTTGGATGAAACCAGTTGTTTATGACGCCGCGCCCAGTTGCATTGCGACTGAAACATTGGTTTCTTTGGGAGCCCTCACATCTTGGCGACTGAAACTGAGGTTGCCTCGACGTGAGGGTGCTCTAAAGAAACCAATGTATTAGTCGAAATACAACTGCTTGCGGTGTCGTAAGCGACGGGTTTCATGCAACTGGTTGCGTTGGTGTGCGAGCTGCCTTAGACCTTTGAGAAAAAGACCGAGGTCTTCTGAAGGGTCTCTTGAAAAGTTCGAAGATAAGATGAGGTTCTCTAAAAAGAGGTGTGGTTCTCAAGGGTGAGTTGAGGGCTCGAGAGGGTCAAATTAGGTCACTTGTTAAGGCGGGATTTTTTTTTTTTTTTTGAGGAACAAGCCTAAGACTCTCGAAGTGAAGGTCAAACTTCCTTGGTTAACAGGTTCCCCTCCTGAAGAAGCCTGTGAGTTCTGTCGAGGATGAACTCAAAGTCTTTGAGGAAGAGGAAGGGCCTTCTTAAGGAACAGGTCAAGGTTGCTGGAGTGACAGCTCAGGTCCTCTGTAAGGGCATGAATACCCTTTGGAGGATCAGGTGAAGAACTTCGAGGAGGAGGAAAGCATGTCTTGAGGGTCAGGTAAGTGCCACTCTAGGGTCCGTTCAAAAGCCCTTCACGAGGTTCTCGCCTTCAGAAGCTTGGGAGAGGAACTACTTTCACACTTGGGACTAACATCCGAAGGAGGATCCAGACCTACTGCAGAAGGCCTTTTGAAGGTTCTCCAAGAGGTGAGGTCAATGGTGAGGTCATGGCCCCAGAGGGTCAGATTAGGACATCTTCGGCAGGTCCAACTACAGTAGGAGCAATACCCAAGGAAGAAACCGATCTTTCGAAAAGGGTTTCATCTTCAGGAGGGGTCACTTTTCCTGCAGAAGAAGCCACGCCGTTTATGAAAGCCACGCCCCCTAACAGGGGAACCACGCCCCTCAGCATAAGCCACGCCTTCTTCAGGGGCTGTAACCGTAAGAGAACCACGCCCAGAGGCGAAACCACGCCCACTACAAGAGTCATGACCATGGCAGGCCCAGTCTACCGGAATGCCTGGAATCTTCGCAAGTATTCCCCTCAAAGACCGGAACGTTTCTGTGCGTCAGGGTGCTTGTCCGGGGACCTCTGGCTGTCTCCGGAATGCCAGAAGGAAAGGAGGATCTGGGAAGGGACAGCGAAGGGTGAGTGAGGGTGAGGAAGAGGAGGAAGAGGAGGAAGAGGAGGAGGAGGAGGAGGAGGAGGACGAAGAGGAGGAGGAGGAAAGAAGTTAGTCGGTTATCAAAACAAAACTCTTGTTAGCACTAGGAGAAAAGTCGCCATTCCTGCGCGGTCGAAGAGCGCTGGCTCTCTCTTTCTCTCTTTTTCTCTCTCTAATTAGCCAAAACACTACTTTGTTAGTCAACAAAACACGCGTGTGCCCGATACGTTTGTGTGTGTGTGTGTGTGTGTGTGTGTGTGTGTGTGTGTGTGTGTGTGTGTGTGTGTGTGTGTGTGTGTGTGTGTATGTGTGTGTGTGTGTGTACTGTGTGGACGTGCCTAAGCAAGTGCATATGTAAAAGCATAAATGCGTGCGTTCGCTCTAAGGCGTGTTTGTGTGTGTGTGTGTGTGTGTGTGTGTGTGTGTGTGTGTGTGTGTGTGTGTGTGTGTGTGTGTGTGTGTGTGTGTGTGTGTGTGTGTGTGTGTGTGTGTGTGTCCTTGTGTTTATGTGTATGCATATGTGTATACACACAAGTGTCTACACATAAGCGTCTGCATATATGTACGCCTGTGTACGTCTGCAGGACCGCATGGGAGTGTGACGTGATATTATCGCGTGAGATGACTGCGTGAGTATCGGGCGTGAGTGAGTACGAGGTTTTTCATCGTGCTGCTTGCTTGCTGTAGATCCTCATTGACCGTACGGGAAGCTGATGGTAGCGACGTGGCCATCGTCAGGAGGGTCCTCTACCACATCCAGCTCACCGTCGTCACCTTCCACCAGGTACATCGTGCGCCCGCTGCAATACGCCAAGGTCGGGTCAGCTTAGGTCAGGTCAGGCGTCCGTATGGAGATCACCCTCCTGATTGTTGACCTCAGGTCACTCATTATGGAGTCGTAATTGACGAGTTTATTTACGATCCTTGTCACCCCCGTTGATCTTTTTATTTATCTACTTTTTTTATTTTTCAGTAAATATCATTAAATTGATTCTTTATTTAATTATCTACAACGCTCCACACCTAAAATAGCAACACAGTATTTCCTCTGTTTATTCTCCTTTCGTATCTCCGTTTTCTCCTCCTCCTCCTTCTCTTCCTCCTCTTCCTGCTTCTCCTCCTCCTCCTTCTCATCCTCCACTTCCTGCTTCTTCTCCTCCTCCTCCTCTTGTACCTTTTCCTCTTCTATACCTCCTCCTTCTTCTCCTCCTCCTCCTCTTCCTGTTTCTTCTGTTTCTCCTCCTCCTCCTCCTCTTGTACATTTTCCCTTTTCTGTGCCTCCTCCTCCTTCTCCTCTTCCTGTTTCTCCTCCTCCTCCTCCTCCTCCTCTTGTACATTTTCCCTCTTTTGTACCTCCTCCTCCTCCTTCTTCTTCTACTCCTACTTCTCTTCCTGCTTCTCCTCCTCCTCCTCCTCCTCTTGTACTTTACTCCTCTTTTGTACCTCCTCTTCCTCCTCCTCCTCTTTCTTCTCCTTCTCCTCCTCCTCTTGTACCCTTTTCCTCTTCTTTTACTTCCTCCTCCCCGTCTCCTCCTCCTCCCCTTCTCCTCCACCTCCTCTTGTATTTTTTCCTCTTCTTTTACCTCTTCCTCCTCCTTCTCTACTTGTTTCCACTTCTTTCCCTCCTCCTGTAACTCCTCCTCTTCCTTTACCAACTCCTCCTCCTCCTCTTTCTCTTCTTGTATCTATTCCTCTTCCTCCTCTTCCTTTACTAACTCCTCCTCCTCCTCCTTCGCTTCTCGTATCTACTCATTTTCCTCCATCTCTTCCTTTAACAACTCCTCCTCCTCCTCCTCCTTTTTCTCTTCTTGCATCTCCTCCTCTTCCTCATCCTGTAACTCCTCTTCTTCCTTT
>NC_134817.1:19788673-19793673 GCF_046742065.1 Oratosquilla oratoria | reverse complement strand
GAATACGCCCTTAGACTTCCCCAGGCCGAGGGTGACCTTTGGTACCCCACTCCACCTACCTCCTTAGGTGTCCTACTTGAAGGACCATCCTTCAATTCTTGGAGGATCTTGAAGCGTGTGGGGATTCTGGAGGGGGAAGGGGGTCATTGCCCCCTACTCGTATAAAGCCCCTTGACCCTCCCCCTCCACCCAAACACCTCGAGTGCCACTCGAGGAGGTCAGTTCACCCACTAATGACCTCGAGACACTTAACCTTATCCCAAACAAACAAGATTTGGAGTCCGACCTGTACGTCAGGGAGGGGGGGGGGAGGAGGTTGTTCCTGGCTCCTCTGGGGCAACTGGATTCACTCCTAAGTACTACAGTGGCTGAGGTCTGTGTGATCTCGGGGAATTCTGTCTATACCAAGAGCTTTTTTTCCCCCATATAAGGTAGGTAGCCAAATCAAAGGCATGTACCTACTTCCACTCATTCTATTCCCATCCACCACCCCTTTCCCCCCCTCTCATCTTAGCACCTCGTGGATGACGGGTTATCCTTGTATCCCGCCCACTGCCCTGGGTCAGAAGTAGTGTAGCAAGATATATATATATATATATATATATGAGAATATATATAAATATATATATATATGAGTGTGTGTGTGTGTGTGTGTGTGTGTGTGTGTGTGTGTGTGTATGCGTGTGTGTGTGTGTGTGTGTGTGTGTGTGTGTGTGTGTGTGTGTATGCATGTATGTATATGAACAACATCATCATGACCTTTGTAGCTGGACTGACCTTCGTCCTCAACCTTTGGGTCGTGGAAGACAAGAGTTCCTTCGTTCTCCAACATCTCGATCCTGCCAGGCTCGTCGTCTTCATCCTCACTCGGGTCGAAGTGCTCACCGTTCTTGAGCCACGTGTATCTGCAGAAGAAAAAAAAATTGATTAATTAGTAATTAATATAGGTTCAGTTCCTGCGTATGGTGGAGTCCAGGAGTTCTCTTGGCTAATTGTCCTTGGAGTTTTGTTTTGGTGTCTATACTCCCAGGTTCGACTCCAGGTTAGCTTGAAACTCCCTTTTTTTTGTGTGTGTCTCTCGATTCAAACTCCTAAAGAATACATACTGAAACTTTCTGGGGGACACAGAGGCATAGATATAAGAAAACTTGCCTCAGACTCTTCAGAATGAAATTCTGGAGAGCTTTCAGAAAATTTTACTGAAGAGTGTCTGAAAGGGAAGTGAGTAACTCTTCTGGTACTTCATGAAGGGACGAGAACGCCTTCAGATGTTACTTCAGGAGCTGCTTGCACTGAGTGAGGAGATGGCGGTTTCAGGACACTTCAGGGAACGGAAGAAAGACGTCTAATCCTGCAGTAAGTGGAAGGAGAGCCTTCGAGAGCGCGCGGAGGAGAACGCAGAGACTCTAAGGGTTAAAGGGACCTAAAGGGATAAGAGACTCTGTGCACAACGTTGTGCCAGTGCCCTAAGGTCGCTCTGGAGTCGGAGGGGGAGGTTGGATGGTACTCAGATAGCTAGTAGGAAAAAAAAAAAAAAAAAAAAAAAAGGATTTCTTTCTTATATGATGGTATTAGTCGGTGGTCATACACGAGCGTTGTTTGAAGGTGTGAAGTGTCCAGGCTTACGATCAAACGGGTCATTTAAAAGACACGGCAATACATACCTCATCTTCTCTACTTTAATCATTTTTGTACGTTTCATCTAGCCGCCGCAGGACTATTACGGAAAAAAACTCACTTAACCCCTGGAATCCCTCTTCGACTAATTTATTTTGTCTGCCGCCAGGTGATTTTAATCAGCCGAGGGAGGGGGAATCACCTGGACTGAGTAAGGTCACCAGTGAACCCTGTGGCATGTACAGAGCACCCAAATCGAGGTCAGGGGGGAGGTTTTTATCATGTTCCTTCTGAGAGTGTAGGAAGATTGTAGAAGGGAAAACGGGATCCTAGCGTTGCATAATGCAAAAATTTCGAGGCCTGGCATCGAATTGGAGACCACGTGAATGAATTCTAGTCGAGTACTGACCCTGCAGACAGGAAGGACGTGGGAAGTAGAAAGGGAGGAGGAGGAGGAGGAGGGGCCGGGGTAGACGGGAAGAGGTAGAAGTAGACGGGAAGAAGGGGCGGACGCCAATAGTAGACCATAAAGCACGGAGTTCCCCTTCGCTCGCTCTCTCTCTCACCTCGCAGCTTGAAGATACGTCGACAGGAAATACTGGAGTCGGGTATTGGAATTTCCGTTTCTTTTTTTCTTCTTCTTTCTTTTTCTTATAATTTTATTTCTCTCTTTTTCTTTTTTCACTGAGATATATCAGATTTGTTTTCCGAACGGCGAAGTGGTCCCCTCAGCTGAATAAAATCGCCTGACGCTTACTAGAATGAAATGAGAAAACTGCGTCACTGTAGTAGGATGAGGTTGGGATGCTGGGGGGAAGATGGATAACCGCGAGTGGTTGAGGCGTGAAGGAAAACAACGCTCCACAGGCCCAGGTAATAAACTCAACTCAGGCAAGTAATGAATCCTTCAGTGGGTAATGAAGCCTTCACAGGAGGCCTGGTAATAAATCCTTTGTCAAGGAGGAGGAGGAGGAGGAGGAGGAGGAGGAGGAGGAGGAGGAGGAGGAGGAGGAGGAGGAGGGTAAGAAGGCCGACAAAGGCCACGTAAGGATAGGTAAAGAAGAGCTTCTGCCGGGAGGCCCTCAGCTGTGACAAAGGAGGTTGTTACCTTTGCCCGGGGTGCTTGGACTGCCAGGGTAAGTGACAGTCACTGATTGACGTGGGAATCGAGCCCTAGTTCACGTACTGTGGAGGCGAGGTGAAAACCAACGCGCCACAGAGCCATACGAAGAATGATATCCGTCGGTAGAGAACTGGAGGTGAAAACTTGCTGGACAGGTGGAAGAAGAAGAAGAAGAAGAAGAAGAAGAAGAAGAAGAAGAAAAGAAAAAAGAAAGAAAAAAATATATATACACACATATAATTAACACCTTTAAATGATGTTTTCCACTTTCATTTATTCCTGCTGCCGCCGGGCGATTTTATTCAGCCAAGGGGGAGAAATTTCCCTCTGGAGCGAATGGTGAATAGCAAAGAAATGGCAAATCTATTACTATTAGAAAAAAAAAAAAAAATCTCCACACACACACACAAACATATATACATATATATATATACATATATATATATATACATATATATATATTTGTATATATATATATTTTTATATATCTGTGTGTGTGTGTGTGATACGTACATATATAAGTAGAGTAAAACAAATTAATCAAAATTATATATCTGTGTGTGTGTGTATGTATATACGTACATATATAAGTAGAGTAAAACAAATTAATCAAATAAGAAAACAAAAACCAAACCATACTTGCTCGAGTACGTCAAGTAGATACTCACTTGGGTATAGGAAGCCCATCAGCTTTGCAGTGGAGAGACACGGGGTCGGGGTCCTGGTCAGGGTCGTGCTGAACCTCGTAGAGAACCTCCCCGCCGGGGGGGCCCACCTCCAGAAGCGGCGGGATGGTGACTGTGGGGGGACGGGGGGGATACTGGGTTAGTAAGGGCTCCACTAAAGAGATGACGTCATCATTTGTCACTAATTGGTGTTTTCTGTGGACGCTCTTCTACACACTAAACGTTCCCCTATTCCTCTCTTCCCCTCCCTCCACTCCCGTCCCCATCTCTTTATCATTCCCTGTTGACGTAAACTACCTTTTACTCCTACTCCTCCTTGTCCTCTTCTTTCCCTGTTCGAAGATGTCTGGTTCACTTCATCCCTGGGAGTCCCTGAAGACGTGTCCTCCTCAGGTCGTCCCTTGGGGTTGTTTCCCTTAAGTCGTGTCCCTGAATTCGCGCGTGTGGTAACCATTTAGTGAAGTGTCTGCAATTGTCCCTTTTCTCCTCCTCCTCCTCTCCCTTCGTCTTTCCATAATTAATCACTCAACCTTCCCATAGGATCCCCTACAGTCCCCTTCACCCACTCCCATATAAAAATCCCATTCATCCAATCCCTGAAATCCCATTCTCCCTATTCTTATTAAAATCATACTCCTCCCTCATCATTCTCTCTCTTGTATTCATCCCCTCATCTCCTCCCGGTCCGTCCGAAGCGACGCAACATAATTAAGATTACTGACACACAATATACTGACTCCATACTATTGTCTTCCTTACATTGGTCTCCAATACCTTCACTAAACCATCAATAACACTGCGCAATACGGGTTATTGCACGATGTTATTGATCCTTCAGAGGCTGCTTAATCCAATGCCCTCCCTATTGTCCCTAATCTTGTTGGGAGTTCCCTCTCCTATCCCTAATTTCCCTTCTCTTTCCCTATTGGTAAAATGTACTTCCACCCTGAACTCCTTATCATATAAACATAATTTCTACACCTTCATGTGTTTAATCTTCTCTTCTCTCTCTTTTTTTTATTTCCCTAAACGCAATCCGCATCAATGTATTTCTTACTGTTCACTATACATTTGTACAACGTTCCTTTTATTCTTATGCAATTGAACATTCTATCACTGTTCATAAACTCCCCTTCCACTCTTAGCATTTTAATTATTCATAAACTTTCCCCTCTCTTTACCATATATATTTCCTTCCTTCTGTTAGCTTATTTCTCTCGCATCCCAACTGCGTCTCCTGTTTCATGTAGTCACCTCCTCGATTCCTGATATTCCTCTTTCGTCTCTCCCATACGTTCACATAATTATCTCCCCTAGACCCCCTACATCCCTGATCCCCCCTCCCCACCTCTCTCCAGTCCCTATTCATCGGGCATTCGGCTTTGATGTGGCTCTTGCACGAACCATTGTACTTCGTCCTCGTCGCCTTCTGTATGTCAATGGCTCCTCCTCATCCTGACACGTCCGCCTGCCTACGCCTCGGGACAAAGGACTCAGGAGGTGGAGGGTGGGGTGGGGTGGGCGTGGTCTCTCTGTCAAGTCCAGTCAACCATGTCCTTGGTATCGTGCACAAA
>NC_134817.1:19778673-19783673 GCF_046742065.1 Oratosquilla oratoria | reverse complement strand
AGCTGAAGATTAACACACACCACATAGCCGCACATACAAGTAGCCAGTCTCGATGTAAAGGTTTTATAATCAATTCGCGTAGGATCGTTAAAAAAAAAAAAATGACACAAAGCTGCGTAGGCAGGAGTTCGGTGAGGCAGAGAGAGGGAGGGAGTGAGAGAGGAAGAGAGTGACGAGGTGGAGGGAGAGAGGGAGAGAGGGACCAGGCGAGGGAGACGCTCAGACGAACGCACGAACACACATACAAACTTTCGTATCAGACCCGCGGCCGTGGAGCGCCGTCGACTATGCAGCGCTGTTGGCGGCGCGAACGGGCAGTGATGCCGACAATCATCGTCATCACCACACACGCCACGCACGCACGTACACACACACACGCGCGTACATGTACACGCACACACACACACACACGCACACATACACACAAACGCACACACACGCACATAAGCACATACTAACCTTCACAGGGGAAAACCACTTTCTCTCTCTCTCTCTCTCTCTCTCTCTCTCTCTCTCTCTCTCTCTCTCTCTCTCTCTCTCTCTCTCTCTCTCTTTCTCTATCTCTCTCTCTCTCCCTCTATCCTTCTCTACCTCTCTCTCTCTTTCTCTCTATCCCTCTCTACCTCTCTCTCTCTCAATGTCTCCCTCTCTAACCACTGGGGTGGGTTTGGTTTATTCCCTAATGACGACGATAGGTGGGCGGGGCCACAGTCCCCTGTCGAGGAAGTGGGAGGGGCTTAGGGAGCTCGGAGCCATCTTCCTTCCCCGGCAGGACTCGCAGTACACCAAAATGGGGGCGTGGTCGCACTTCACACTCAATGCGTAGCCACGCCCACTTTCTGAACGAATGGGCGTGGCACATCACCATAATGGGCGTCACCCTCGGAGGCTAAATTGAACATTCAATTATTGTCTTATCCCCCTTACTGACCTCCCTCCCTCCCTCCTCCTCCTCCTCCTCCTCCTCCCAGTCTTCCTCCTTCTCCCCTTCCTCCCTCCGTTCCTCCCAGTCTTCCTCCTTCGCCTCTTCCTCTCTCCCCTCCTCTCAGCCTTCCTCATTTCTTCTACCTCCCTCCTCTCAGTCTTCCTCCTTCTCCTCTTCCTCCCTCCGTTCCTCCCAGTCTTCCTCCTTCGCCTCTTCCTCTCTCCCCTCCTCTCAGCCTTCCTCCTTTCCTTCCTCCTTCCTCTCAGTCTTCTTCCTTCTCCTCTTCCTCCCTCCGTTCCTCCCAGTCTTCCTCCTTCGCCTCTTCCTCATTCCCCTCCTCTCAGCCTTCCTCCTTCTCTTCTTCCTCTCTGCCTCGACCTCATCACTAACTACGGCAATCTGGTCCATAGGGGAGGGACTAAGTAGATCTAAAGGTGCTACCCACAACCCTCTGAGGAACTTGTGCCGGCGACCTTGTGTCGTGGTCTCCAGAGAGAGTCGAGTTCGGGCGCCACGACGGCGGAGGGAAGGGTGGCCTCCCTAGGGGCAGGTCCCCCCCCAAAAAAAAAGAAAAAGAAAAAAAAAATGGTACAGAAAGTGGTTGTCGTGGTGTTTGTGGTGGTTGTGGTCGTGGCGAGGAACTACTGACGAAGGTGGTAGCAGTGTTGGTACGACGGTGAGAATAACGTGAACATGTGAAGCGACTTCGTAACCAACGCCCATCGATTTCACCACCGCTTCTATCCTTAAGGATGACATCCCCACCAGGCGGCTCTCTTCAGGCGAGCGAAATCACCTTACGTTCTCTAAGAACGAAGATATTTGGATTCATGTGGTCGGGCGTTTCAGAATGATGTATTCACATCACAATGTGACCTTGGACAAGAGACGCGGTCGTGACGTCATCAGAAACTATCGCTGGTTGACCTTGAACAAGAGACGCGGCCGTGACGTCATCAGAACCTCTCGCTGGTTGACCTTGATCAAGAGACGCTGTCGTGACGTCATCAGAACCTATTGGTGGTTGACCTTGAACTAAAGACGCAGCCTTGGTGTCAGCAGAACCCATCGCTATGTGACCTTGAACTGGAGACGCGGTTGTGGCGTCATCAGAACCCATCGCTGGTTGACCTTGATCTAGAGACGGGGTCGTGACGTCAGCAGAACCTATCGCTGGTTGACCTTGAACTAGAGGCGCGGCCATGACGTCAGCAGAACCCATCGCTATGTGATCTTGAACAAAAGACGCGGCCTTGACGTCATCAGAACCCATCGCTATGTGACCTTGAACTAGAGTTGCAGTCGTGACGTCATCAGAACCTATCGCTGGTTGACCTTGAACTAGTGACACGCCCATGACGTCATCAAAACTCATCGCTATGTGACCATGGATTGGAGACGTGGTCGTGACGTCATCAGAACCTGTCGCTGGTTGACCTTGAACTAGAGACACGGCCATGACGCCATCAGAACCCATCGCTGTGACCTTGATCAAGAGACGCTGTCGTGACGTCATCAGAACCTATCGCTGGTTGACCTTGAACAAAGGACGCTGCCTTGAAGTCATCAGAACCTACGATCCTAATAATAACGTCATTAATTTGCAGATGACGTCATTGATAATGATGTCATTGCCACCGTTACAGGGGAGCTTTCCTTTTCAGCTGTTGTATTGGTTAGTACGCGTACGAACTTATCGAAGACTGTGAAATCCATCTCGGTCTATGAACTCCACCTTACACTCGGGGCCTCATCGTGTAAAATATATGTAAAAAGAAAATGTACACAAGCTCCTATATACAAAACCTCAAACATTCCATTTCATCCCTCCCTCCCTTCCTCCCACTTTCTTCCTCCCTCCTTGTCTCCCACTCTCTCCCTCCCTCCCTCCCTTCCTCTCCCCTTCCTTTCCTTCCTCCCTTTCTACCTGTCTTCCTCTCTCCATTCCTCCCTTCCTTCTCCCTTTCCTTTCTCTTTCCTTTCCTTCATTACTTTCTACCTCTTTCTTTCTCCCTTCCCTCCGTCTCTCTCCCTCTCTCTCTCCCTCCCTTTCCCTCCCACCAACTTTCTCCCCATCACAGTCATGGAACAGTTGTCCTCCTATCACAATGTACCCAAATGGTTGTTTTCTTGTTAAGAACAACACATTGTGGAAACCAACACGCCACCTCTCTTTCGCTCCGGACACTCGAACCTGCCCCATGGTATTCCAGGATTTTATTCTTGACAAGTTTCGCTACAAGCTTGTAGCGAAACTAGTCAAGAATAAAACTCGAAATAAAACTCCAGTCTTTCCTCTCCCCACCTACTTCAACTTGTCAGAATGTCTCAACGCACACACACACACACACACACACACACACACACACACACACACACACACACACACACAAACGCACACACGATATATACACACACACACACACACATATATATATATATATATATATATATATATATATATATATATTTTTGTTTGTATGTATATATATATATATATATATATATATATATATATATATATATATCCTTTATATTTAGGAAGATGTTTTATAAATAAAATTGTATTAATACAGTAACGAAAATGAATAATCCATTAATACATCTCTGGTGTTCTATTGTACCATGGTGTGTCAGTCTAACATGTCCGCAGTGTTTCCAACCAATCCATTTGGGGCGAGAACACAGTCACGTCTCTTTGCCAATCAGTCCCAAAGTGCCAATCAAGTAAATGGCGTGTAATTTAGAGCACTTTTTTTTGTCAGTCTTAACCATAATCAGTCTTAAGTGCCAAACAGTGCTAATCATTCTTAACCTTAAATTAATAATTCTTAAATACCAATCAGTTTTAAGTGACAATCAGTCTTAATTCTGAGCGCCAATCAGTCGTAACTCTAAATGCCAATCAATCTTAAGTGCTAATCAGTCTTAAGCCTGAATACTAATAATTCTTAACCCTATGTACCAATCAGTCTTAAGTGCCAATCAGTCTTAATTTCCAATCAGTCTTAATCCTGAGTATCTGTCAGTCTTAAACCTAAATGCCAATCAATCTTAAGTGCCAATCAGTTTTAAGTCTGAGTGCTAATCATTCTTAACCGTAAGTACCAATCAGTTACAATCACGTCAATATCGTGCAATTTAGAATTTCACCGGAAAGCCAATCAACACCTAGATTACAAACGTATTGTTAAACAAAGTCAAAATTTCTAAAAGAATTTTTTGTTGTTGCATGCAAACATGCGATCTAATGGTCGTGTTCTGTGTTCAAGCCTGTGTTCAACTTGTTGTGTTCAACTTGTGTTCAACCTCATCATCAACGTGACTCACATTTGTTCATATCTGTCGCCAGGTGATTTTTATTAAATTGACTTAAGTGGTATTGGTTTTCAAGGGACGCCAAATTCAAAAGAAATATTGATCGAAAATATGGAGGCCTTTCAATCAATACTGAAAATGTTAGTTTATATTCATTTAAGGTGTCGGCATACTAGGAACTTCTCACTAGCATGCTACTCTCTTTTGCTACTTAGTTTGAATAAATCTTTTGTTTTTCAAATTTCCAAATGTCAAATTACTCTTGCGTTATACAGTGACAAGCTGAACGAAGACTTACGATAAGTTAAACCTAGAATACGAATGTTAGACACATTGTTGTCTAGATGTTCTCACGGAAGTCTAGAATATTGTAACCAAAGTCATTTCTTCTCAAACGAAATAGCAAAAGGAAGTAGCATGCTAGTTTAGCATCCCGCTACTTTAACTGGTTCTGACATTGTCAAGATATATTTACTGACAACACTGAAGTGAATCAATCAATACTGATCATATCAGTCTGGCAGTAGATGTTATAGAAATATATCTATATGCTCGTTAGCCGAGCGGGTTTGAGCGTCGCTACTTGCAGCGAAGGTCGAGGGGATGACGGTTCGAACCCTGCCACCGGCGAAGTTGTACCAAGGGCATAGTTCATTAAGCTTCACGCTACAAAATTCTCTGAAAGGGGAACCGTCCTCGCCTTCTGATAGGGGGAGTTTGTGACGTTAAACCAAATCAATCAATCAAACAATCAATC
>NC_134817.1:19763673-19766173 GCF_046742065.1 Oratosquilla oratoria | reverse complement strand
CGATGCCAGGAATAACTGGGAAAGAATGGCGCCGGGGACAACTGGAAAAGAATGGCGCCAGGAGGAATAACTGCGAAAGAATGGCGCCGGGCGGGGACAACTGGGAAAGAATGGCGCCGGGGACAACTGGGAAAGAATGGCGCCGGGGACAACTGGGAAGAATGGCGCCGGGGACAACTGGGAAAGAATGGCGCCAGGAGGAATAACTGGGAAAGAATGGCGCCGGGCGGGGACAACTGGGAAAGAATGGCGCCGGGGACAACTGGGAAAGAATGGCGCCGGGGACAACTGGGAAGAATGGCGTCAGGACCAATTGGGAAAGAATGGCGCCGGGGACAACTAGGAAGAATGGCGTCGGGGACAACTGGGAAAGAATGGCGCCAGGAGGAATAACAGAAAGAAAGAATGGCGCCAGGGACAAATGAGAACATGTAAAAGCGTGTTGGCTTGGTGACGGCCGTGGGCGTGGGCGTGGGCGTAGCACGGACGGGGTCATGGAGTCAAAATAGCGCGCTCGTCGAGGAGTCATGTCCTCGTACGAATTCCTGAAGAAGAGGACACAAGAGACGTTCCTCCCTTTTCGAAAACGGCCCGATATTTCGAGAGCGCCCTCGCATTCGAACGGTTTAGAGGATAGGTTCTCAGCCTTGCTTGGCTCATGCACCCCTTTCACCCTTTGCCAGAATGTCATTCCCCCTCTCCTTTCCAAGATTGTCTGTTTCAAAAGGTGCATTCTAAATAATATGCAAATATTACTAAAAAACCCTTTTATTTTGTCCAAATTAGTATATATTTTTCCCAAATTAGTATAAATCCTGCCCAGGTGACAGGCAAGATAGGCCAAAACCAATAATTGCTTTCAACACACCGTAAGCTTACTTGTCACAAATCACAACAAGAAATCCCAAAAATCACCACTGGGGGTGAATTACACCCATAATGAGAACCACCTGGTTTAGAGGATAGGTTCTCAACCTGTGGTCCATTAAACCCTATTGGGCCACGGAGGTTCACAAGTGGTGCAGCCAACCGAAAGCCACTAGCAGTTAGTGGATACAAAACGATTAAATTTAGTGTTGAAGTCATCTCCAGAAGGTTAAAGAACAGCAATGCATAAGTACGGAGTATACGTGAAAATAGGTTGAGAACCCCGGGACTCTAGAGGATAGGTTCTCGAGGCCTCTCTCGAGAAACTCGAGGAAGTGGGGACAAGGAGGATAGGGAAGAAGAAGAGGGTTTGAAGATTAGGGGAGGAAGAGGAGGGTAAGAAGGGTAGAGAGAGGGGGAGGGGAGGAGGAGGGGGAGGTGGAGGAGGAGGAGGAGGAGGAGGAGGAGGAGGAGGAGGAGGAGAAGAGATAGAAAGCTCTGATATACCTTGACATCTCACCTCTGGTTTCTCATCTCATTTCTCTCTCTCACCCTCTCTTTCTCTCTTGCTCTCTCTCTATATATCTTCATCGTTATCTCCCGATTTTCTTTTTGTCGCTCTCCTTTCGTATCTCCAGTCTGCCATCTCCAGCTGGAGACCACTCCACTTATCTCCATCGCCTGGTGATCTCCTACCCCGGAGATCACTCCATTTATCTCCATCACCTGATGATCTCCTACCCTGGAGACCACTCCACTTATCTCCATCACCTGATGATCTCCTACCCCGGAGATCACTCCATTTATCTCCATCACCTGATGATCTCCTACCCTGGAGACCACTCCACTTATCTCCATCACCTGATGATCTCCTACCCCGGAGACCACTCCATTTATCTCCATCACCTCGTGATCTCCTACCCTGGAGACCACTCCATTTATCTCCATCACCTGGTGATCTCCTACCCCGGAGACCACTCCATTTATCTCCATCATCTGGTGATCTCCTACCCTGGAGACCACTCCACTTATCTCCATTACCTGGTGATCTCCTACCCTGGAGACCACTCCATTTATCTCCATCACCTGGTGATCTCCTACCCTGGAGACCACTCCATTTATCTCCATCACCTGGTGATCTCCTACCCTGGAGACCACTCCATTTATCTCCATCACCTGGTGATCTCCTACCCTGGAGACCACTCCATTTATCTCCATCACCTGGTGATCTCCTACCCTGGAGACCACTCCATTTATCTCCATCACCTGGTGATCTCCTACCCTGGAGACCACTCCATTTATCTCCATCACCTAGTGATCTCCTACCATGTCTCCCTGGCTATTATCTCCCTCCTATCTCCTGTGTGGATTATATTTCCGTTGACAGGCTTAGGCACCTTAAGTTACACTCTCTGGAAAGACATAGAGGTCGGGGTGATCTAATAGAGGTATTCAAATGAGTCCAGGGTGATGCAGACAAGGTCATCATATTAAGACAACAGAGCAGAAGTTGCTGTAATGGGTTTAAAATGGACGAATTTAGATCTAAGAAGGAAACAGGCAAAACCTGATATAGCAATAGAGTGGTTAGTGGTGGTGATGGACATGGAACTGCCTAGTGTAGGCCTTATAG
>NC_134817.1:19721173-19746173 GCF_046742065.1 Oratosquilla oratoria | reverse complement strand
ATTGCGCGTTCGTGTGTGCATGAATATGCATGTGTACACGCTCGTGTGTGTGCGTGTAAGTCTCGTGCATATTGTATGTGTCCATGGGTGCATTGGTAATACTATAGTGGGCTAAGCTAAACCAAGTTAGTTTGTGTTTTGTCATTGTTGGAGATCACGTCAAGAGTGTAGGCAGAGGCTAAACGAGGTCAGACTGAAGGAGATATGGTTAAGTCAGATCAAGTTAGGTTAAACTAATTTCGGTTGGGGGAGGATTCGCGGTGAAGTTAGACAAGGTTAAGGTAGGTTAAAGTGAATTGTGGTTAAATGTGTGGTCAGCTTGAAGCATCTAACGTTGATGATGCTCAGCCGCAATGACCTGAAATGACCTCTAGTACAAGCGGACGGGTACTTAGGTCAAAGGTCACAAACTGATTAGGCCTGATGTCAAAAGCTACTTAGGTCAGAGGTCAAGAGCTGCTTAGATCAGAGGCCAACACCTGCTCAGGTCAGAGTGTCAGCAACTGCTTAGGTCAAAGGTCACCACCTCCTCAGGTCAGATGTCAGCACCTGCTTAGTTCAAAGGTCACCAGATGATTAGATCAGAGGTCAAGAGCTGCTTGATCAGAGGTCAACACCTGCTCAGGTCTGATGTCAGCAGGTGCTTAGGTCAAAGGTCACCACCTGCTCATGTCAGATGTCAGCAGCTGCTCAGGTCAAAGGTCACCAATTGATCAGGTCAGATGTCACGCTCATCCGTATAATGAAATAGTTTGACATGTCTTGGGGGCAGCTATACAGGGAGCCACTGTAGGTTAGGGAGTTAAATCATATACACATATATGTTGCAATCTTGAAGAAGAAAAAATAAATAAAACGGACAGATAGATAGATTGATAAACACATAAATGAATAATAAAACAAATAAATAAATTAACAAATTAATTTATCAAAAAAATGTTTTCCGTAATTCCATTTTTCACATTTTCGATGTATTACTTCATCGATATATGGGAGGGTTAGTGATGATGATGATGATGATGATGATGATGATGATGATGATGATTATGGTGATGATAATGACAATAATGGTGATAATAGTGATGATGATGATGATGATGATGATGATGATGATGATGATGATGATGATGATGATGATGATGATGATGATGATGATGATGATGATGATGATGATGATGATGATGATGGTGATGCTGATGATGATGACGATGGTGAAAATGATGATGACGATAATGTTAATGATGGTGATGGTGGTGAACAACGGGTGCGATGTTGATAATGATGATGATGACGATGACGACGATGATGACGACGTCGATAACGATTATGATAACGACGGCAATGACCATGACGATAAAGGGAAGGATAATAATGAAAACAAAGATGACGACGACGACGACGACGACGACGACGATAATGATGACAACGTTCCCAATGTAATCACGTGCAACTTTGAGACTAAAATACAAACTTAATCCAATCGTCTGGCATTATGACAAATCATGATCATAATATTTCCGGTTTCGTACAAAAAAAAAAAAAAAAAAAAAAATCATCCTGATTCTCTTTGATAACGTGACCAAAGACCGGATTAATCATCACCCGCGCTAACAGTCCGCCGGATGCTTGCACAGATCAGACCATGTAGAGCGCTACACAGGGTCTGGAAATGGTCTGAATCAGGTCTAGAGTTCTTCTGAAAAAGGTCTTCAGTTGGTCTGTACAATGTCTACAATTGGTCTCAATAGGGTCTGGATCTAAAATTACTTTCTTCTCAACTCAAACTGGACTATAATCAGACCATACTTGGGCTGAATCTGATCTCACAGGGCTTGGCTGGACTGCATTAGACCGGGTCTATCTGGGTTGGACTACGTCTGTTTACATTAGACCGGGGCTGAAACCACAGTGGGTCTGTAGATGGTCTGAATCGCATTGGGCTGGGCTGGACTACATTAGACCGGGTTGGACTAGATCTGGTTACACTAGACCGGGTCTGAAGCCGTACTGGGTCTAGAGATGGTCTAACGAAATCCCAGGCCTTTGGAATATTTGCATAAAACAAAGCAAATACGACGAATAAGTTTATATTTCCACGTTCAAAGCTTAGCAAATGTCAGGTCCTGTACTGAGCGTGTGTGTGTGTGTGTGTGTGTGTGTGTGTGTGTGTGTGTGTGTGTGTGTGTGTGTGTGTGTGTGTGTGTGTGTGTGTGTGTGTGTGTGTGTGTGTGTGTGTGTGTGTGTGTGTGTGTGTGTGTGTGTGTGTGTGTGTGTGTGTGTGTGTGTGTGTGTGTGTGTGTGTGTGTGTGTGTGTGTGTGTATGTGTGTACTGACTGGATGGGCGTGGACAGGGGGTGAGTGGAGAGGGGGATGAGGGGATGTGGAGAAGGGGGAAAAGAGGGGAAGTGGGGAAAGGGGGAAAGGAGGAATGGGGTAAGACTGGTGGCGAGAACGGGGAAGGGGGAAAAGGGGGAAAGGGGGAAGGTGGGAAAGGGAGGAAGGTTGGAAAGGGGGGAAGGGTGAGGTGAAAAGGGGAAAAGGGGGGAAGGGTGAAGGGAAAAGGGGGAGGTGGGAAGGGGGAAAGGGTGAAGGAAAAAGGGAAAAGGGGGAAGGTGGGAAGGGGGAAAAGGGGGGAAGGGTGAAGGGAAAAGGGGGAGGTGGGAAGGGGGAAAGGGTGAAGGAAAAAGGGAAAAGGGGGAAGGTGGGAAAGGAAGGAAGGTTGGAAAGGGGGGAAGGGTGAGGGGAAATGGGGGAAGATGGGAAGGGGGAAAAGGGGGAAGGCGGGAAAGGGGGTAGGGTGAGGGGAAAAGGGAGAAGGGAGAAAATGGGGAAGGGGGAAAAGGGGGAAAGGAAGAAAGTGGGAAGGGAGGAAGGTTGGAAAAGGGGGAAGGGTGAGGGGAAAAGAGGGAGGTGGGAAGGGGGAAAGGGGGAAAAGGGGGGTGAGGGGAAAAGGAGGAAGGTGGCAAAGGGGGGAAGGGTGAGGGGGAAAAGGGGGACGGGGGAAATGGGGAAAGGGGAAAAGGGGGAAAGGGGAAAATGGGGAAAGGGGAAAAAGGGGGAAAAGGGGGAAAAGGGGGAAAAGGGGAAAAAGGGGAAAAGGGGGGGGTGAGGTGATTGAGTTGTTAACGAGACTCGTACCGTGGCGCCAACTTTCCTCTGATCCAATTATTCCGCCGGGAACTATTATTAAAAGTCCCCAAAACAGGGGCCCACTTGTCCCCACAATTTTCGAGAATAAAATATTTTATAAAAGAAAACGGAGGGTGGGGAGGTTGAGAGCCAGACATCACACGAGTTTGATGACTTAAAGCAAAGGGACGGAACCCCATGAGCATAGCTTCAACCTCGTTTTGACTATGACTAAGTAAAGAGAATTCGGAAAACAGACAGACACACACACACACACACACACACACACACACACACACACACACACACACATACACACACACACACACACATACACGCACACACGCATACACATACACACACACACACGCACATACACACACACACACACACACACACACACACACACACACACACACACACACACACACACACACACACACACACACACACACACACACACACACACACACACACACGCTAACACAGCTTCCCACACAGAGTGGTGGATATCTGGAATAAATTGGATGAGGCAACAGTGTGTGCAAATACTATTCAAGAATTTACGAACAAACTTGATGCTGAAAGATACAAAGACAGGGTCACTACGAGCGTAGCTCCCTTCCCGTATAATACAACTAGGTACATAGGTAAATAAAGACACACACACATACACACACACACACACACACACACACACACACACACACACACACACACACACATACATACACACACATACATACACACACGCACACACATACACACATACACACACGTAAATGCCTATGAAATAATGCGAGAGTGGGCAGCTGAGGACAAGGCCAATCTAAGTCAATTCCAGATTAGCCTTTTGAGAGCGGGGTGGGGGTGGGGCAATACACTCACTCGACACATTCGGCACGCCAATTGATAACTCTGGGAGAAAAGAGAGAGACAGAGAGAGAGAGAGAGAGAGAGAGAGAGAGAGAGAGAGAGAGAGAGAGAGAGAGAGAGAAAGGGACAGAGGGAGACAAAGGGAAAGAGAGGTAGAGAGAGAGAGAGAGAGAGAGAGAGAGAGAGAGAGAGAGAGAGAGAGAGAGAGAGAGAGAGAGAGAGAGAGAGAGAAAGAGGGAGCAAAGAGAGCAATAAGAGAGGGACTTGAGACAAGAGGTAGAGGAAGAAGCACAGAAGAATAAACAGAGAAATGAAGAGAAAGAGGGGAGACGAAAAGAGAGAAATAAAGAGAGAAAAGAGAGAAGAAGAAAAAAGAGAGGAAAGAAAAAAATCTGTGGACAGAGTGAGGTAATTTTGAGAAAAAGAGGGAGCAAAGAGATCAATAAGAGAGAGGAAGGAGGAGACAAGAGGTGGAAGAGAGAAAGAAGAGAAGGATAAAGAGAGAGACGAAGGAGACGGAGTTGGCGACTGGGAATGATGTGAAGATTTACCAAGTGTGGTAAAACTGTCACGCCGTCCCCGAGCGCCGCTCAGACTTAATTGGCGACACGGAGAAGGCGTGGCTTCGAGGACGACGTCACGAGGACGTGTGTAAGAGCTACGGACGTCACGGGCGTAGTAGAGGAAGTGTCACGTGACAGGTGTGGCGTGACAGGTGTAACGTGAATGACGGGGCTGGGTGGTACGGGTAGGATGTGATTCGATTTACGAGAAAAAATAAAATGCGAGCGCGCGCACACACACACACACACACACACACACACACACACACACACAATCATAGTGATATTTATTTCACAAAAATGCTATCCGCGTTAAGGGGACACTGCAGTAGTGGTGTGTTGCCACATTTATATATATATATATATATATATATATATATATATATATATATATATGCACATATACTGTATATACATATATATATAAATACATATATATAATATATTTAAATATATATATATATATATATATATATATATATATATATATATATATATGTATTTATATACACACACATATATAGATATCTTTTTGAAGGGGATGAAAATTGTTTTTTCAAGTCCAGCAAGACACATTTTTACAATTCTCTGAGCGTAGGTGTCTGTGTGTGTGAACGTGTGTGTGTGCATGTGTACGTTGGGGGGGGCGGTGGACCTCGATCTCAATCCATGTCTACATTCGGGCGTTCCTTTTGACCGTCACTCAGGTGGAGGGTGAGGGTGGGAGGGGGTGGAGGTTCAATCCTTCCTTCCTTTCCCACTCTTTTTCTTTCTTTCTTTTTTTCCTTCCTTCCTTCCTTTTCTTCCTTCCTTCCTTCCTTCCTTCCTTTCCTTCCTTCCTTCATTTCTTCCTCCTTTTCTTTCTTTCTTTTTTCCTTCTTTCCTTCCTTCCTCACTCTTCTTTATTTCTCTTCTTTCTCCTTTTCTTCCTTTCTCCCTCCTCCTTTTCTTCCTTTCTCCTCTCCCTCCTTTCCTCCTTCCCTTCCCTCCTTGCGTCATTTCTTCATGTCTTCTGTTTTCTTTCTTTCTCTCTTCTTTCTCTAATTCCTTGAGAGAAGGAAATGGGAAAGAGGGAGAACAGAAAAACGAGAGTGAAAGGAAGAGGAGGAGAAGGAGGAGGAGGAAGAGGAGGAGAAGGAGGAGGAAAGAGATAAAGGAAGAGGGCAGAATGTGGTAGACAAAGAAGGAGGAAGGAAGGGGGAGGGAGTGAGAGAGAGGAGGAGTGAGGGAGTGAGAGTGGGAGTGAGTGAGGGAGAAAGAGAAAGGATGAGGATGAGGAGGAGGAGGAAGAGGAGGAGAAGGAGGAGGAAAGAGATAAATAAAGAGGGCAGAATGTGGTGGAGGAAGAAGGAGGAAGGAAGAGGGAGTGAGTGAGAGAGAGGAGGAGTGAGGGAGTGAGAGTGGGAGTGAGTGAGAGAAGGAGCAGGGTTCCATGTTTGCTTTCCCTCTTACTCAGTACCTTCGAGCCATCCCAGGTCAGCCCAGGTCAGGTCAGGCTAGGTTAAGTCTGCTAGTCTGTTTTGTGTGTGTGTGTGTGTGTGTGTGTGTGTGTGTGTGTGTGTGTGTGTGTGTGTGTGTGTGTGTGTGTGTGTGTGTGTGTGTGTGTGTGTGTGTGTGTGTGTGTGTGTGTGTCACTACCCGTGTGCCTGTTGGTGAGATTCACCATGGTCTTGGATCACGTGTTGGACTCGCGATCGACAGCTATTTCCTTCCCGGAAGAGAGCTTAGAGATCATATATGACCGATCTATGGGTAATGCTGTGGCCTTAGACGCAGGTCCACCCCCAACTCTCCGCCCATGAGAGTTGGAGTAACAACCCGCAGCGTGTCTTTTTGTGTCTGCTTGCATATAATTCTCCTCTCTCTTTTTCTCTTTTTCTGATTTAATTTCTCAATTCTCTTCTCTCTCTGTCTTTTGTGTTACAATTTTTCCATGATTTCTTACTATCCTTACCTTTTTCCTCTTCCACTCTCTTTTTTCCTCTCTCTCTCTCCCTCTCCTCTCTCTCTCTTTCTCTCTCTCTTTTTTTCTCTCTCCGTCCGAAAACGAGATTCAGGTCTTCAAAGGTTAACTATTCCTCCCTTTATCGTTACCCTTTATACCCCTTTCCCCCCTTTAACCCCCTTTCCCTCCTCCTTGTACACTCCTCCTCCTCTGTTCTCCATCCCGTGTTACTTTTTCGCCTCCTCCTCCTCCTCTCTATTTCTCTCTCTTCCTTTCCCTCTCTCCCTCTCGTTTCCTCCCCACCGCCCTCCTCTTCTTGCTCTTTAGTCTAATGACAGGCGAAAGTCTCCGGTGGTCGTTGAGAAGTGGAAGGAGTGGAGGTGGAGGTGGAGGTGGAGGGGAGGGGGAGGGGGACGTTAGGGAGGGAAGAGGCGTGGAAGACAGGGAGATGGTAAGAGAAAGGAAGGAGGATAAAGAGGAGGAGGAGGAAAGAGGAAAAAAAAGAGGAGAAAGAAAAGGAAGTGGAAGAAGACTAGAAGTAGAAAGAGAGGAATGAGGAGGAGGAAGAGGAGTAGGAGGAGGAGGAGGAGGAGGAGAAGGAGGAGGAGAAAGAAAAGGAAGTGGAAGAAGACTAGAAGTTGAAAGAGAGGAATGAGGAGGAGGAGGAGGAGGAGGAGGAGGAGGAGGAGGAGGAGGAGGAGGAGGAGGAGGAGGAGAAGGAGGAGAAAGAAAAAGAAGTGGAAGAAGGCTAGAAGTTGAAAGAGAGGTATGAGGAGAAGGAAGAGGAGGAGGAGGAGGAGGAGGACAAGCAGAGACAGAAACTGTTGCAGAAGATGTAGAATTAACAGTAGGAGGAAGAGGCGGAGGAGGAGGAGGTGGAGATGGATGAAGCAGAGGAAGAGGGAGAGGAAGACGAAGACGAGGAGGAGGAGGAGGAACAACAGAAACAACAGCAGATGCAGCTGCGCCAGAACTTGCAGAAGCTCTAGAGCCAACAGCAAGAAGAAAAAGGAGATTTGGGTCGGGAACTTCCAGTATTCTTCTTTCAGTCAATGTCTTTGTCTTTTGTTCGTTGGGCGCCTTGGAGAAGGAAGAGGAGTAGGAGGAGGAGGAGGAGTAGGAGGAAGAAGAAGAAGAAGAGGAGGAGGAGGAGGAGGAGGAGGAGGAGGAGGAGGAGGAGGAGGAGGAAGATGAGGAGGAGGAAGAGGAGGAGGACGATAAGGGCTATCATGGTCTCTTCGTCACATCTATCCACTCCCAATTAGTTTTCCTCTTCCTCTCCCTCCCCTTCCATCCCTCTCTTCCTCTCCTCTTCCCTCTCCATCTCCACAGCTATCCATCCACCCCTCCCCCCTCTTTCTCCCTCATTCTCTCCTTACCCTTCCCTTTCCTTCTCCACCCTAGACACTGACCCTGAGAGCATGAGTCCATTTTTCCTCCTCCTCTTCCTAATTGCTATTCTCTACCTCCTTCGCTTGCTGTTTCCCCCTCCTCCTCCTCCTACTCTTCCTCCTCCTCCTCCTACTCTTCCTCCTCCTCCTCCTCCTCCTCCTCCTCTTGTGCTCACTAGGAGGACCCTGCTGTTCCTCTGCTCAAAATGAGTTCTTATGTCCCAGTTCATTGCAAATGTCCTGCTTTGACCACCCTATCCCTTCCTCCCTCAATGTCTTATGCCCCCTTCTTCTCTCTCGACCTTCCTTATATCTGTGAACTTCAAGAAAATTCATAGATCTTTTCGTTTTTTGTTACTTTCTTCTCTTATATTCTTTTTTTTTTTTTTTTTTTTTTTTTACATTGTCAACTTCCTCCTTATATGTCTTCAGTTTCATACATGGAATTCATACGGGCGCTAAGAATTTGAGAAATCTAGAAGAGAACATTACTTCTCATAAGCCATTCCATAATGAATTACGTTTACACCCACCGACAGACAGACAGACAGACAGACACACATACACGCACACAAACACACACACAAACGCACACACACACACACACACACACACACACACACACACACACACACACACACACACACACACACACACACAGACAAGGGACAATATCTAGCTGAATATATTCTGTGTTTATTTACTTATTTATTTACTAATTTATTGATTGATTCATCCGCTTATATGTACCTTGTATGATAAGAAATCAAAATGAGATTCTCCGCTTCCCTCTGTCTCCCTCCTATCTCCTGTACCTCACACTCCAAAGGTCTTTCTGACAATAACCTCCTCTTCCTCTTCCTCTTCCTCTCTTACTCTCCCCTCCTCCTTCCTCTGCCTACCTCTTCCTCCTCCGTCACTGGTCCCTTCCTCTTCTTCCCTCCCTCTTCTTCCTCTGTCACTGCCCCTTGCTTCTTCTCCCTCCCTCCCTCTTCCACTTCCTCCTCTTCATCTTTCTCCTTGCCCTCTCCACATTTTCTTCTTCCTCTTCCTTCTCCTCCCCTTCCTTTTCTTCCTCCCCCTCCTCCTTCTCATCCTCCTTCCCATCCTTTTCCTCTTAACCCTCCTCCTCTTCTTCCTCCTCCTCCTCCTCCCCTTTCTCTTGTTCCTCCCCCTCCTCCTTCTCATCCTCCTCCCCATCCTTTTCCTCTTAACCATCCTCCTCTTCCTCTTCTTCCTCCTCCTCGAACTCCTTCATGATCTTTCCTTCGTAGAGGTCCTCTGCCAAGTCCCACTTGAAAGGCGTTCAGTAACACTCGAAGTCTCTCCTAGACGCCAAGTTAAGACCCACCTCACCATCGAGTAAGAAGGACATCCGCCTCCTGTCTTTTTCTGTCTGTCTGTCTGTCCGTCTGTTTCTGTCTATCTGTCTGTCCGCCTGTTCGTTTTTCACATAACAATGTGTCTGGGTTGACTGTCTATTTCTAATTTTGTCTGTGTGTCTGTCTGTCCCTGTGTCATAATTACTCTCAGATTTCTGTTTGTCTGTCTGTTTGTTCGTTTTTCACCTAACAATGTGTTTGGGTCGACTGTCTATTTCTGATTTTGTCTGTGTGTCTGTCTGTCCCTGTGTCATAATTACTCTCAGATTTCTGTTTGTCTGTCTGTTTGTTCGTTTTTCACCTAACAATGTGTTTGGGTCGACTGTCTATTTCTGATTTTGTCTGTGTGTCTGTCTGCTCCTAAGTCATCCTTACTCTCGGATTTCTGTCTGTTTATCTGTCTGTCTGTCTACTGACGTCAGCCAAGTATCAGGAGGAAAGGAAGCGGTCAAGTCATCCGTTTTTTTTCTACAGAAATGAATAAAATAGACAGACGGCATCCAAGGGAAGTACCGCCTTGGACGGAAGGAGTCAATAAATTACTCGACCCATTCCCATCTGTGTCAAGTTACCACCCCGCACGTGCTGACGTCACCGTTTTTCTTTCCTTTGTCATAGAAAATGGGATGCGGGCTGCCTCCTGTTTGTCTGAGGCGTTGCTTCCTGTTGGCCTCTTCCTGTTTGCATGTGCATCCCCCTCCTCCCTCCCTCTCGCTCTCCACATCCCCTCCAGTGCCCTCCCATCCCGGCCCCTCCACCTCCAAACGTCTCTCCTCCTCCTCCTCCAAACATGTCTTCCTCCAACACCCTTCTCTCTCATATACTCCTTTGTATTCCTCCTATTCCCAAGGATTCCTTCTCTCACTTCTCTCCTCCTCCTCCTCCTCCTCCTTCTCCTCTTTCTTTCTCTTCCCATTCCTCCTCCTAATTCTTCCTGTTCCTTTTCCGTCTTCCTCCTCCCTCCCCCTCATCCTTCCTCTTCCTCCTCCCTCCCCCTCCTCCTTCCTCTTCTTCCTCCTCCCCCTCTTCTTCCTCCTCCCTCCTCTTCCTCCTCCTCCCTTCTCTTCCTCCCCCCTCCTAATTCTTCCTGTTCCTCTTCCATTTTCCTCCTCCCTCCCTTCATCCTTCCTCCTCCTCCCCCTCTTCCTCCTTTCCCCACTTCCTCCTCCCTTCTCTTCCTCCTTCTCCCTCCTCTTCCTTCTACTCCTCCCTCCTCTTCCTCCTCCTCATTCCTCCTCCTCCCTTCTCTTCATCCTCCTCCCTCCTCTTCCTCCTCCTCCCTCCTCTTCCTCCTCCTCCCTCCTCTTCCTCTTCCTTCCTCCTCTTCCTCCTCCTCCCTACTCTTCCTCCTCCTCCCTCCTTTTCCTCCTCCATCCTCCTCTTCCTCCTCCTCCCTCCTCTTCCTCCTCCTCCCTTCACTTCCTCCCTTCCCTTCCTCTTCCTCCTCCACCCTCCTCTTCCTCCTCCTGCTTCTTCCTCCTCATCCCTACTCTTCTTCCTCCTCCCTCCTCTTCCTCCTCCTCCTCCTTCCGTCCATCACAGAACCTCCTGTTTGCTGATGCGACCGACCATTGTCCGGCCTTCCGGAGCGGACGGATCCGGCACTCTCCCCCCCTCCCCCTCCCCCTCCCTCTCCTTTCACCATCTCTCTCACTCTCTATCTCCTCCCCTCCCCGTCTCTCTCTCTCTCTGTCTCCCTCACTCTCTCTATTCCTCTCTCTATCTCCTTACTCCCCTTACCCACCTTCTCCACTTTTCCCCCCACTCATCTCACACTCCCTCTCCACCTCCCTCACCCTTTCTCTCTCATCCTCCACCTCCCTCACTCTCTCTCCCACTCTCCATCTCTCTCCCACTTCCCATCTTCGTCACTCTCCTTTTCCATTCTCCATCTTCCTCACTCTCCCTCTAAAGCCCCTCCACCGACCTTGGGCTCCCTCTCCACCTCTCTCACTCCACCTCCAACCCCTCTCCACTTACACACTCTCCCTCCAACTTCTCCAATTCACTCCCTTCCTCTCCCGTTTACTCCCAATTTCCGTCCATTCCCTGTTTTTTGGGACGGTCAGGCTTTTGACGTGGTCTACATACAGTTCTTTCTTTTGGGATCGTCCGAAAATCGAAATTCTTCAATCTTAAAAAAAAAAAAAAAAAAAACCCAAAAAAAAAAAAAGACTTGAATCATATACATACAGTATATATATATATATATATATATATATATATATATATATACATATATGTATACATATATACATATGTATATGTATACATATATATATATATGTATATATATACATATATATGTATATATATAAATATATATATATATACATATATATACATGTATATATATATACATATGTGTGTGTGTGCGTGTGTGTGTCTACGTGTATATATATGTATGTGTGTGTGTGTATATGTATATATATATATATATATATATATGTATATATATATATGTATACATATATGAATATATATATGTATATATTTAGGTATATATATATTGTTTCCTAATATTAGGGATAATTTGTGCCATCCTGCCACAAGCCTTTTAGGATTTCCTACCACACCAGATAGAACCAAACCTCCGTTGTTATTTTTTTTTTTTTTTTTTTTTTTTTTCTACAGAATTCTGTCATGCCTCTTGCCTATTAAGGATTATGGGAGATCAGATTCACTTCCCATTGTAATTCTTCCCACTCCCCTTCCCTCTTTCCTCCCACTCCCTCCCCCCTCCCTTTTCTTATCACGTTATCCTCCCTCTCTCTCTCTCTCTCTCTCTCTCTCTCTCTCTCTCTCTTTCTTTCTCTCTCTCTCTCTCTCTCTCTCGCTCTCTCTCTCTCTAGCCCCTTTTGCTCGGTACCTCCTAGCCGATGGCCCTGGGCCTCTTTGTTCTTTGCGTGTGTGTGTGTGTGTGTGTGTGTGTGTGTGTGTGTGTGTGTGTGTGTGTGTGTGTGTGTGTGTGTGTGTGTGTGTGTGTGTGTGTGTGATTAATCATGATTCACCATGGTCGTGGATCATGTGTTGGATTCATCATCGAGTGTGTGTGTGTGTGTGTGTGTGTGTGTGTGTGTGTGTGTGTGTGTGTGTGTGTGTGTGTGTGTGTGTGTGTGTGTGTGTGTGTGTGTGTGTGTGTGTGTGTGTGTGTGTGTGTGTGTGTGTGTGTGTGTATCTGTGTGCTCACATGTCTATGTGGATCTATGTGCTCGTGAGATCGTACGAGTGCTTTAGTTACATTTCCACTACAATGCATCTCTGCCTGCATGCTCATGAACTATTCTTTGAGCCATTGCGTGACATGGTCGGCCCCGGGACAACGATCCCATGGGGGTATTGTCACGTGACACGGCCCACGTTTTCCACTTCCCCAATGCAGCTCTACTCTTTGATCGAGCTGGCAGGTTGGTATTGATTTCGGTCGAGTTTGTGCGTTGGTTTGTTTCAATGAGACATGATGTAGTGGCCGAATCAAGCTTATAGGAATGGGAGGCGATGATCCCTACATGGCCCTATTAAAAATTGGGAGTAATTGGGTCAAGGTCAAATGTCAAGGTCATTGAAAGGGTGTCTTGCCTTCAACTTCCACAAAAACTGTCCGATTTACTTCTTAGACCAACATTATTGTTGTTGTTGTTGTTGTTGCTATTGTTGATTATTATTATTATTATTATTATTGTCATTATTATTATTATTATTATTATTATTATTATTATTATTATTATTACCATACACACATATACCAAGGGCTTTCCCCCTTTACAAGGAATGTAGCAAAAAAAAAAAAAAAAAAAAGTATACTACTGTATTATCATTATTATTATTGTTATTATCATTATCAATTCATCACTATTATTATTTATGTCATTGTAATACATTTAATTTTTGTTTATTTTTTCATATAACCCTCGAAAACTAGAAAAAATTGATATAATTGTACTAGCAGAGGTCAGATATTCACAACCGACTTTGGGACTCAGCGACAACTGTGAGACCATCTTACTGAGGAATATTGGAACTTTATTTGTTAATTCATTTATTTGATTTTTTTTTATTGCTATTTCAAGTCTGAACGTTTCACATCTTTATAAGATGCTACGGGCTTCTATTTCTCTAGTTATCTAGTTATTTTTGTTAGAACATTTCAATCAGGATTGCTGAATTTTTATTTATTCATTTATTTATTTATTTATTAATCTATTTTTGGTTGTTGCTTCACATATTTATGACATTTTATTTATCTATTTATTCATCTATTCATCTATCTTTGGTAGTTGTTTTAAGTTTATATGTTTCTCGTCTTTATGACAAATCATCGGGGATGTTATGTCCGTATAGTTTCTGCTATGGGCAAGCACCTGCGGCAAATTGTATTTGTCGCAGTAAAAGAGGAAAGCTCAGAGCCCGCTCTGTCAAACTTAATGGAATAAATTTACATTTATGACACAAGGTGTCCCCTCCCCCCATCTGGCCCTTAGGGTATAGGGGGGCGTATATGGGAGGGGTGGGGAGGAGTTCACACTTTTGGAAACTGTTTTAGTATTTCGTCTGCGTTAACCAGCGCTTCTCTCCTAGGGGACGCTATCACACTAAGCAGATGGAGTCAGAGTTGGAGAAGGAGAGATCTGAGTCATGTAAGAAAATGGAGTAGTTAATACTTTTTTTTTTTTTTTTTTTTTTTTTTTGATTGAGTGGAAACTGGTCTCCAATCACAAAAGAATGCTGCGTGACTCAGGTCCGTAGGGACATTACTCAAGCAGACACGGACAAGCATTTTACAAATTCTATTCTGGCTATCACTATGCTGTCTTATGCAGTTGTTGGTGGTGGCGAAGGTGAGGAGAGGGGCTTTTGAGTGTGGGGGGTTATTTGAATGGGGGGCTTTTGAGGGGGATTATTTGAATTGGGGGGATGCAGCTGGAGGGGTGATGTACTTTGCCAGACGGTTCTAGTCAGCTGGAAGAATTGTCGACATGCTGAAGGCCCGATGACGTCATAAATCGATGACGTCATAGACCGATGACGTCACAGACCGATGGCGTCATATGATGACCTCATTACAGCCATACTTTCTATTTGTACATCAACCAAAACCTGTCTCTCAATTTCACCTCAGTCCAAAATAGATAAACACGTAAACACATATTAGAATAGATAAATAAATAAATAAATAAATAAATAAATAAATAACGAAAACACGAAAAGAAAAATGATAAAGACGTAAGTAAATACAGAGAGGAGATTGTGTGACATAAAAGAAAAAATAAAACATAAAAAGAAATTGAAGAAACTCAATACTTGTGTTTGCATTTCATTGCGTGTGCGGCCCTTGACAACTTGATAGCCGTGTTATGAATGGGGGGGAGGGGGGGCAGAAGGGGGGGAGAGGGGGAAGGGGGAGAGAAGGGGAGGGGGGAGGAGAGAGGTAAGGGGGAGAGGACAGTGGAGGACAGGGGAAGAGAGGAGGGCAAGGGAGGGGAAAGGATGGGGATAGGGTGGGGATAGACAGGAGAGGGAAGGTGGAGTAAAGTGAGGGAAGGGAAGGGGAGAGGAGGTGAGGGGAGGAGAGGGGAGAAGAGGGGAGGATAGGTAGACAGGGAGAGGACAGGAGAGAAGTGGAGTGAGTTGAGGTGGGGTGAGGTGAAGAGAGGAGAGGAGAAGAAAAGAGAGGAGAAAAGAGAGGAGAAGAGAGAAGAGGAATAGGATATAGGATATGATAAGAGAGGAGAAAGGTGGAGTAAAAAGAGAAGAGGAGGCATGAGGAAAGAAGTAAGAAAAATGGAAGAGAGGAGAGGAGAAGAGGGGAGAAGAGAAATGAGGAAAGAGGTAAGAAAAAAGGGAAAAGAGGAGAGGAGAAGAGAGCAGAAAAGAGGAATGGCAAGAAGAAGAAGAAATATAGAAGAGGAGAGGAGGAGAGAGGATTGGGAAGAAGATAGAAAGGAGAGGAGAGGAGGAGAGAGGATTGGGAAGAAGAAGAAAGAAAGGAGAGGAGGAGAGAGGATTGGGAAGAAGAAGAAAGAACGGAGAGGAGAGGAGAAGAGAGGATCGGGAAGAAGAAGAAAGAAAAGAGAGGAGAGAAGAGAGGAAGGAAACCTGATAAGAATTGCTTAATAAGTCTTAATCGACTTGGCCTACCATCATGCAACTCAACGAATCAACTCTAATTACTCTTGATGGCACTGGCACCAATGATGACGAAGCGGTAGTGGTATCCGACCCATGGCACTTCCTGGCACCCTGGTATCATACCCCTGGTACTCACTGGTACCCTGGTATCATATCCTTGGCACTCCCTGGCACCACAGGACTCCATGGGACCCTGGTATCATATCCTTGGCACTCCCTGGCACCCTAGGACTCCATGGGACCCTGGTATCATATCCTTGGCACTCCCTGGCACCCTAGGACTCCATGGCACCCTGGTATCATATCCTTGGCACTCCCTGGAACCCTAGGACTCCATGGCACCCTGGTATCATATCCTTGGTACTCCCTGGCACCCTAGGATAGGACTCCATGGCACCCTGGTATCATATCCTTGGCACTCCCTAGAACCCTAGGACTCCATGGCACCCTGGTACCTCATAGTACCCTGCTATCATATTCTTGGCACTCTTTGGCATCCTTGTATCATACCCCTGATACTTTCTGTACCCTGAGACTCCATGGCACCCTGAGACTCCATGGCACCCTGGCATAATATCCCTGACACTCCCTGACACCCTTCTTTGCCGCGTCTCCAGGGATGTACCTCGCCGCGGAAGAGGGGAAGAAGGAATGAAGGGAAGCAAGAAGGTGGTGGAGAGGAAGGAGGGGGGAGGAAGAGGGGAGGAGGAGGGGGGGGGATGGAAATGCGATCGGCGTGGGAATTGAAAAGAAACAACAAAAGATGGAGGTCGAGATAAAAGTGGAGGGAGATGGCTGGCATCTGGTGGAGTGGTTGGTTGGTTGGAGGGAGGGCTGGAGGGAAGAGAAGAGTGATGGGGAGGAAGGGAGAAGGGAAGAAGTAAGGAGGAAGGAAAGGATGGAGTGAAGGAGGAAGAGAAAGAGGGAGGGATATATATACTGTATATATATATATATATATATATATATATATATATATATACTGTATATATATATGTGTGTATATGCAAGTAGAACTGAATACGACAGCATTATGACAATGATTCAACTTCTTAATATTTTCAGTTTTTCTGATCAGGATTTTTCCTGCTGGGAGATGAATATGAACAAGATTTCCATAGTACTCCGCTTATTAAATCAAGCTTTCGTCTTCAAAGAGACATCTTCAGGATTGACATAATTCTGTAATGTTAAACAAAAATATTGGTACAATTTTGACAAGAAAATAAACATGTAAATAACAAAATGAAAAGGTATAACAAATGTATAGAATAGTAAGATATACACGAGTGGTGTCACTTACGTCTATGAGAGAAGTACAATTGGTAGGTGAAAGAGAAGGGGTTATACAGGAACCACTCCCCGTGCACCTGACCGTTTGGTCTGCCTGGTGGTCGCAGTCGGGGTGGGACGAGGGAAGGGAAGGGGAGGGGGAGGAAGGTACCTCGGTATAACGTCGTCTCAAGAGCGCGTCGTTATAGAGGGAAATACTGGAGGTCATATTGGATTGGATGTTTATTGTAGGTACATTATCTCTAATATGAAAAGCCTCTAAAAAATTTAACCTTCTAGGGTCCTCATTGTGTCCGATGACTTTGGTACACTTAATCAGGGTGTCTCTGTCAATGGTCTGGTTATGATGTTTTGCGTAATGTTCTTTAATAGCCCCGTCCTGCTGGTGTAAAGATAGTCTTCTGCTGAGACTACATCTGGTATGTCCAACGTATGTATAATTGCGAGGTGCGCAACCCTCGGCGGAACATTGAAACCGATACATCACGTTGGTTTTGGATGTAGTGTCAGTTCGACCATTACCGTTGATTTTCATGACCACTGAGCCAGTTCTGGGGTTTCTAAAATAGATAAGAACATAAATTTTACCGTTCTCACTAGTGGGGCGACAGTTTTTCTTAATAATATCCCTGATCGCTTTTTCATTTTTTTCATAGGAATCAGTAAAATGTGTTAGAGTAGAAGCATTAATAGAACTAGTCTTATGGGAAAACTAACTTGGCTTAAGTTCACTCATCAACTTGTTGGTTATGTCATCAAAGTCACAGTTGGCATAGCCGTCATTAGTGAGCATTTGCTGAACTCCAACATTTACGGCAAATGCTCACTTATAAAGGTTATGCAAACTGTGACTTTGATGACATAAACAACAAGTTGATGAGTGAACTTAAGCCCAGTCAATGTTCCAATAAGTCTAATCTTATTGATATTTTCTACCGTAACACTTTAGAATGTTAAGAAGTTGAATCATTATCAAAATGCTGTCGTATTCAATTCTACTTGCATACACACACACACACACACACACACACACACACACACACACACACACACACACACACACACACACACACACACACACACACACGCAGCTCTGACTTGTGTGTTTCTTTACCCCCTCCTATCTTCATATATATACATATATATATATATATATATATATATATATATATATATATATATATACATATATATACATATATATATATATATATACATATATATATATATATATATATATATATACGGTACATGCATATATATGTGTGTGTGTGTGTGTGTGTGTGTGTGCGTGTGTATGTGTGTGTGCTAGCGCGCGTGTGTGTTTGTAAACGTATAGCGTGAGACATTTCCTCTTTACCGAAATAGTGATCTAGTCAAAAACGCACACTCACATTAACAAAAACAAATATTTAGATAAATAAATAGATAAATAAAAAGATAAACAAAGAAAGATGTAAGAAGAAGAGATGAATAAGTTGTCCTCTGCTCAATATATTCACGGTAGTATCCTCAAAAATATTCTTTCCTTATATAAATCTTATATAAATTCTTGGAAGGGAAAGATTTATATAAGGAAATAATTTTTTTTTAAGAATACCATCGTAAGGTTCTTACGGTGGTATCCTTAAAGAAATTCTTTCATTACATAAATCTTTCCCTTCCAAGGATTTATATAAGAAAATATTTTTTTAAGAATACCACCGTCAGATGACTGGAAGATTTCAGATCGAAGGAGTGACGACTCCTAGCTAAACCCATTCATCATCGTGACGTCATCATCGTGACGTCATCATCCTGACGTCATCAACATGACTTCATTGTTAAGAGGAGAGAGTTGCAAGGAGAAAAGTGATAACAGAATTTAAAACTGATCAACATTCATTTACGATTCAAGGTAATAGTGGCGTTATAGGAAGTGTGCTGATGTCGCATTCAATTAGTTGTGGGTTCGAATCCCGCACTCCTCTCCGATTCCCACCAGTGACTGTTTCCTGTTGGTGGCGTCATCGGAAGCGTGCTGCTCTCGCATTCGCATAGTTATGGGTTCGAGTCCCACACTCCTCTCCGATTCCCAGCAGTGGCTGTTACCTGTCCCAACAGTCCCTAAAGCGCATAATAGGGAAAAGGTGACGGCTTCGGCCGCAGCTATTCAGCGCCTCATGGCGTAGGCTCCTCGCCTACTTATAATGGACGTATCTTCAAACTATTCTGCTGAGGGCAGGAGATCCATGCTGGAGCGACGGCTCGGAAGATCCTGGGGAAGACAGGAGGAGGAAGAGAAGGAGGAAATGGAGGAGGAGGAGATGGAAATGGAGGAGGAGAAGGAGATGGAAAAGGTGGAGGTGGAGAAGTTGGAGGAGGAAGAAGAGGAGAAGGAGGAGGAGGAGGAAGAAGAGGGGAAGGAGGAGGAGGAGGAGGAGGAGGAAGAAGAAGAGGAAGAAGAGGAAGGGGAGGAGGAGGAAGAGGAGGAGAAGGGGGTGGAAGGAATGGAGGAGGAGGAGGAGGAGGAGGATGAGAATGAGGAAGAGGAGGAGGAAAAGGAAGCGAAGGGGGAGGAAGAGAAGGAGGAGGAGGACGAGGAGGAGGACGAGGAGGAGGACGAGGAGGAGTAGGAGGAGAAGCAGAAGGGGAGGAGGAGGAGGAGGAGGAGGAGGAAGAGGAGGAGAAGGGGATGGAAGGAATGGAGGATGAGGATAAGGATGAGGAAGAGAAGGAGGAGGACAAGAAGGAGGAGGACAAGTTGGAGGAGGAGGAGGAGGAAGAGGAGGAGGAAGAGAAGAAGTAGGAGGAAAGAAGGAAGATGAGAAAGAGGAGGAGGAGGAGGACGAGAAGAAGGAGCAGGAAGAGGAGGAAGAGGAGGAGGAGGAAGAGGAGGAGGAGGAAGAGTTCCCTTATGGAGAAGGATGATATGGGAACAGTGAAGAGCCAATCCTTAGCAAGGGGGTGGGGGGTGGAGGAGGTGCCACTCCCAAGGGAGAAGGAGCAAAGGAATACATCCTTTGTTCGAGTTCCTTCCTCGGGTCATCCATCTTCATTTGTCCCTTCCTCCGACGAAGAGGGGCCTCGAGGAGGGGCTGGTCCCCCGGGCGGCAGCGCCCAAGACAGGGTCAAGGGCGAGGTATCGCTGCAGAAATTGTGTATTGTCACAATGCACAGGTAAAGCCAATGGCGGTATTCGGGAAATGTGGCAACGTTGTAATCAGAGTTGAAAGGACAATGGCATAGTCAGGTCCACTTAAAACGGATGGCGGGACGCGTGGGATGTGGCAACGCTGTAATTAGAGTTGAAAGGACAATGGCATAGTCAACTCCAATTACGGGTACTGCAGCTGACATGAATTATGAAATGTGGCAACACTGTGTTTGTTTATATCACAGGCAAAAGCGTTTGAATGATATGAAAAATATACGAGATAGTTTATCTAGCATGTTTTTACCAATATGTAGTTAATCAAGACTGAAATATTTCATGACTGCACTACTATGATATTGCTGAAGTCGTTTTTGGCCCAAGGAAGTTTTGTGCAGGTTCCTTTAGAAGGACGAAGGTGTCTTCGGTCTGAAGAAGTGGTCTCAGGTTCTCTTTGAGCTTCCGAAGTCTTTCTTTCTCTTGACGAAGTCGTGTATCTTCTGGATGACGAAGCCATCTACGGCCTTCTTTGGGAAGATGCAATTGTTCCTTGGAGCTCCTTGGGGGGGAGGGGGGCAGAGCTCTTCTGATAGATCTGAAAGAGTTTATCTTGGTTGTCAAAATCGATGTATGGGTCCCGACTTCCCACCTCTAGAACACATCACTTAACAACTCCTCCCCTTAAGCCCCTGTCACACCTACTACGCGAGTTAAAGAAGTTCGTATAAGTAGAAACAACTTAGGTTACAATCTTTTAGTTTTCGAATCTCCAAATGTCAAATCACCTTTCCGTCATATATTGAGAAGCTGAATGGCGAAGTAAAAGAAATTAAACCTAAACGAATGTTAGATGCATTGTTGAATTGTAGACTTAGGGAAGTCTAGAATAATGTAAACGAAGTCGTCCTCCAGTTTTTCAAAATTCACAAAATTTGACGAGAATCGTGACAGCGTGACGGGGGCTTTAGGTGTCCGTATTCTATTCTTTCTCTTCAAAAAAAAAAAGAAAAAAAAAAAAAAAAAAAAAACTCATTATCCCACTCCCACGATGTGGGAAGTGAGAAACCCCTGGTAGGGCAAGCCCTGTCAATTGCGGACTTTTTTTTTTTAAGCCGATGTTTGGGTCGCCTCCCCGCTTGGCCAGAGATGTCGGAAACCGACGCAAATAGCACGCAGTAGGGTCCGGGAGTCGAACTCACAACCATTTGCTCACGAGTTTGACACGGTATTCACTGGGATACCGGGCTGCCCTTCCTCAATTGCTGTTGATCCTTCTGATGACCATATCAGTGTCACATCTCCGTCGAAGGTTGTCAGTGCCAACAATTATCGTCACTTGTTGGCACTATAGCTCTCCTTCCCCTTTTCCCTAAACCTTCTCCTTATGACCCTAAAACTGGATCTACCCTAAACCTTTCCCTTTTCCCCTAAACCTCCTCCTTATGACCCTAAAACTCGATCTACCATAAACCTTCCCCTTTTTCCCTAAACCTACTCACGATTCTGGAGCTTGGTGTGTCTTGAACACCCTAAACAACTCCCATAACCCCTACAACCCCTACAACCCACTCCCCCACCTTCTTCCCCTCCTCTCACCCTCACCCTCCATTTCGCCCCTTATCGTAAAACGCAATGGAGGAACCTCCTCTACAGAGACCTTCTGGTCCGTCACGAGGCTAACAGGCCCCGCCCCTACACACCCTTCCAAGCTCCACCTCCCTCCACTTACGTCCCCCTATTCCCTCCACCCCTTCTCCTCCACCGTACCCTTCCCCTCCACACCTTAAGCACTTCCTTATCATGCCCTTGTTGTGTTTATTACCAGGGTTCGTGTATATCGTATGTGTGTGTATGTGTGTATGTATGTATGTGTGTGTGTGTACATGTGTGTGTGTATGTGTGTGTGTGTGTGTGTGTGTGTGTGTGTGTGTGTGTGTGTGTGTGTGTGTGTGTGTGTGTGTGTGTGTGTGTGTGTGTGTGTGTGTGTGTGTGTATGTGTTTGTGTGTGTGATTCACCATGGTCTTGGGTCACATGTTGGACTCGTGATCGACAGCTTTTTCCTTCCCGGAAGAGAGGTCAGAGCTCACATATGACCGATCTATGGGTAATGCTGTGACCTTACACACACACACACACACACACACACACACACACACACACACACACACACACACACACACACTCAACTCCCCGCTCACGAGAGTTGGAGTAACAACCCAGAGCGCAGCGATACTGAAATTACTTCAGCCCTGGGCGGGATTGGAACCCGGATCTCTGTAGTGGCAGTCGGAAACCCTACCAACTGCGCCATGAGTTGTTTGTGTGTGTGTGTGTGTGTGTGTGTGTGTGTGTGTGTGTGTGTGTGTGTGTGTGTGTGTGTGTGTGTGTGTGTGTGTGTGTGTGTGTGTGTGTGTGTGTGTGTGTGTGTGTGTGTGTGTGTGTATGTACACGTGATATATTCAGTGATATGACACATAACTATTGTATTAGAGCAATTTTATGATCAATTTATCAAATCATTAAATTCAATTATCACTAACCATTGGGAATGAGACTCTCTCCTCTCTCTCTCTCTCTCTCTCTCTCTCTCTCTCTCTCTCTCTCTCTCTCTTTATCGCCACTCTCCTATTGTATTATTTCCACCCTCACACTTTTCTCTAATCCCACCTTCTCTCTTTCTCTCTCTCTCTCTCTCTCTCTCTCTCTCTCTCTCTCTCTCTCTCTCTCTCTCTCTCTCCCTCACCATCGTTGTTTCGGATCCGTCAGCGCTTTCCAATCCCAATCCAATCACGCATAAGCTGTGACGACGCTCCCAGTCTAAGCTTACGAACACTTTCGTCCTCCTCTTCCTCCTTCTCCTCCTCCTCCTCCTCATCTTCGTCCTCCTCCTCTCTATGACACCAAAGAGGAGACCCAGGAGCCTCTCCATACACATTCCTCAGTCTCTTGTTCCTCTTCTATCTCTTATCTTCTCCATTTCCTTCTCCTTCGTTCTCCTCCTTCATCCTCTCCATCTCCTCAGTCGTTTTCCCCCAGCTTTAATGACTCATAAACTCCTCCGATAAAAAAAAGAACATGGAACTGCCTAGTGTAGGCCTTATGGTCTCTTGCGGTCTTCTTCATTCTTGTGTTCTTATGTTGTTAAGCTCTTCATTTCTGGTAGAACAAACAGATACAATCACAACATAAATGGGGAGGAGATCTGGTGAGAGTACGAGAGGGCGCTCTGTTTTGTTCGCAACTCGTAAGTGTGATTAGGTAACAACAACAACAACAACAATAACAACAATAATAACAACAATAATAACAACGACAACAACAACAACAACAACAACAACAACAGCAGCAACAACAACAACAACGGCAACAACAACTACAACTCTCCTTGTGGCTCTTGAAAACGCTGCTCATAAGAGCGCTCTTCCTGTCTGGAAGACGATTTTGGAGAAGAATCTGTGAGATCTATGGAAGACCTCGAGGACTCTTGTGGAGGAGGAAGAATATTATGCCGACCAGAAGTGGAGTCTGAAGACGCATTCGTGGCTGGTTTCTTCAAGAAATGTTCTTACAAGAGGAGCCTCTGGGGAACATAATTTGGAGAAAATTCCCTGGAGAACTTCCATTTGGAGAACTTCCTTTGGAGAACTTTCCTTGGAGAACTACCCCTGAAGAAGTTCCCTTGGAGAGCTTTCCTTGAAGAATCACCTCCGGAGAACCTCTTTTAGAGAACTTCCCTTGGGGAACATCCTTTGGAGAACCTCCCTTGGAGAACCTCCTTTGGAGAACTTCCCACTGGAGACTTTCCTCTGGAGAATCTCTTTTGGAGAATTTCTCTTGGAGAACTTTCCTTAAAGAATTTCCCTTGGAGAACTTCCCTTGGAGAACGTCCTTTGGAGAACTTCCCTTGGAGAACCTCCTTTGGAGAACTTTCCCCTGGAGACTTTCCTTTGGAGAACCTCTTTTGGGGAATTTCTCTTGGAGAACTTTCCTTGAAAAAATTCCCTTGGAGAACTTCTTTTAGAGAAATCTCCTTGGAGAACTTCCCTTGGAGAACATTCTTTGAAGAACCTCCCGGTTTCTCCTCGTCTGCCGTCAGGTGTGTGTGTGTGTGTGTGTGTGTGTGTGTGTGTGTGTGTGTGTGTGTGAGAGAGAGAGAGAGAGAGAGAGAGAGAGAGAGAGAGAGAGAGAGAGAGAGAGAGAGAGAGAGAGAGAGAGAGAGAGAGAGAGAGAGAGAATGAGAGAGAGAGAGAGAGAATGAGAGAGAGAGAGAGAGAGAGAGAGAGAGAGAGAGAGAGAGAGAGAGAGAGAGAGAGAGAGAGAGAGAGAGAGAGAGAGAGAGAGAGAGAGAGAGAGAGAGAGAGAGAGAGAGAGAGAGAGAGAGAGAGAGAAGCGGGGTTGGAGAATGACGTGGATGAGAATGGAAGAGTTAATGACCACCAGAAATCCTCTCCCCCTCTCCCCTCCGGAAATGAATCCTCCGGACTTCCTCCGAAGGTCGTCTTCACAGACATTCGAGTTCGTACGAGCGACGACTACATAAAGCCGGAGTGGGCCATTTTAACTTAATCTTTACGTTCTTTGGGCCGTTTAAGATTTCTCATGTCCTACCGACTCTTATCTTTCTATAAACATAAATTTAGCATAATGTATCTTAATAATGATTTGTTTATCTTTTCATAATGATTCTTAATTGTTTGGTTGTTGGGACCAACTAATAAGCACTATTCTGGCTGTCGTCATACCATATTCATCTATGGTAAATACTCTTAGGAGTTTACATACAGGACCTCTCGCTTATGATTTGCTGTCTACCGACCTCTAGTAGGTCACTTCAAGGCTGAATAAAATCACCTGACGCCTGGTACCAGGCTATTCCATTCAGTTCAGGGGATCAGGGGGAGGGTTGAGAAGTCTAGGTCAATGATGAGAAAACAGGTCAATGACTTTGACCTCATATCTTTTCTCCAGAGCCCTCCACTTGACATCACAAATCCTCTTGTTTTTCTCGACAAAGTTCTTGTTCGTTTGCTTGTTTGTTTTTGCTGCCCCACTTGTTTAAACATACGAGTTTTCATTTCCTTGAATACTGCAGCCCTGAGCAGCTTTCGTCATCTTCGGACTCAGATCGAGGTCACGCCCACGCCCTCTAACAGTTACG
>NC_134817.1:19708673-19716173 GCF_046742065.1 Oratosquilla oratoria | reverse complement strand
AAGAAAAATCTAGGACAACGTGAGGAGGCACGACCCAAGTGAGCAATTCATGACGCTATCGTCGACCTTGTCTGGAACGCCTGAATGGTTGGAAATCGTAATGAATGAGAACTTGGGTTTCCTCTTGTTATGTTTGAGCGTGGGAAGGAGTTTATGAAAGGCAAATGGCTCGAGAGGCAAGAGTTCTTGTATGTTTAAGAAAAAAAATATATAATTTGTATTCCAAGAATAAAATGCGGCGGAGAACAAAGACAGTTGAACACACACACGAACACGCACATACACAAAAATTCACCCACGCAGGCACGCACGCACGCACACACGCACACACACACACACACACACACACACACACACACACACACACACACTTGTTGCTATTCTTTCCAGAGATTTCTGGTTGAGGATGATCTTCCTCCTCCTCCTTCTCCTCATCCTTCTCCTCCACCCTTTATCTTTTCTCCTCCTCCTCTTCCTCCTCCTCCTCCACCACCCTTTATCTCTTCCCCTCCTCCTCCTCCTCTTCAGCCACGCAGATTTCTCTTCCTGGCGTATGATTCTCCTCTCGCCATCTGGTTTGGTTCTCTTTCTTCTTCTATTTACTTTAAGTCCTTAAGCTTCTTTCTTTTTTCCTAAAAAAAAAAAAAAAAAAAAAACTTCTTTCTTGCGTGCCTCTTCTTCCCTTTCTCCTTCTTCTTCTTTAGCTCCTCGAGGCCTCTTCTTCCTTCCTATCCCCACCTTTTCCTCTTCCTCCTCTTCTTTCGTCCTCTGCATAGCTTCCACTAATCCAGATTATCTTCCTCCTCCTTTCGTTCCGTTCTCTGTTTCATTTCGTTTCCACTGTACGTTTCTTTTCGTTCACCTACGTCTCCCTCCACTTTCATTCACTGTGCAACTCCCACACACGCATCCCCTTCCTATCCTCCCCTCCCCTCCCCTCCCCTTCTAGCGTGATACATGTGTAGAGAAAAAAAGGTTGCAAAGGAGACGACGAGGAAGCTTCTGCATGGATTTGCACAATGCATATTGCAACGCATTTCTGCAATAAGCCTCAATGGCTGCACTCGGGAACGTTGTCCCGGTAACCTAAGGTCGTCTTCCGCTTTTGGGAAGACGTTCTGAACTGATCCTGTGATGTCACGTCGAATGATGACGTCACAGAGAGGCCCTACCAGTTCCTGTCCTTCACTGAGGGTCTGAAGACGCCTAAGAGCGACCTTCGGGATCTCGAGGAACGTTCTTGGACAAGGACCTAAGGGCATGAGTTCGATTTTGTAAACGATTTCGGAGACCCCTGTCGAAGACGTCGCCGATGTCCTTCTGGTCGTCGAAGTCCTTGTGGTTGTCGAAGTCCCTCTGGTCATCGAAGTCCCTCTGGCCGTCGAAGTCCTTCAGGTCGTGTACCTTCTGGTTGTTAAAGTCCATCTGGCCGTCGAAGTCCTTCTGGTCGTCGAAGTCCTTCTGGTCGTCAAGGTCCTTCTGATCGTCGAGGTCCTTCTGATCGTCGAAGTCCCTCTGGTCGTCGAAGTCATTCTAGTGCTCGAAGTCCTTCTGGTCGTCAAGGTCCTTCTGTTTGTCGAAGTTCCTCTGGTTGTCGAAGTCCTCCTGGCGACGAAGTTCTTCAAGTTCTTTGTCCCGTCTTTCTGAGTTCGTGTCTCCAAGCCTCTGCGGCTAAGGAATTTCATTCAGTGATGGGAGACCCCGAGGGACCATTCGGAGATGTCATTTTTATTCGCCCGAAGAAAAGAGCCCCACCAAGTGGCTCGCTCCGGAGAAGGGCGTTCCCCATCAACTGAATAAAATCGCATGGCGACAGAGAGAATAAGTAACCCAAATCTTAAAATTCCACGAAGATATTAAAAACTGCATCCTCCAAAATGAGCACACTTCATGAATTTTATTCTGGCTTACTTCAGGAGATTTTAGTGGGGGATGAGGGGGCTGCTCTCCTCCCCCTGGGGGAGGAGGAAGAGGAGACCACTGATAGGTGTTCTCCTTCTCCAAAGCATCTGACAAAGGAGATTAATCTCGGTCTCCACCTCCTCCACTTCTCCTCATTGTGTTTGCGCAGCTCCTCCCGGCGTATGCCCTTAGTGAATCCAAAGGCAAATCCAATACAATACATTCATGTGACTTTGGTATATACATATGTATATATATATATATATGTATATATGTATATATATATATATATATATATATATATATATATGACACATAGCGTGATATTGTTCTCGCTGAGTGGTATTACAGTCGGCTCCACTTGTAAGTACTACAGTGGCAGGTGTCTTCTTCAAGGGAGATGTGAGAGGGCGTGTTCTTTTTTGGGCCGTTGATTTACGATGTTCTTTACGACTTGCTCGTATCGTAAAGGTTCTTACGACGGAGTTCGTGCTCGTATCATGTATGTTCGAAAAAAACACACACACATACACAAACACACACACACACACACACACACAAACACACACACACACACACACACACACACACACACACACACATATATATATATATATATATATATATATATATATATATATATACATATACACATAGAAATAAACAATGATAAAAACATATAAACAAATACTAAATAAATAGATAAACAGATTAACTTTCTTTTCACGAGTTTTTAATCACAGAAAAAATATATATTTGGTTCCAAGTGAACATTATTCTCTCCGTACTCTTGTCTGGAAGTCATATCTGGTCATTTGTTCAATGAAATCTCAAAAAAATTAAATAAAACACGATTTCAATCGTTTAAGACTCTTGCAACTTTAGTTCTAGATTGCTAACAATTTCCACATCATTCTTGGTCTTCAACCTCCTATAATTTTTCTGTTTATTTATCTATTTTCTATTCATTTATTTATCTTTTATTGTTTTATTCTTTTTCTCAAAACGTCCTGGCAAAAATTTCAACTACAAAGCCAACTGTATATTTGGATTCATTTCCAAGGTGTATTCTTTGGTGTCGCAATAGTTATGGTATACATACTATAGGCTTACGAGGTCGCAAAGCACGTCTCACTCAGGTCGTAAATCTATGGCTCAAAGATATATACCACCCAGAAATCCGTCGCAGAAGGCATCATTCATTGTACTACAAGTGACGGTAGCAGGTCTCGCTTGCGCACAAAAGGGGGCGTAACAGGCCCTAAGACTTGGTCTGATAAAACTAAAAATGGACGTAAGCAGCCCTAAGACTTATTCTCATAAAAATAAAAAGGGGCGTAACCTTCCCTAAGACTTATTCAAAAAGACCCTGAGGCCTCTTAAACAAGAAAGTTGTAATTATCTTAGTGAGCTGAAGCAGAGTCCTTGAGGTTGAGACGTCTTCGATATTAGATTCTGACCGCAAAAGGTCCTTCTGGCTGACGCTAACTTGTTCAAAAAATAATAACTGAGTGAGTCTAGCTCCGCTTGGAGCCTCGAATTTATTGCGCAATTGGGGGAAGTGACCTTGGACTGACCTTGAAATGACCTTGGATTGACCTTAGTATGACCTTGGGTTGTCTTTTTTTTAGTATGACCGTGGACTGACCTTAGTCTGGCCTTGTTCTGACCTTACATATACCTTGGTCTGACCTGGAATTGACCTTGGTTTGACTTTGGGACTAACCTTGGACATACCTTTGTCTGACCTTGATCTAGACTTGAATTTACCTTAGTTTGACCTTGCGAATGACCTCGAGACCGTGGACTGACCTAGTCCGTGCCTGACCTCGACCGACTTGGGCCTTGAATACCGCATCCAACTTAGTTGAAATAGAATAATCAACTCTTGTGGCGCAACAAACTCCGTCGAGTTCATCAAGGGAACGAAAAAAGGAAATCAAATCTCAATTTCGAAAATCCATTTCCTTTTTTTTTTTTCTTGAAGAACTACACCAAACTTCCCACGCATCCTTCAAAATCTCATCAAAGATGAAAAGCCAGCACTCCTGGTTGTTCAACTGAACAAACCGAAGAACACGAAGAACAGTCTATCCTCTTTACTCTCAATCAATGCCTCCCTCACGTCTGAACCTTGGAGCATTGGTTTCTCACTCCTAAATGAATCAGAGACTTGTCACACAATCCAGTTTAGTTCGAGAGCCCCGGTTGCCTTAGGGCAATGTTCTCGTTTCGTCCTACTTTGCCTTATATGGACTTCGTGAAGGATAGCCATTCCCCTTTACTCTCCCTACTCCTCCTCCTCTTCTTCCTTTCTCTCTCTCTCTCTTTTCCTCTCTCTCTCTCTCTCTCTCCTTAAGGTTCTCTTTCCATCTCTCTCTTCCTTTCCTCTAGTTTCCCTGTGAGGATTTTCTCTCTCTTTATCTCCAGAGTCTAGTATTGTTTACCCTCTCCTCTTCCTCTCTCCTCTCTTTCTTCATCTCTCTTTCTTTCCTCCAGGTTTCTTGTGAACGTTGCTCTCCTACCTCTTTCTCTCTTTCTTCCTCTCTCTCTTTTCTCGCAAAGGTTGCCCCTTCCTCTTCCTCTCTCCTCTCTTTCCCCATCTCTCTCTTTTCTCTTCTCCAGGTTTTTCGCTATCGTTGCTCCCCCACCCCTCTCTCACCTCTCATGGGGGTTGTCCTCTCTTCTTCCTCTCTCCTCTCTTTCTCCATCTCTCTTTTCCTCTCCTCCAGGTTCTTCGCGAACGTAGCTCCCCCGCCTCTCTTCCCTCGCGAGGGTTGTCCACTCCTCTTCCTCTCTCCTCTCTTTTTTCATCTCGCTCTCTCTTTCTCTCCTCTATGTTCTTTGCGAAGTTACTCCCCCACCTCTCCCTCTCACCCTCTCTCTCTCTCTCTCTCTCTCTCTCTCTCTCTCTCTCTCTCTCTCTCTCTCTCTCTCTCTCTCTCTCTCTAGCGAAGGTCGCCATCTTCTCAGCCCGGCGACTTCATGGCCTAAGGGGCCTTCTACCAAATTAGATATTCTCCTGAGCAAGCGTTTGTTTGGAATAATTTCATTTCTTCTCTCCCTTCGAGGAACACTTACGCCTAAGGTCAAGGAGGACCTTCCTCTCTGAGCACCACCTTCTTCTCGAAGGTCCACCTTCTCCTCGAGGCTCCAACTTCTTCTCTTCCTCCTCCTTGGCTTTTCGAAGTCCTCTTCTTCCCTTCAAGTTCCAGCCACAACTCGCCCTCGACTCACTTGAGCCTTTGTCCTTGCCATGCCTCTTGTGATAGCTCCTCCTTGACCTCCAAGAGGGTTACTGTGACACCTTGTCCCCGATGGTCCCTCTCGAAAAACCTCATCTGACCTAATTAACTGCCCTTTCTCTCTTCTCTCTCTCTCTCTTTTTTTTTGTCACTTGCTGTGTTTGTTCTGGCTGACGCAAAGTGGAGGGTAACCTTGATGAGGTTGACCTCGAGAGGGTTGACCAAGAGAAGGACTTCGATAAGGTTGACCTCAAGAAGGACATCGAGAAAGTTGAGCTCGATAAGGACCTCGATAAGGTTGACCTCGACAAGGACCTCGAGAAGGTTGACCTCGAGAAAGACCTCAATAAGGTTGACCTCGAGGGGGTTGACCTCGAGAAGGATCTCGATAAGGTTGCACTCGAAAACCTCAATAAGGTTGACCTCGAGAAAGTTGACGTCGAGAAAGACCTTGATAAAGTTGACCTCGAGGAGGTTGACCTCCAGAAAGACCTCGATAAGGTTGCCCTCGAGGACTTCGATAAGGTTGACCTCGAGAAGGACTTCGATAAGGTTGATCTCGAGAAGGACCTCGAGAAGGACCTCGACAAGGTTGACCTTGAGAATGGGGGACTTCAGTAGGGTTGACCTTGTGAACGTTGACCTTGAGTCTAACTTATCTCACATATAGTCTTGTACAGTGACACACTTTGCAGTCTTTATTCTGGCTGCCGCTAAACTTTGGCGGTTCGGGAAACTGAGGCCTCATCACACTGGGTTATTTTTCCTTCGACTGTTAGAGCTGGAGGTTGGAGGAAAAATAAACTAGTGTGATAGCCCTTTGACAGCCGAGGGGGGGGGGGCTTCCCAGGGCTGAATAATTTCACCTGACGATAGCCAGAATAAAATATATAACTCTACCATGACAATGGAAGGGGTCAATGGAGGTCATTTCTGACCTTCCCTAAGTACCGAAGGTCTCTCTAGGTTGAATAAAATCGTCTGGTGATAGGAGTGGAAGGTCTGGATACTCACGAGTCTTAGAAGGAGGAGGAGTAGGAGGAGGAGGAAGAGGAGGGTTGCCAGCTGTCACGGAAGCACCGATTTACAAACCTGAAAAAAGACAATAAAGGTGAGTCATATGTTGTGCGATCTGTCAAATGTCTCGAGTTTCATTGTCTGGAAGCCCGTAGCCCCACAGCGGATGGTAACGGTCCTCTAAGCTTCTATTGGATCGGTTGTATTAGTGTGGGACTGTTTTTCATTATTTATTTCTTTTTATTTTCTTATATATATATATATATATATATATATATATATATATATATATATATATATATATATATATATATATATATATATATATATATTGTAATCGGATGGCGTCAGTCCTTGCCATATTTAAAAGTGTAAAAAAATACAATAAAAATTCATTACAAAGAGATCTTGGGCCCTGTCCGAAGAGCGAGTGCCAGCCACTCGGGCCTGCACCTCCAAATGGAAGTGAGGAAACTGAGTTTGAAGATGGGCGGAGGGGAGATGACTCTATCTTACGTCCCTCTTGCATGACCACATTGTCGGTCTCTATCTGTTATGCATAAATATATAAAAAAAATATATTTCCCATTTCACTAGAAATGAAAAATATCCAGTTATATATTACATACAATGAAAAACATATACATTTCCCATTGTATATTATACATACACAAAAGTGCTTCCACGGAAGGTATTTTTTGAGCTTCGCAAATGGCGGAAAGGTAATGGGCAAACAACAAAAGGCGCAGTGTAACTCATCGTTATTATTGTTGTTATGTAGCTTCCGAGGAAGAAAAAAAAAAAAAAAAAAAAAAAAATCCCAGTGACACTCACAGGTCTACCCCCTCTTCCCTACGCCCCCCCCACTTTCCCATCTCCTTATCCTGCTCCCCCTTTAATCCCTAATCCCATTAAAATTGGGAGAAAGTCTTCGGGACGGGGCTTCCCTGGAGCGTCCGCCTGTGGAACCAATGGGCGAGGTAGGGGAGGGAAGTGAAGGGGAGGGGAATGAGGAAGATCAGGAAGTGGGAGGGAGGTGAGGTGGGGAGAGGAGAGAGGAGAGGAGGGGACAGGAGGGGAGGGGAGGGGATGGGAGGGGAGGGAGGGGAGAGGAGGGGAAAGGAGGAGGGGAGAGGAGGGGAAAGGAGGGGAGAGGAGGGGAGAGGGGGAAAGGAGAGGAGAGGGGGGAAGGAGGGGAGAAGATGGGAGAAGAGAGGAGAAGAGAAGAGGGGAGAAGAGAAGAGGGGAGTGGAGCAGAGATGAGGGGATGGGAGGGTAGAGGAAGGAAGGGAGAGGAGTGGAGAGGAGGGGAGAGGAGTGGAGAGGATGGGAGAAG
>NC_134817.1:19696173-19701173 GCF_046742065.1 Oratosquilla oratoria | reverse complement strand
CTCCCCTCTTCTCCCCCCTCCCCCACTCTCTTCCCCTCGTTGCCCCCCTCCCCCCTCCCCCCCACCTCTCCTTGAATCCTTTTCGATGCAAATGCTTCGTCCCTCAGCTTCCTTTTACGACTACTTCCTGTAAATTACGAGCACTTGCTTGCTGAAGAGAGAATAGAATAGAATAGAATAGAATAGAATAGGATAGAATAGGATAGAATAGATCAGAGTAGAATGAAACAGATTAGAATATGATATCATAGAATAGAACCGATTAGACCAGAATAGAATAGAATAGAATAGAATAGAATAGATCAGAGTAGAATGGAACAGATTAGAATATGATATAATAGAATAGAACTGATTAGACCAGAATAGAATAGAATAGAATAGAATAGAATAGAGTAGAATGGAACAGATTAGAATATGATAGAATAGAAATGATTAGACCAGAATGGAACAGATTAGAATAGAATAGAATAGAATAGAATATAACAGAATGAAATAGAATCGAGTAGAATAGAACAGAGTACAATACAATGGAACAGAATATATTAAGATAATAGAATAGGATAGAAGAGAGTGACATGCCAACCCAACCGAAACTATATGAAACTAACCTACATCAAACAAAACAAGAGTAAAGTGAATCACACTGAACTAGGCTAAACCAAGCCAAACTAAACGATTTTAATCCAGACTTGATTAGTCCTTAGTTCATGTTTCACCAACAAAATACAGTTGGCAGCCCTGCCAATCCCATCTCCTATGTCTCCACAGTTGGCAGCCCTGTAAGTCCCATCTCCTATGTCTCTACAGTTGGCAGCGCTGCAAGTCCCATCTCCTATGTCTCTACAGTTGGCAGCCCTGTAAGTCCCATCTCCTATGTCTCTACAGTTGGCAGCCCTGCAAGTCCCATCTCCTATGTCTCTACAGTTGGCAGCCCTGCAAGTGCCATTTCCTATGTCTCTACAGTTGGCAGCCCTGCAAGTCCCATCTCCTATGTCTCTACAGTTGGCAGCCCTGCAAGTCCCATCTCCTATGTCTCTACAGTTGGCAGCCCTGCAAGTCCCATCACCTAAGTCTCTACAGTTGACAGCCCTGCAAGTCCCATTTCCTATGTCTCTACAGTTGGCAGCCCTGCAAGTCCCACCACCAGTGTGGGAAATCCAGCGCTCCAGCAGGTGTGTCCTCACTTGTCCTATTCTTGTCTTCCGCTTTGAAGTCTACTTTTGGTTTTCATCCCTGACACATGACGCCCGCGTCCTCCGCAACCTTTGACACCGCCACCAGGGCTGCCAACTGGACTGGCGATGGTACACACTGGCAGAACTGGGAGTCCTTTCTATCCTTCAGTTTTATATATATATATATATATATATATATATATATATATATATATATATATATATACACACACACACACATACACACACACATATGTATGAACATACACACACATACTCACAGGGCTGCCAACTGCTGCGTACTCTATCTTTGGTATCTATGGATATCAGCACTATCGTTCTTGAACCCAGCTGTTTTCCCTCGGCTGAATAAAATCACCTGACGACACCAAGAACAAATGTGTCATTTAGTTTCGTGCACCTGTTGATGTCTTCTCTACGATAGCGCACTTGGCCCAATTTGTGCTTCCTAACGCTTCCTCGCCTTGAAGTATTCACTTCTGTTTTGTCGATTAACATTTGCTTTCAATCGCTTAACACGATAATGCGTCATATTCAACCCACTTCCAAGGACTGATACCTCCTTCTTTTAGCTTAGATAACGAAGAAGGATGACCTGGATCGACCAAATAGGACGCAGCAGCCGTGGAAATTCCAAACCACATCGACAGGGCCGAGAAGGACCGAAAAGACTGAGCAGGACAAGAGGAGGAATCGACAGAAATTTAATACATTAGACCATATGACTTAACAATGTAAAAGACATAACTGTATGTCTTCTTAGGATTAATGGGTAGCGACCCGCACAAGTTGTAATTTTGTAAATCATTAAAAGTAATGCCCTCACCGTTCGCTCCACTCATATAGTTTACTCTTGCTAGCGCCAGATGATTTTATTCACACACACACACACACACACACACACACACACACACACACACACACACACACACACACACACCTCTGAAGTAGATGAAAGCTGAAACCTTTATCTCTCAGAAGACTTAAAGGAATTTTAGTAAATGGCTGACCTACCCCCGCGACACCTGTAAGTAATCAGAGGCACCTACGAGTATAATTGGTGGTTTAGCACCTGTGATTCGTGGTCTGACACCTGTGACTAGTGGTCTGGCATTCGCCTGGCCTTCTGGCTCCAACACTGATACCTGTGGCACTCCTCTTCTGCCTCTATCGCGCAACATTTTTCTGTTGTTTTGATATTTACGTAATTATATATAATTTTGTTTAATTCTACGCTTGATGTGGCAAATAATTACGATATATATTTTTCTTAATGCACAGACAGGAAAAGAGGTATGCTTGTGGTGTCCCGTTTCTGTGTCTCTATCGATTAAAGTTTTTTATTATTTATGTGATCTTTTACTGGGGTCATACGATCTGGCATTTGCAGAGCCAGGCCCAAAATAAATAAATAAATAAATAAATAGATAACCAAATAAACAAATAAACAAAACAAATAAATTTGATAAAATAAAGAATAAAAATAAAACAATATAATTACCGGGGGTGGGTTCATAAAACATTATAATAAATCTGAACCAAGGTTTATGGCATGCTTTTTAATCCCCTCTAAAAAGATCATACACAGATTATGTTAATCCCATTGACACGCACAAAAAAAAAAAAAATCCACACATTAATTATGCTGAAGGTATTTAAGAATTCACGTAAATAATGTTGTTTAAGCTCTCATATATAAAAAGAAATCCTCATATGTTTTCCTGTCTAATACCTTAAGCATCGGGCGAATAAAATGTCAGAGTATTATCAACAGTGCCACTTGGCACAGTTGAATATGACGTAGTATGGCACTGGGCTGAAAGGATTAAAGGGGAAATGCAGAGACTCTCTCTCTCTCTCTCTCTCTCTCTCTCTCTCTCTCTCTCTCTCTCTCTCTCTCTCTCTATTTTTCAAATATTTTTTTCCCTGTCTCTTTATACTTGTCTTTCCTATCCTATTCCTCTTCCTCCTGTCTTCTTTTTATTTCGTCTTCGTTCTATATTTCTCTCCTTCTTTCTCTTTCTCTCACTTTCATTCTACCTCTCTCTTCCTTTTTCTCCTCCTTCTTTGTTCTCCACTTTACTTCCTTTCCTCAAAAATGTTACAGATATACGACAGGGAGGATAAGGAACAAGAGAGAAAGAGAGAAAGAGAGATAAATATATAGATAGACAGGGGGAGAGACAGAGTTTGACTGTTTTGGTTGACACACACAAACTCTCTCTCTCTCTCTCTCTCTCTCTCACACACACACACACATACACACATGCTTGTACAAACACACACGCACGCATATACACACACACATGCACACACACACGCACATGCTCAAACACGCATGCACACATACACACTCACAGATATACACACATACACATGTACACGCATGCACACACGCACACATACAGACCCCACACAGAGGCGCGTAAACGGTACGCCCACGAACACGCCCACACACAATCCTTGGGATGCATAATGCAAACAAACGCAACCGGTTCGCGCCTCCCCCCCTCCCCCCTTCTCCCCTCACTACCTTCCTCCTCGCCTCTCCTCTCCTTCCTCCTCCTTCCTCTTCCCTCCTCCTCCTCCTCCTCCTCCTCCTCCATCGGGACCGACTCGGGAATGAGACGAACCTACTCAGCTCTTCTTTTTCCTCTTCTTCCTCTTTTTCCTCCTCTTCTTCTGTTCCGTCCTTGATGAAGAAAGGTGATGAATTTCTTACGAAGAGGTGGGAAGGGGGGAGGGGCTGGGATGAAAGGGGAAGGAAGAAAGGAAGGAAGGAAGGAAGGGATAAAGAGGGAAGAGGGAAAGAATGGAAGGTGGAAGAGGGTTAGAGTATGAGGTTTGTTAAGTCACTGTTCATTTGTTACGCATCTGCTAGGTTCGAGTCCTCAGCCCGACAGCGTATCAGTTTCCGAATAGGCTTCCATCGAGCTCCTATTAGTCTCGATCGTGTTTGCAAGGAATTAATCTGGAAAAAAGTTAATGTGGTTGATAAGATGTGTATATATATATATATATATATATATATATATATATATATATATATATATACATATATATATATATATATATATATATATATATATGTATGTATGTATATATACACATTCCTCTTTCTCTTTCATTCCTTTCTTCCCTTTTCTTAAGTGTGTAGATTGAAAACACTCACATACACACACACAAACACACACACATACACACACACACACACACACGAACACACAAACACACACACACACACACACACACACACACACACACACACACACACACACACACACACACACACACACACACACACACACAAACACACAGATAGATAGAGAGAGGGGGAGAGGAAGAGAGAGTCTTTTAATTTGTTCGACTTTATAGGAGCTAAACCTCGACTTTATCCTCTTTTTTAATAACTGTTTGGCGCCGAAGACCCTGAGAGTGGAAGCTATCGTGAAGGCGGTAAAAGAGAGGAGGTGAAATTGGGCAGGTAAGCTGGTGCGAACGACTGATGAGCGATGGACCAAGTGTGTTACTGAGTGGACGCCGCGAGATGGGAAGCGTGGAAGTGGGAGACTAGACAGAAGGTGGAGGGAGGAGATCGAGAAGTTTGCGGGAGTGACTTGGCAGAGGTTGGCGCGGTCGTGTGAATCATGGAATGCTATAAAGGAGACCTTTGTTCAGCAGTGGAATCAGGATGGCTGATTTGATTGATTGATTGATTGATTGGAAGACCCTGAACCCATTTTTGCGAACCGAGGCCATCCAACCCACATGTTCAACTTTGTTCGATTCTGTTCTACTCTGGTT
>NC_134817.1:19686173-19691173 GCF_046742065.1 Oratosquilla oratoria | reverse complement strand
CCTGACCTAATCCGTTCTCTTTCTGTAGTAAACGTTTGTGAAAAAAAAAAATCGAGATATTCTGGGAATATTATTTTGGGAATCCAAGAGTAAGCACGGGGTCTGGAGGTGGAGAGGGTCTCACTTCAGGGCCTGAAGTTCCTGAAGTTCCTGAAGCCCGCGCCAACGCGACGTCTCCATCCATCCAATTACTTTCATCATCTCCGCTCAACTCCCCCCCTCCCCCCTCCCTTCAACTCCCATCCCCCCCACCTTCCACCTCTCCCCCTACCAATCTGGTTAGCCGAGGATTCAATCTTTCCACCGTCCCCCCCCCCCACCACCGACATGGTCTACGTTTCCTAAGGAAAGACGGATAACAGGTCAAATAGGGGCAGGTCAGGTCAGGAAAGGTCACTGCAAGACACGTTAGGTAAGGTCATGATTGGTTACGATTAGAAAAGGTAAATTTGTTCCGCTACTGGAGTGGGGCAATTGAGGTCATGTCATTCCAGGTCAGGTCATATTAGGAGAGATAATTTGTCCTGCTACAAGATTAGGTCAGGTAAGGTCAGGCCAGGCCAGGCTGATCGGAGTTTATCTGGAATGAACTGAATTGTGCTGAGTTAGGTTGAATTTGTGCTGAGTTGGGGGAGGTGTCTCCGAACTCGCCAAGAAGTGCCCTCGAAATCATTCACGAACTCGATGACCTTTTGACTTCAGGTTCTTGGGGGATTTCTCACGTTCTTCCCATGCACCAGGTGGGGGCCGATGCCCTGGCAGTTGTGGAGATTCACGAAACTTCTCCACCGGGTACGGTCTTCGTAAAGTTCCTCTTCTTCCACAATCTCTATCGTTGTTCTTCTCGCCTCAGTTGATTCCCTCAATCCACCTCCTTGTGGGTCTTCTCGCCGAACTCTTCTCTTTCGGCTTCCGGTTCTTGCAGATGATCCTCAAAACCGACCCGATGTAGCTCGGGTAGAAAAACAGTTTCCTAATGATCCGAAGTCGAGACCAGCAGTCGAGACTAACGGTCGAGACCAGCGGTCGAGATGAGCGGTCGAGACCAGCGGTTGAGATTAGTGGTCGAGATGAGCGGTCGAGATCAGCTGTCGAGACCAGCTGTTTCGTCTAACCGTCACAATAGACCCTCGCGTCATCACGTCAGCACAGTGGAGGGAAGAGGAGGAATTGATGAGGAGGAATGAGGAGGAAAATGTGAAGAGGAACAAGAGGATGATAATGAGGAGGATAAGTAGGGAGGAGGAAGGGGAAAAGAGGGAGAAAGAAGAATATAACATTTGAACTGAACAAATTATACACACACACGCGCGCGCGCGCACACACCCAAGTGCATACATGACATATACACATAAACATACACATAATATATACCTGTAAGCATATATAAACAAATGCACTTACAAACATACATATACGCATACAGGTAGGAAATATTAACACACACATACACACACAATGCACATTCACACAAAAACACTTACGTACACATAAACACACTCACACACACACACACACACACACACACACACACACACACACACACACACACACACACAAACAGAGCCAAGCATGTGATTGAAGGGATTTGTGGTGTATTTTCTCATGTGCCCTATCAGGCTTCTCGGCTGGTTGGCTGTCTGGTTGGCTTCCAGGCTTCCTGGCTTCTGCCAAGTCTGAGTCTCAAATCGGATTCTTCTCGAAAAAAAAAAAAAACGACCGTTAGTCGGCCCGGGAGTCCCACCGCGAGTCTCCAAAGTCAAACGCAAAGCCTCAAGTACCAAAAGGCAAACGGTTTCTTTCGAGGAAGAGGAAGAAGAGGAGGAGGAGGAGGAGGAAAAGGAAGAGGAGGAGAAGGAGAAAGAGCAATGAGAGGAGGAGATGGAGAAAGACGAGGAAGAGAGAGAGTAGGATGAGGGGGAGGATAAAGAGGAGGAGAAAGAGGAAGAATGGGAGGAAGAGGAAGAGGGAAAGTAGGAGGAGGAAGAGGAAGAGGAAAAGGAAGAATAAGAGGAGGAGGAGGAGAATGAGAAGGAGGAGAAGGAGGAGGAATAAGAGGAGGAGAAGGAGGAGAATGCAGATGATGATGATGATGGGGAGAAGGAAGAAGTAGAATAGGAGGAGGAGAGGGGGAGGAGGAGGAGGACGAGGAGAAGAAGGAGAAGGAGGAGGAGGAGGAGGAGGAGGAGGAGGAGAGGAGGAGAAGTAGGAAGAGGTTAAGAGAAGGAGAGAAGGGGGAAGGAGGGGAAGAGGAGGAGGAGAAGGAAGAGGAGGAAGAAGAAGAAGAGGAGGAGGAAGAGTAGGAGGAAGAGGAGGAGGAGATTGTGAAGGTCCCACATCCACACCCTCACTCGTTTTCTTCTCCTTTCCATTCTTTGGTGACTGGAGACTCATTTCAACTCAAATAGAAAGTTGATCAGGTGGTCTTGAGTTCGATCCCTGGGACCCGCTACTGGCTACGAGTATGTCGCATTGGTTTCCGGCAGCCCTGGCCAGGTGAGGAGGCGACCCAACACCGGCATTAAAGAAACCCAGAGGCTTGCCGCAACTGACAGGACTTTGCCCTACAAGGGGTTTCTCACTTCCCACCTGGGTGTGATGTTGTCCTCAAGGATAGAAGCACTGGTTATGGCCCACAAAGTAATACTTCTAATCCTTTCCTTCCTCCCATTTTGTTCTTCCGCTTCCCTACTCCTTCACCTCTTCTTCCTTTTCCTCCTATTCCTCCTCCTCCTCCTCCTCCTTAACCTCTTTTTTCTTTTCCTCCTATCCTTTCTCCTCCTCCTCCTTCTTAACATTTTTTTTCCTCCTATCCCTCCTCCTCCTCCTCCTCCTTCTTAACCTCTTCTTGCTATTCCTCCTCCTCCTCCTCCTCCTTAACCTCTTCTTCCTTTTCCTCCTCCTCCTCCTCCTCCCCAACGTCTTCCTTTCCCTCCTACTCCTCCTCCCCTTCCTTTCTCTCTTCTTTCTTTTCCTCCTATTCCTCCTCCCATCCTTCATCTCCTCTTCCTTTTCCTCCTACTTCTCTTCCCCCTCTTCCACATCTTTTTCCTTTTCCTTCAATTTCTCCTCCATTCCTTAATCTCTTCTTCCTTTTCCTCCTACTCCTCCTCCCTTCCTTCACCTCTTCCTCCTTTTCCTCCTATTCCTCCTCCTCCTCCATCATCTCTTAATTCTTTTTCTCCTATTCCTCCTCTTCTTCCTTCACCTCCTCCTCCCCCTCCTTCAACTCTTCTTCCTTTTCCTCCTACTCCTCCTTCACCTCTTCTTCCTTTTCCTCCTCCCCTCCTTCTTTTTTTCCTTTTCCTCCTCCACATTGTCTTCCACATCCTCCTCTTCCGTCTCTTGTTCCTCCTCCTCCTTATCTTCCTCTTCCTTCTATAATCCTTCTACCTCCTTCTTCTTCCTCCTTCTCTGTCTCGTCCTCCTTTTCCTTCTACTACTCATCTTCTTCCTCTTCCTCTTCTATCTCCTCGTTCTCCTTTACATCCTCGTCCTTCGCTTTGTCTTCCTCTTCTTCCTTCTCCATCTACAAATCCTCCTTTTCTTTTTCTTCAGTCTTGTGGTGATGGATGCTCTTTTTCCTTCCTCCTCCTCCTCCACCTCTTTCTCCTCCTCCCCTCTTCCTCTTCCTCCTCCTCCTTTTCCTCCTCCTCCTCCTCCTCCTCTTCCTCCTCCTTCAGATAAGGAGCCAGGTAGAACCCCCGGGAGGCTGCAGCGGCGGAAGGCGATTCTTCGCACAAAATCGAAAGCTGCCTCGACTTCATCTACATAAGATCTTAACTTGAGCGAAGGAAACTCTCGCCGATCTCATAATAAAGTTGCCCCCAGCCCCATCTCCTCCTCCTCCCTATCTCCTCCTCCTCCCCATCTCCCCCTATATATACATACATATATATATATATATATATATATATATATATATATATATATATATTATATATATATATATATATATATATATATATATATATATGAAAAAATCCCACTGTCGGCAGAAATAAACGGACGAAGAATAGAATTAACTGTATATTTCGACCTCTCTCTGTGGTCCTCTTCATCTGCTGAAGAGGATCACAGAGAGTGTTCGAAATATACACTTGATTTTATACTTCGTCCGTTTACTTCCTCCGACAGTGGGCTTTTTTCATATTACCTATGCGTCACGACATAGTCCTCCTCTGATATATATATATATATATATATATATATATATATTTATATATATATTTATATATATATATATATTATATATATGTATATATATATGTATATATATATACATATATATATATATATATACATATATACATATACATATATAAAGCTAGTCGTGGTCAATTTTTTCCTTTACCTCCGCCACGTCAGATAATTCCTTCAGCTCCGTAGGGGCAACCCTTCCCTCCATGTGTGCGCTCAGCCAGACCTTTCCTTCGCCTGAAGGGATAAACCTTATCTGTTGGCCTTTTCTCGACCAAATCTTTCTCTTTCTCAGAGGCCAAACTATTGCTTGTTTTGTTTCAACAACCCTTTCATCTGACTGTCTTCAGCCAAAACTTCCTTTTGTCTTTCGTTGCTTTCAGTATCCGTTTCTCCTTTAAACTCTCAGCTCTTCTTATTTCTTTGGATATTATTTTCCTTCTGTGCAAAGCCAAAATTTTCCCCTTCGTTTTTACTTGTACGCCAAAATTTTCCTTTATCTCTGTATGTCTAATTCATTTTTTCTTTTATTGTTGGCCTTCTCTTTCCTCCGATTATTATGCAAAGCCAAATTTTTCCCTTAGTTTTTACTTGTACGCCAAAGTTTTCCTTCATCTCTGTACGTCTAAATCATTCTTTCTTTTATTGTTGGCCTTCTCTTTCCTCCGATTATTATGCAAAGCCAAAATTTTCCTTAGTTTTGGTTGACACTCCAAAGATCCCCTTCATCTCTATATGGTCAAATCATTATCTTTTGTATTGCTGGCCATTCGTCTCCTCCACCTATCCAAAGGCAAAAT
>NC_134817.1:19673673-19681173 GCF_046742065.1 Oratosquilla oratoria | reverse complement strand
TCACCACCTACACCCCTGCTTATCTCTCCTCTCTCTTTTACCTCTCTTCGCCTCTCACTGCTCTCTACCCCAACGAAATCCAGACTTCATCTAAAATACACGATAGTTACTTGTTTTCTTACTTGTTCTCCTGTTACTTGTTTCCTCCCATGTGTCCTGACCTTTTCTCCTCCCCCCCCTCTTTCTCTCTCTCCCTCTCTCTCTCTCTCTCTCTCTCTCTCTTCACCCTTGCTATTCCCCTCTCCATCACCTCTAGTTGTCGCTCTTTCTTCTCCAATACCTTCCTCTCTTGTCAAAAAAAAAAAAAAAAAGGAGAGGGAGTGTCCGCCGGAACCCTCCTCTCTCTCTCTCTCTCTCTTTCTCTCTCTTCCCCTCTCTCTCTGCATGTGTTTGTGTGTGTGTGTGTGTGTGTGTGTGTGTGTGTGTGTGTGTGTGTGTGTGTGTGTGTTAGTGTGTGCGTGTATGCGTATGTATGCGCATGTATGTGTGCGCACCTGACCATGAATACTTATGTGCGTGCGCGTGCGTGCGCGTGAGTATAAGAAGATAACAATGAAGGAGACTGCAAGAGACCATAAGACCTACACTAGGCAGTTCCAAGCCCATTGCCACCTGTTATCCCCATCCATAAAGTTGTCTAACCTTTTCTCAAAACAACCTATATTTTTAGCACTCATTATATGCTAACCAAGTCTATTCCTTTCGTTAAACACTGTATAGCAGTGGTTCTTAACCCCTGGGTCGCGACCCAAATTTGGGTCGCCAAGCCATTTTATTGGGTCGCTAAGGGTTTGCAGAAAATAATTATTTTCCCACTACAAATTTATTATAATTATATACTGTAATAATTAAAATACATGATGCCTAGTTTTAGGATTCTAAGCAGACCATGATTAAATAAAAAAATAAATAAAACCCGCTTTTAAAAGCATAACCATATTACTTATAAAGACAATTCGTATATCTATGTAGGCTTGGGTCGTGATGCTTGATTTGTGCAAAATTTTGGGTCGCTGCCAAAAAAGGTTAAGAACCACTGCTCTATAGGTAAACCAGTTCTTGCCTATTTCCTACTTAAATCTAAATCTGTCTATACGTACTTGTATACGCATAAGTACGAACAAGCAAGTTCCCCTCCCCTCCCTCCCATCTACGCCCACAGGGGGGAATCTTTTCTCGGGGTGGGGAGGGGAGAATTACCCCCTAGAAACGGAATCGAGGTGGGGGAGAAAGAGAGGTACGGGGGAGGGAACTCTTTCCTCGGGGGAGGGGAGAGTCACCCCCTAGAAACGGAATGGGGGGGAAGGAGGGAGGTAGGGGGGGAGGGAACTCTTTTCTTGGGGTGAGGGGGATGGGGTCTCCCCCCGTCGTCTCGATATTTGACCTGAGACAATAAAAACGAATGACGTCATACATAAGACACCAAGACCAGCGTCTTCAGCAACGATGCCGTTTTCGTTGTTTCCCCCCTTCCTAACGAGGCGTCGTAACTCAGCTCAATTCTTGCCTTCAATTTTACTAAATGGAATACCCGCAGCCCCAGAGCGGCCGGCAAAGGTCCTTGGGCCTTTTTACAGACCTCTATACTGTGTTGTATCAGTGTGGGATAGTTTCCATGTCACCGGTTGGCAGTGGTAGAAAGATCAGTCGCCGGTTGTCAGGTCCCCTTGTGGGAAATAAACATAAGAAATATAGTTAAAGTTATACACAGAAAGATCCTGGGTCTAGTCCAGAGACCAAATACCAGCCCCTCAGGGTTGCACCTCCCCAGGCTGTCAGTGTTTTGGTTCTCCTCATCATTCTTCTTTGGTGTCTACCTGGGAGACGCGCGACAGAGGCGCAAGATTGCCCGCCAGGATAGAAGGTGAGAAACTTACCCCAGGAGGCGCTGAGCTGCTTCAGCCAAAACTGTCACCTTTGCCCCTTGTGCCGCTGGGGCAGGTAACAGTCACTGTTGGGAATCTGAGGAGAGTGCGGGATTCGAACCCAGCACGCTTCTGATGACGTCATTGGAGCACAACACGTATTTATGGTGACCTTATATTTCTCAACGCTGAGGACTGCACAGAGAAGAATGGAGAGATCAATGATGGGAATAACGCTGAGAGGCCGAAAGAGAGCAAGTTGGGTGAGAGAGCAGACTAGAGTGAAAGATATTGTGGAGGCGGTAAAAGAGAGGAAGTGGATTTGGGTAGATAAGTTAGCGCGAACGACTGATGAGCGATGGAGCAAGTGTGTTACTGAGTGGACGCCACGAGATGGGAAGCGTGGAAGCGGGAGACCAGACAGGAGGTGGAGAGACGAGATAGAGAAGTTTGCAGGAGATACGTGGCAGAAGTTGGTGCGGTCGTGTGAAACATGGAATGCTATGAAGGAGACTTTGGCTCAGCAGTGGACTCAAGATGGGTGATTTGATTTGATTTGATGGATTTCTCAATCCTTCCTTCCTTCCTTCTTCCTTTCCTTCCAGTTCTTCTTCTTCTTCTTCTCGTGTTCTTCTGCAAGTCTTCTTTCTCTTCTGACTCCTTGCCCTCTCCTCTTCGATCTCATTCTTCTTCTCTTCCTCAATTTCGAATATCTTCTTTCGTTTCTTCATCTTCCTTCATCACCATTCCGTTCATTCCTAAGGCGTTATCACACCTCCAGAATTATTTTCGCCGTAAAATCAATTTGGCAAACATTTTGTAAAAAAAAAAAAAAAAAAAAATAGAATCGTTTGATATTATGCTGGAGGAAATATAGCCCAGCGCGATAACACAGTTTTAGTTTGTAACAACTTCGATGTGTTTATTCTGGTTGGCTGTACACGGCTTTATTCGACGAAGGAAATGCCTCTTTAATGACTTATTCACTCCTTTCTAATCGTTTTCCCCTCTCATTTCCCCACACCCACACCCATCAAGAGCACCACACCCACCCAGGATACCCCCACCCACCCAGAATGCCCCCACTCACCCAGAGCATCCTTCCCTCCCACCCAGAGCGCTCCCCTTCACCCAGAGTGCCCCTCCCACCCAGAGCGCCCCCCTTCACTCAGAGTGCCCCTCCCACCCAGAGCGCCCCCCTTCACCCAGAGCGCCCTCCCACCCACCCAGAACGCCCCCGTCCCACCCAGAGCGTCCCTCCCACCCAGAGTGCCCCTCCCACCTAGGGCACCCTCCCACCCACTCAGAACGCTCTCCCACCCACCCAGAACGCCCCCGCCTACCCATTTCCCATTTTCTATCTCATCTCTCTTAACACTCCTCCCATACCTCTCCCTTCCTTCTCTCCTCTCCTCCTCCTCCATTCCTCTTTATGTAAACATTATTCTTTTATATTGTTTTCATTTGAGTATTTTTTATTATTCTTTTTTTTTAGGTATTCCTCCAGTTTCCCTCCCTCCCCCTCCATATTAAATGTTTGCATTTTCTTTTTGTTCTTTTGTTCTCTCTTCTCGTTTTCTATGCACTTTGCTTTCTCGTTCATCCAACCCTCCTCCGTGTTACTTTCCATTTCGCACCCCGTTTTCTGTGACCATCCTTTCCGTTTTTTTTTTCTCATTTTCCATTCCTTCCCTCTCTCCAGATTTCCCATTTTCTCTTGCACACTCCCCGCTTCCGTTTTCTGTTCGTTTTATTCTTTTTTCACTCTCTTTGTGACGATGACTACTTTTCTGGGTTTCCCACTTTCCATTTTCTGTTACATTTCGCTCCGCCACCCGTTTTCTTTTTACAATTTGCTCACCGTATTTGCTGTACTCCCTTTCATGTCTCCCCGTTTCTATTTCATTTTACTTCTTCCTTTCTCTTCTTCATTTCTCTACCTCTTCCTCTTCTTATCCTCTTCCTCATTTTCTTTTTTCTTCTTCCTATTCTTCCTTTTCCTCTTCTTTCCTTCTATCCTTTCCTTCTTCTCTCCTCTTCTTCTTCCTCTTCCTCTTCTTATCCTCTTCCTCCTCATTTTCTTTCTCTTCTTCCTCTTCTTCCTTTCCCTCTTCTTTCCTTCTTTCCTTCTTCTCTCCTCTTCTTCTCCCTCTTCCTCTTCTTATCCTCTTCCTCCTCATTGTCTTTTTTTCGTCTTCCTATTCTTCCTTTCCCTCTTCTTTCCTTCTTTCCTTTCCTTCTTCTCTCCTCTTCTTCTTCCTCCTCCTCATCTTATCCTCTTCCTTCTCATTTTCTTTTTTCTTCTTCCTAGTCTTCCTTTTCCTCTTCTTTCCTTTCCTTCTTCTCTCCTCTTCTTCTTCTTCCTCTTCCTCTTCTTATCCTCTTCCTCATCGTTTTCTTTCTCTTCTTCCTCTTCTTCCTTTCCCTCTTCTTTCCTTCTTCTCTCCTCTTCTTCTTCTTCCTCTTCTTATCCTCTTCCTCATTTTCTTTTTTCTTCTTCCTCTTCTTAATTTCCCTCTTCTTTCCTTCTATCCTTTCCTTCTTCTCTCCTCTTCTTCTTCCTCTTCCTCTTCTTATCCTCTTCCTCCTCATTGTCTTATTTCGTCTTCCTCTTCTTCCTTTCCCTCTTCTTTCCTTCTATCCTTTTCTTCTTCTCTCCTCTTCTTCTTCCTCTTCCTCTTCTTATCTTCTTCCTCCTCGTTTTCTTTCTCTTCTTCCTCTTCTTCCTTTCCCTCTTCTTTCCTTCTTTCCTTTCCTTCTTGTCTCCTCTTCTTCTTCCTCCTCCTCATCTTATCCTCTTCCATCTCTTCCTCCTTTTCTTCCTCCTCTTCTTCCTTTTCCTCTTCCTCTTCTTCCTCTTCTTCTCTTCTTCCTCTTCTTATCCTCTTCCTCCTCGCTTTCTTTCCTCTTCCTCCTTTCCTCTATTATCTTTCTTAAGCTTCTTACTTATCTTCGTAGTTTCCCCCTTTACCTCCCTATTTACCTATTTAGTTTTACCCTAAACCAGGGCAGCCTAACCTTGATTAACTAATACATCACTTATCCAAAACTTACCCAAATTTGTGTGTCTTTAATTTCGCGAATTTTGAAGTGAAAAAAAAAAAAAAAATAAAATAAAATAAAATAAAATAAAATTAATAGATTAAATAAAAATAAAAAAGAGGTTTATAAAAAAAGAAAAGAAAAGAAAAAATAGTCTTACTGGAGAAGCAAAGCAGTTAATAGGAATATATTATATCCCAGCATATGATTGCTGGAGAGTGAATGACCCAAGGAAATGTGGACCAATCACAGCCTTCGATTGGAAGCTCCTTAGACCCAACAGCGCCATCAATTCCATAACAGAAGTTTCCACCCATCTTAGGGGGTTACCCTACGGGGGGGAACAATAGGCGCATGTCGGCTGATGGGATAATCCGTCTGGGGCCACAAACAAGATAATGACTTCTCGTCCACAAAAAAAAAAAAAAAAAAAAAAAAAAAAAAAAAAATTGGAAGGTCGGTCAACCGCTTCATCAGACATGTTATCAACATAGGCACGCGACTGAGGAAGGAAGGAAGTAAGGAAGGAGGGAAGGAGGGAAGGGAGGAAGGAAGGAGGGAAGAAAGGAAGAAAGGAAGGAAGGAAGGAAGGGAGGAAGGAAGGAGGGAAAGAGTGAAGGAAGGAGGGAAGGGAGAAGGGAAAGAGGGAAGGAGGGACGGAAAGAGGGAAGGAAGGAAGGAAGGGAGGAGGGAAAGAGGAAAGGAGGGAGGTAGGGAAGGAGGGAGGGAAGCATAAAAGAAGGAGGGGAGGAGAGAAAGAAGAAAGGAAGAGAGGAAGGGAGGAAGGAAAGAAAAAAGGAAGAGAGAGAGGAAGGAAGGAGGGAAGGGAGGGAGGAGGGAGGGAAAGAAAGAGTGAAAGAGGGAAGGGAGGAGAGAAGGAAGGAGGCAAAGAGGGGAGGAAGGGAGGAAGGGAGGAAGGCAGAAAGGAGAGAAAAAAGGACGAAATAGTGATAAGAAAGGTGAAGAAGGAAGGAGAGGAATAATAAGTATACAATAAAGAAAAAACGAGAGAGAGAAAGAGCGACAGAGAGAGTGAGAAAGAAATAAAGAGAGAGAGAAAGAGAGAGAGAGAGAGAGAGAGAGAGAGAGAAAGAGCGACAGAGAGAGTGAGAAAGAAATAAAGAGAGAGAGAAAGAGAGAGAGAGTAAGGAGAGTGTGGGCATGAAGAGAGCAAATCAATGGGAGAGGAAGTAGAGAGGGGAAGGGAAAGATAAAATAAGATAAGGAAGCCAATAAAAGGGAGGAGGAAGCAAGAAAGGGGCGAGGAGGAAGAGGAGGAAGAGGAGAAGGAGGAAGAAGAGGAGGGAAGGAGGAGGAGGAGGAAGAGGGAGAAAGAGATGGCGGAGGATGAAAATGTAGAAGGATGAAGACCAGGAGAGTGGAGGAAGAGAAGGAGGAAGAGGGGAAGGAGGAGGAGGAGGAAGAGGAAGAACGGGGAGGAAGAGATGGTGGAGGATGAAAATGTCGGAGGAAGACGAAGATCAGGAGAGTGGAGGAAGAGAAGGAGGAGGAGGAATGGGAGGAGGAGGAGGAAGAGGAGGAGGAGGAGGAGGGGAGGAGGGGGAGGAGGAAGAAGTTTAAGTGAGTTTTGAGAGGAGGTTGTGCTGTGGAGTTCAGGAAGGAAAGGAGGGAGAGAGGGAAGGAGGGGGAGAGGGAAAGAGGGAGAGAGGGGGAGAGAGGGAAGGAAGGAGAGAGGAAGAGAGGTGGGAGAGGGAAGAACAAAGACCAAAAGAAATATAGAACAGAAAGAAAACATATAAAAATAAAAAAGAAGAGACAGTGATTGAAAGAGGGGACCATAAATGGGAAGAGAAGGAGGGGAGAAAGGGAGGAGAGGAGAGGAGAGGAGGGGAGGAGAGGAGGGGAGCAGGGAGGGAAGGGGGAGGAAGGGAGGGGAGGAGAGGAGAGGAGGAGGGGGAGGAGAGGGGAAAGGGAGGGGAGGGTGAGGGGAGAATAGGAGGGGAGGAGGGGGGAGAATGGGAGGAGGGGAAGGGAGGAGGGGAGGGAAGGGGAGGGGAGGGAGGAGGAGGACAAATGATCGGAGAGTAGTAGAGGGCAGGTTAGGAAGTGAGAGAGAGAAAGAGTGGAGAGGGGAGGATAGAGGAAAAGAGAGGCGATAAAGAGGCGAAAAGAGAGGCGATAAAGAGGGGAAAAGAGAGGAGAAGATAGGAGAAAATAGGAGAGGAGGAGAAAGGACTGGAGAAGAGAGTAATGGAGAGAAGGAGGAAGGAAAAGAGAATGGGTGAGACGAGGGAAGAAAAGAGGAGAAGAGAGTTAAGAAAAGAGCAGATGAAAAGAGTCCAGAAGATAAGAGCAGAGGACAGGAGAGAAAATGAGAAGGTAAAAGAGAAGGAAAGAGGAAACAAGAAGAGAGAAACATTGGGAACACGTAAAGTGGAAAAGAAGAGGAGAGGAAGTGGAGAGGAGGAGGAAGATGCGGAGGGGAGAAGAGGAGGAGGAGGAGGAGGAGGAGGAAGAGAACGAGGAGGAGGAAGAGGAGGAGGAGAAGGAGAAGGAGGAGGAAGAGAAGGAGTTGGAAGAAGAAAAGAAGGAGGAGGACGAGGAGGAAGAGGATATGGAGGAGGAAGAGAAG
>NC_134817.1:19666173-19668673 GCF_046742065.1 Oratosquilla oratoria | reverse complement strand
AAGGGAGGTAGCCAAAAAGAAAAAGGCATAAAAACCATTCCCGCCCATTCCATCCCTTATACACTCCACTCCCCTCCACCCTCCACCCTCCCTCTTATCTGTAATGATGAAATAGAATGACGGCCGGTGATAATTGGCCAGACAGATGTGGGACGGTGGGACACACTTCAAAAAGAGGTGGGGGGACATGCTCCCATCCGCCGTCCCCTCACCCTTGCCCTAAATAAAGCCACCATCCCCTCCTATCAACTAGTGGCTCTCTCTCTCTCTCTCTCTCTCTCTCTCTCTCTCTCTCTCTCACTCTCTCAGGAACAGGATAAAGTAAAGGGAGGAGAAGAAAAGAGGAAAGAAAGAGGGATGAAGAGGGAGAGGAGAATCAAAGAGAGGGAGAAGAGAGTAAGAGAGAGGTGCAAGGGGAGTGATGACTGTGGGGAAGAGGAGGGGAGGGAGGGAGGGAGGGAGGGAGGAAGAGAGGGAAGGAAAAAAGGAAGGAAGGAAGGAAGGAAGGAAGGGAGAAAGGAAGGAAGGAAGGAAGAAAGAAAGGAAGGAAGGAAGGAAGGAAGGAAGAAAGGAAGGAAGGAAGGAAGGAAGGAAGGAAGAAAGGAAGGAAGGAAGAAAGGAATGAAGGAAGGAAGAAAGGAGGAAATGGAGGGTCGTAGGGAAGGAAAGGGAGGTGGGATGGGGGAGGGTAGGCACGCATATATGTGTGTGAAGTGGGGAGGGAGGGAGGGAGGGAGGAGGGGGTCCTGGCTCCATTTATCCTCTTTAATCCTTTAATTAATCGACACAGCACAATTCTAGTGCCAGTGAGTGCCAATGTGCCGGACGGGAGATGCGGCACCAACTACCTCGTGTCCATTTCACAGTCGTTCGGGTTCGTGGGAACGAATCCTAATCAGGTCAGAGGACTTCCTAACCTTCTAGTTCCCTGAGTCCCGGTGACTAGACGTGTGGAACTAGGGCAGTGAATACATCCTAGAATGTGGGTTGCCTACTTTTGTTGCCCTACTTGTCTTGTGTAGGATGGAAGCTACATTCGTAGGGTTCCGTCGCTTTTTGCCCCCATTAGTCAAATTTGGATTTTTTTTTTTTATGATTTCTGGATGGTTTATTATTTTACCGGGTTATTCCATAATTTAGTGCTCTTGTGAGTAAAATTCTATTCCTTGATGTTCTACAGATATATACATATATGCGTGTGTGTGTGTGTGTGTGTGTGTGTGTGTGTGTGTGTGTGTGTGTGTGTGTGTGTGTGTGTGTGTGTGTGTGTGTGTGTGTGTGTGTGTGTGTGTGTGTGTGTGTGTGTGTGTGTGTGTGTTTGTGTGTTGGTCTGGGTGTACATGATGAACGATTAAGTTTGGAAGTAGCCAGTTATAAAAAAAATAGGGGAAGGAAGATGGGGGATGGGAAAGAAGGAGTATGGGATGAGGGCGAGAGAGAGAGAGAGAGAGAGAGGGAGAGAAAGAAAGAGAGAGAGAGAGAGAGAGAGAGAGAGAGAGAGAGAGAGAGAGAGAGAGAGAGAGAGAGAGAGAGAGAGAGAGAGAGAGAGAGAGAGAGAGAGAGAGAGAGAGAGAGAGAGAGAGAGAGAGAGAGAGAGAGAGAGAGAGAGAGATAGGAGAGAGAGAGATAGGAGAGAGAGAAAGAGAGATAGGAGAGAGAAAGAGAGAGAGATAAAGAAATATATACAGAGAAGAGTTAAAAGAGGGGCGGAAGCGGAAGCGGTTACCGGACCTACCTGACGGGTCCGGGTTCGAAACCCGGTGACCGGAACCGGCTCTCATGCAACACGTCCGGCCGGTAAGGCATGCTGGGGCTTAATATTACCGGTTTTGGGGTGTCCCGATGAACACACGCACACTGTGGGTTGTTACTCCAACTCTCGTGGGGGTATGTGTGTGCGTGTAATGTCGCAGCATTACCCATAGATCTGTCATATATGAGCTCTCTTCCGGGGGGGAAATATCTGTCAATCACTAGTCCAACACGTGATCCAAGACCATGGTGAACCGTGGTGAATCACACACACACACACACACACACACACACACACACACACACACACACACACACACACACACACACACACACACACACACACACACACACACACACACATACACAAATACATACACGCGCGCGCGCACACACACACACGGCTCGACGGCGCAGTGGTAGTATTCGCAACCGCTACTCCAACAGTCCGAGTTCGAATCCCGCCCAGTGCTGAAATCATTTCAGTATCACTGCGCTGCAAGCCGTTACTCCAATTCTCGTGGGCAGGGTGTTGGGTGTGTTTGTGTCTGAGTAAGGTCACAGCATTACCCATAGATCGGTCATATATGATCTCCGAGTTCCCATACGGGAGGGTAATAGCTGTCAGTCACGTGCCCAACACGTGGTCCAAGAGCACGGTGAACCATACACAAGGGATTAAACTGCTAAGGTCTTTATACCGAAATCTGATCTCTTTATGAACCTGAAGTCCTACCCTCTTTCTCCC
>NC_134817.1:19656173-19661173 GCF_046742065.1 Oratosquilla oratoria | reverse complement strand
AGGAAGAAGAGTAAGAGGAGGAGATGGAGGAGGAGGAGGAAGAGGAAAAAGAGAAGGAAGAGGACAAAGAGGAGGAAGAGCAAGAGGAGGAAAAGGAAGAAGACGAAGAGGAGGAAGAGTAAAAGGAGGAGGAGGAAGAAGAGAAAGAGGATTAGGATTAGGATTAGGAAGATGAAGGTGAGGAAGAGGAAGAAGAGTAAGAGGAGATGGAGGAGGAGAAGGAGGAGGTGGAAGAGGAGGAAGCGGAAAATGAATATATATATACACACACACATATGTATATATATGTATGCACTCATCCACATAGGATTTTGTCTAATCTTAAGCCTTGTTGACTTGCCTCTCAACTTGCTCCGTATGAACAAGGCTTTAACGAAGCAAAGGGAATCAAGTACACAGGGAATTTGGCACTCCTTGGGAGAAGGAAGTGCCTCAGGGGCTCTACGTTTTCTGCAGAAGCTTCAGGAGACCCCAGCGGATGGTACGTGAGGCACCAGTACGAAAAAGGCATCGTGGGCTCCTCAAGAGGGACGAAGACGTGCTTGGCTATGTTTTAATTTATTTATCTATTTATTTATATATTTATCTATTTATTCATTCCATATATTTATTCATTACCTAATTATTCATTTATTTATTTATCATTCTTTATAATTAAGAAGACCTTGTACCGGTCTTCCTCCTGGCAGTGCGAAGATGAATACAGTATATTGTATTTTGAAGATGAATACAATATATTGTAGTTCAAAAATTAATAGTGTATTATATTAAAAAAATATTGTATTTCAAATATAAATACAGTATATTGTAGTTCGAAACTAAATATAGTATATTGTATTTCGAAAATAAATACAGTATATTGTATTTCGAAAATAAACATAGAATATTTTTTTTCGAGAATTATTACAGTATATTGTATTTTGAAAATTAATAGTTTATTGTATTTCGAAAATAATCAAAGTACATTGTATTTCGAAAATAAATGTAATATGTTGTACTTCGAAAATAAATACAGTATATTGTAGTTCGAAAACAAATATAGTGAATTGTAGTCAGAAAATAAATAATAATATATTGTACTTCGAAAATGAATACAGTATACTGCAGTTCGAAAATAATTACCTTATATTGTATTTTGATAATAAATACAGTATATCAAAAAAAAAAAAAAACAGGACCCAATTGTCGTTTTGAACAACAGGAAAATCGAAAGGAATAAGAATGACAACAGCGACAACGGTAACAGGAACGGGAAGAACAAACAGAAAGGAACAGGAACAGAGGGAACGAGTTCAGGAAGAACAGTAACAGCTGGCGGAGGCCAAGCTGACATCGTGAGAAGAATTTGCGTCAGGTGGGGAGAAGGCGCTGGCACTTCGGGACAGGGACGGGGACGGGGAGGAGGAGGAGGAGGAGGAGGAGGAGGAGGAGGAGGAAGAGAAGGGTGTTTTGCGGTGGGGAGGAGGAGAAGGAGGATGAATAGGAGAAAGAGAAGAAGGGGAAGGAGGAGGAGGAAGGAGGAGGAAGGAGGAGGAAGAGGAGGAGGAGGAGGAGGAAGGAGGAGGAAGAGAAAGGTGTTGTGGGGCGGGGAGGAGGAGGAGAAGGAGGAGGAATAGGAGAAAGAGAAGAAGGAGAAGGGGAAGGAGGAGGGGGGAAGAGGAGGAAGAGGAGGAGGAAGAGGAGGAGGAAGAGGAAGAGGAGGAGGGGAGGAGGAGAGGGAGAGAGGGAGGAAGAAAAGGGTGTTGTGGGGCGGGGAGGAGGAGAAGGAGGAGGAATAGGAGAAAGAGAAGAAGGAGAAGGGGAAGGAGGAGGAAGAGAAGGAGGAGGGGGAGGAAGAGGAGGAGGAAGAGGAAAAGGAGGAGGGGAGGAGGAGGAGGAGGAGGAGGAAAAGGAGGAGGAAGAGAAAGGTGTTGTGGGGCGGGCAGGAGGATGAGATGGAGGAGGAATAGGAGAAAGAGAAGAAGGAGAAGGGGAAGGAGGAGGAGGAGGAAAAGGAAGGGAGGAAGAGGAGGAAGAGGAGGAGGAAGAGGGGAGAGAGGGAGGAAGAACGACCGGCGATACTAACAATACCTTTGAGACTTTGAAGGTACGCGAGGTTGTGGAAGGTTGTGGGCTAGGTTGTGGGCTAGGTTGTGGGCTAGGTTGTAGGTTGGGCTTAGGGCTGGGTTGCGGACGAAGTTGTTGGCTAGATTGTGGGCTGGGCTTTGGGCTAGATTGCTGGCTAGGTTGTTGGCTAGGTTGTTGGCTAAATTGTGAGCTGGGCTTTGGGTTAGATTGTGGGCTAGATTGTGAGCTGGGCTTTGGGTTAGATTGTGGGCTAGATTGTTGGGAAGATTGTGAGCTGGGATTTGGGCTAGATTGTGGACTGCGCTGAAGGTTAGGTTATGGGCTGGGTCGTGGTATAGGTTGTGGTCTAGCTTGTGGGTTAGGTTGTCTACAAAGTTCTGGGCTAGGCTGTGGGCTGGGTTGTGGGCTAGTTTGTGGTGGTGGCACACTAGGCATTTTTTGCTAGCAAGATACTTGCTTTTGACTTTGAGAAGAAGCCACTTGGGCTACGATTTTTTTTCGTCTAATTTCCAAATGTCAAATAATTCTTGCCTCATGTAGCGAAAAGCTGACTGACGAACTAAGAGGAATATAAATCTAGAATACGAATGTTACACACATTGTTAAGATGTTCTTGCGGAAGTCTAGAATGTTGTAACCAAGTGTGCCACCAGCAGCAGAACATATTCTAGAAAATGGTGGCTAGTGTTGGGGTCTGTGTGTGTTTTGATTACTTTTGGGTCTTTATGCGGGGGGGGGGGAGAAGATATATATATATATATATATATATATATATATGTATGTATATATATAAATATATATATATGTGTATATATATATATATATATATATATATATATATATATATATAAATATATATATATGTGTATATATAAATATATAATATATATATATATATAGAGAGAGAGAGAGAGAGTGTGTGTGGAAGCGGGAATATCCTTGCTGTGGTATTCACAGCACAGAAAGCTGGGTGACACAGCTGTAGACTATGACACAGGAGACAGTGTCATGTTCCACAACCGAAAATATTGGCACGTGACAGTGTTGTTGTTGTTGTTGTTGTTTTTGTTATTGTTATGTCTTGTGACAGCTGAGAGGAAAGAGGACAAGAAGGGGTGGAGCAGGGTGTTGCAAAAGTTCAGCTGCTTGAGAGAGAGAGAGAGAGAGAAAGAGAGAGAGAGAGAGAGAGAGAGAGAGAGAGAGAGAGAGAGAGAGAGAGAGAGAGAGAGAGAAGAGAGAGAGAGAGAAGAGAGAGAGAGAGAGAAGAGAGAGAGAGAGAGAAGAGAGAGAGAGAGAGAGAGAGAGAGAGAGAGAGAGAGAGAGACAGAGTATATAACGGGTGTTTTTCCTCCCTTCCCGTCCCGTCCCGTCCCGTCCCGTCCCGTCCCGTCCAAGATGACAGGGCGACTGTGCGTTAATTAGCTTTTGTTATTGTGTCGCTCCAGTCGTCATTGTTGCCGTCTGTGCCTTTGTGACACAAGAAAGAGAGAAAAAAAATCAATCCCCCCCCCTCTCTCTCTCTCTACATATTATATAGATATTAAGAAAACCATATTCATGCTTGGAACAATAGTATGCTATGGTATTATAGTATAACGAAGCTAAGAAAGTATATCGTTAGTCTCGTATACGTTATATCTGCGTTAAGTCATCCGATTAGATAATTAATCAACTAACTGATGAATTGATTAATTCACTTGATTTTATTTCTATTTTTTTCCTAAAAACCTAATCAGTGCTATGATAACTGCGTGATTGACAGTTTCCTCTACGACGGTTACGTACTGTCAAAGACATAAACATAACCTAATCCTTAGTCAAGAGAGATTGTACGAACAACGATGTATGATTGACCACGTGGCAGCAGAAAGGACGCGCTGCGACCCGAGCGCACACCTGCCTGTGACAGTGCGACCCAAAGTGATCCAATCCGATGTAATTACAAGTAATTCTTGACCTTTGCTGCATAACGCTGCGTGACCTAAGGTTGACCCACGGGTGATTGGCCACGCGGTGTATATATATATGTATATATATATATATATATATATATATATATATATATATATATATATATATATATATATATATATATATATATATATATATATATATCGGCCTTGGGTCGCATGCGAAGTCCTAAACATCATAACACAATTTCACAATCCCGTGGTGGCTTAGTAACCTACTGCTGCATGGGTTAGTGCCCTTCTACAGACCAGTCACTTTACCCACATCTCTTCAGAAAATATAAATCAGCCCCTAAAAAAAAAAAAAAAAAAAAAAAAGGTCTAACCTTACTAATGTAAGAAGAGCTCACCAAAACCTCATTTTTCTCACAGTAGACCCCCCCCACCCCACCACCACACACATCACCACAGGACCATTCCTTCATAGTTCCGCCGGGCGATTTTATTAGCCTAAGTGAAACCCAGCAATTACTCAGACCTGCCCCCTATAGATGACCAAGATCGTTCTCGAGATTATATATTTTATTTTAGCTGCCGCCAGGCGATTTAATTCAGATGAGGGGGGTCTCTCATTCCAAATGGGTTAAGGGGAAGAGGTGAATGGAATCGTCTGGTCTAAGCCTAAATAAAGACTATAATCAATGCTTGGAGGAGTCCCGCAGCTGGTGTTCATAAACACATTAATTATTACAATGAATCAAGGGTGTTCGAGCGTGTAACTGCGACAGAGAGAGAGTATGAGAGAGAGAGAGAGAGAGAGAGAGAGAGAGAGAGAGAGAGAGAGAGAGAGAGAGAGAGAGAGAGAGAGAGAGAGAGAGAGAGAGAGAGACGGAGAGAGAGAGAAAGAGAGAGGCGGGGAGAGAGATAGATAGATAGATAGATAGAGAGAGAGAGAGAGAAAGAGGGAAAGAGAGAGAGGGAAAAGGGGAGAGAGAGAGAGAGAGAGAGAGAGAGAGAGAGAGA
>NC_134817.1:19646173-19653673 GCF_046742065.1 Oratosquilla oratoria | reverse complement strand
GTGCGCGTGTATGCTGGAATTCCGTATCTGCATAAAAACATTACATACTGCAAGTTCTTATGATATATGTATGTCATGGACCTCTTGGCCTTCTGGAATTCCCAATCCTGACAAATTTCCTCTTGATTCCACGTAACTTCATAGGTTGATTATCGCCTCATCGCCCCTCTATGACCAAGCGGATATATATACTCGTGCGTATATTATATATATATATATATATATACATATATATATATATATTCGTCTTTTTCAAAGACTCCGTTGGATCTTAGTTTACATTGATCAACCACAATTCATTTTAATTCTAAGCCATCAACATCGAGAGGCTCAAGGAGGCATACACGAAGAAATTGATACGTGGTACAGCTAAGGAGTCGAGCATCCGCAAGCACGTAGCAAGTGACAGTGACTTAACCGATCGCGCTATCAAGAGAGATATAAGTTGAGCGCAAATTTTCTTATATATTTGTATACTCGAGTTACATACACATACATATCGATCGCGGTATCATATTAAGAAAGATATATCTCTCTTGATAACGAGATCAGTTAAGTCACTGTTCCTTTTTATGTGCTAGCGGAGGTTTGAGTCCTTAGCTGTACTACGTATCAATTTCTGCATGTATGCCTCTTCGAGTCTCTCGATGTTGATGGCTTAGAATTAAAGTGAATTGTGGTTGATAGATGTGTATATATATATATATATATATATATATATATATATATATATATATATATATATATATATACACATATATATACATATAAATTTCCGTCATGAGGGGGTTATCTACGGCCGAAGCCAGCACCTCGCAGGCCGTAGATTCCTCTGAATCTTTCCTTCCTTCGTCACCCACCTGATCCTCCTCCTCCTCCTCCTCCTCTTCCTCCTCCTCCTCGAACGTCAAGGGCGACATTTATTGCCAGCTGTCACCATCGTCGCCATTTTAACTTCGCTCACCGGCTGTCAAGTTAAAAAAAATATATGAACTTTCGTCTGTTGCCATTACCTTTGTGTGTGTGTGTGTGTGTGTGTGTGTGTGTGTGTGTGTGTGTGTGTGTGTGTGTGTGTGTGTGTGTGTGTGTGTGTGTGTGTGTGTGTGTGTGTGTGTGTATGCGTGTGTGATGTCCCATCTACTCACATGAAGCGATGAAGTTAGCTTCACCATCAAACTTCATTTTCGAAGCGTCTTCGACAGAAACTTGGTGACTTCTTCCATTCGCTCACCTGAAAGAACAAAAAAGAAAACACATCAATTTAATGTCCACTTTCATACATTCATAAATGCATAGATATTTGTGTACATTAGAATGGCGTCTACTAAACAACAATTACCCCAAATACAACAACCCTAATAACGACGCTCATACAAAGATACTAACAGAACCATCACCAACTCTCATCCTGACTTAAATCGTCTACAAAAACTTAAATCTCTTTATACAAAAAAAAGAACCAAGCCTTGCAATAATAACCAAGCAAAAGACTTATAGGCTCCCTCCACCGCAAAAGCAATTCAGGTCTTCAATGCGTCAGTGTATTATGTGGCTTTCCTGCCCTCCCTATTCATGCACCTGCTGTACTATAATTACTTGTGTCCCACACACAACCCTAAATTTTATTCTCACACTTGATCGATGAGATAAGACTCTTGAAGCGCCGTGTGTTCATTTAATCTTCTGCAACCTGCATCACTTTATTTTATGTTTTGCTGTTCACTCTACTTGATGAACCTCGGAGGAGTATTTTCACACCTTGACTGATTTACTTTGGTTAAAAACACAATCAAGAAACTTTGAAATGTTATATTCACTGTCAGTTTTAACGGTATATGTATTAGAGAGTTACTTCTCAGATATACAGATACATACATACATACATACATATACATACATCCTTTTATAAATACATCCTTTTATACATACGCACATATATACATATATCATGTGACTAAATAACTCATGACCATTAGAAATTACATACAAAATGAGACTCGTAAACATGCATGCACACATACATACATGCACACATACAATACATACATACATACATACATACATACATACATACATACATACAAACATACATACATACATACATACATACATACATACTCATACATACATATATGAAAATATGGCATGTAGCCATTAAAAGTAACATGCAAAACGAGAATCTTAACAGCAAAATAAACATTTTTCGTTTATTGTCAAGGCCGAGTACAGCTGGCAGCATAACATATGGGCCGAAGACGGGAGTAGGGGCTGGCAGGTGGTACCCAATACCCATCTGGCACCGGGGCTGAGATGACAGTGCCACCAGAGGGACCCAGAGTGCCAGGTTTAGGCACCGGGGCCACTCTCCTCGCCCGTGCGTCACAGAGCTATCAGGTGGCTTATCTTTGGCCCCGATAAGAGTAGAGAAACACTAACAGCCGCATATTTCCTGTTATCTGTTCCCGTGGGTCATGTTAACATAACACACTACAGCAACTGATCCTAGGTGGTAAAACATACGTGTTATTCTTTTCATCTTTCGTGTTAAGAGAAAGTAATACAAGGGTTTCTTTTGTCCTAGACTAAGATACTGTCTATTTACCGTCTTCCTACTGTCTCTTTTCGTTGTTATGGACTTTAGTTTATGACGTCATAAAAATGATTGCGTCACTCATGAGATGAACCTTATGAATGACGTCATTACGTCACCAATGATTATGACGTCAGTCACTGGACCATTAAGTCACTCGTATGGCTATGACGTCACTTATTAGGTCATTACGTCACTCGTATAACAATGACGTCACTCATGTGATAATTACGTCACTTGATTATCACGTCATTGAACCAAGATGTAATTGTTCTATGATTATGACGTATGTGATGTTCCCTTCCCTTGACGTTAAGCCCTCCACTAGTGAAAAGATTAAAAATCCACCTCAATCCACCATCAACCACCTGCCGCCAGGGAACTTCATTCAAACCTGAAGGGGTTCCCTGGCAAGGACCTCCTCCTCGAACTTCGAGCACGACCTCGAGTTCGACTTCGGCGCCGAAGACCGAATCACGCGCGCGGTCTGGCTCCTGGCTCCGATAGCCAGATCGCCTTTCTATAAATGTGACCGCCGGACAGGTGGCGGTCGGCGGTCGGCGGCTGCGGCGGCGGCGACTAAGCTTAGAGGGCGAGGAATTCGAAGCCGCGTTGTTGCTTCGAATTCGGTTTAAAAAAATTCGAGTTTGGTTCAGATTTGGTTCGAATTCGTTTCAAAATCGTTTTAGATTCGTTCGAATTTGGTTCAGATTCGGTTCGAATTCGGTTCAGATTCAGTTCGAATTCGGTTCAAATTCATCTTAGATTCGGCTCGAATTCGGTTCAGGTTCGGTTCGAATTCGGTTTAGATTCGGTTTGAATTCGGTTCAGATTCTGTTTGAATTCGGTTCAAATTCTGTTCAAATTTGATTCGAATTCGGTTCAGATGTTCAGATTCGGTTCGAGTTCGGTCCAGATTTGGTTCGATTTCGGTTGAGATTCGGTTCAAATTCGCTTTAAATTCGACTCGAATTCGGTTCAAATTCGGTTCAAATTCACTTCAAGTGTCTCTCTGTCGTCAGGCAATTTTATTCATGCCCATGGCACCTGGGTTAAAATCCAACGAGCCCCAGTGATTGCCACTTGCCCTGGCAGCCCAAATACCTCGGGCACAGGTGACGATCTCGGTCATAGCGAAGCGTCTCCTGCCATAAACACCCTGGACACCAGCTTGAATAAGTTCTTCCTCGATCGTGACCCCACTGAGTGGATAAAAAAAAAAAATAATAATAAAATAAAATAAAATAAAATAATAATAGTAATAATAACAATAACAACAATAACAACAACAATAATAATGATAATAATGATAATAATAATAAGAAGAAATAGAAGACAAAGAAGAAGAAATAGAAGAAGAAATAGAAGAAGAAGAAGAAGAAGAAGAAGAAGAAGAAGAAGAAGAAGAAGAAGAAGAAGAAGAAGAAGAAGAAGAAGAAGAAGAAGAAGAAGAAGAAGAAGAAGAAGAAGAAGAAGAAGAAGAAGAAGAAGAAGAAGAAGAAGAAGAAGAAGAAGAAGAAGAAGAAGAAGAAGAAGAAGAAGAAGAAGAAGAAGAAGAAGAAGAAGAAGAAGAAGAAGAAGAAGAAGAAGAAGAAGAAGAAGAAGAAGAAGAAGAAGAAGAAGAAGAAGAAGAAGAAGAAGAAGAAGAAGAAGAAGAAGAAGAAGAAGAAGAATGCTATATTCACCCCTCCATTCCTTCCCTCCATCCCTTCCTCTCTTTTTTTCCTCTCCTCTCCCCTCCCTCTCTCTCTATTCCTTCCTTGCCTTATTAGACTAAAAGCCATATTATTTAAGCGAAATTTCATGACCAAGAAAGAACCGGTTAGGGATTATCAGCCTTATGTAAGGAGTTCATAAGGCACAGAGTTGCTTGGTCCCAGGGCCCACCAAATCTCGTTTAAGAATACGGCCTCCAATTTTCGACCAAGACAGATTTTCGCTAACCACGGTGACATACACACACACACAAACACACACACACACACAAACAAACACACAGACACACACACACACACACACACACACACACACACACACACACACACACACACACTCACACACACACACACACACACACACACACACACACACACACACACACACACACACACACACACACACACACACACGAGCATAGCTCCCCTTCCCGTATAATACATCTAGGCAAATATACAAAGAGAGAGAGAGAGAGAGAGAGAGAGAGAGAGAGAGAGAGAGAGAGAGAGAGAGAGAGAGAGAGAGAGAGAGAGAAGACAGAGAGAGAGAGAGAAACAGAGAGAGAGAGAGAGACAGAGAGAGAGAGAGAGAGAGAGAGAGAGAGAGAGAGAGAGAGAGAGAGAGAGAGAGAGAGAGAGAGAGAGAGAGAGAGAGAGAGAGAGAGAGAGAGAGAGAGAGAGAGAGAGAGACATAAGAACATAAGAACATAAGAAATAAAGGAGACTGCAAAAGACCATAAGGCCTACACTAGGCAGCTCCGTATCCATCACCACCTGTCGTCCCCATCCATAAAGTTGTCTAATCGTTTTTTAAAACAACTGATAGTTTCAGCGCTTACTACGTGGTTACTAAGTTTATTCCATTCATCGACCACCCTATTTGTAAACCAATTCTTGCCTATTTCCTTCTTAAATCTAAATTTGTCCAGTTTATGCCCATTACTGCGAGTCCTGCCCTGTTGTTTTATTATGATGACCTTGTTTGCATCACCCTGTTTATAGCCTTTGATCCACTTGAACACTTCTATTAGATCACCCCGCACTCTGCGTCTTTCCAGAGAGTGTAAGTTTAGGTGCCTAAGCCTCTCTTCGTAAGGCAAATTTCCGAGTCCTTGTATCATTTTGGTCATTCTTCTCTGTACTGATTCTAGTGAATTTATGTCCATTTTGTAGGACGGAGACCAAAACTGTACCGCATAGTCAAGGATGGGTCTAACTATCGCTAGATAGAGTTTAATAATTACCTCTGCACTTCTATTTGTTACCGTCCTAGCAATGAAGCCTAATGCTCTGTTTGCTTTATTTCTGGCGCTAATGCACTGCTTCCTGGTTTTAAGGTCCGGACTCACCAGAACTCCCAAGTCCCTCTCGCACTCAGATTTTTCTAAGAACGTGCCATCTAAGTTGTATCTATTTTCGGGGTTGTGTAGCCCTACGTTTAACACGCTACACTTAGAGATATTGAAGTTCATTTGCCATTTCACCGACCATGTTAACAGTTTATTAAGATCATCCTGCAGAATCTGGGGCGTCTTCTCCTGACCTAATTAGGCGTCCTATTTTAGTGTCGTCCGCAAACTTACTAACATCACTATTCAACCCATCGTCTAAGTCGTTTATATACATAATGAACAATAAGGGACCCAAAACCGAGCCCTGGGGGACCCCGCTAGTAACATTGCCCCACCTAGATTTTATTCCATTTATGGTGACCCGCTGTTTTCTGTTACTAATCCAAGCTCTAATCCATTCTAACACTTTTCCTCCTATGCCATGGGCTTTGATTTTATTTAGTAGTCTCTGGTGTGGCACTTTGTCGAACGCTTTGCTAAAGTCAAGGTAAATAACATCGTAATTTTCATTGTTGTCTGATGCCTTATATACCTTAATGTAAAAGGATAGAAGATTAGTTACGCATGACTTACCTTTGGAGAAACCATGCTGTGAATCAGAGAGAGAGAGAGAGAGAGAGAGAGAGAGAGAGAGAGAGAGAGAGAGAGAGAGAGAGAGAGAGAGAGAGAGAGAGAGAGAGAGAGAGAGAGAGAGAGAGAGAGGGATAGAGAGAGAAAGAGAGAGAGGAGTAGGTGGGGGAGAAGGCATGGGAGGGGAAGAGAGATGAAGATAAATGAGCGATTGAACAAAGAAATATCGGATGGTGGAAATGAAGAAAAATAGAGAAAATGACAGAGAAAATGGCGGACGGAAGGGAAATGAACGAGACTTGACAAAATAAGATGACCCACGATGCGTCACAGCACGAAAATATATGAAATCATGGCTAAGAACGTGGGAATAGTACGCTCGGTGTTGAGAACGTAGACGTTCGGTTAAGACAAAAGAAACGTTATGTTAGGATAACGGAAACGTTCAGTGAAGAGAAAGGAAAGGATTGGTTAAAAGAAGCTAAACGTTCGTTCGGTTAAAGGTAACTAAATGTTCGGTTAAGAGAAAGGAAACGTTCGGTTAAGAGAAAGGAAACGTTCGGTTAAGAGAAAGGAAACGTTCGGTTAAGAGAAAGGAAACATTCGGTTAAGAGAAAGGAAACGTTCGGTTAAGAGAAAGGAAACGTTCGGTTAAGAGAAAGGAAACGTTCGGTTAAGAGAAAGGAAACGTTCGGTTAAGAGAAAGGAAACGTTCGGTTAAGAGAAAGGAAACGTTCGGTTAAGAGAAAGGAAACATTCGGTTAAGAGAAAGGAAACGTTCGGTTAAGAGAAAGGAAACGTTCGGTTAAGAAAAAAGAAACGTTCGGTTAAAAGAAAGGAAATGTTCGGTTAAGAGAAAGGAAGCGTTCGGTTAAGAGAAAGGAGACGCTGTGGACATAGGAACAAAGTCAGATCTCCTGTGGGCATTTTCCTATTATAATTGCCGTCGCACGATTTTATTTAGTGGCATGGGACCTACATGGTAGCGGGGTATCTCTTTCTCTCTCTCTCTCCCCCCCCTCTCTCTCTCTCTCTCTCTCTCTCTCTCTCTCTCTCTCTCTCTCTCTCTCTCTGCAGCGAGCGAGCCACGCCCTCTATACATCTCCATTTCGTATCACACTGCACACATTCTCAGTTGTGGGCTCCCTTGATTAAAAATAAATAACAAAAAATATAAATAAATGAATAAATAAATAGATAAATAAAATGAATACATAAATAGGTAAACAAAATGAATAAAGTAAGAATAGTAAGTAAATAAATAAATAGATAA
>NC_134817.1:19633673-19636173 GCF_046742065.1 Oratosquilla oratoria | reverse complement strand
CCTCCTCCTAGTTTTTCACCATCTTCTCTTCCTCCTTCTCCTCCACCTACTCCTCTTCCTCCTCCTCCTCATTCTCTTCCTGTTCCCCTTTTCCTCCTCATTATCTTCTTCCTCCTCCTCCTCCTCCTCCTCCTCCTCCTTTACCTACTCCTCTTCCTCCTCCTCCTCCTCCTTAATCTCTTCCTCCTCCTCATTCTCTTCCTCCTCCTCCTCATTCTCTTCCTCACCCCCTCCTCTTCCTCTCGTCCTCCTCTTCCTCCTCTCTTCCACATTACCGACCATCACTCTGTGTCTGACGGTGCCGCCTCCGGAGAGCCTCTGGGGAGACACTAGCGGCCTCCTTCCGACAACGAGAGCGTCATACTTCGATAACCTCCGAAGAACACTCTCGATCTACTCCCCCCACCTCCCTCCGCGGGGGAGATGAAACAGGTAAGGGTGTAAGCTGAGAAGGGGGAACGGGGGAAGGGGAAGGGGGGAAGGGGGAAGGGGGGAAGGGGGAAGAGGGGAAGGGGGGATGGGGTTGGGGGAATGAAGAAGTGGGTAAAGGTATGAAACAAGTAGGAGCAGGTAAGGGAGTAGGCTGGGGGAGGGGGAGGAGTGAGGGGGAGGGGGAGGAGTGAGGGGGAGGGGGCCAGGGGGGATGAGAAACAGGGGGAGAGTGTTAAAATCAAAGGGTATAAGGAAAGACGAGTGACAAAACAAAATGTTTGCGTTGCTTCAGGGAAAGGTGGGGGGAGGAGGGAGGAGGCTGGGGAGGGGGGAGATAATCTTGGGTAGCGGAGGGAGTGTTGGGAATGAGGGGGGAAGGGGGGAGGGGGAGAATAAAGCTTTTGCTTCCGGGTGGTGGTTGGTGGGAAGACGAACAAAGGAAGAAGGGGAAGGCTGGAGAAAAAGGTTGTGTTCTAGACTCAAAAGAAAAAACAAAGAAAAAAAAAGAAAAAAAAAGGACGGTGATAGTAGGAAACACCGACTCAAAAAAAAAAAAAAAAAAAAAAAAAAAGACGGTGATAGTAGGAAACACCGACTTAAAAAAAAGAGAGTGATAGGAAACAAACTAAAAAAAAAAAAAAACGGTGATAGGAAACACCGACTCAAAAAAAAAAAAAAAAAACGAAAAAAAAAAAAACGCCGGTGATGTTGGGGGTTGGAGGTCATGGGAGAAGGTCATGATGGCGCAAACAGCGTTACTTTTTCTTCCCGTGGGAGGGGAGCAACGTTCAAGATCGGGGAAAATTACGATAAAGGCCAACCCCCCATCCCCCCAACCCCCTGGCCCCGGGCGCTAGGAGGAGGGGCGTGGTTGTTTATTCTAACGAAGGAGGGGGAGGAGGAGGAGGAGGAGGAGAAAGACGAGGAGGAGGAGGAGGAAGACGAGTAGGAGGAGGAGTAAGACGAGGAGGAGGAGCAAAAGGAGGAGGTAGAGGAGGAGGAGGTAAGCGAAAAACATGGAGTCTGGGATGAAGATTACCGAGATGAGATCGTTAAGGGTAACATATGGAGGATAATAGATGGAATTAGTGTTTGAGGCTGTGCGCAGCGGCAGGAAGAGGGAAGAACACAGGAATAGTGTTAGTGAATAGTTGTGGATAGTTTCAATGAATTGTGGCTGTGAACAGAGCAGTACTCTTCATGCGTTATTGAATAATAGTCAATAGTAATAGTGAATGGTAGAGCTAAATAGTAGTGTAGATCAGAACTATTTATGTGAAAAGGTACAGTGGTCGATAGTAATGAATAGTGCTCAATAGTGGGAATGAATAGTACTAACCTACTCTAATTTTCCGTCGTTATCTGTAGATAAAGAGGTAGATAGACAGGATAGGGAAGTTTGCAGGAGTAATGAATAGATTGAGTGCTAGGAAGAAACAGTGTATATTCAATAACTTTTGGAAAAATATTTGATACTACTCCATACAAAAGATGACTAAATTAGCATTAGATTATAAGCAAGAGTGTATATTCAATGGACTTAGAAAAGGCAAATGATACGACCTCATAGGGTTGATTACAAAACTGAGTGCTAGAAAGCATCTGTGTAGATTTACTGGACTTAGAATAGGTATTTGATATGACCTCGTACGATAGATTACAAAACTGAGTGTTAAGAAGCATCTGTGTAGATTTCATGGACATAATAGGTATTTGATACACCCCATACGATAGATTATAAAACTGGGTACTAGGTTAAAAGCAGCAGCATAGATTTAATGAACTTAGAAAAGACACATGATACGACATCATACGAAAGGTAAAAACATTGATTGCTAGGAAGCAAGATTTAACGAACTTAGGAAAAATATTTGATTCTGGCCCGCACGAAAAACAACGAAAATGAGATCGGAGAAGGGTAGTTTGTAGATGGTGGAAGGTGTAGTGTTCTGTAGCCAACACGCAAAGTGCCCCCTTAAGAGACTAGTATGATCGCCAAGTGCCATGCCTCCAGACCAGGTCAAGACTATGGTCACCCCTTAGTACGGCACTTGTATTCGTTTATTTT
>NC_134817.1:19623673-19626173 GCF_046742065.1 Oratosquilla oratoria | reverse complement strand
GAAGAAGAAGAAGAAGAAGAAGAAGAAGAAGAAGAAGAAGAGAAGGAAGAAGAAGAAGAAGAAGAAGAAGAAGAAGAAGAAAGAAGAAGAAGAAGAAGAAGAAGAAGAAGAAGAAGAAGAAAAAAGAAGAAGAAGAAGAAGAAGAAGAAGAAGAAGAAGAAGAAGAAGAAGAAGAAGAAGAAGAAGAAGAAGAAGAAGAAGAAGAAGAAGAAGAAGAAGAAGAAGAAGAAGAAGAAAAGAAGAAGAAAAGAAGAAGAAGAAGAAGAAGAAAAGAAGAAGAAGAAGAAGAAGAAGAAGAAGAAGAAGAAGAAGAAGAAGAAGAAGAAGAAGAAGAAGAAGAAGAAGAAGAAGAAGAAGAAGAAGAAGAAGAAGAAGAAGAAGAAGAAGAAGAAGAAGAAGAAGAAGAAGAAAGAAGAGAAAAAGAAGTAAAAGAAGAAAAAGAAGAAGAAGAAAAAGAAGAAGAAGAAGAAGAAGACAAAGAAGAAAGAAGAAGAAGACAAAGAAGAAAGAAGAAGAAGAAGAAGAAGAGAAAGAAGGAAGAAGAAGAAAAGAAGAAGAGAAAGAAGGAAGAAGAAGAAAAGAAGAAGAAGAGAAGAAGAAGGAAAAGAAGAAGAAGAAGAAGAAGAAGAAGAAGAAGAAGAAGAAGAAGAAGAAGAAGAAGAAGAAGAAGAAGAAGAAGAAGAAGAAGAAGAAGAAGAAGAAGAAGAAGAAGAAGAAGAAGAAGAAGAAGAAGAAGAAGAAGAAGAAGAAGAAGAAGAAGAAGAAGAAGAAGAAGAAGAAGAAGAAGAAGAAGAAGAAGAAGAAGAGAAAGAAGAAGAAGAAGAAGAAGAAGAAGAAGAAGAAGAAGAAGAAGAAGAAGAAGAAGAAGAAGAAGAAGAAGAAGAAGAAGAAGAAGAAGGTCGACCGAGAGAATTCACTGGCCCGGCACCAAGTATGCGGTGGTGGTTTTAGACCCAGCGTGGTCGCTCTCGCTCGCTCTCTTTCTCTCTCTTTCTCCTCTCTATTTATCTTCACCCCCTCCTTCACTCTCTCTCTCTCTCTCTGTGTTTCTCTCTCCCTCTCCTTCTCTCTATTTATCTTCGCCCCCTCCCTCACTCTCTCTCTCTCTCTCTCTCCTTCCCTTCCCCGGTGCTGACCGTACGTTATAATATGCAGTCGATAATCCAAAGACTTTCATAAGATCCCTACGGACCACAGTCACGCAGCATTGTTTTCTGACTGGAGACTGTTCTCCACTCAGAAAGGAGTGTTAGTTACTCTGAACTCCTACTGTACCTCCTTAAACTCCATTAAACTCCACGACTCTTTGGTACGAAATTGTCGCCCCTACGGATAGAGGCTCTGGTAATTACAAAGATATTACAAAGGAAGTGTATGCTGACAGGAGACCTTTTGGTCCATAACTAGGTCGGATGAAAAAAATGATGACAATAATGATTAAAAAAACAACAGATAGATAATAAATGATAATAAATAAACAGACAATAATAACTCATGATAAACAATAAAGAATATTATTATGAAGAATACAAAACTCCCATTCCGTTTTCTGTCCTTTTCGTAATTATAAGAACACACCTCCTCCCGTTTTCTTCCATTATCTTGTTTCCCTTCTGTCATTTATAGTTATAAATTTAGATTTATGAAGGAAATAGGCAAGGACTGGTTTACTCATACACTGGTCAATGAATTGAATAGACTTAGTAACCAATTACTGAGCGCTGAAACTATTGGTTAAGAAAAGGCTAGACAACTTTATGGATGGGGATGACAGGTGGTAATGGGCTTGGAACTGCCTAGTGTAGGCCTTATGGTCTCTTGCAATCTCCTTAATTCTTATGTTCTTATGTACACACATAGAGCGCAGAAGACATCATTAACTCAATTGTAGTCCAGTCATAAAATTAGCTTAAATGTATCACTGTTAACTTAATAAACAGATTGATACTATCCTTTATTTTTTATTTATTATTATTGTGATTAATTATTATATCATTATATTGTTATTATTATTATTATTATTATCATTATTATTATTTTTATTATTATCATTATATCATTGTTACTATTTTCATTATATTATCATTATATCATCATCATCATCATCGTCGTTATTATTAATAATTATTATTATTATTATTATTATTATTATTAATTATTATTATCATTATTATTATCATTATTATTATTATTATTGATGGGGTGGTGCGTGAGGTAAACGCAAGGGTAATGGCAGGGGATTGTAGATGGTTAAAGAAAATGGAGAAAAATGGGAGGCGAGCCAGTTGTTGTTTGCTGACGACACTTAGCTTATAGCGGGATCAGAGGAGGGACTAAGGAAGTTAGTGACAGAGTTTGGGAAGTTGTGTGAAAGGAGGAAGTTGAAGATAAATGTAGGTAAAAGTAAGGTGATGAGATGTACAAGGGGAGAGGATGGCAGCAAATTGGAAGTGAGTATTAAGGGAGACTGGAGGAAGTGGATAGCTTTAGATACTTGGGT
>NC_134817.1:19611173-19613673 GCF_046742065.1 Oratosquilla oratoria | reverse complement strand
GAGGAGAGGGGAGAGGAGGGGAGGGGAGGAGGGAGTAGGGGAATGGAGGGGAGGGGGGTATTATGACTGCCAAAGCGATAGAGACTCCCGCCCTTCACTCCCACTCCCCATTTGAGAGTTCCCCCCCACTCCCCGCTAGTTCACTTGTTGCAGATACCATAAGTCACACTCCCCCATCTTCCCATAAGCCCCCATCTCACCCTCACCCACGAGCCCCCCATATCACCCTTTTTCCCTATGTTAATGTACACATACTGCATCATCTATTCCCCCCTCCAAGCATGCTCCCCACCTTTTCTCCCCATCATAAACGACCCAATTTCCCTCCTCCCATTTTCATACCCCCTAATCCTTACCATCTCGAGTCCCTAATCACCCCCTAGCCTCCCACCCCTGGGGGTTCCCCCCCCTCCTTCACCCCCCATTCACCATTAGGGAAACCTCCCATAGCCCATAGAAACCTCACCTTTCCTCCCCATCAACCTCTTCTTCCTCTCCCCCTTCCTCTCGACAATCCAACCTCACTCTCTTTGAATCCTTCCTCCCATACTTAAAGAACCCCCCCTACATCCCCCCTCCACCCCTACACTCCCTTTCTTTCCTCTCCACTCCCTTTCCTCCTTCTCCACCTGCCTTCCACCCATCTCCACCAGCCTTCCTTCCTTCTCCATCCCCTTCCCTCCTCCTCCACCCACCTTTCCACCCCCTCCACCCACCTTCCCACCTCCTCCACCCCCTTTCTTCCTTCTCCACCCTACTTCTTTCCTCATCCACCCTCCTTCCCTCCTCCTCCACCCACGTACCCTCCTCCTCCACCCATCATCCCTCCTTCTCCACTCACCTTTCCTCTTCATCCACCTTCCTTCCTCATCTACCCTCCTTCCCTCCTCCTTCCACCCCTTCCTCCTCTTCCACACAAATCACCCCTCCCTACCTCCCTCCCGCCTTCCTCCCGAAGTGCAAGACGGGCGACCAAAGGAAAGAAGATACATTCAACCTGTTGGGAATAGATCCAGGGCTCCCTCGGTAGCACTGACTCATCCCGGGCCCCGGACAGCTCCGGATGCGACCCAGTTTACGACCCGATCCGGAACACGGCCTCGTAACTTGACCCAACTTAACCCAAACCGGACAGGTCATATGCAGAAGCATGTAAACTGTTTACAGGGCGACGCAACGGGACGTGTCAGCTGGTCCTTTGTCAGCTGATGACTGCTGACCTGAGTCTTGGTCAGCTCATTCTTAATCAGCTGGCTCTAGATCAACTGGTTCAATGTCAGCAACATCCCAAGTCAGCCTTTCCCACTCTCAGTTCCTCCTGTGTCAGCGAGACCTCACACGAGCTGACAGCAGATCAATCTGATCCAGCGTCAGCAGCATCCCACGTCAGTTGTTCCCGTTGTCAGCTCCTTCTGTGTCAGCTGACCTCGTTTCGGCGGCAGCCTCGCGCCAGCTGATCTCGAATGGCTGATTGTCCCAATCGATGTAAACAAAGTTTGGAAAGGCTCTTCCTCCTCCTCCTCCTCCTCCTCCTCTTCTTCTTCTTCTTCTTGCTCCTTCTCAAACTCTTCTTCTTCTTTTCCAAATAAACCAAAAAAATAAATGACATTGCAACCCTGACTCAATTGTGATGGAAAAAGAAAGTGACGGAGATGTTATCATGACATTATAATGATATGATAATGACGTAATACTGATATGAGCATAACAGTGATGACGTAATCATGACAGAGTGATGATGATTAATGGTGATGCTACTGCTGCTGCAGAAGAAGAACGAGGAGGAGGAGGAGGAGAAGAAGAAGAAGAAGAAGAAGAAGAAGAAGAAGAAGAAGAAGAAGAAGAAGAAGAAGAAGAAGAAGAAGAAGAAGAAGAAGAAGAAGAAGAAGAAGAAGAAAAATAGAAGAAGAAGAAGAAGAAGAAGAAGAAGAAGAAGAAGAAGAAGAAGAAGAAGAAGAAGAAGAAGAAGAAGAAGAAGAAGAAGAAGAAGAAAAAGAAGAAGAAGAAGAATAAGAAGAAGAAGAAGAAGACTTTGAAACTCTGAGGTTCCTTGCTGCTGTCGTTGACTTTAGCTCCTTCAAGCTTCTCATTCTTTTCTTTTCTTTTTCTTTTATCTTCTTTTTCTTCTTTCTCGGCTTCATCATCTCCTTCTCTCCCGGTTTCTTCTTTTTCTTCTTTACCAGCTTCTTCTTCTTCTTCTTCTTCTTCTTCTTCTTCTTCTTCTTCTTCTTCTTCTCGTTCTTCTTTTCCTTCTTCTTCTTCTTCTTTCTCTTCTCCTTCTTTCTCTTCTTCCTCCTCTTCTTCTTCTTCTTCTTCCTCTTCTTCTTTCTCTTCTTCTTCTTCTTCTTCTCCTTCTTTCTCTTCTCTACCGGTTTCATCCTTAATTTCTTCTTCTTTTTCTTCTGTCCCACCCTCTTCATCATCATCATCATCTTTTTCTTCAATCTCTCTTTCCTCTTCTTCTACTTCTTCTTCTTCTTCTTCTTTTCTTCTTTTTCTT
>NC_134817.1:19591173-19601173 GCF_046742065.1 Oratosquilla oratoria | reverse complement strand
TCTCCCCTCACATTCCCCCCTCTCCAAACCTTTACCTCCCCTCTCTTCCAACCTCCTCTCCTCTCTCTTTTCCCTACTCTACTGTTCAGCGTAGATCTGTCCTAATTCTCCCCTCTCTTTTCCCCTCTCTATCTTTAACAATATTCAAATCCAGTGGCATACCTTCAACATTTCCCCTCTCTTCTTCTTTCCCCCTCTTCCTTCCGTCCCTTCCCTCTTCCTTCCTTTATTCCCCTCATCCTTCTGTTTTTCCTATTCCCCTCTTTTTCCTCTCTCCTTCCCTCATCTCTCCCTTATTTTACTATTATTCATTTATTCCCCTCATCATTCTGTTTTTATTCTCCTATCTCTCCTCGTCCTATCCTCTCTTTTCCCCTCTTTTCCCCTTACTCCCCTTATCCTTTCTTTATTCCTCTTATCCTACTATTGTTCTTCTTCCCCTCTCTTCCTTCCGTTCCCTCCTTATTCCCCTCTTCCTTCCCTTATTTCTCTCTTTTCCCCTCTCTCGAGGCGTCTCTCTCTTTGTGCATGAACGGTCGGGAGAAGGGGGAGGGGTGAGGAGTGAGGGTGAGGGGGTGAGGGTGAGAGGGTGAGGGGGTGAGGGTGAGGGGGTAAGGGGTGACGGGGTGAGGGTGACGGGGTGAGGGTGAGGGGGTGAGGGTGAGGGTGTGAGGGTGAGGGTATGAGGGTATGAGGGTGTGAGGGTGAGGGTGTGAGGGTGAGGGTGTGAGGGTGAGGGTGTGAGGGTGTGAGGGTGTGAGGGTGTGAGGGTGAGGGTGTGAGGGTGTGAGGGTGAGGGTGTGAGGGTGAGGGGGGCAGTCAGGGAGTAAGGGTGAGAGGGACAGTGAGGGTGAGGGGTTGAGGGAGGCACTTGCCTCACTTCTGCTAACGGGCCCTCCCACTTTTTTTTTTTTTTTTTTTTTTTTTTGGCGCCGTTTTCACGCACAGTTTCCCCTCTGCAACGACCTCCACGCGCCTCTTCCCCTCACTCCCTCCCCTCGTTACTCCCCTCATTGCACACAAAAACACACGCATAAGCAAATATCCTAACACCCGCGTGGCTATATGCATAGATGTACATATACGCGCGCACATATACACGCACACACCCTAATGCGAGACATTGAATTCTTCGTGAGTCTCCAAAGTCTCCGTGAGTCTCCAAAGTCTTCGCGAGCCTCCAAAGTCTCTGTGAGATTTAAAAAATACCGTGAGACTCAGCAATTTCTGTGAGACTCCGAATTCTCGGCAAATTTCCAAATTCTCCGTGAGACTCCAAAGATTCGGTGAGACCTCATAGTCTCCATAAGATTCCAAAGTCTCATTGGGACTCTAATTTTTTCTGTGAGCCTCCGTGAGAACCTAAAGTCTCTGTGAGACTCCAAAGTTTCAGTGAGACCCCATAGTTTCCGTAAGATTCCAAAGCCCCCTTGGGACTCCAATTATTCCGTGAGACTCCGTGAGATTCCGTGAGTTTCCAAAGTCTCCATGAGTTTCCAAACTCTCTGTGAGACTCCAAAGTTTCGGTGAGACCCCATAGTCTCCGTAAGATTCAAAAGTCCCCTGGGGACTCCAAATATTCCGTGAGACTCCGTGAGAGCCCAAAGTCTCCGTGACATTCCAAAGTTTCGGTGAGACCCCATAGTCTTCGTAAGATTTCACAGTCTCTCTGGGACTCTAAAATTTTCGTGAGACTACGTGAGACTCCGTGAGATTTCGAAGTCTCCATGAGTTTCCAAACTCTCTGTGAGACTCCAAAGTTTCGGTGAAACCCCATAGTTTCCGTAAGATTTCAAAGTCTCCTTGGGACTCTAATTTTTTTCTGAGAGCCTCCGTAAGACTCCGTGAGATTCCGTGAGAACCTAAAGTCTCCGTGAGACTCCAAAATTTCCGTGATACCCCATAGTCTCCGTAAGATTCCAAAGAATCCTTGAGACTCCAAAGTTTCCGTGAGCGTCCATGAGACTCCGTGAGATTCCAAAGTCTCCGTGAGTTTCCAAAATCCCCGTGAGACTCCAAAGTTTCGTTGAGACCTCATAGTCTCCGTAAGATTCCAAAGTCTCCTTGGGACTCCAAGTATTCCGTGAGACTCCGTGAGAGCCCAAAGTCTCCGTGAGATTCCAAAGTTTCGGTGAGACCCCAGTGTCTCCGTGAGATTCCAAAGTCTCTCTTGGACTCCAAAGTTTCCGTGAGCCTCTGTGAGACTCCGTTGGACTCCTTGAGACTCCAAATATTCCGTGAGACCCCGTGAGACTCCTTCATGGGACTGCTTTCATTGGCCAATTCTTTCTAATTCCTGTCATTTCCTCCTCACGTATTTCTCTTGACTTCCCGCCCTCCTCCTCCTCCTCCTTGTCCTCCTCCTCCTCCTCACTCCACAGTTATCCTGTTATTTCACTGCCTGACTCCTTCCACTCCAATGCACTCCTCCCATCCTCCCTAACTCCAACCCTCTCTCCCAATTCCCAAACTCTCTGGCTTCTTACCTCTCAAACAATTTAGATTGTTTTTCTTTCATTGCCTTAAACTTTGTCTTCCAAGTCTCCTCTTCTTCGTTTCTTCATTTTCCTCATTATTCTCATTGTCTCCCATTATTCCTCTCTTTCCTCTCTTCCTTTCCTTTCTCCTTTTCTTCATCCTTTCCTCTTCCCTCTCTCGTTCTTTTTCCTCTCTCTTCTTATTGTCTTCCATACTTTCTCATCAAATTACTCTTAACTCTCTTTTTCGCTCTTTTCTTCATCCTTCCCTCTTGCTTCTCACGCTGTTTCCTCTCTCTTTTGATTGTCTTCCATTCTTTCCCATCAAATTTCTCTTAACTCTCTTTTTGTCCTTTTCTTCATCCTTTCCTCTTCCCTCTCTCGCTCTTTTTCTTCTTTGTCTTCGACGAGAGTCCCTCTTTCTTTGCTGGCCCTGCAGACCGACCACTCAAACCTAGACAACATACAACTGTAAAAAGTACACAAGTTGACGTCAAATATAAAACCTTCACTTTCATCTCATATCAAAACCAAGATAGATTTTAGGGCCCCCGAGCGAGGCTACTATACATTTTGACAATAATGCTACCAACATTTCTATTTATATGCATAAGTACACAAGTTGACGTCAAATATAAAACCTTCACTTTCATCTCATATCAAAACCAAGATATATTTTAGGGCCCCCGAGCGAGGCTTATATACATTTTGACAATAATGTTACCAATTTTCTATTTTTCTCCATAAATACACAAGTTGACGTCAAATATAAAACCTTCAATTTCATCGCAGGCTATTCTTGTAGTTATATCAAAACCAAAATAGATTTTAGGGCCCCCAAGCGAGGCTAATATACATTTTGACAAAAATGTTACCAATTTTCTATTTCTCTCCATAAGTACACAAGTTGACGTCAAATATAAAACCTTCAATTTCATCGCAGGTTGTTCTTATACTTATATCAAAACCAAAATAGGTTTTGGTGACCCCGAGCGAGGCTAATATACATTTTGACAATAAGATTACCAATATGTCTATTTCTATCCAGAAGGATAGAAGCGCTGTAAACTATAGTCAATCACAATAACAACAATAAAAATCCTTGTTTTTACCATAAGAACATAAGAATGAAAGAGACTGCAAGAGACCATAAGGCCTACACTAGGCAGTTCCATGTCCATTACCTTTTCTTAAAACAACCGATAGTTTCAGCGCTCACTACACGGTTACTAAGTCTATTCCATTCATTGATTACTCTATGGGTAAACCAGTTCTTGCGTATTTCCTTCTTAAATCTAAATTTGTCCAATTTAAACTCATTACTGTGAATCCTGCCCTGTTGTCTTAATATGATGACCTTGTTTGCGTCATCCTTGTTAAAACCTTTGATCCACTTGAACACCTCTATTAGATCACCCCGCACTCTGCGTCTTTCCAGAGAGTGTAAGTTAAGGTGTCTAAGCCTGTTCTCGTACGGTAAATTTCTGAGCCCATGTATCATTTAGACAGAGGATACGCTTAAATGTCTTTGTAGAATATCTGGTTATCAGGGTGACAAGGACATTATTGACGAAATTACTTCAGCACATTGTCAATGAATATCTATTGTTCTTAAGTTCCTTCGCCGATTCACTCGATGTTTCCCCTCAGCTGAATAAAATCGTCTGACGACATTTGAAAAAATATATATATGAAATATTGGATATTATCGAAAGGATCAGGTAATCCTTGTAGCTCTTATTAGAATATTTCGGAAAAAATAAATCATAAATAAACAAATTAATAAATGGGTAAATAAACAAATAAATAGGTACATAAATAAATAAATAAAAAACATGTGAGATATTTGCTATTTTCTTTTGCTCTCAAGAAACCTATCAAAAAGACATCCAATACTAATTGCCAAAATCTTTCATCGATATTCCACTTGTATGCTATTTAAGAGGGAAAGCCTTGGCAACAGCTGAGCAATATCGTTATACTTATAAGAAGTAAAATACACACATATATACACACACACACACACACACACACACACACACACACACACACCTACGCACACACACAGAACTTTATTTAGATATCCAAATAAAAATTATTTATAAAATACACACATACACACACGCACATACAACACATACACAACGCACACACACAAACACGCACAAACACACACAGGTAGAACTTTATTCAGATATCCAAATAAAAAATATTTATAATATTTTCAGTTCAGCCCAGAGACGAACATTACGAACAAGAACAGATAAACAACTTGTTTCCATAGCAACCAAGGATTCACAAGCTGACAACAAACAAGAACAAAGAACAGACAAGTAAGGGACTGAGAGCATACATTCCCCATTCCATCTCCAAACAAAACAAACAAACAAACAAATACGTAAATAGTATTGATAAAACCAAATCATTTACATATTCAGTTCAAGTTACCAATATGCCTTTATATCAATATATCCCAACCCATCTAGGGAGTCTTCCCCGTCATCCCTAAAATCCCCATTCCCCACAGACTCTTCCCCATTTCCCCATAGACGTCACCCCATTCCCCACACACGCTTCCCTTAAACTCCCGTTGTCTCTGGGTTAGTCTAGTACACTCCCCCAAATCCTCATCACCCTACTGAGGGTCACCTGAGGCGACCTTGTTAAGTCTTCTTAATTGCCGGACAATCTTGACTCCATCATTATGTTAATTGGCCTCAAGTCCTTTGTTTTATACCTTCCGCATACACAACCCTCCTTCTTCCACTTCCCCCTCCTCCCCCCACTTCCCCTCTCCCCCCATCCCCATATACTCCTTCCCATCTCCCTCCTCCTACTCCTTCCAGTTACACACTCCACCTCCCACCTTCATCCTCCTCCTCCCCCTCCTTCTCTATTCCTTGTTCTCCTTTCCTTTTCTCCACTTCTTCTCACCTCTCCGCTCCTCTGCCCAACTATCTCTCTTACTCTCTCTCACCTCTTCGTCCCTCTTCTCTCACAACCTCACCTTACACACAAACACACACACACACACACACACACACACACACACACACACACACACACACACACACACACACACACACACACACACACATATATATATATATATATATATATCAAATAATTCCGACTGTCGTCCCCGGATTCGAACCAAGGCTCGCGTGATTACGATACTAACACTCTACCACTAGGTTAACGACAGTCGGAATTATTTGATTGACTACACCGTCACTGGTGATTCTATTCATATATGTATGTATATATATGTATATATATATGTATATATACAGTATATACATATATATATATATATATATATATATGATGGTGGAAAAAGAATTCACGGGTCTAGTTCCGAGTTCCTGAGTTTATTCCTGACCGGTTTCGCTCTATGCTTCTTCAGAGGAGCGAAACCGGTCAGGAATAAACTCAGGAACTCGGAACTAGACCCGTGACTTCTTTTTCCACCTTCATCAACTTGTCACAATGTACCAGCATATATATATATATATATATATACATGTGTGTGTGTGTGTGTGTGTGTGTGTGTGTGTGTGTGTGTAAGGTAGAGAACTCCGTAAACAGAACAAAAGATCAAAGACCAAATAAATAAAAGACGAAGAACAAAAGAACAAAAGAACAGAGAAGCCAAGGACGTTATTTATGAGGTGGACCTCGAGGGCAAGATAATCCTAACTTTTCTAACTCGTACACAAACTTTCTAGAACGAGGCAAGCCTCGGTCGGGGGGTCTCTAGAATCTAGAGGACCCCCAGCCATGGGCTCTAGACCTCTTTCAGGGCTCTAGACCTCTTTCAGTTCTAAGCATTTTTCTTTGTAATTCTAATGTCTTGCTTAACATGAAAGATGAGTTGTCAGGCTCTGTGGACAATGTAAACAACACTAATTAGATTAGTTCACTAGAAATTAGGCCAAGAGTCTCCTAACGGCCCTCTTTGATGAAAACAGATACTTGTCTTTTCGTGGTGAATGAGAATTATGTTTATTAACTTATTAACTTGGTATTCCATCGTTTTCATTAGTAGCAATCAATCATTCACATCGTTGTAATTTTCGAAGTTTGACTGCATAGGATCGTCTGGTGACTTTTTCCTTGTATTCTGTGACCCCGTGCCAGAGAAACTGCCATGATTTTTGGAAATTTGAGAATCATAAAAAAAAAAAAAAATGCTGAGCTGCCACTTCAACTAGTCCGCGTTAGTCAACCTGACACAGAAGACCTACGGGTCTGGAGGAAGTACCAGGACCAATAGGCTTCTGGGGGACCTACACAGACCAATAGGCCTCCGGAGGAGTTAATAGGACCAATAGACTTCCGGATGGCTTACCCGACCAACAGACCTCTGGAGGAGGTGCTAGAACTAATAGATTTCTGAGGGACTTACACAGACCAATAGACCTCCGGAGGAGCTACCAGGACTAATAGACTTCCGGAGGGCTTACCCAACCAACAGACCTCTGGAGGAACTACCAGGACCAATAGACTCTGAGGGACCTACACAGACCAATAGAACTCCGGAGGAACTACCAGGACCATTAGACTTCCGGAGGGTTTACCCGACAAAAAGACTTCAGGAGGAGCTACCCGGACCAATAGACTTCTGGGGGACCTACGCAGACAGACCTCTGGAGGAGCTACCAGGCCCAATAGACTTTCGGGGGAGCTACCAAGACCAATAGACTTGCGGAGGGCTTAACCGACCATCAGACCTCTGGAGGAGCTACGAGGATCTATAGACTTCTGGGGGACCTACACTGACAAACAGACCTCTAGAGGAGCTACCAGAACCAATAGACTTCCGGTGGCTTTACCCGACCAACAGACCTCTGGAGTAGCTACCCGGAACAATAGACTTCCGAAATGCTTAAACGACCACCAGACCTCTGGGGAGGCTACCCAGACCAATAATCCTACGGATGGCCTACGCAGATCAATAATCTTCCGGATGGCCTACCCGGGCCAGTAGAACTCCGGAGGGCCTACCCGGACAATTAGACCTGCGGAGGGCCTACCCGGACCATTAAACCCCCGGATGGCCTGCCCGGACCGATGAACTACCAATCAAAGTCCCCTAGTCAACCACTTTCAGCCAATTCCTCCTATTTCACCTTTCAAAGGGGTCGGACCTCAAGGTCGTTTCTTCCTCTGCAGGGGACGGGATTCTCGTCCTTAGTGTCACGGACTACACCCTCGAAGGCGCCTCGGCCACTTGAAGACTGCTCAGGGTCTTTCGGGTCTTCCACAAGGACGTCATCCTGTATTCTGTGAATGAGTTTTTCCAGTGTTCTTGTTATATATATATATATATGTATATATATATGTATATATATATATATATATATGTATATATAAATTACATTAGCATATTTTATGCTCGTGGGGCAACGTAGATGCTTCATTCTATCTGCTGCCAGGGGATTTTAATAAATTGAGGGGAAGGCATTTCTACGAACATATTCACTTCCCCATCTTCCTCCTTTCCCCCAACCACTCTTTCTCCCCCCTCCCCCCTTATCCCCTCCTCCCCTTTTTCCCAAACCATTCTTTCTCCCCCTCTCCACCTCTGTCACTATACACCCTCCCCCTTATCCTTTTCTCCCCCTTTCCCCCAACCACTCTTTTCCCCCCTTTCTCTTCCCCCTTATCCCCTACTCCCCTTTCCCCCTAACCACTGAACCTCTCCCTTTCCCCCTCATCCACTCCTCTCCTTTCCCCCAACAAATCTTTATCCCCCTTTCCCTTCCCCTCTATCCCTTTCCCCCCAACATTCACTCTCCACCAATTTAATTGTTTATATTTTGTCGCCAATGGTGAGCCACTGCATTCGACCGGATGTTGAAATTCCCCCCCCCTTCCCCCCCTCCCCGCAGGAAATTTAATGGCAGCGAGTTTGGCGAGTTTGGGGGCGAGGGGGAAGGGGAGGGGGGGGAGGGGAGGGGAGGGGAGGGAAGGGAAGGAGGGAGGAAGGAAAGTTGGAATATCCCGCATATATATATATATATATATATATATATATATATAAATATATATATATATATACATATACATATATATACATATACATATACATATATATATATATGTATATTTATATATATGTACATATATATATACACACACACACATATATATATATATATATATATATACGTATATATGTACATATATATACATATATATATATATATATGTATACATGTATATATATATATATATATATGCAAGGTAACCCCTAATGAAAAAAACGGCCGGAGCAGAGCGCTTTCGTGTATTACATCCAGTGCAGAAATACATAAGAGTACAAACAAGCATAACATATACTGTAGTTGGGAAAAAGGGGACGTGGACACAAGGGATCCATGTGTCAACACGTAGGAGACGGTAGTGACAAAATATCACATTGACAAAAGGTCATGGAACGTTGGAAGCTCTCAACGGATACAAATTGAAAAATAACGAATATGTTCCGATTGCAAGAAATAACAAACATGTTCCAATTGTAGGAATTAGGCACCTGACACCTGACCCTCAGCTTGTACCGATGGAGAGCTTCCCACATTCCATGACCCTTTGTCAATATGATATTTTGTCACTACTGTATGTTGTTATGCTTGTTTGTACTCGCTATGTATCTCTGCACTGAAGATGTAATACACGAAAGCACTCTGCTCCGGTCGTTTCTTTTCATTAGTTGTTACTTTGGTTTCTATTGCATGTATATTATATATATATATATATATATATATATATATATATATATATATATATATATATATATATATATATATATATATATATATATGTGTGTGTGTGTGTATATATATATATATATATGTGTGTGTGTGTGTGTGTGTGTGTGTGTGTGTGTGTGTGTATGGTGACTTGCAGGAAGGAAGTGTGACGTCATAAGCAATGTTTTTTTTTTATCTATATTAGAATTGGTTTCTTTTATGTTTTCATTCTGGTTATCGCCAAACTATTCTATTCAGATACAAAGTTTCAAAGGGTTAAGGAGGTTCTGTGGGGAAGGGGGAAGGGGAAGGGGGAAGGGGGAGGGGGAAGGGGGGAAGAGGGGGGAGGTGGGAAGAGGGGGAAGGTGGGAAGAGGTAGCGTTGTTATGACTAGCTTGTTTACAAGCGGATATATATTTTTTATTGTATGATAAATTGTGCTGTGCGGAGGACTGAGGAAGGAAGGGAGGGAGGGAGGGAGGGAGGGAGGGAGGGAGGGAAGGAGGAATGGAGGGAGGGAGGGAGGGGAGGGAGGGAAGGACGGAGGAGGGAGGGAGGGAGGGAGGGTGGGGGATGGGACGAGGGGAGGAAGCAAGGGAATAGAGGGAAAGGACAGGGAGGAAAGGGAAGAGAAAGAGAAGGCAGGGGAGGGAAGAATAGGCCAGAGGAATGGAGGGGAGGGGAAGGAAAGAAGGGCAAGGAAGGGAAAGGAAAAGGAGGAAGGAAAGGGAAGGAGAGGGGAAAAGAGGAGACGGGAGGGGAAAAGGG
>NC_134817.1:19566173-19586173 GCF_046742065.1 Oratosquilla oratoria | reverse complement strand
GGAGGAGAAGAGAGAGTGTAACAGAAAGAGACCTGGGCTCGCCAGGTATATTCGTAAGCCAGCACACAACCCGACCCCCTCTCTCTCACTCTCTCACCCTCTCACTCTCTCACCCTCTCACTCTCTCACCATCGCGATTGTAATAAGACAAACAGTGACCTCTGTTGGAGGGAGCCGCAAATACCGCCGACTGCATAACACGTGGTTCGGCGTCGGCTCGCTTACGGGCATGCCGGCGGTAGGAGCGAAGAGGAAGAGGAGGAAGAGGAGGAGGAAGAGGAGGAAGAGGAGGAGGAGGAAGAGGAGGAGGAGGAGGAAGAGGAGGAGGAGGAGGAGGACGAGGAAGAATTCAGAATTAGGATAAGGAGGAGGAAAAGAAGGAAAAAGGAGACTGAGAAGGCGGAGGAGGACGATGGGGGAAAAGACGAAGAAGAAGGAGAAAGAAGATGAGGAGGGGAAAGAGGAGGGGAGGAGGAGGACGGAAGGAAGACGGGGAGGAAGAGGAGGAGGTGGAGGAGGAGAAAGAGGAGGGGGAGGTGAGAGGAGGAGAAAGAGGAGGAGGAGGAGGAGGAGGAGGAGAAAGAGGAGGAGGAGGAGAAAGAGGAGGAGGAGAAAGAGGACTAGGAGGAGGAGGAGGAGGAGGAGGAGGAGGAGGAGGAGGAGGAGGAGGAGGAGGAGGAGGAGGAAGAGGAAGGTGCCAGAGTGATGCCAGTCTGGTGAGCAACATTCCGAGTGCCAGCTCACCAGACTCTCTCTTTCTCTTTCTCTCTCTCTCGCTCTCTTTCTCTCTCTCTCTCTCCGAACTCCAGGGAAGCAAAGTTCTCAAGGCTGAAATTCTTGGTAACGAGAGGTGGGCGACGAGAATGGGAAATGCTTTGATGTCTCTGTTGGATGTGTGGTGGATGCCGAGTGGGTGTGGGCGCTCCCGCCTGGAGGAGGGTTGAAGTCACAGCCAGACGGTTCGCATCCGCTAGACCAGCGTAACCTTTAAAATGAATTGCATGTCTCAAGAAACCCCTGCGCAAAAAAAACAACAAAAAAACATATACCATATCCTTCTCATTTTATTTTCATCGTAATAATAGGTTAGATAGGATGATGTCAGTACATTATTACAATACCCAAGAATATGTCCTGTGTATTTAATCATATTACGTATATGAAATTAAATAAAAGATGAAAAGTGCATTAGCTTATCTCACTTGTTCTCGCGGAACCCTTAGGGACCTTTTGCGGAACCTTAGGGTTCCTGGGAACCCTAAGGTAGAGAAACGCTGCGCTAGAGTAAGCGCATGACGTCATTGAAGGTATAGAATCTTCAGTACCTAAGCTTCAATAAAGGCTATCTTACCTAGCCTCCTCGTAGAGCAGGTTATGGTTCGAATGTTAGAAAATAATCCTAATAAACCCAAGAGTGTTGGAGGAAGAGAGGAAGAGAGGGAGGGGAGGGTAGGGGAGGGAGGGGTGGGCCGTATTCGTCAGTTTTCGGAGATGACGAACTAATGAAGTTGGAAATATTTTGAAATCCTTTCAACTTGCGGAAACTTTGAGCGTACATATGCGAGAGTGCGCGCACACACACACACACACACACACACACACACACACACACACACACACACACACACATGCGCACGCGCGTGAAGGTAGTTATATAAATATACTCGTACATGCTTACATACCCACAGTATACATACACACACACACACACACACACACACACACACACACACACACACACACACACGTATACGTACTTATATAAACATACACATACATGCTCACATGAGTACATACATTCTTGTACACAAACATCTGTACTTCGATGTAGTACAGGTGAATACCAATATAGTCTTATGATCCGATAGATAGATAACAAAAGGGAACCAACCTCCCGCTGAGGCAGTCACACGTGATGCGATTCAGATCCCAATAAACAAACATAAACGAGACATGTTTTGTCACGCCTCCTTCTCACCCTCCCCCACCTCCATCGCTGTCATCCATTTCTTCTTGTAAGAGGCGTCGCTATGGGCTAGAAGGTCTCCACCTACTTTGGTCTTTTATTGTTTCTCTAGACACACTGTACACTGTACTTCAGAGTCTTAGTGTATGGAAAGACGAGAGAGAGAGAGAGAGAGAGAGAGAGAGAGAGAGAGAGAGAGAGAGAGAGAGAGAGAGAGAGAGATGGGTAGACAGACAGATACATGGAGAGAGAGAGACGGGTAGACAGATAGATATATAGATAGATAGAGACAGGTAGACAGATAGATAGATAGATAGAGAGAGAGAGAAAAGAGACCAATAAAAATACAAGGTCTGGAATAGGGAAGGTCACAAGGTCAGACCTTCCACTGATGCCAGAGTGGACGTAGGAGAACATAAGGTCACATGTTCCCGGAAGGTCATGAAGTCTTGTAAGGTCATGAGCCGCCAGAAGGTCACTGTGTCTCGAGGACGCTTGCTGACATGCTCAATGCTCATTAATAAAAGTATTCGGAAATGTCCTCAGGTTCTGAAATGACATGAGGTTGAAGAAGAGCATGAGACTCCTAGGGAACATGAGGTTCCAGAGGAGCATGGTGTTCTAAAAGAGCATGAGATCCTGGAAAAGGATAATGTTTAAAAGGAGCATGACGTTCTACAGGACCAGGAGGTTTAAGAAGAGCATGAGACTCCTAGGGAACATGAGGTTCCAGAGGAGCATGGAATTCTGAATGAGTATCAGGTCCTGGAAAAGCATATGGTTTAAAATGAGTATGAAGGTTTACGGGACCATGAGATTCCATAAGAGGATGAAGCTTTAAAAGAGCATGAGATTCCAGAAGAGCATGAACCTCTAGAAGAGCATTACGTCCTAGAAGAGCTATGAGGATTCCATAGGAGCATAATATTTCAGACAAGCCATGATATTTCCATAAGAGGACAAATTTCTAAAAGAACACGAGGTCTTAAAAAGAAGAAGAACGCGAAGAAGAAGAAGAAGAAGAAGAAGACGAAGAAGAAGAAGATCGCGAAGAAGAAGAAGAAGAAGAAGATCATGAAGAAGAAGAAGAAAAAGAAGTAGAAGAAGGAAAAGAAGAAGAAGAAGAAGAAAGACGCAAAGAAGAAGAACGCGTAGAAGAAGAAGAACGCGAAGAAGACGAAGAACGCGAAGAAGGAAAAGGACACGAAGAAGAAGAAGAACACGAAGAAGAACGCGAAGAAGAAGAACGCAAAGAAGAAGAAGAACGCGAAGAAGAAGAGGAACGCGAAGAAGAATCGTTCAGTCTGAGAAACTACCCGCAAGGCTCGTGCAATGCCTTACGAAAGCGATGTGTCAAACCTGGCGAAACGAACAAGATATTTTCAGAAACCTGACAAGACTATTTTGGTCAAGTGTACTACACTGGGGAGTCATTATGTGGGAGCCTCGAGGGGCTCCGGCCGTAGTACAAAAACTGAAGGCGGCGCAGTTGCTTACCCTCACTACTCAAAATAAGTTGGCAGACCGGCTTGTCATTTCACTGTACCATCTTGCACGGCTGGTGTGACGAAAGAGAGACCATCTCTCAGCTGGTGTGACAATTGAGAGAATACCTCTCAGCTGGTGTTACAAAAGAGAGACTATCAGCTGGTGTGACAATTGAGAGACTATCTCTCAGCTGGTGTGACGAAAGAGAGACCATCTATCAGCTGGTGTGACAAATGAAAGACTATCTCTCAGCTGGTGTGACAAATGAAAGACTATCTCTCAGCTGGTGTGACAAAAGAGAGACTATCTCTTAACTGGTGTGACAAAGCAAGACTCTGCCCAGTTGCTTTGACAAAAGAGAAACTATTTCTCAGATGGTGTGACAAAAGAGAGACTGTCTCTTAGCTAGTGTGATAAGAGCGAGACTCTACCTCAGTTGGTGTGACAAAAGACAATCTCTCATTTGGTGTGACAAGAGCGAGACTCCGCTTCAGTTGGTGTGACAAAAAAGAGACAGTCTCTTAGCTGGTGTGACAAATGAGAGACTATCGCTCCGCTGGTGTGACAAAATAGAGACTATCTCTCAGCTGGTGTGATAAGAGCGAGACTCTGCCTCAGCCGGTGTGACAAAAGAGAGACTATCTCTCAGCTGGTGTGACAAAAGAGAGACTATCTCTCACCTGGTATGACAAAATACAGACTCTTTCAGCTGATGTGACAAAATAGAGACTATCTCTCAGCTCGTATGACTAAAGAGAGACTATCTCTCAGCTGGTGTGATAAGAGCGAGACTTTGCCTGAGTTGGTGTGACAAAAGAGAGACTATCCCTTAACTGGTGTGACAAGAGCAAGACTGTCTCTCATTTGGTATGACAAAAGAGAGACTATCTCTCAGCTGATGTGGGAAGAGCGAGACCTACGAGTACTTTAAGAGCAACATCTCCAGACAATAAGCTGGTGTTATTACCACAGTAGTGAATCACGCATTTCTAAGAAGCTCAATCACGTTATATGAGGTTGACCCAAAGATTAAAATAAATAGATAAATAAATAAACAAGTAAAAAAAAAAAAACCCCAGAATAAAATCAGTAAAATATGCCATTAAATCAAACTAAAACAAAAACAGATAGATGAATAAATAAATCAAAGTAGAAAAAAAAATCAATTCATATACTCGTCCCCTGCCAACTGTCAAACTGTAGCCATAATTCTATTACGCCAGTAACCCAATAACTCCATTATATTTTAATTGAAGCAAAAAAAACAAAAACAAAAAAACACTCATGTTCACTCTTCGTTTATTGTGACCAACCCCTTCCGTACCTGTTGGCCCCTTTCCCCTTTTATTCCAACGGCCGCCAGGCGATTTTATTCATCTCTGTGGCACTCCTTCACTACCTATGGGATAAAAATAACTACCAATATCTTAATGACTCTTTTGCAACACCCCTACGGACTAGAGGAACGTAGCATTCTTTTACCTTCTATCCTTTTCTATCGCCCTCCTTCAATCTCTACTACCCGCGGCGACTCTGGCGTTGTCCCTCAAGGATAGAAGCGCTGGTTAGCGCCAGCGGAATACCACCGCCCCTGGCACTTGGCGCCGCAATTAGTACTTTCGACCGCCGCCTCACGTGCCGCAATCTGCCGCAGCTTGGCGCCACAGACGCTTGCTCACAGTGTACCACTGCGGTCATCTGAATCTGAGACACGTTCAACCCCAACTATGACATTCTGTCTTCCAATCTTGTTTGTATGAATATAAGTTCCTTTACGATTAGAGTGGTTTATATTTACTTATTTATTTATTTGCTTATTAATCAATATATCTATTCATCTATTTATCTATCAATTCATTAATTTTTGTAACAACAACGAAAGATACATTTGTTGACATTAAGACTGGTACCTCTGCATGAGACATGTAAGGCTGGTACCTCTGCTTGAAATATGTAAAGTTGGTACCTCTGCTTTAGATATGTAAAGTTGGTATCTCTGCTTGAGAGGTGTAAGGTTGGTACCTTTGCTTGAAAGATGTAAAGTTGGTACCTCTGCTTGGGATATGTAAGGTTGGTACCTCTGCTTGGGATATGTAAGGCTGGTACCTCTGCTTGAGAGATGTAAAGCTGGTACCTCTGCTTGAGAGATGTAAAGTTGGTACCTCTGCTTGAGAGAGGTGTAAAGTTGATACTTCTGCATGATATATGTAAGGTTGGCACCTCTGTTTGAGAGATGTGAAGTCGGTATCTCTGCTTGAGAGATCTAAGGTTGGCACCTCTGTTTGAGAGATGTAAGGTTGGTATCTCTGCATGAGATGTGTAAGGTTGGTACCTCTGTGACGTGTAAGGTTGGTACCTCTGCTTGAGATGTGTAAGGTTGGTATTCTCTCCTTGAGACATGCAAGGTTGGTACCTCTGCTTGAGATGTGTAAGGTTGGTATCTCTCCTTGAGACATGTAAGGTTGGTACCTCTGCTTGAGATATTTAAGGTTGGTACCTCTGCTTGAGAGATACAAGGTTAGTGTCTCTCCTTGAAACATGTAAAGTTGGTACCTCTGCTTTAAACATTTAAGATTAGTATCTCTGCTTAAGAGATGTAAGGCTGGTATCTCTGCTTGATAGGTGTAAGGTTGGTACCTCTGCTTGAGAGATGTAAGGTTGATAACTCTGCTTAAGACATGTAAGGTTTATACTTCTGCTAGAGGTAAAGCTGGTAAGGTTGGTACGTCTTCATGATAGAGATGTAAGGTTGGTACCTCTGATTGAAAGATGAAAGGTTGGTGCCTTTGCATGGGAGATGTAAGGTTGGTACCTCTGCATGAGAAAATGAATGTTGATACTTCTGCATGAGAGAAATGTAAGGTTGGTACCTCTGCTTGAGACATGCAATGTTGGCACCTCTGCATGAGAGAGATTTAAGGATGGTACATTTTCATGATAGAGATGTAAGGTTGGTACACCTGTTTGAGAGATGTAAGATTGGTACCTCTGCATGAGAGAGATGTAAAGTTGGTGCCTTTTCATGATAGAGACGTAAGGTTGGTACCTCTGCTAGAGATGAATGTAAGGTTGGTAGCTCTGCATGGGATATATAAGGTTAGTCCCTCTGGATAGGATATGTAAGGTTGGTACCTCTGCATAAAAGATGTATTTATTAGCAATGAAAGCACCGATTGTCTTTCATAGATTATCCAGGGTAATGCATTAATTGCTCTACTAGAAAGAAAAGTACTATTTTTCAATTACCATCGTCTCTTGTGTCACAAAGGCGCGTACAAGCTTGTGAAGATAATTTTCTATGCAGATGGTCTATTGATTAATGTCACAGATGGTGCAACCCCAGATGCAGCTTATGTCACAGCTGGTTCAGATGAGGCACTCTTCACAGAAGGTGCGTGCATTAATGCAGGTGGCGCACTCATTTGCAAAGATGGTGCATAAACGTTCACAGATGGTGCAAGTGCTGCCACTAACGGGGTGTTAACGTCATAAATTCTATGGGAGTTTAGTGATATTACTACTGATCAGATCCATGTGGTTTCGTTTCATGGTTAGGGACACGTCTTCACGCAAGAATGCTGATGAATTTGAACTTTTATCCCTCGTTTCTGTTATCCTCTTCACTAAATCACTCCTTCGCCATCTCTGTGACTCCACCGCTTTGTATAGAAGCGCTGGTTATCGTCGCCGAGAGACAAATTCTCTGCGATGCACTGCCAACGCCACTGGAGTGTAGACAGCGTTTGTCGGCCTCACTAATAATAACTACATCTAGTACACATTAAAACAAGAGTGGGCACCACATGCGACATACGTAAACACACAGAACGAAGAACAAAGAACACAAATGTTGTTCACCAAAAGAACAAGTGGCCTATGAGAAAGCAACCCACACATAATAAATAATCAAACAGTTCCTCCATATTTACTTCCTCTTGACATCTTGCTCTGTTATAGACCAAAAGATATAGTCATGCTTTTCGTTTCGAATATGATGTATCGTTTGAAAACAAGGACATCAAAGGGGGAGAAGAATTCAGTCACAATGTGCCCTTCATGTGGTCATCCAACAGGAGCTTTCGAGTTATCTGTCTGAACATAAAACAGTCACAAGTGTAAGCGGCCCGTGCACGAGGTGTAGTGCCGAGCGATGCACTCTTGGATGCCAACTTATGGACTTATGAGATTCTGTTCATGCGGGGTATATACAATCCTTAAAGAAAAAAAAATCCCTATTTTGTGATATCTCTTGTGTTGAGCTGATAACGAAAACATTCCATTCTGTGTTTATCCTACCTACTGTACTTATCTCTTAAGTGCTGGCCTTTCTCCTCTTTCTCCTCCTTCCCGTCTCCACAATTATGAGGATAAGAATCAATTGATCTCAGACTACATGAAAGATGGAACCATTTCCCTTGACGCGTACACACAACCACAAACAAAACCCTTAATGTACCGAGCAGGGTTCCGAGAATAATTGCCCAGTTCACATCAATTTCCGACCTTAAATTAGGGTGTCTTCTCGTTGCAATGGCACGCGCATCTCACTTCTGGTGTGACTTCTCTTAGCTCACGAACTTTCTGAATGAAACGTGATTCGAACCTTTTTCGTCTCAAGGGGTTAGTTATCACACTGGGTTATTTTTCCTTCAACCTCAAATTAATCGACGGTTCCACCCACCTCCAGAACTTTTTCGGCCGGAAAATCACTATGGCAATTTATTTTCTTTTCTCAACAATTTACGTAGAACGTCATTTGATATGCTGGATGAAAATGATTTTCCTTCAGCATATCAGATTCCTTCCCGAAAGCTTCGCGTTACAAATTTGCTCCAACAGTCGGAGGAAAAATAGCCCGGTGTGATAACTCATGTATTGACGAAGTCACGAGTTCATGACTCCTTCGATCTCCAGTTCGAACTTCTCGAACTCGGATGTAGACCAAGGTCCTTGACCAAAGACCTGTTCATCCTCACATGGAATGGGTATTGCATTTATGAAGTGACTTAGGGAGTGACTCCTCACTGAGTAAAGTAACAACTTTCACCCCTTTTCCCTCTCTGACAATGTCCTATCCTCGCACTTTTCCTTTACCTAAAACCATGGGGGGGACATTTGGAGTACCATGCCGGTCCCACGCCCGGATAAAAGTGGAGGGTTGTCTACAACAGGCCTAGCAAGCCGGTGGACGTAAAAATTACTCTGCTCGAGATACTTAGGCCCAGCCTCGGGAAAGGCACTGACAGGTGATACGCCTGACAGAAGTTTGGTGAGAATTCAAAGTTACGTAACCTTTATGGCGAGTAACCAAAGGCCGGGGGGATTACCTTGACTCTTTTTACTTTCCACCAGTGTCCTATATCCGCCTTTCTCCTTTATCCAAGGCCACTTAAAGGCACGTAACCTTTATAAGGACTCTCCAAAGCGGGGTTATCCTTGTAACCTTTGTACTTTCACCACACTTATTGTTGTATCTCTGCCAATTTGTCCTTTTTCTAAAGCTATACAAAGGCAAACTAAACCTACAATGATATCTGAAGGATGTAATCGGAAGCATACTGGTCTCGCATACGCTTAGTTGTGGGTTCGAATCCCGCACTCCTCTCCGATTCCCAGCAGCGATTGTTATTTACCTGTCCCCACCCCAACAGTCCTCAAAGGGTATCAAACAAATGTGACGGCTTCGGCCGCGGCTACTCAGCGCCTCCTTGTGTAGGCTATTCACCATGTTATTCTTTCTACCAGCACCTCTGCTCCTAATACCTTCGAAACACCTGTTCCCCGTTCGTCCCCACGACAGGTGTCCTGCACCACCTAAGGAACACCTATTTCTCGTTCGTCTTGAAACAGAGTGGCAAAGAAGTATGGGGGTAGACAATAGTTACAGGGTGAAAATATCTTGAGACAAAACTTCTACATGGACATTTTTCTCGTTCTAAATGACACATTTTCTTCAATATGGTTATTAAACGAAAAAAGAAATTAGATTATGTATATATGTACACACACACACACACACACACACACACACACACACACACACACACACACACACACACATATATATATATATATATATATATATATATATATATATATATATATATATGTGCAGAAGAAATCACTTGAACGCGTTATTCTAGTGTGCAGAAAAACCACTAGGAAAATAACAGAAATGAGACCGAGCGCTTTCGTCTTGAAAATGTTATGAACAGTATTAGGGTAATGATAAGCAACTGTGAGGCGGTTGTTGGGGATTAAATTAAAAGAAGGATTGATGGAGTTACAATAGGGGATTTTTGAAACGTCTTTGAAAGAAGGTTGTGTGGTGGGAACTGAAGTTTTATAGTAGCTGGCTCTAACCTTACTGAGGGCTGGATCCAGGAACCAGGACGGGTATACCAATTTAAAAATTTGCCTTTTGATGAGGTCAGTCTCCTGGTCCAGGAATCTAGGACTACAGATCCTAAAGGCTCTTAGAAAAAGGCTAGAGGCAACACTCTTCACGACTTTGTCGCGGTGGTTACCTCCACTTTTTCAGTAACCACCCCGAGAAAGTTAAGAAGAGTGTTGCCTCCGGCCTTTTTCTGAGAGCCTTTAGGACCTGTAGTATACCTCACACCTCTCCCCGATTGACCACATACCCACCTTCCTTCTGACTACGTCCTGTGTGACGGAATGTCGCCTGTCATGCTATCCCTGTTCCTCCTCCCCTTACATCTTAATTGTATTTATATCTCAATCATTTCTTGTAACTTGTACTTTCCTGAAGAGGGCCATAGTTATTAGCCGAAATATAGAAGTTATACTTTCTTCTAAGTTTCCTTTTATTCCGACTGTGGGTTCTTCGTGATTATTATTATTATTATTATTATTATTTCTTTTTTTTACAAATGTGCAACTACATTTTGTTTAAGTGATATATATATATATATATATATATGTATATAATATATATATATATATATATGTGTGTGTGTGTGTGTGTGTGTGTGTGTGTGTGTGTGTGTGTGTGTGTGTGTGTGTGTGTGTGTGTGTGTGTGTGTGTGTGTGTGTGTGTGTGTGTGTGTGTGTGTGTGTGTGTGTGCGTGTGTGTGTTTCTCAAGGTGATTTCTTTGTGGGGGTCATTGACTGGTCTATTACTTCTACGTGACTGTGTACATGCAATGTGCAACACCTGTGTAATTGAACGCAAATTACCAGTGTTTCTTATTAGTATATATATATATATATATATATATATATATATATATATATTATGTATATACATACACATATACATATACATATATATATACATATACATACATATATATCTATATATATATATATATATATATATATATATATATATATATTATATGTATGTATATATATATACATATACATATACATACATACATATATATATATATATATATATATATATATATATATATATATATATATACATACGCGAAGAAGTTAATATATTCATAGAATAAAACTGCAAAACATTTAACTTTGAAATACTTGCCTATACTTACTATTCATGAATAAATGGATACATACATACACACACGCATACAGGTATATATAAATACGTACATACATACATACATACATACATATATACATACATACGTAAATAAACAAGTGAATGAATAAAGTGATAGGATAAAAGTTCAAAATTTCAAAATGAAATATTTGCCTATCCTGTGTTGATCAACATAAACAAACATACATACATACATACATACACACTTATAGATGAAGCCGAAATAAACTCAGATATTCACTGAAGAAACTCAACGGTGGTGTCCTTGTAAATTAAGACCCAAAGTTGATCAAATCACTTCTATTTAGTTAAAATAGAATATGTAAAAGATATCACCGTTTTGAGAGGGCGAAGAAGGATGACAATCAAGGCCCAATTCACACTAGTGGTTTCAACAGCGGTTCAGTTACAATGTAAGTCAATGTAGGCGTTCACACACAACCGCACAGTTTTTCCTTGAGTATGCGGTACTGCCGCGACTTACGAGCGGTTCAGTCCGCTAGTGTGAACAGGGCCCGCACCGCAATCGCGGATTCGTTTAGTGAGGCAAGATTTTGATTACAACATTGTTAGAATAATATTACCATTGTAATAATATTGTACATATTGTGTGATTAATAGATTAGTATATAGGATTAAATAGAATAAGTGAAAAGATTATTTGATATATGACAGTTCCTGTGTTGGAAATATCGTTAAAAAAAGTTTGACCAATTTTCAATAATTTCGAAAAGTGTTTCTTATGTGACACAGAAATTATGCGCACGGCACCCGTAAACACAACATCCCCCCCAAAAAAAAAAAGAAAGAAAAAAAAATCCTTGACCTTACAGTTGTCGGGTCGTCCTCCAAACTTCACCTCGTCCTCTAAACCTCACCATCGTCCTCCAAATTTCACCTCGTCCTCCAAACTTCACCTCGTCCTCCAAACTTCACCTCGTCCTCCAAACTTCACCTCTTCCTCCAAACTTCATATCGTCCTCCAAACTTCATCTCGTCCTCCAAACTTCATCTCGTCCTCCAAACTTCATCTCGTCCTCCAAACTTCACCTCGTCCTCCAGACCTCACTTCGTCCTCCAAACCTCACCTCGTACTCCAAACATCACTTCGTCCTCCAAACCTCACTTCGTCCTCCAAACCTCACCTCGTCCTCCAAACTTCACTTTGTCCTCCAAATCTCATCTTGTCCTCCAAAACTCATCTTATCCTCCAAACCTCACCTCGCCCTCCAAACGTCACCTCGTCCTCCAAACGTCACCTCGTCCTCCAAACCTCACCTTAAAGATCCGTCGCTATCGAGTTCGGAGTTCCGTCCTGATAAGGAACAAGCCCTTCGAGGGGGAGCTGATGACGAAGAAGAATGGGGAAGGAGGCGGAGCAGCGCACACACTCTAACTCTTCCTCCTGAAGGAGGAGGAGGAGGAGGAGAAGAACAAGATGAAAAGCGAAGACGAAGCCCACAACGAAGAAGGCTCGAGTCCCGCTAACACGGTCACACACACACCAGCCCAGACCGCGGACTAGGCGGCAACCCACGAGTCTACTCCCTACCACTCTCCCCCCCTCCCCACTCCCCACTCCCTTCCTCCCCTCTCTCCCTCTCCCCTCACCTCCCCTCCCTCCCCTCCCCTCCCTCTCCTCGTCTCCCAAAATCACTTCCTAACCTCCCCCCCCCTCTCTCTCTCTCTCTCTCTTTCTCCCTATCACACACACACACACACACACACACACACACACACACACACACACACACACACACACACACACACACACACACACCTGCAGCACAAACGTTGCTTTTTTCCTATATGCAACAATCAGGTAAACTTCCTCCATCTCTCTCTCTCTCTCTCTCTGTACGTGTGTGTGTGTGTGTGTGTGTGTGTGTGTGTGTGTGTGTGTGTGTGTGTGTGTGTGTGTGTGTGTGTGTGTGTGTGTGTGTGTGTGTGTGTGTGTGTGTGTGTGTGTGTGTGTGTGTGTGTGTGTGTGTGTGTGTGTGTGTGTGTGTGTGTGTGTGTGTGTGTGTCCCTCTTCATCACACTCACGTCATCTTGGCGTTCTTCTTCCATCCCCTAACTCCTCCCCCGTTCGTCTTCCTACTCCTCCTCCTCCTCCTCCTCTTCTCCTCCTCTTATTCGCCATGTACTCACACCACATAATCTAACAATTCCTATCACTACCCTGAACTCTTTGTATTACCTCAAACTTAGTCATCCCCTTCCCCTCTTCTACCCCTCTCCCTCCCACTCCCTCCCCCTTAACTTATAACATTCCTCCTTTATGCTCCCCTTCTCAGATCTCCCCCTTACCCTCTCTGTCACCCCATCCACTTGGGGGGGGGGATATTTCCCCCAAGGATAGAAGCGCTGGTTACAGGCTCCAAAATACATAACCATATAATTCCCTTCCCCTCCCCTTCCCTTCTTCCCCCTACTCCTCTTCCTTCTCCTCTCTTCCTCACACTTCCCTTCCTACTCCCTCTTTTCCTCTCCCTCCTCCTCACTCTCCATCTCCCTCGTCTCCACTCCCTCCTTATCACCTTCCTTTCCATCTCTCCCTTTTCCTCCATCTCCTCATTCTCCTCTCCACTTCCCTTCCACCCCCCCTCAAAATCAGATATGACCTGGCCCCCCTTCATACGCTTCCTCTCCTCCTCCCCCCTCCCCCCATCCACCCCCACACTGATCCCCCCCTTCCTTACTCTCCCATACCCTCTTCGGTGACCATAACCTCACTCACCCACTACGTCACATCTATGACGTCACACTTATGACGTCACTGGCCATAAAGAGATCAACATTTAGTAAAGAAAATAGTAAAAAAATAATGTTATAATCACTTCAGTCTACCGAACCTAAACTGGATTAATTAACTGTAGTTAATCTTAATAATCTAGCACTAATATGATCAATATTTCATTTAGTCGTAAAGACATACTTTAATGTATACCTTCACGACTGAATGAAATATTAATCATATTATTGCTTGGGGAATAATTCACATTTATATATATATATATATATATATATATATATATATATATATATATATATATACATATATATATGTATATACATATATGTATATATAAGTGTTGAGACATTGTGACAGGTTTGAGGAAGGTCAAAGAGAAAGACACGGGTCTAAGACAATTTATTCCTGACCGGTTTCGCTTATAGCGCACGCACACACACACACACACACACACACACACACACACACACACACACACACATATATATATATATATATATATATATATATATATATCGTCCCTCCCGAAGCATTTGATCATCTCCAACAATATTTCCCCTTCTCCACTCCGTTATCTCCATCATCTCCAACCATAGCGTTCTTCTCCAACATGACTCCCCCATCACCTAGCATCCCCCCCCCCCGACTTATTTAGAAATTCCTAACGTCTTTTCTCCCCCTCAAGGGTACACAATCTATCTCCACCATCATCTCTACTGTGATCCACTTCCACCTCCACCACCTCCTCCACCTCCCTTCCACCGCCACTCTCAGTTGGTCAGCTGCCCGTGAGATGTTGGCAGTACAAGACACTAGCCCTTCCCTGCCCTCCCTCCCTCCCTTCACCCCTATGGACCAGAGCCACCTTAAGTTCTTTTATGATTTGAGACTCGTGTACTATCCTTCTTCTAAGCTATTTTCCTCTTTATAATCTCTCCTCTATCTCCTCTTCAGCGTCATATTACCCAAGGATAGAAGCGCTTGTGACGAAAACAACACCCCCTAACCCCGTCACCCTCTTTTCCCCCACCCCTACCCCCCCACTCCAGTTTGGTATTCCCCCCAGTGACTCAACCTATCCCCCCCTTAGTGATCCACCGACACAATGGGTTCACCCCCAACCCCCCCTTCCGTTCCCCCCTACTCCCCCCGTTCCTCTTTCCCCCCTTTTCCTCTTCTTCCTCTTCTATCCATCCATCCATCTTTCCTTCTCTTTTTCTCTCTCTCTCTTCTCTCTTTCATTCTCACATTCTTTCTCAGAAGGTTTTCTCTATTGGGAATTGATCAAAATCGTAAACCTTGAATATTCAGAATGGAAACACATTTCGAAAAAAAAAAAATGATCATCAAAAATGCTTCTGATATATATATTTTTTTCTTTTCTGAATTTCGGAACCTTCCAATATTGGAGAGTTCTTTATATTAGAAACTTCTTTGGCTTTTCTTTCTCTATTCCTCTATTCCATTTTTCCATTCCTCCATTATCTCACTCTTTCTTCTTCTTCCTTCAATTTTGTCTCTATTTCCTCTATTCATCAACCCTCTAATTAAGATACTAATTAAGCGATTGAATAAGCAGATGAATAAATGAATTATTAATTACATGAACAGATGAAGAAATGAATGTATAAATATATAATCAAGCATCTAAACGAGGAATCAAAATCAAAATAATAACAAATAAAGAATCAAAGAAAACCAAATTAACACACAAATAAACAAACAAACACGGTATCAGGACAAGTGCCCCCGGGACAATTGCCCCCGACAACTGCCCCCGGGACAATTGCCTCAGTAGGACAACTGCCCCCCCGACAACTGCCCCCGGGACAATTGCCCCCGTAGGACAACTGCCCCCGGGTCAACTGCCCCCGGTACAATTACCCCCCCGACAACTGCCCCCGGGACAATTGCCCCCGTAGGACTACTGCCCCCGTAGGACAACTGCCCCCGACAACTACCCCCTGGACATAAATAATCATACAAACAAATAATAAAACAATCCAATAATCAGCAACAAAAACGAATAGAAAAATTAATAAAATAATAGATGGATAAATATAAAAGAAATAACAGTGATTTATGAAATATAAGTTTAATAATTTCTAAAAATAGAAATAAACAAAATAATAAGTGAATTGATTAATAACCATACAATATTCAAACATCAATAGATATATAGATAAGTAGATTGATTATTCAACTGAGCAGGGAGGTATAAAGAGGCCCATCCACTGGCCTTCCACTTCCAATTCCACTTCCAATTCCACTTCTTCCAATTCTTTACCTGTGGCTACTTACGCCAACTCGGCCATCTCGACTATGCTTGCCATGTAGGACAAGCTCTCCACATTCTCTATCGGTTAGTTGCGCCTTGGCCCGCCCGACCTACGTGCTGCGTGTCTAAACTACCAAAAATGTGATACTACTACTACTACTACTACTATTACTACTACTACTACCACCGCTACTACTACTACTAACACACATACACACACACACACACACACACACACACACACACACACACACACACACACACACACACACACACACACACACACAAGCTATATATATATATATATATATATATATATATGTGTGTGTGTGTGTATGTGTGTGTGTGTATGCAAATAAATCACAAAAACACGTGATTCACCTTTGAAAATGTCTTGAATAGACGAAAACGTTCGGTCACCTTTCATTTTATTTTACAAGTGGTTTTATTACACACATATATGTATATATATATATATTACTTTTATTTATTTATTCATTCATTTTTGATGGAGCAACAAGGGAAAATAAGGTCCGGGTTTCTGTGGTACTTGAAGGGTGGACGTCCGCCTATGCAATGCACTCGAATCGATCTCTCTTGCTCTCTTTGGGCGTCCCTTCTTCCTCAGAAGTAGGTGCATTATGGACGCCATCCAAAGGTCAAGACGACCTTTGGAGCAAGTGGTTCCTTACTCCTTCGGCAGGATGTTCATCACCATCACTTACACCGTCATAGCATACCACCACCACTATCATAGGATACCCCTTCCACCATCATAGCATACCACCACCAGCATCATAGCATACCACTTCCACCATCATAGCATACCACCACCAGCATCATAGGATACCACCACCAGCATCATAGCATACCACCACCACTATCATAGGATACCCCTTCCACCATCATAGCATACCACCACCAGCATCATAGCATACCACTTCCACCATCATAGCATACCACCACCAGCATCATAGTATACCACTTCCACCATCATAGCAAACCACCACCAGCATCATAGCATACCACTTCCAACATCATAACATACCACTAACAGCATCATAGCATACCACTTCCACCATCATAGCATACCACTAACAGCATCATAGCATACCACTAACAGCATCATAGCATACCACTTCTACCATCATAGCATACCACTTCCACCATCATAGCATACCACCACCAGCATCATAGGATACCCCTTCCACCATCATAGCAAACCACCACCAGCATCATAGCATACCACTTCCACCATCATAGCATACCACTAACAGCATTATAGCATACCACCACCAGCATCATAGCATACCACCACCAGCATCATAGCATACCACCAACACCATCATAGCATACCACTTCCACCATCATAGCATACCACCACCAGCATCATGGCATACCACCACCACCATTATAGCATACCACTTCCACCATCATAGTATACAACCAACAGCATCATAGCATACCACTTCCACAATCATAGCATACCACTTCCACCATCATAGCATACCACTTCCACCATCATAGCATACCACTTCCACCATCATAGCATACCACTTCCACCATCATAGCATACCACCACCAGCATCATAGTATACCACTTCCACCATCATAGCAAACCACCACCAGCATCATAGCATACCACTTCCAACATCATAGCATACCACTTCCAACATCATAACATACCACTAACAGCATCATAGCATACCACTTCCAACATCATAACATACCACCACCAGCATCACAGCATATCACTTCCATCATCATAGCATACCACTTCTACCATCATAGCATACCACTTCTACCATCATAGCATACCACTACCACCATCATACCATACCAGTTCCACCATCATAGCATACCACCAACACCATCATAGCATACCACTTCCACCATCATAGCATACCATCACCAGCATCACAACATATCACTTCCACCATCATAGCATACTACCACCAGCATCACAGCATACCACTTCCACCATCATAGCATACCACTAACAGCATCATAGCATACCACTAACAGCATCATAGCATACCACCACCAGCATCATAGCATACCACCACCAGCATCATAGTATACAACCAACAGCATCATAGCATACCACTTCCACAATCATAGCATACCACTTCCACCATCATAGCATACCACTTCCACCATCATAGCATACCACTTCCACCATCATAGCATACCACCACCATCATAGCATACCACCAACACCACTTTAATACCAGCACCACCAACATCATGACCTCTATCACCACAACCATCACCTCCACCGCCACCATTAGCATTGTAGCATACCACCACCGCCACCACTACCATCAAAACACATACCACTACCACCATCATAGTATACCACCAATACCTCCACAGCCACCATTACTATCAGAACATACCAATACCATCATCACCACCATCATAGTATACTACCACCATCATCATAGCATACCACCACCACCATCGAAGCATACCACCAACACCATCCTAACATACCACCAACACTCCACAGCCACCACCATCGAAGCATACCATCAACACCATCATAGCATACCACCAACATCTACACAGCCATGACCACCATGAGAGCATACCATCACCGCCATCACCACCATCATAGCATACTACCAACACCACTTTACCACCGGTACCATGCTACCATGATCACCACCACGGCCACCACCAACCTCACCACTACTACCAACACCACCACCCCGTCTACCACCATTCCACCATGTTTTCAACCAACATCACACTTTTCACTACCATTAATTTTCATCAACGTAGACCACATTGAGGTTATGACCATATCAATGATAATATAATTCTAAAAAAAAAAAAAAAAAAAAAAAAAAAATCACAAGGATTGGAATGCGTGCCAACACAGATCACCCTGCCAACTGGACCAGCATTGCCAACAGCACCTTCACCATTGGCACCTTGGGGCTGACAGTGCCACAGTAATTAACACCTGCCTATCTGTCCACATCTGACCACTTTATTCTGTCTCTTCACCCGCAGGCTTCCGTAAACAATAGACAGTCCCATCTGGGGATATGATTTGGACTCAACTTCCATTATTCTATTCTGGTTATCGTCAAACGTATCTATTCAACTTTGTGCCCGTCCTGTCCCCAGCAAATGGTGCCAACTTCAGCTCTGCCAACAGTGCCTGCCAACAATCTTTACACAATACCAAGATAACCTACCAATAACTTGAATCCAGTGACGTCAACAATGGAACAATACCAAGATAGCACTACCACTGATTTGGGTAAATATAGACTCACTGAGACTCAGTGGTACTCAGACTATTAGCGAATGGTACCTTTGGTACTATCCTCTGTCTAGGCACTATCAACATAGGGCCTACTACCTAACCAACCATTCATAAATTACTCTTTAGAAACTGTTTTTATTAGTATTACTGTTGACTGATCCAGGGAAATGGACGAGATGCAGGGAGGACCCGACATCCAGAAGGAGCCAAGAAAAGAGGGAGGCGGGGGGGGGGGATGGAGAATGGGAGTGGAGTGGGTGGGGATGGAATGGGTGGGAGTGGCATTATACCTTTTGGCTTTAGCTAATCCCTCTTGTAAGGGGGAAAAAGCCCTTGGTATTTGTATGTATGTACTACTAATAATACTGTTTGGGAAGCAGAGTGATACTAATGTGAAGTATTTACAGTTGCGATTTGGTCGTGTTAGGCTGTATAGTGTTGAAACAAAGGAGAAAGGGTTATGGGTTCATTCTAAAGGTGGCCGCACACTAGCTAACATGCTATTTGCTTTTGCTATTTAGTTTGAGTAGCAGCGACCTCGGTTACAATATTCTAGAATTCCCTAAGAACATGTCAACAATGAATCTAATATTCTCCTTGGTTTAACATCTCTTAGGTTGTTATTCAACCTCTGACTATATGGCGCGAGAGTAATTTGACATTTAGAATTTTTGAAAAATAAAATATCGCAACCGA
>NC_134817.1:19556173-19561173 GCF_046742065.1 Oratosquilla oratoria | reverse complement strand
AATTTACGTACAAGGTCATTTGATAGACTGTTTCAGGTTCTCTGTTAAGAGGGCAACCGGGTTTCCTGAGTGCATGACGGGTTTTTCTACCGCATTTTGCAATTCCATGACAGGTTTTTCTATAAGTTTTCTTAATGCACGATGGGTTTTTCTACTGCATTTTGCAATTGCATGATGGGTTTTTCTGTATTTTCTTTAGTATGACGGGTTTTGCTAATGCAATTGCATGATGGTTTTTTCTGTAAGTTTTCCTGAGTGCTTGACGGGTTTTTCTACCGCATTTTGTAATTGAATGATTGTTTTTTCTGTAATGTTTTCTTAGTGCATGACGGGTTTTTCTACCTCATTTTGCAATTGCATGATAGATTTTTCTATAAGGTTTTCTTAGTGCATGACGGGTTTTTCTACCGCATTTTGCAATTGCATGATGGGTTTTTCTGTATTTTCTTTAGTATGACGGGTTTTGCTAATGCAATTGCATGATGGTTTTTTCTGTAAGTTTTCCTGAGTGCTTGACGGGTTTTTCTACCGCATTTTGCAATTGCATGATTGTTTTTTCTATAAGGTTTTCTTAATGCACGATGGGTTTTTCTACTGCATTTTGCAATTGCATGATGGTTTTTTCTGTATGGTTTTCTTAGTGCATGACGGGTTTTTCTACCGCATTTTTCAATTGCATGATTGTTTTTTATAATATTTTCTTATTGCATGACGGTTTTTCTATCGCATTTTGCAATTGCATGATGTATTTTTCTGTAATGTTTTCTCAGTGCATGACAGGTTTTTCTACCGCATTTTGCAATTGCATGATGGATTTTTTCTATAAGGTTTTCTTAGTGCATGACGGTTCTTATACCGAGTTCATCAAACTGCATGACGATATATATGTGTGTGTGTGTGTGTGTGTGTTCGTGTTTTCTTAGTGCATGACGGTTCTTATACCGAGTTCTTCAAACTGCATGACGATATATGTACCGGGTATCATAAATGCGACGCGACTTTTCAATCAGGTTCCCCCAACGCATGACAAGCCTCCTACTCGGTTTTCCCTAATGCATGACGGGTTTTCCCCTCTGAGGGGAAAACCTCTTCTTGTTTGGCACGCGGAGGGAAAAGAGGGAAGTAGAAAAGGAGGGGAGTGAGAGGTGGGGAGACTGGGACACGGGGGAGGGAAGGGGGTAAAGGGGGGGAGAGGGGGAGAGGGGGGAGAGGGGGAGAACGACACGTCCGGTGGACTGGGTAAGAACACCCAGGACTGTCAAGTACGTGCGAATGCACATGCACGCATGTGTGTGTGTGTGTGTGTGTGTGTGTGTGTGTGTGTGTGTGTGTGTGTGTGTGTGTGTGTGTGTGTGTGTGTGTGTGTGTGTGTGTGTGTGTGTGTGCGTGTGTGTCTTTGCATGTTTGTTGAACGACTGTTTGCAGTTTGTTAGTCTCGTTTAATGACTGAATTTTCACAATTTCCCCCGAGTTGTTTATTTGACTCGCGTTATTTTATTTTTATTTATTTATTTATTTACAGGATGAGGACATTTTTCGCTTTCTGACAAATCCTCGCCAAGTTAAAGGGAACAGACTTCACTTTCCAGTTTGTAAATCTCCTCGCTTCTGGGAGCTGCTTTAGGTCCCATAGGCCCTCATTTGGACTCTCTTAGACCTCCTTCAGGTCCCCCTTAGGCCTCCCTTAGCTTTTCCTTTGGACCCCTTTAGGTCTCCTTTTGGACCCCCTTGGACCTCCTTCAGGTCCACCTTAGACCTCCCTTAGCTTTCCCTTTGGACCCCGTTAGGTCGCCGTTTGAACCCCCTTAGATCTCCCTCAGGTCCTTCTTAAGCCCCTTTAGGCCTCCCTTAGCTTTCCCTTTGGACCCCGTTAGGTCTCCGTTTGGACCCCCTTAGATCTCCATCAGGTCCTTCTTAAGCCCCTTTAGGCATCATTTAGCTTTCCCTTTGGACCCCGTTAGGTCTCCGTTTGGACCCCCTTAGATCTCCTTCAGGTCCTTCTTAAGCCCCTTCAGGACTCCCTTAGTTTTCCCTTTGGACCCTGTTAGGTCTCCGTTTGGACCCCTTAGATCTCCTTCAGGTCCTTCTTAAGCCCCTTCAGGCCTTCCTTAGCTTTCCCTTTGGACCCCGTTAGGTCTCCGTTTGGACCCCCTTAGATCTCCCTCAGGTGCTCCTTAAGCCCCTTTAGGCTCTCCATTAGTTTATTCTTTGGACCCCGTTAGGTCTCCATTTGGACCCCCTTAGATCTCCCTCAGGTCCTCCTTAAGCCCCTTTAGGCTTCCATTAGTTTATTCTTTGGACCCCGTTAAGTCTCCGTTAGGACCCCCTTAGATATCCCTCGGGTCCTTCTTAAGCCCCTTTAGGTCTCCTTTAGCTTTCCCTTTGGACCCCGTTAGGTCTCTGTTTGGGCCCCCTTAGATCTCCCTCAGGTCCTTCTTAAGCCCCTTTAGCCCTCCTTTAGCTTCCATTTTAGACCCAGTTAGATTACTGTTGGGAGCCCTTTAGATCCTTAGGGCACCAATTGGTCCCCTTTAGGCCTCCTTTGGGCTTCCTTAGGTCTCTCTTAGTTTCATCTTTGGACCCATGAGATTTCCCTTATCTCCCTTTTAGGGACCCCTTAAGGAACGCTTTTGGACTCCAAGACCCCAGGTGGGAACCCCCTCGTTACACCCACGCGGACACCGCTGCCATCGTCGCTTCGACGTTGCCATGGGAACGGCGGGAGGATGACGGAGGGCAAAGGGTGCTGGGGTGGGGGTGGGGTGGGGGTGTATGGGGGGAGGTCGTACTCTCTGTCACCTGTGTCTGTCTGATGATGTCTGTTTGTGTCTGTGTCTGTTTGTCGTGTTTGTGTCGGAGGGAGAGGGCGGTCGTATTTTCTGTCACCTGTGTCTGTGATTGTCTGTGGCTATGTCTGTCTGTGTATGTTTGTGTGTGTGTGTGTGTGTGTGTGTGTGTGTGTGTGTGTGTGTGTGTGTGTGTGTGTGTGTGTGTGTGTGTGTGTGTGTGTGTGTGTGTGTGTGTGTGTGTGTGTTTGTCTGTCTCTCTTCCTGTTTACCTGTCTACCTGTCTTTCGTACACACCACCCCTCTCTCTCCCCTTCCTAAAACACCCTCACCTGTCTATCTGTCTTCTTCCTTCCTTCTGTCTCACCTAAAGCGAAAACAAGCCCACAAAGACGCAATCCAATTCCATCCCACAATACCCTCGCCTCCCATTCCTCCTGTACCCAATCTACTCTCCCCTTCCCCCCGTCCACTCCCGTCTCAACAGCCAGATACGTGAGCCAACTAACTGTCTGTCTCCCACCTGTCGGCCCTGAGAGTACAACAGGTGAAGCCCCCCTCCCACTCCCCCCTTCCCCTCCCACTCCCCCTTCCCTCCCCCCCCTCCCCCCAGCTGTCACACATTCACGGATTCAGGTCGCGAATGAGCCAATGGCTGTGGTGGTGATGGTGATGATGATGGTGAAAGTAATGGTGAAGATAGTATGATGATGATACTACGATGGTGATAGTATTGGTAATGGTGAAAGTAATGGTGAGAGTGATGATAATATGATGATTGCGGTGGTGGTGATGGTGATAGTAATGGTGATGGTGATAGTAATGTGATGGTGAAAGTAATGGTGATGATAATATGATGATTGCGGTGGTGGTGATGGTGATAGTAATGGTGATAGTAATGTGATGGTGAAAGTAATGGTGATGATAATATGATGATAATGGAGGTGGTGGTGAAGGTTATAGTAATGGTGCACGTGATAGTATTGAGGATGGTGATAGTAATAATGATGGTGAAAGTAATGGTGATAATAAAATGATGGCGGTGGTGGTGATGGTGATAATGATGATGATGATGATGATGATGATGATGATGATGATGATGATGATGATGATGATGATGATGATGATGATGATGATGATGATGATGATGATGATGATGATGATGATGATGATGATGATGATGATGATGATGATGATGATGATGATGATGATGATGATAACGACGACGACGACGACGGCGGATGCGGTTGTGGCTGTGATGGTGAAGGTAACGTGGTGTTGGTGATGGCGATGGTGATGCTGAAGATGGTGGTGATGTTAATGATGGTGGTAGTGGTGGTGGTGGCAATTCTAGTGATGTTGATCTAACACAGCGGTGTTGTTGTAGGTCAGTCTCGCAGAGAGAGTAACAAGGCCATTATCACCATGGTGCAAGTGACAGTGGTGCTCAACGAGTAATTCTAGCTGACGTCAAACAATTTCATTCCATTAAGCTTCGGACTTTTGCGTTAAATTTGAGTCTCGTGCAAGAGGAGGTTGTGCAAGAGGAGCTGGTGCAAAAGGTGGTGGTAGAAGAGGTGGTACATGTGAAGGTGGTGCAAGAGGAGGTGGTAGAAGAGAAGGTGATGCAAGAGGAGATGGTGCAAGAGGAGACGGTGCAAGTGGAAGAGGTTGTGCAAGTGAAGTAGGTGGTGTAAGTGAAGGTGGTGAAAGATGAGGCGGTAGAAGAGGTGGTGCAAGTGAAGGAAGTGGTGAAAGAGGAGGTGGTTACGGGAGGAGGTGGTTGTGCAATAGCTGGTGGTGGTGCAGGTGAAGGTGGTGCAAAAGGTGGTGCAAGAGGAGGTGGTGGTACAAGAAGTGGTTGTAAGTGAAGGAGGTGGTGTAAGAGGAGGTGGTTGCATGAGGTGGTTGTGCAAGAGGTGATAGTGCAAGATGTGATGGTGAAAGATGAGGTGGTGCAAGGGGAAATGGTGATACAAGAGGAGATGGTGGTGCAAGAATAGATGGTGCAAGTGAAGGAGGTGATACAAGTGAAGATGGTGCAAGAGGTGGTGATGCAAGAGGTGGTGATGCAAGAGGTGGTGATGCAAGAGGTGGTGATGCAAGAGGTGGTGATGCAAGAGGTGGTGATGCAAGAGGTGGTGATGCAAGAGGTGGTGATGCAAGAGGTGGTGGTGCAAGAGAAGGTGATGGTGCAGGAGGAGGTGGTGTTGC
>NC_134817.1:19546173-19551173 GCF_046742065.1 Oratosquilla oratoria | reverse complement strand
AAGAGAGGGAGAAAGGGAAGGGGATGAGATGAGAGAGGGAGATGAGGGAGAGAGAAAGTGAGAGGGGGAGGAGGAAGAGAGAAGGAGAGGGGGAGATGGGGAATAGAGGGAGAGGTGGGAGAGGAGAGAGAATGGGAGAGTGAGGGGTGAAGAAGGGAAAAAGTGGGGAGAGAGGGAAGAGAGGTAATAGGCAGGAAGGGAGGAAAGAGGAAGAGAGGGGGAGAGGTGTGAGCGGAGGAAAGAGGGGGAGACAGGAAGAGTTGGAAGAGGTGAATGAGAGGGAAGAGGGTGAGAATGGTTAGAAAGGAAAGAGGGGAAGAGGAAGAAAGGGGGAGAAGTGTGATGGAGAAGAGGGGGAGGAGGAGAGGGAGAAAGGGGAAAGGAAGAGAGGGGAAGAGGGGGAATAGGGAAGAGAGGGGGAGAGGTGTGAGCGGGGGAAGAGGGGGAGGGGGAGAGGGGAAAATGAAGAAATGGGGGAGGGGGAAGGGGGAGAAAGGGATAGAGAGAGAAGGGGAGAGGGGAAGGGGAGATAGGGAGAGGAAAGAGGGGGAGAGGGGGAGAGGGGGGGAGGAGGAGAGAGGAAAGAGGGGGAGAGGGGGAGAGGAGGAGAGGGGGAGCGGGGGGAGAGGAGGAGAGGGGGAGTGGGGGAAGAGTGGGGAGAGGGGGAAGAGGCAGAGAGAGAGGGAGAGGGGGAAGAGGGAGTACGAAGATCTTTCTCCTCTTCTCTCTTGTACGAGTCTTTCCAGGGAATGACAGAAACCATCTCGAAGAGTCTGTCGTTGTTTGTTGTTTGTCATTATGTGTCTAACGAGCTCCCTCCCCCCACATTGTCATTGTTACAATGGGAGAGCGATACGGAAGGAGGGTGGTAAAGGGGGGAGGGGGAAAGGGGGAAGGGTGGGAAAGGGGGGAGGGTGGGAAAGAGGGGAGGGGGGAAAGGGGGGCTACCCTTTGTTGACGAATTCCCAAGAAAAAAGGAAGTAAAAGGAAAAAGGAAAACATAAAAAGAAAAGTGAATAGAGAAGAAAATTGAATAAGAAAAAAGAAAATCAAAGAAAGTGAAAAAGAAAGAAAATCAAAGAAGACGAAGAAGAGAGAAAGAGTTCAGGAAATGAAAAAGAAAAATTCAACCGAATTCCAGACAAGAAGAAAAAATAACAAGAAATAAAAAAAAATGAAAAAGAGAACAAAAGGAGGGAATGATAACAAAAAACAACGTCTAAGGCCTTTATCTCTCACTCTCTCTCTCTCTCTCTCTCTCTCACACACACACATTCTTTCTCTCTCTCTCTCTCTCTCTCTACACACACACACACACACACACACACACACACACACACACACACACACACACACACACATATATATATATATATATATATATATATATATATATATATATATATATATCTGTGTATCAATTTTCTATTTTTGGAGGTGACCGCCACCTGCGCTTATCGTAGCTGCGTGGCATCTCGTGAATCTTTCAATTATCTTCTCCTCCGTGGACCGAAGTATTTTATGAAGCTCAGAGGCGCACCTACGGGACAGAGGCACGCAGCATTTTTTTTTTTTTTTTTTATAACTGGGAGATTAAGTTCCTCTCAAAACAGTGTTGATCTCTCTAAACTTTTTCTATCCCTCATTTAAACAGCTCTAATATTTCTTTTGCCTCGTACATGCCTCTGCCTCTTCGACCCGAGACTGTCTCCGCGAGGAAAGAAGCTCTGGTTAATGTTCATCAAATCCAAAATACCTTCGTCTCCATCATCAACTTGTTTTTTACCTAAAAAAAAACAAAAAACATTTTTGTCGTGTTTTGACCCTTTTGGCCGCTTACCTCACCGGCGGTAAACTTCACATAACTATTTTCATTTCAGGTCCCTTAACCCTCAAATAGGGTGTGAGTCACCGTCGTCTTAGGTCACGTGCTAGACTCGTGACGGACAGTTATTTCCCTCCGGATGAGAGCTTCGTAGCTAGTACATAACCTAGTCTATAGGTAATATAGTGACATGAATGAATGAATAGCAATAAATAAGCAAATAAATGATAAACAAATGAATGAATAAAAGAAATAAACGAATAAATAAACAAATAATTAAACAAGCAAACAATCATAGAAATAAACACAAATTTTGCGGGAAACAATGTTGGCGTCATTTCGTCAGAAAGAGGAAGGAAGAAGGAACAATTGTCGCCAACTTGGGAACAAAAACTTACCGTTTGGCGCCAGGCGCCAATCGTCAAATGACGCAACACTTACCCAAAGAAGAGGACAGAGGGCTACTGGTTGCTCTCCAGACTTCCAGGGCGTACTGGAAATAGCTCAAGGCCTACCTGGAAAGCAGAAACAGAATTCAAAATAAAGACAGAGAAAGGATAAAAGTGAGATTTTACATTTTTACACAGAAACCTGTCTACTCTTTCATACAATACGCTAATACACATTTAGTACACACACACACACACACACACACACACACACACACACACACACACACACACACACACACACACACACACACACACACACACACACACACACACACACACACACACACACACACACACACACACACACATATGTTCAGAGACTTAATCACTCTCATCCTCGTTTTAGGCCACGAGTCCACCTGATTTGAACAGAAATAGCTTCCAGATCATCTTTATTCTCAGACGCGCATGGAGTAGAGCAATCAGGACCTTGAAAGACATGTGGTATCTCTACATACATTATGACCATCGCCATAAAGCCCCGACAGGAGACCTATTGGTCCATAACATGGTTCGCATTATAAACCCATTAAACCTCAGAGTTTGTGATCGAAGACCTAAGACCAGGTTTTGGGGTCTGAATCCGGTCTTAGTCATGCGTCGAATCTGGACCCGTGGACTATATATACCAACGCTTTCTTTCAAAGGTCCTCTTCACACTAGCGGTTTCAACCGCGGCGGTTTACTTACAGTGCAAGTCCGTGAAGGTGTTCACGCACAACCGCGTAGTGTTGCCTTAATTATGCGGTACCGCCGCGGTTTCCGCACGGTTCAAAACGCTAGTGTGAACAGAGTCAATAACGTCATTGATGAAAAGAAGTTTTCGACGAGAATATATGTGTGCATTTCTTTTCATTTCCGTATTTCCTGGGAGTCTTAATTGGACTAAAGATTTTTTGTTTACTTTTTATGACGTCAAAAAACAAACATAATTTACATATTTACGGAATGAAAAAAGTAAAAAAAAATCTAAACTTTCGAGAAGTGGCCTGTATACTTCTGTATCTCTATTAAATGTATCTATACATATATATATACATATATATTTATATATATATATATATATATATATTTCTATATATCAACCTAAGAATTTCATACACATAAAAAACATACATTACATGCAAAAACGAGAGTTCTTATTTTCCTCCTAAATATCATGACCAGAAACCTTCAATAAAATCTGAGACATGGAAACATCACGACAGACTTGTAAACACCCAAGAACAAACACCAACACACATAACGCGGTCAACGACCAAGCGAGAAGGACGAAAAAGAGTATCTAAAAAGGAACAAAATGGGTCTTCTGTGGCCTCGGTGATGTGGGTCCAGAAGGTTCTTGGCGATCCGTCTGCACCGCAGCGGGCCTCCAAAAGGTAGTCGATGACACGTGTGGTCGAAGAGGTCGGATGGATTTCTTTCCTGATTGTATCGTTTTGAACAAAATTGAAGTCAGAGATGAAGAGGAATTTTTTCAGCCAAGTCTATGTGTATGATGTGTATATAGATTCACTCGTGTACACACACACGCACACACACACACACACACACACACACACACAAGTACCTACCCTCGAAATGATAATGTAATAATACAAAATCCTTCTGTACATTACATTTTAGTACAAGGTGTACAAATTGTACAAGTACGAGGACACAGTATAAGAGATCAATAGTTTTTGTGCATAAGTACAAGCGAGGTCATATCTCCCTGTTGTTGTTACCACATATTTTTCTAAATATTTTTTCACAGTTGATATATTTCCTTATATAGAAATATATAACAAATGCAGATTAACAATAGCTCCATTTCCATAATAAAAGAGAACGAGGTGAGTTAAATGTTTTGACCGTAACTGTTGACGATGAAGGTTCTTATATATGGAACTATCATCACTGTCATTATTACTATCATTATTATGAATACTATCATTACTACTACCACTACCACTACTACTACTACTACTACTACTACTACTACTACTACTACTATTATTATAATCATTATTAGTCACTATCATTGTCATTATTATCATTGTTGCTATTATTACCATTATCATTTATATTATCAATAATCATATAGTAATATAATAGATCATTATGCAATGATATAATATATCATATGAATATAATATTATGACATATCAAAACATTGAAATATTATAACCTAATATAATATTATATAATATCATAGCATAGCATTATGATATAATATTATTATATATCAAAATTATTATAATCGCTGTTATCATTAAAACTTATCATTGTTATTGCATATATGATTATACATACAAATAAGAATCACTGGTAACATGTGTTCATGTATGCAATAGTGACCAGTGAGAAAGAAAAACTTAACGAAGCAAAACACTTTCATGTATTCACATCTCAGGTATTTCTTTCTTAGTGGTCCCTCTTGCATGATAACATCACATTCACAAGTTACATAACCAACATCACGTGGAGTACTTGTGATGCCGTGCAGGACTTGGCGCCCCGCGTTTGGGGGCGATGCACCTCCCCCACCCCCCGTCGTCGTCCACTTTGACACAGACATTCTTGGTAGCAAAAACGGACAATTGAACCTGAACCACTATGCAGCAGGAACTTTGCAAACATGTCTTTTGCCGTCGGGCATCAGATGTGTATTTCTGACACTATCATGAAAGGGTTTGTGAGGATGACTGTATGAATACAACAATAAAGAAAATTTTCTGTTG
>NC_134817.1:19536173-19541173 GCF_046742065.1 Oratosquilla oratoria | reverse complement strand
CTGTCCCTTTTTCCTCTCCTCCCTTCTTCCTTTTTCTCCCTCATCTTTCCTCTTTTCTCCTCTTCATTTCCCCTCTTTTCTCCTTACTCCAATTCTTTCCTCCTCCTCCTCCCCCTCCCACTCCTACTCCCTCCTCTTCCTCCTCCCCCTCCCACTCCCTCCCCCCTATTCCTTCGCCTCCTACTCCAACTCCCTCCTCTCTTTACTTCCTCTCCCTCCACCTCCCACTCCCACTCCTTCCTCTACCCCTCCCACTCCCTCCCCAATCCCTCTCCTCTTCCTCCCACTCCTCCTTTTTTCACTCCTGTCATCAACTCATCCCCCTCCTTCCACTCCTACTCCACCTACATCCTCTTCCCCCTTACCCTCTCACCCCCTCCCCTTCCTCCCCCTAGTCCCCCACCTCATTCCCCCCTCATTCTCCCCCTCTCCTCCCCTCCACTCCCACTCACCTCAATCCTCATCTTCCTCTCTCGCTATCCTTTCTTCTTCTCCTATCACTCCCCCTCCCTTCTCCTCCCCTACTCCCCCCTCCCCTTTGACCCCCTCCCCACTTCCCCAAATCCCCAGATCCCCAGCTTCGTTAAACATGCATAAGCAATAGGGATGGCCTAACAGGGTGCCAGCCAGCCTGTCTATCATAGTACTTCAGTCTTCGACCCCATTCTGTTATTGTCGTTGTTATTGTTATTATAGTTGTTATTGTTATTGTCGTTGTTATTGTTATTGTCGTTGTTATTGTTATTGTCGTTGTTATTGTTATTGTCGTTGTTATTGTTATTGTCGTTGTTATTGTTATTGTCGTTGTTATTTTTAGTCGTTGTTATTGTTATTGTCGTTGTTATTGTTATTCAGGTCCAGGGAGGTCGTCTTCGCAAGCTGCGAGGTCTTTCCCCCATATGACCTAAGGTCGCAAAGCACCTTTGGGATCCCAATGGGAAGTAAGAATACTGGGGGAGCTGCTGGTGGATGCAAGGGTGGTGGTGGTGGTTGTGGTGGTAGTGAAAGTGGATCTAGGGGTGGCTGTGGTAGTGGTGGTGGTGGTTGTGGTGGTGGCGGTGGTGGCAGCGGCCGTTGAGGTGGTAAAATTAGTTTAGAGACAGTCAACAATATGTCTCGGTGCGTGCGTGCTTTTGTATACACACATGTACACGTACACACACACGCACAAATGCTTACACACACACACACAAACACACACACACATACATACACACACACACACACACACACGTATATATAATATATATTATATATATATATATATATATATATATATATATATATATATATATATATATATATATATATATACTTAATCCATCACAGTTTCTATCACCTTCTCATATCAATATTCACCCATATTCCTAATTCCTAGTCCTCTTCTCCATCATTTTCTCATCCTCTCTCTCCCTCCCTTCCTCCCTCCTTCCCTTCCTCCCTCTAGGAGGAAGCCCTCCCTCCCCTCCCTCCCTCCTTCTCTCCCTCTAGGAGCAAACCCTCCCTTCCCTCCCCCCCTCACCCTCCTGCGCTCAATCTTCGTGTGGACAAGGTCATCGTCGAGTTCAACACTATCATTGTGGGGGACACTGCAAGGCAACAGAGAGCAATTAAGAGAGGAAAGAAGAGGAAGGAGAGAGAAGAGGAATGAAAGGAAAGAGAGTAAAGGAAGGAGACGAGAGAGAAGAGAGATGAGATATGAGAGGAGAGGAAAGAAAGGAGAGGAGAGAGAGAGGAAACGATATAAAAGTGAGGAAAGAAAGGAAGACTGAGGAAGAGTAAGGAAGAGAGAGAGGAAGAGCGAAGAAGAGTAAAAAAAGAGAGAGTAAGAGAGAGCAAGAGAGAGGAAGAGTGAAGAAGAATGAAGAAGAGCGTGGAAGAGAAAGGAAGAGTGATGAAGAGTAAGGAAGAGAGAGGAAAAGTGAACAAGAGCAGTAAAGAGAGAATAAGAGTGAGGACGAGTGAGGAAGAATGGAAAAGAGCGGGTAAGAGAAAGGAAGAGTGAGGAAGAGAAAGGAAGAGTGAGGAAGAGTAAAGAAGAGAGAGGAAGAGTGACGAAGAGTAAGGAAGAGAGAATAAGAGTGAGGAAGAGAGAGGAAGAATGAAGAAGAGCGAGGAAGAATGAAGAAGAGCGAGGAAGAGAAAGGAAGAGAGAGTAAGAGTGAGGAAGAGAGAGGAAGAATGAAGAAGAGCGAGGAAGAATGAAGAAGAGAGAGGAAGAGCGAGGAAGAGTGAGTAAGAGAGAGGAAGAGAGAGGAAGACCGAGGAGAATATATGCTGTGCTGTCGACAATGAGTGACCCACCGGCGTGGCATCTGGAGGGCAGGTGGGGGGGGGGAGGGGGCGTCGAGGCACGCCCCCTGCTCTGCCGCCACCACCGCCACCGCCGCCGCCGCCGCCGCCGCCACCGCCACCACCGCCGCCACCGCCAAAGCTGCCGCCGCCGTCCACGACTCGGTGCCGTACACTCAGATTCCTGAGATCGACGGCAATCTGGTGGAATCCCCATCTGATACGATAGATAAAACGTAATCACTGCATTCTTCCTAGTTACTTACCCACACGCAAACACGCAAACACACACACACACACACACACACACACACACACACACACACACACACACACACACACACACACACACACACACACACACACATACATTACGCATGTATATTATATATATATATATATATATATATATATGTATATATATATATATACACCAAAGGCTCTTTCCATCTTAAAAGGGGGTATCCGAAGCAAAGTTGCATACATGTCTGATAGCTAAGGGTTGTACTGAACTAAAGCCGAGTCAAACGAATAGACAAAAAAAAAAAAAAAAAAAAAAAAAAAAAAATCGGCGAACTTTGGAATCCGGCTGTACGCTCGGCAAAGATACCTGAAGACGGCGACGGCGAACAGGTAACGAGATCTGTTCTTCGGCGTCAGGAGGGTCTTGGTAAAAAAGGAATACAATGCACGGAAGTGAGGAACCGCAACCATCCCAAGATAGAGCAGGTTGCAATAAAGATAGTGGATAAATGAAAAGTACAGAAATAGAGAAAATAGGTAAAAAAAATGAACAAATAAATAAATAAATATATAAATGAATCATGAATAAATAAATAAATACATTAAAGATTGTGGGTACATAAAACATACAGAAATAGAGAAAATAGGCAAATAAATAAAAAACAAATGAATAAATGAATAAAGATGAAAAGATATATAAGATGAATGAATTGATGAATGAACCTAGATAATTAAACAAGAAAATAATTAACCAAATAATATCAAAATAGCACATGATACAGACACAAAATAAATAAATAAATGCCAAAGTCTATTATATAATTAAGATCGTGATGAAGGAAAACTAACAGCTAATAAAATGACAAATAGATAACAGAATAGGCAATGAGACGATACAACAAAACAAAACAAAATAAAATAAAAAATACAAATAAGATAAGATGAAATAAAATGTGGATGATAATGCTTTTCAATGAAATGCTCCTTAACCTTGAAAGGAGAGGCAACATTGTCACACGCAGCGCCTACACCACGAAGGAGACTGCAAGAGACCATAAGGCCTATACAAGGCAGTTCCATATCCATGACCACCTATTATCTCAAATCTACAAAACTACCTAACCTTTTCCAAAAACAACCGGAAGTTTCAGCGCTCAGTACATGGTTACTAAGTCTATTCGACTCGTCTTAGTGAGTACCTAAGAGAAGAGATAATTCTGTGCCTCTTTCCTGAGGCCGTGTCGCCTCTGAAGAAAAAATAGAGAGATCGACGACGAAGGCGAAGTCGCCGAAGAAAATATACAAGGGGACGAACTCACGGGCCAGGAGGTGCCAGAGTGACGGCTCAAGATTGCAATGTGGTCCCCCTGACGGCAGAAACCAAAGAAAAAGAAAAGAAAGAAAGAAAGAAAGAATGAAAGAAAAATAATGCACTCGAGCAAGAACCAACATCAACACCTCCACAACCTCCGCTAGACTTCTCCTTCTCCTCCTCCTCGTCCTCTTCTTCCTCCTCATTCTCCTCTTCCTCCTCCTCCACCACCACCACATCCTCCACATCCTCCTCCTCCTCCTTCTCCTCAAACACCTCCACAATCTCCACTAGACTTCTCCTTCTCCTCCTCGTCCTCTTCTTCCTCCCCTTTCTCCTCCTCCTTCTCCTCCACCACCCCACCTCCTCTTCCTCCTCCTCCCCCTCTTCCTCCTCTTCCTCCACCACCACCACCTCCACAACCTCCATCAGAATTCTCCTTCTCGTCCTCCTCTTCCTTCTCATTCTCCTCCTCCTCCTCCACACCACCCCCACCTCCTCCTCCTCCTCCTCCACACCACCCCCACCTCCTCCTCCTTCTCCTTCTCCTCCACCACCACCACCACCTCTACCAGACTTCTCCTCCTCTCCTCTTCGTCTTCCTCTTCCTCTTCCTCGTCATTCTCCTCCTCCTCCTTCTCTCCCAAAGTTTACCAAGGCGGGTTATGGTGATTGCCATTCGCCCCTTTTTTTTTAATTATACATTTAATTCGTTTTTTTTCGTATTTTGGCATTTTTCTTTTATTCTTTATTTCTATCTATATATAATATTTTTCTCGTTTGTCACCCGGGTCATTATGATTACCACTCGCCCGTGCGGAAGTCTTTACTGAAACAAAAGGGGAGAAGGAAAAGCAAGTGGGGTGATCAATTTAAAAAAAAAAACCCTGAAATTATTTAGTGTATATATATATATACATATATATATATATATATATATATATATATATATATATCCATGTGTGTGTGTGTGTGTGTGTGTGTGTGTGTGTGTGTGTGTGTGTGTGTGTGTGTGTGTGTGTGTGTGTGTGTGTGTGTGTGTGTGTGTGTGTGTGTGTGTGTGTGTATGTGTGTGTGTACGTGTACATGTGTGTGTACAAAAGCACGCACGCACCAATACAAATTGTTGACTGTTTCTAAGGGGGGGTGAGGG
>NC_134817.1:19521173-19528673 GCF_046742065.1 Oratosquilla oratoria | reverse complement strand
AATATCTAAATGAATGAATGAATGAATGAGTGAACGAGTTTAAGTATAAATGAATATATGAATGAATGAATGAATGAATGAATGAATATCTAAATGAATGAATGAATATATGAATGAATGAATGAATGAATGAATGAATATCTAAATGAATGAATGAATACCTAAATGAATGAATGAATGAATGAATGAACGAATATATGTATAAATGATAATATGAATGAATAAATGAATGAATGAACGAATATATGTATAAATGATAATATGAATGAATAAATGAATGAATGAATGAATGAACAAAATTATGTACGAATGAATATGTGAGTGAATGTATATATAAGTTAATGAAGACGCAGCTACACTAGAGGTGGACTAGTGATGATGAAAGAAATGCTAAATAGTGATAATGATATAGTGCATATGGGAAAAAGACAATGATGACAATGATAAAAAAAATGCCACGTCAATGATGGTAATAACTAAGATGATGATGATGGAAGAAGAGGGAGGAGGAAGAGAGGAAGAAGAGGGAGTAGAGGGAGCAGGAAAAGATAGAAGAAAAAGAAACAGAGGTAAAGAGAAAGAGAAAAGAGAAAGAAGAAGAGAGGGAAATTGCGAAATGGGAAAAAAGAGAGGAAGTAGATGAAAAAAAGAGGAAAAGAGGCGCAGAAGAAGAAAGAAAACAAAGAAAACAAAAAAGAGGAAGGATGGGAGAAGTTAAAAAAAAAAGACAAAGAGAGGGAGGCGCGCACCAAAATGAAAACAGCGAAGAAAACGAAGAAAGAAAGATAAGAAAAAGAGCGTGGGGAGAAAGAGTAGAAAAAAAAAAAAAAAAAAAAAAAAAAAAACAGAAAACGGTGGAGTAGGAAGAAATCGGACCGAGGATCACAACGGAAAACGGGAAGACTAATGAAGTAGCTAACAAAGGGGAAACAGATACAGAAAGGAATCGAGAACAGAAGATGAATGGAGGAATAACCGAGAAGACGGGGAAGATGGACGAAAGGGAACGAGCGAGCGGGAATACGAAAAAAGAAAAAAGATAAATGATGGGATACGTGAACGAAAAGAAGAAATGAGGATGAGGAGGAAGGAAGAAGAGGAGGAGAAAAGGGAGGAAGAGGAGGAAGAGGAGGAAGAGGAGGAGGAGGAGGAGGAGGAGGAAGAGGAGAAAAGGGAGGAAGAGGAGGAAGAGGAGGAGGAGGAAAAGGAGGAGGAGAAAAGGGAGGAAGAGGAGGAGAAGAGGAGGAGAAAAGGAAGAGGAGGAAGAGGAGGAGGAGAAAGAGGAGGAGAAAAGGGAGGAAGAGGAGGAAGAGAAAAGGGAAGAAGAGGAGGAGGAAGGGGAGGAAGAAGAGGAGGAGGAAGAGAAGAGGAGGAGGAAGAAAAGGAGGAGGAGAAGGAAGGGGAGGACGAGGACGATGAGGAGGAGGAGGAGGAGGAGGAAGAGGAGGAGGAGGAGGAGGAGGAAGAGGAGAGAAAGGAAGAGGAGGAGGAGAAAGATGAGTAGGAAGATGAGGAGGAAGAGGAGGAAGATGAGGAGAAAGAGGAGGAGGAGAAAGAGGAGGAGGAGGAAGATGAGGAAGAGGAGGAGGAGGAAGATGAGGAGGAAGATGAGGAGAAGGAGGAGGAGGAGGAGGAGGAGGAGGTTGAAAGCTATGGGGAGAAGGAGTGGTCAGAAAAGACTCCAATATATGAAGAAGAGGGAGAAGGAGGAGAAGGAAGGGAGGAGAGAAAGGGCAGACAAGACTCATAAGCAAAAAAGGAGAAGAAAGAGAAGAAGAAGAAGAAGAAGAAGAAGAAGAAGACGGAGAAGAAGAAGAATAAGACGGAGAAGAAGAGAAAGGAGATTAAAAAAAGAGGAAGAAGAAGAAGAAGAAAAGAATATCATTCTGCAAAAGGATACCTAGGAGGAGCAAGACCCTTGCAAGAAGAGGGGGCAATAATATGGAGATGAAGGAAATCTGAGAAGAAGAAGCATACGAAGAGAAAGAAGAAGAATGTGAAGAAGAAGAAGAAAAACGTGAAGAAGAAGAAGAAGAACGTGAAGAAGAAGAAGAAGAACGTGAAGAACGCGAAGAAGAAGAAGAACGCGAAGAAGAAGAAGAACGCGAAGAAGAAGAAGAAGAACGCTAAGAAGAAGAAGAAGAACGCTAAGAAGAAGAAGAACGCGAAGAAGAATAAGAACGCGAAGAAGAACGCAAAGAAGAAGAAGAACGCGAAGAAGAAGAAGAACGCGAAGAAGAAGAAGAACGCAAAGAAGAAGAAGAACGCAAAGAAGAAGAAGAACGCAAAGAAGAAGAACGCAAAGAAGAAGAAGAACGCAAAGAAGAAGAAGAAGAACGCAAAGAAGAAAAAGAACGCAAAGAAGAACGCCAAGAAGAAGAAGAAGAAGAAGAAGAAGAAGAAGAAGAAGAAGAAGAAGAAGAAGAAGAAGAAGCAGAAGAACGCGAAGAAGAGGAAGGGGAAGAGGAAGAGGAAAAGGAAGAAGAAGAGGAAGAAGAAGAAGAAGAAGAAGAAGAAGTAAAAAACGAGGAGGAAGAAGAAAAGGGGAGGATAAAGATGATGATGATTAGTACGAGGAAGATAAATGGAGAAAGAAGAAGAGGAAGAGAAAGTAGAAGAGGATGACGAGGGTGATGAGGAAAAGGATATAAAGTGGGAGGAAGGAAAGGAGGAGATAGAGGAGGTAAAGAAGTAGATAAGGAGGACGATGAAATGAAAGAGGGAGAAGGAGAAAGAGGAGGAAAAATAACAAAAGGAAATTATGAAGATAACGGAGGAGTAGAGTAGGAGGACGAGGAGGAGGACGAGGAGGAGGAGAAGGAGGAGGAGGACGAGGAGTATAAGGAGTAGGAATAGGAGAAGTAAGAGTAGGAAAAGGAATAGGAGGAGGATGAGAAGGAGTGGGAGGAATAGGAGGAGGAATAGGAGGAGAAGTAGGAGGAGGAGGAGGAGTAGTAGGAGAAGGAGGAGTAGGAGGAGGAGGAGGAGGAGGAGTAGGAGGAGGAGGAGTGGGAGGAGGAAGAGTAGGAGGAGGAGGAGTAGGAGGAGGAGGAGTAGGAGGAGGAGGAGGAGTAGGAGGAGGAGGAGTAGGAGGAGGAGTAGGAGGAGGAGTAGGAGTAGGAGTAGGAGTAGGAGTAGGAGTAGGAGAAGGAGGAGGAGTAGCAGGAGAAGGAGGAGTAGGAGGAGGAGGAGGAGTAGCAGGAGAAGGAGGAGTAGGGAGGAGGAGGAGGAGGAGGAGTAGGAGGAGGAGGAGGAGGAGGAGGAGTAGGAGTAGGAGGAGGAGTAGGTGCAGGAGGAGGAGTAGGTGCAGGAGGAGGAGTAGGTGGAGGAGTAGGTGCAGGAGCTGTAGGAGGAGGAGGAGAAGGAGGAGGAGGAGAAGGAGGAGGAGGAGTAGGAGGAGAAGGAGGAGGAGGAGGAGTAGGAGGAGGAGGAGGAGGAGGAGTAGGAGGAGAAGGAGGAGGAGGAGGAGGAGGAGGAGGAGGAGGAGGAGTAGGAGGAGAAGGAGGAGGAGGAGGAGTAGGAGGAGGTGGAGGAATTGGAAAAGGAGTAGGAGAAATAGTAAAAAGAGGAGGAGGAATAGGAAAGGGAGTAGGAGGGGAAGTAGGAGATGGATTAGGAAGAAGAGAGAGTAGGAGGAGGAAGAGGAGGAGGAGAAGTAGGAGGTGAAGAAGTAGGAGGAATAGGAGGAGGATGGGAAGGTCGCAACAACGACAATAACGGAGAAAAAAGGAGAGAGAGAGAGAGAGAAAGAGAGAGAGAGAGAGAGAGAGAGAGAGAGAGAGAGAGAGAGAGAGAGAGAGAGAGAGAGAGAGAGAGAGAGAGAGAGACAGAGAGGGAGAGACAGAGAGAGAGAGACAGAGAGGGAGAGGAAGAGAGAGACAGAGGGGGAGAGAAAGAGAGAGAGGGAGAGGAAGAGAGAGAGAGAGGGAGAGGAAAAGAGAGAGAGAGAGGGAGAGGAAAAGAGAGAGAGAGAGAGAGAGAGAGAGAGAGAGAGAGAGAGAGAGAGAGAGAGAGAGAGAGAGAAAAAGAGTGAAAGAGAAAGAAAGAGAGAGAGAGATATGGAAATTACCTCGAAGAAGAAGAAGAAACACAAACACTCGAGTCAGAGGAACGATTCAAGGAAACGATAAGAAGAAGAAGAAGAAGAAGAGATCAAATGAAGAAATGTTGAGAGAGGAAGAGACGGAGAAGAAGGGCGAATAGAAGGAAAGAGAAGAGAAGAGAAAGGAGGGGAAGAGAAAGGAGGGGAAGAGAGAGGAGGGGAAGAGAAAGGAGGGGAAGAGAAAGGAGGGGAAGAGAAAGGAGGGGAAGAGAAAGGAGGGGAAGAGAAAGGAGGGGAAGAGAAAGGAGGGGAAGAGAAATGAGGGGAAGAGAAATGAGGGGAAGAGAAATGAGGGGAAGAGAAATGAGGGGAAGAGAAATGAGGGGAAGAGAAATGAGGGGAAGAGAAATGAGGGGAAGAGAAATGAGGGGAAGAGAAATGAGGGGAAGAGAAATGAGGGGGAGAGAAATGAGGGGAAGAGAAATGAGGGGGAGAGAGAGAGGAGGGGAAGAGAAAGGAGGGGAAGAGAAAAGAGAGGAAGAGAAAGGAGGGGAAGAGAAATGATGGGAAGAGAAATGAGGGGAAGAGAAAGGAGGGGAAGAGAAAGGAGGGGAAGAGAGAGGAGGGGAAGAGAAAGGAGGGGAAGAGAAAGGAGGGGAAGAGAAAGGAGGGGAAGAGAAAGGAGGGGAAGAGAAAGGAGGGGAAGAGAAAGGAGGGGAAGAGAAAGGAGGGGAAGAGAAAGGAGGGGAAGAGAGAGGAGGGGAAGAGAGAGGAGGGGAAGAGAGAGGGGAAGAGAAAGAAGGGGAAGAAGGAGGGGAAGAGAAAGGAGGGGAAGAGAAAGGAGGGGAAGAGAAAGGAGGGGAAGATTAAGGAGGGGAAGAGAAAGGAGAGGAAGAGAGGGGAAGGGAAGGGGAAGGGATGAGAAGGGAAGAATACAGGAGGGAGGGAAAAGGATATAAAGGGAAGAAAGTGGAAGGGAAGGGAAAGAAAAGGAAGATGAAGATGAAGAGGAGGAGAAGGGCAAAGGAGAAGAGAGGAGAGGAGAGGAGAGGAGAGAAGAGGAGAGGGGTGGGGAAGAAAATAGGTTTGGGGTGACGAGGGGACGGGAGGGGAGAGGAGTGGAAAAGAAAGGAGGATAGAGGAAATGAGGGGAGAGGGAGGGAAGGGAGGATAGGGGAGGGGAGGATGGGGAGGGGAGGGGATTGTAAGGGGAGGTGGAGGGGAAGGGGAGAGGAGGGGAGGGGAGGGGAAGGGGAGGAGAGTAGAGGAGAGTAGGGGAGGGAAGGGGAGGGAAAGGGGTAGGAGGGGAGAGGAAGGGGGAGAGGAAGGAGAGGAAGGGGGGAGAGGATAGGGAAGGGGGGGAGAGGATTGGGAAGGGGGAGAGGATAGGGAAGGGGGGAGAGGATAGGGAAGGGGAAGGGAAAGGAGAGTAGGGGAGGAGAGGGGGGGAAAGGGGGGAGGGAAGAAGATGGGAGGAGAGGAGGGGAAGGGCATGGGAGAGGAGAGAGGGAAGGCGGAGGGGAGGGGAGGGGAGGAAAGGGGAAGGAAGGGGAGAGGAGGGAGGGGAAGGGGAGGGAAGGGGAGGAAAAGGGAGGCGAGGGAAGGGGAGGGAAAGGGAAGGGGAGGGAGAGGAGAGGGGAGGGAGAGGAGGGAAAGGGAAGGGGAGGGAAGGGAGAAGGGTGGGAAGGGGAGGGAAAGGGAGAAGGGTGGGAAGGGGAGGGAAGGAGAAGGGAGGAGGGGAGAAAGGGAGAGGAGAGGAGGGGAGAGAAGGGGATTGGAGGGGGGGGAGGGGAGGAGGGGAGAGAAGGGGATTGGAGGGGAGGGGAGAGGAGAGGGGAGGGAAGGGGAGGGAGGGAGGGGAGGGAAGGGGAGGGAAGGGGAGGGAGGGGGGGAGGGAGGGAAGGGGAGGGAGGGGGGGGAGGAGAGGAGAGAAGGGGAGGGGAGGAGAGGGGAGGGGAGAGGAGAGAAGGGGAGGGGAGGGGGAGAGAGGGGGAGGGGAGAGGAGAGAAGGGGAGGGGAGAGGAGAAGGGGAGGGGAGGGAGGGGGGGAGGAGGGAGAGAAGGAGAGGGGAGAAGAGAGAAGGAGAGGGGAGAGGAGAGAAGGGGAAGGGAGAGGAGAGAAGGGGAGGGAAGGGGAGGGAAAGGGGGGAAGGAAGAAGGGAGGAGAGGAGGGGAAAGAGGGAGGGGAGGGAATAGGAGAGGAGAGAGGGAAGGGGAGAGGGGGAGGGGAGGGAAGGGGAGAATAGGGGAGAGGAGGGAAGGGAAGAGGGGTAGGGGAGGAAAGGGGAGAATAGGGGAGAGGAGGGGAGGGGAGAGGAGGGGAGGGGAGGGGAAGGGAGGGGAAGGGAGGGGAAGGGAGGGGAAGGGAGGGGAAGGGAGGGGAAGGGAGAGGAAGGGAGAGCAGGAGAGACTTCATTAGAGAAAATGGGATATACGAAAAAAATGTAAAGAAAACGGAGAAAAACAACCACTCTTAAAGCACAGAACGAGAATGCAGATGTGAGTTGGCGGCAGTTTTTCTTGAAAGGGTGAGGACGGAGAGGAGGAGGAGGAGGAGGAGGAGGAGGAGGAGGATGGAGGAGGAGGATGGAGGAGGAGGGGAGGAGGAGGGGAGGAGGAGGGGAGGAGGAGGAGGAGGAGGAAGGAGGAGGAGGAGGGAGGAGGAGGAGGGAGGAGGAGGGAGGAGGAGGAGGGAGGAGGAGGAGGGAGGAGGAGGAGGAGGGAGGAGGAGGAGGGAGGAGGAGGAGGGAGGAGACGGAGGGAGGAGGAGAAAGGAAAAGGAGGGAGGAGAAGGAGGGAGGGGGAGGGGGAGGGGGAGGAGGGAGGAGGAGGAGGAGGGAGGGGGAGGAGGGAGAAGGAGGAGGAGAGGCGAGGGGAAGGAGGACAGACGAGGGGGGGAGTAGATACCCGTGGGCACCAACTGAGACTCAGAAAACGGAGGTTGGGTACTTTCGTTCGGAAGAAAACGGGCCGTTTAAGAAAAACAGGGAAACGTAATGAACCCACAAGGCAAGAACTATTTTTTTTTACTTCGAAGCGGTATACATACACGTACATGTACACATTTACATACATGTACACATAAACATCCAATTACGTACACCCAAACCTGTTCCACGATGGAAAATGAATGATTTTCTAACAAATATTTTACTCCAAATATTTCACTCCAAAAATTTTACTCCAAATATTTCACTCCAAATATTCTAATTTTTCCAATTTCAGATAACCTATACTTTAGTCTTAGTTCTCTTATCCGATAATTTCTGAATACCGCTATTTCGTAATCCGTCATAATCCGTCAGAATCCGACATAAATAACTTGACCGTCCTCTTTGCTGATTGCATGTTGACGCGTTATCACACTGGGCTATTTTTCCTTCGACTTTTCGAACAGATTTGTTGGCGTTAGCTTTCGGGAAGGGATATGATGTGCTGGAGCAAAATAATTACCTCCAG
>NC_134817.1:19508673-19513673 GCF_046742065.1 Oratosquilla oratoria | reverse complement strand
CCCAGGCCCACCTCTCCTAAGCCCCCACTCCTAACAAGCCCCTCCCCCTAAGCCCCCCTCCCCAAACCCCCACTCCCAACAAGCCCCCCCTTCCCCCTCTCCCACAATATTACCGAGATTTGCACAAAATTGTGCCGCACATTTCTCTGTCAAATCAGATCTTAGATTTCATAACTTCATAGGTTTCCAAGGGAGATAGAAAGAAAGAAAGAGAGAGAGAGAGAGAGAGAGAGAGAGAGAGAGAGAGAGAGAGAGAGAGAGAGAGAGAGAGAGAGAGAGAGAGAGAGAGAGAGAGAGAGAGAGAGAGAGAGAGAGAGAGAGAGAGAGACTAAAATCAATTACATAGTTCAAGATATTGTTACCAGTTAAATCTTAAATTAAGAAATGTACCTTACTTCATCCCTTCAAGAAAATTTTATTTTATGAATTTATCTACACAAGCGAGTTCCAATTCTCAACTATGCAACAATATTGCCTAGACCTCTGCCTCAGTAAGAAACTACAAATCCCTCCGGGTTTCATAGGCTCTAGATAAGAAAAACTCACTAGATTGTGAAACATTGTCTAGAGAAGCATCGTAAAAAAAAAAAAAAAAAAAAAAAAAAAAAAAAAAAAAAAAATTGACCAGCCCGGTAGTTCAAGTTCAAAACTTGACCCGTTCCTTCCTTATATCCTACCAATGTAGGCGGAGCCTAAAATCCCTGGATTTATGAACCGTCCGTGATCTCCTCCGCCCCGCCAATCACGGACCAACCGAGCAGAAAGTGGGCGTGGCTTGTTCTGGGTTTACGAAGTAAATGATTCAATGCTACCGTGAAATTGGATGAATAAAACATAAACTGTTTAAAAGAGGGAAATGAATTAAAGGGCACCAGGTGCAAAAATACAAGTAAAGCTAGTACGAGGAATACTGAAAAAATACACACAGACATACATTATATACATATATATATATATGTGTGTGTGTGTGTGTGTGTGTGTGTGTGTGTGTGTGTGTGTGTGTGTTTGTCTATGCAAGAACTCTCAGTGCAAGAACTCTCAGTGCGAGAATTCAGAGTGCAAGAACTCTCAGTGCGAGAATTCTCAGTGCAAGAACTCTCAGTGTAAGGACTCTCAGTGCGAGAATTCTCAGTACAAGAACTCTCAGTGCAAGAACTCTCAGTGCGAGAATTCTCAGTGCAAGAACTCTCAGTGCAAGAACTCTCAGTGCGAGAATTCTCAGTGCAAGAACTCTCAGTGCAAGAACTCTCAGTGCGAGAATTCTCAGTGCAAGAACTCTCAGTGTAAGGACTCTCAGTGCGAGAATTCTCAGTGCAAGAACTCTCAGTGCAAGAACTCTCAGTGCGAGAATTCTTAGTGCAAGAACTCTCAGTGCAAGAACTCTCAGTGCAAGAACTCTCAGTGCAAGAACTCTCAGTGCAAGAATTCTCAGTGCAAGAACTCTCAGTGCAAGAACTCTCAGTGCGAGAATTCTCAGTGCAAGAACTCTCAGTGCAAGAACTCTCAGTGCAAGAACTCTCAGTGCAAGAATTCTCAGTGCAAGAACTCTCAGTGCAAGAACTCTCAGTGCAAGAACTCTCAGTGCAAGAACTCTCAGTGCAAGAACTCTCAGTGCAAGAACTCTCAGTGCAAGAACTCTCAGTGCAAGAACTCTCAGTGCAAGAACTCTCGGTGCAAGAACTCTCAGTGCAAGAATTCTCAGTGCAAGAACTCTCAGTGCAAGAACTCTCGGTGCAAAAACTCTCAGCGCAAGATTAAAGACCTAAAAGAACAAACTGGAAGATAAAGGACTCAGAAGAGAAATGAAAGAGAATGAGATAACAGCATTACGATGAGACGTGAGAAAAATTGTGTAAAAAGATGGGATGAAGAGACCGTGAGGGACGTGAGAAAGAGGATGGGAAGAAGAGTGGACGTTAACGAAGCAGGGAAGAAGATAAGGGAGAAGAGAAGTAAAGAGATGAAAGATAAGAAGGAAGACGAGAAAGGATAACGAAAAGAAAGAAAAAGAGAAAGAAGAGAGAATGGAGAAAGGGGAAGAGGAGGAAAAGGAAGAGGCAAGGGAAGAGGAAGGGGTAATGGAAAAAAGAAGACAATGAGGAAAGGAATGACGAAGAAATAAAGAAAACATATTAGAAAGTAAGAAAGATAATGTAGAATGAAGGAGGGAAGAAGGATGAGAAAAGGGAAGAAAATCATAAGAAAAAGGAGAGTAATATGGAAGAAAATAAGGAGGAGTACAAGGAGAAGAAGGAAGGAAGGAAGGAAAGAAGAAAGGAAAGAGGAAGTGAAAGGAAGAAATGATGGATATAGAAAAAAAGAGGAAACAAAAGAGGAAAGAAAAAGAGAAAAAGTGGAGGGAAAAAGGAGGATAGAAACAAGAGAGAAGGAATGGAAAAAGAAAATAAAAGGACAGAAAGCAAGAAAAAATGGAGGAAAATGAGAAAAATGGAGGAAAAATAGAGGAAAGAAGAGGAGAAATAACGGAGGAAATAAGGAAGATACAAGGAGAAAAGAAAAACAAGAAAAAGAGGAATCAAAGAGGAAAGAAGAAAAACTGGAGGAAAAGGAGGATGTAAAGAGGAAAAAGAGGAAAAAGGAGGAAAATGGGGAAGAAAAGGAAGAAAAAAAAGGAAAGTGGAAAGAAAAGGAAAAAAGAGGAAAAATAGGAAAGAAAAGGAGAAATAACGAAGAAAAGGAGGATATAAGGAGGAAAGAAAAAGAGGAAAGAAAAAGAGGAAAAAAGAGAAAGGAAAGGGAGATTAAACAGAGGATACAAGGAGGAAAGAAAAAGAGAAAAGAAAAGGATGAAAAACGAAGGAACCATAGAAGATATAAGGAGGAAAGAAAAGGAGGAAAGGAGGAAAAAAGGGAGGAAAAACGAAGAAAAAAGAAAAAAAAACAAGAAAAAATAGGAAGGAAGAAAAAGAGGAAAGGAAAGGACAGGAAGGAGGGCATGGGGGAAGGACGAAGAAGAGAGTAATCTTTGAAAAGAAAAGAAGAAAAAACGAAGGAACAAAGGGAAGATATAAGGATGAAAGAAAAGGAGAAAGGGAGGAAAAACGAAGAAAAAAGAAAAAAAAGAGGAAGAAAGATAAAGAGGAAAGGAAAGGACAGGAAGGAGGGCATGGGGGAAGGACGAAGAAGAGAGTAATCTTTGTTTATCAGCGTCGAGGTATGAAAGAGAGGAGGAGTTCCGATAATGAAGATCACGTCTTATCAATGTTGACGACAGGATCAAGCCCAACCTCGAAGGCATTATTGGGAATTACGGGATTCTTGTCCTTCTTACAGGAAGACTTTGGAGGATGACCTCACTCCGAATGACGTCACCAAGTGACTCCGAATAACGTCACCAAGGAAAAAAAAGATAGATACTAGGTTTCCATCTATCAACTATTTCGCTTTATCTTGAATTTTAGCTTATTCTATTTGTCGCTAGACAAATTTACTTAAAGGTAATCTCGTTTTTCATGGGGATGGATTGTATTTAGGTAAGGAGCCTACACCAGGAGGCGCTGAGTAGCTGCGGCCGAAGCCGTCACGCTTGGAAGACTTGAAGAACTATTGGGACAGATAACGAGCAGTTACCGCAGGGAATCGGAGAGGCAGTATACTTACCATGTGATCTGAGTGCTATCGTGCATAAACTCCGGGATCCTTTGCCCAGCCCCACTGCAGTGACGCTCCAAGGCTCGTCTCAACTTCAAGCCGTTTCAGCTCGGATCTCCTGAAGTTGCATTCTCTTTTCTGCTTCAGTTCAGAACTGATAAGGCTCCTCCTGGTTGTCTCTTCTATACTCTGCTTCAGAAGATTTGGAAAAAGTTTGATTCGCTTTATGGCAACAGCGGATGTTTGGGTAAAGATATTGCCATACGATGAGCGCAACTTTTCCCAGTACCAATGAAATAATCTTTTTTTTAGCAGGAAGTCACTAGAATAGTTTATTTTTGCTTTTCATGAGAATCTCTTGTAACATTAGGTAAATAAACTAACATATACTTAAACACCATATGAGGACGGAGCCTTTATTTGTACGACGTTTCGTTTATTACAGCTTTTTCAAGCTTTTTCAAGCTTTTTCAAGCGAAACGTCGTACAAATAAAGGCTCCGTCCTCATATGGTGTTTAACTCGTCAATCTTGTCGGCAACTGCCACTTTCATGAAAAATATATACTTAACTTAATTCAACCTTTCAATAAATATTAAAATCACTCATTATACTGATAATCACCTATAGAACTTTATCTCTTGTTTGAAATAGGACTGAACCAGATGATGGCTCTTCGAGAGGGTCATACTAAGCTTCAACACTTCAACTTTAGTTCAAAAAGTTTCCTCATTTACAGAAAAAAAAAATCTTGAAGAGGAAAACTTCAGAAAACCAATGTGACATTTCTTATAGTCTTTGGAAGCTCACCTTCAAGAACTCTCAGTGCAAGAACTCTCATTGTGAGAACTCCCAGTGGAAGATTTCTTAGTGCAAGAACTCTCGAAGTCTCGAAGACCCCCAAGAGTTCGTTGGGTTAAGAGGTTCCTTCAGGGTCTTCAGTCATCAAGTTCTTTTCCTTTCATTTCCTCTCGCGGTCCTCCAACACTCAAAATTTTGGTTAAAACGTTTCACTCTTGCATTTGAGTCGAAAGGGATCTGACGCAAATCGATGCAGAATGACGCAAGCTGTATTTTGGGAACTAAGGAAATCCTTATGATGTTTCTCATTCTGATTACACTTTGAAAATGTTGAGAAATATATCATGTGTGTGTGTGTGTGTGTGTGTGTGTGTGTGTGTATGTAAATGTCCGCCTATGTGCGTGTCACTGTAAAAAAATACCTAGTAACATGCTAGTACATAATACATAATACACTCGCACACCCATACGTTAATATCATACTATAAATATTTACATAACCAGGGTTGTGCAACAGAAACACTGAGTAACCAGCGTACCAAATGCACCAGTAGTGGGGAGGGGAAAGAGGGTTGGGAGAAAGAGTAT
>NC_134817.1:19486173-19498673 GCF_046742065.1 Oratosquilla oratoria | reverse complement strand
GAAGATCACGAGAACGGAGAGGAATACGAGGAGACGAGGAGGAGGAGTCCGGAGGGGGGAGAAGGAAGAGGAGGAATCCAGAGGAGGAGGAAGAGGAGGAATCCAGAGGATGAAGAGAGTAGTCCGGAGAAGGAGTAGGAGGAGAAGGAGGAGGAGGAAGAGGGGAGGAGGAGGAGGAGGAGGAGGAGAAGGAGTCCTAGGAGTCCTTCGGAGTCCTGCTGGCGCCGACGACGAGATCCGGGCTCTCTTCGTCTTCGGCCGTCGCCCGAAAGGCGCCTTCCACTTCTTGGTATGCGCTAATGACAACGGGACTGAAAGGGGGGAGGGGGAGGAAAGAGGGGAAGCGGGGGAGAGGGGAAGTGGGAGAGAGGGGGAGAGGGGGAGAGGGGGAGAGGGGGAGAGGGGTAGAGGGGGAGAGGGGGAGTAGGATGATGTGAAGGAATAGGAAGATAGAGGGACAAGGAAAGGGGAAAAGGGGAGACGAAAGAGGAAGGATATGAGAAGGAAAAAAGGGGGGAGGAAAAGAAGGGAGAAGGGGAGGGGAGATGGAGGAGGAAGAAGACGAAGTGGAGGAGGAAGGGGAGTGAGAGGGAGAGGAGGAAGAAGAGGAGGAGGAGGAGAATGAGAAAGAAGAGGAGGAAGAGGAGGAGGAGGGGAAGGGAAAGGAGGAAGAAGAGGAGGAGGAAGAGAAGGTAATGAGGAGGAGAATGGGGGATGAAGAGGAATATAACGACGAAGAGGGAGGGAGGGAAATGGAGAAGAAAGAGAGGAAGAGGAGGGAGGGAGGGAAAGGGAGGAGGAGTAGGAAGAGAGGAAGAGAGGAAGGGAGGGGGAGGGAAGTTGGGAAAGAGAGGGAGAGAAAAGGGGGGGGGGCGAATCATAGCGCATACCCAGTATATACACACCAAAATATATCTCGCGACTTCAAATAAGTCTATTGATTATTAGAAAAATTAATTTTATTATTACAAGGAAGAATATTGTGAGCTTAAATCCGAGCTTGTTACCGCCAACCAACGAGGCCAATCCAGGTCGGAAAGACGCCAAAATGGCGGCGGAAGGAAGGCGGGAAGGAGGGAAGGCGGGAAGGAAGGGGATAATTATGCTTGGTAATATGATGTTCTGTCCGGCAATAATTAGTTTTGCGAGCGAAGGATGCGGGCTGGGAGGACGGGATGGAGGGAGGGAGGGAAAGGGAGAAGTAGGAAGAGAAGAAGAGGATTGAGAGAGTGAAAGGGAGAAGAAGGAGGAGAGGAAGGGAAAGGAGGGAGGAAGGGGAAGGTCGGAGTAGGAAATGAGGAAAGGGAGAGAGGGAAAAGAGGAGGAGTAGGAAGAGAGGAAGAGGAGGGAGGGATGAAAAGGGAGAAGGAAGATAGAAAGAGGAGGGAGGAAGGGAACGGGAGATGTAGGAAGACCGGAGGAGGAGGGAGGGAAGGAAATGGAGGAGAAGTAGGAACAGAGGAAGAGGAGGAAGGGAAAGGGAGGAGAAAGAGAGGAAGAGGAGGGAGGGAGGGAAAGGGAGAAGTAGGAAGAGAGGAAGAGGGGTAAAGAGAGAAACGGAGAAGTAGGAAGAGAGGAAGGAAAGGGAGAGAAGGAGGAAAAAGGAGGAGGAGAAGGAAAAGAAGAAGAGGAGGGAGGGAGGAAAATTAGGAAAAATAGGAAGAGGGGAAGGGAAAGGGAGGAGTAGGAAGAGAGGAAGAGGAGGGAGGGAAAGGGAGAAGGAGAAAGAGAAAGAATATATTGTGTAATTTTGTTATATAATTTTTAAATACAAAAGTCATGTAAGTAGGTAACATGATAAAAATCTCGGATGAATCCGAGCTTTCCTCAAGTCACGGAAATGGCTGTTAATCAGACTTGATTCAGCTAATGAACGATGCGGTCTACTCTAGATGTCTAAACTTGATATCTACGATTCTGGTCGTTTTAAGCCCAAAACAAGTCTCACTCTTTATAGGTAGCCAGCTTGCTATCATAAACACATACTCGTACACATATGTAGATAACATTTTTGCTACTATAAACGAGTACAGTCCAGAATGTTGTTCAACAATCGGTTTTCTGTGGTTATCTAACTACCCAGACTCTGTTCAAACTCTGAAAATTCACCAGCTCCAATTAATGTCTTTTTGTAAAACTGTATTTTTTTTCTTATAAAAGTTATTCAGCTGTCAGAAGCCTAAGGCCCGAACACTTCACTTTTGTACATAGTTCCATTTCCTATTATCTTCATTAAACCTGTCAAACTTTCGTTATGTGTCTAATGAACCTTTCTCTCCTATTCCTCTAACATACCTTTCCCTTGTGCACGAAAGTCAAAACGACTTCGTGTGGGAAGGCGGTCGTGTTCAGAAAACTATCCGGGGCATCGTGAAGTATAATAGAATTCCTGTGAGGACCGGGGAATGAGAACTTTAACCACACGACCGTTACAATATATATATATATATATATATATATATATATATTTATATTATATATATATTATATATTGTATATATATAAATATATACATATATATATATATCAATATATATTATATATATATATATTTTTTTATAAATATAATATTATATTATATATATTATATATATATATACATGTATATATATATATATATATATATATACATGTATATTATATATATATATATATATACTGTATATATATATTATATATATATATTTATATATATATATATATATATATACCTACTGTAATGGTGTCTACAAATTTTCTTACAAATCTACATACGATGTACTTTTCCCCCTTATCAGAGGGGTAGCCAAAGCCCAATAAAAACCCAATAAACACAATGGACTCTATGAAAGATACCTTTAGTACGATACAGTGGGTAGAATTTTTTTTCTTCAAAACTTTGCCTCATGATTTACAGGGTCTAACAAAAGTTGTTATACCTCGAGAAAGAGTTGGACGAACTGCAGTGGGGTGGGTGGGGGAGACAAGGTTGTTAGTGGCTTGCTAACCGGGCCCTATACCATCAGCATTATAGCACAATATTCCTTATTGTACAATATCATTGACGGTGTGGGAATGGTATTGAAGAATGACACAATTTATTGAAGACATCAAATGTACAGGCCAAACACGTGGGTATATTCAATACCATCTCTACATCGTCAATAATATTGTACAATACGGAATATTGCGCAATAATATTGATCTTGTAGAGCGAACAAAAGGGCGAGTGGTACTTAGTCAACGGTAATCCAATGCTGACCACGAAGAATTGCTGACAGCTGGGGTCATGCCAGCTGCCGCGGCTATCAGCTGGTTCGGTCGAAGCCAGGAAACGATTAACTTGACCCGAAAGAGGCGGTGACAAGCACGGCAGGGGCTGAGAGAAAAGAGAGAAAAGAGAGAAAAGAGAGAAAAGAGAGAAAAGAGAGAATAGAGAGAAAAAGAGAAGAGGGAAAAAGGAGAAAAGAGAGAGAAGAAAGAGAAAAGAGGAAAAGAGAAACGAGGAAAAGAGAAAAGACAGGTCAGAGAGGAGAGAAAGAACAGAGAAAAAGGAGAAAAGAGAGGAAAAGAGAAAAGAGAGGTCATGGAGGTAAGAGAGGAAGGAGAGTAAAGAGAAATATGAGAGAGGAGAAAGAAAAACAAAAATAAATAAGAGAAGAGAGAAAGGAGATAAAAGAGAGAACAGAAGAGTGACAGCAAAAAGAGAAGAGAGAGGAAAGAGAGAAGAATGAGAGCAAATTTTTTGAAAGAGCGGAGATGAGACAGGAGAGAGCAGAGAGAAAAGAGAAGAGAAAAGCGAAAGAGAGGAGTGAAGAGTTGAAGGGAAGAGAGAAGATGAGAGGGGGAGAGGAGAGAAGAGGAGAGGAGAGGAGGGGAGAGGAGTGGAAAGGAAGGGAATAGAGGGGAGGGGAGAGGAGAGGAGAGGAGGGGAGAGGAGTGAAGTGTTGAAAAGAAGAGAGGAGAGGAGAGGAGGGGAGGGGAGAGGAGAGGAGAGGAGGGGAGGGGAGAGGAGGCAAGAGGAAAGGAGAGGAGAGGAGGGGAGAAGAGAGGAGAGGAGGGGAGAGGAGAGGAGAGGAGAGGAGGGGAGAGGAGGGGAGAGGAGAGGAGGGGAGAGGAGAGGAGGGGAGAGGAGAGGAGGGGAGAGGAGAGGAGAGGAGGGGAGAGGAGGGGAGAGGAGGGGAGAGGAGGGGAGAGGAGGGTAGAGCATGACAGTAGCGAGAGCAGAAGCAATTTGAGGGGAAACGTTTTGGTAATTACAGAGGAGAGGACTTGTCTGGACTGGACGGTAGCGTCGCCATCGGACTCAGGAGGAGGAGGAGGAGGAGAAGGAGGAGGAAAGAGGAGGAGGATGGAAAAGGAGGAGATAGGAGGAGAAAGGAGGGGGTAGGACAAAGGAGAGGGAATGAGGAGAAAGGAGGGGAAGAGGAGGATGGAGGAGGAGGAGGATACAGGAGGAAAAGAAGAAGGTACGAGAAGAAGGACGAGAAGAAAGAGGAAGAGGAGCAGGAGCAGGAGGAGGAAGATGAGTAGGGGGAGTAGGAATAAGAGGAAGAGGAGGATAATGAGGAGGAGGAGAATGAAGAGGGGGGGAATGAGGAGGAGGAGAATGAGGAGGAGGAGAATGCGGAGAATAAGAATGAGGAGGAGAATGACGAGGAGAATAAGGAGGAGGAGAATGAGGAGGAGGTGAATGGGGAGGAGGAGAATGAGGAGGAGGAGAATGGGGAGGAGGAGAATGAGGAGGAGGAGAATGAAGAGGAGGAGAATGAGGAGGAGGAGAATGAGGAGGAGGAGAATGAGGAGGAGGAGAATGAGGAGGAGGAGAATGAGGAGGAGGAGAATGAGGAGGAGGAGAATGAGGAGGAGGAGAATGAGGAGGAGGAGAATGAGGAGGAGAATGAGGAGGAGGAGAATGAGGAGGAGGAGAATGAGGAGGAGGAGAATGAGGAGGAAGAGAATGAGGAGGAGAATGAGGAGGAGGGGTCCTTTGGGAAAAGGAGATTAGGAGGACGAGAGTGATTCGATTACAAACTGTATTCAGGATCGACCATCCTCCTCCTCCCCACTCGAGCCACTGACAAAGAAAGAAAGAAAGAGAGAGAGAGAGAGAGAGAGAGAGAGAGAGAGAGAGAGAGAGAGAGAGAGAGAGAGAGAGAGAGAGAGAGAGAGAGAGAGAGAGAGAGAGAGAGAGAGAGAGAGAGAGAGAGGAGAGAGAGAGATGAGAGAGAGAGGAGAGAGAGAGAGAGAGAGAGAGAGAGAGAGAGAGAGAGAGAGAGAGAGAGAGAGAGAGAGAGAGAGAGAGAGAGAGAGAGAGAGAGAAGATAAGACTCGAAGGCGCTTTCGGAGGTCAAAAGTCTGGTGATACGAAGACTTTATGACGTCATGTCGTCGTTCTTCTCGGGTACGATGACGTCGACAATGGCGTCATCGACGAGGATGACGACAGTGATGACAATAAGGTCTACGATGACGAAATATATTATTCTGGACACTGAAAACTGAACCACGATGCAAATATATCTTTTTTTTTCTTTTTTTGAATGGGAAAGTTATTATATTTCAACTTACATTCTTTGAAAGCGGAAGTCACAGAAATCCGTTTTTTGTTTTCTCCTCCGGATTTTTCTTCTCGAAAAAAAGCTTTTGTAGCAATTTTTCTTTTTCTTGTCTGACGTCAAAGCTTACCTGAAACAAAGAGAAAGAAATATGAAAACATTTTATATGAGCTTAACTTAGGTGAAGATAATATTCAGTCTTATAAAGACCACACACATACATGCACAAACACGTACACAAATAGACACATACACAGATATATAGATTAAAGAAAGTGAAGAAATCTAGGACACACACACACACACACACACACACACACACACACACACAGAGAGAGAGAGAGAGAGAGAGAGAGAGAGAGAGAGAGAGAGAGAGAGAGAGAGAGAGAGAGAGAGAGAGAGAGAGAGAGAGAGAGAGTGGGTTATACAGTTCGAGTGTGTAATCACTTCACAAAGTCGTTCAAGGCAGAATCTCGTTTTTGAGGCGCCTTCTTCTGCCAAAGACGGTAATGGAGGACCCATGGAGGGAGGGGAGGGGAGGGGAGGAAAGGGAGGGGGGGCAGGGGAAGGGGAGGGAGGGGAGGGGAGGGGAGGACGCGAGGGGGAGGAGGGGGAGGTTGAGGGAGGGGAGGGGAGGGAGGGAGGGGAGGGGAGGGGAGGGGAGGGGAGGGAGTGAAGGGAGGGGAGGGGAGGGAAGGGAAGGAGAGAAGGAGAGAAGGGAGGGAGGGAGGGAGGGGAGGGGGTGAAGGGAGGGGAAGGGAAGGGAGGGGAGGAGGGAGGGAAGGGGAGGGGAGGAGACGGGAGGGTACGGAATGGAAGGAGAGGGATAGAGAGATCGTTGGGTCTTTGAGGTCTGACTCGAGTGCACAAGACAGTCAAAATCCGTTTCCACAGTCACATCATTCGGGTTGGTTAGTACGATTACGAACGCAAACAAAGCTGTTCGCCTTTGCTATAGCCAAAGTACCAATCCTTTTGTATGTGCAGACCCGATGCTGGTACGCGTGCATACAAATACGGTGACAATTGTGAAATCCATTTACGAACACACCTTTTATGGTTATGGGTTACCAGGGGTGCCAATTCTTGACTCGGGGTTTCGGTAAGGTTGGTAGGCCTGCATTCCCGTATTCCATGAAACAAACCTGATCATTAGGGAAAATGAAACTTAATATTTTTGCTCACACACTCCCTCCTCCCTCCCCTTTCTCTCCCCTCCACATTCGTCCATTCCCCTCCATTCCAAAAAAAAACATCCTCCTCTCTCCCCTCCATCCCTCCATTCTACGATCTAATCCTCCCACCTCCATCACAACATTTTCCCTCCATCTCACGCTATCTTTATCTCTGTCTTCTATAGGTTTCCTCCTCCCATTCTTCCACACTCTCCTTCTCCCTTACCTTCATACAATCCTCAAGAACCGTCCCTCTTCACTCCATACTCCTCCTCCTCCTGCTCCTACTCCTCCTCCTCTTATCCCCTACGACCCCTTCCTTTCACCTCCACACACATTTCACCTCCACACACACACACACACACACACACACACACACACACACACACACACACACACACACACACACACACACACACACACACACACACACACACACACACACACACACACACACACACACACACACACACAGGGAGAAGATTTATCTTATAGGAGAACTGCATCATAATCTCCTTTGTAAAGGATTTAAATATATCTAATCTAACTAATGTCCTTGTGACCTTTCCTTTGTATTCCAGTAGATAAGGTCAATACAGGAACACCAATACAAAGTCCTGTATTATCTTTGCTGTAAGGACAGCGAAGTATTCTTAGTAAAAGAAAGGAATAGACTTAGTAACCATGTAGTGAGCGATGAATTGTTAAACAACTTTATGAATGGGGATGACAGGTGGTCATGGACATGGAACTGCCTAGTGTAGGCCTTATGGTCTCTTGCATTCTCCTTCATTCTTGTGTTTTTATGTAACCAACGCCTGTGGGTAATTTTCTGTGGGGTTTTTCGTCCGCAATGATATGCAGAAATGCAGAGGCGTTTCAAGGGAACCTCCTCTTTCTCTTCCTCCTCCTTCTCCTCTTCCTCCTCCTATTCCTTTTCCTTCTCCTCTACCTCCTCCTATTCCTTTTCCTCATCCTCTTCCTCCTCCTTTTCCTCCTTTGGCCTCCTCCTCCTCCTCCTTCTCCTCTTCTTCCTCCTCCTCATTTTCCTCTTCCTCCTCCTTTTCCTCTTCCTCCTCCTCCTCCCCGCTAGTAGTCTTGGCCTATTTACAACCATGAAGGGTTCCCAATCAGGCTGGATGATGACGATGACGATGACGATGATAATGATAATGATAATGATAATGATGATGATGATGATGGTGATGGTGATGGTGATGATGATGACAATGATGATGACGATGTCAATGATGCTGCTGCTGCTGATAATGATGATAATGACAACGACGATGACGATGACGATGATGATGATGATGATGATGATGATGATGATGATGATAATGATAATGATAATGATAATGATGATGATGATGATGGTGATGGTGATGGTGATGATGATGACAATGATGATGACGATGTCAATGATGCTGCTGCTGCTGCTGCTGATGATGATAATGACAACGACGTTGATGATGATGATGACGTGGTCCTAGGTTGCTTTTTCTCTTCTTTGCCATTAGGCAGGGATGCTCCTTATCTCTGTCTGTCTGTCTGTCTGTCTGTCCATCTGTCTGTCTGTCTATTTCTGGAAAACACACACACACACACACACACACACACACACACACACACACACACACACACACACACACACACACACACACACACACACACATCACACACACACACACAAACACACACACACACATACACACACACACACACACACACTCACTCTCATGGTGCAGTTGGTAGAGTTTCCGACTCCCACTATGGCGCAGTTGGTAGAGTTTCCGACTGCCACTACGGAGGTCCGGGTTCGAATCCCGCCCAGGGCTGAAATAATGTCAGTATAACTGCGCTGCAGCTTGTTACTCCGACTCTCGTGGGCGGGGAGTTGGGTGTGTGTATGTGTGCGTGTAAGGTCACAGCATTATCCATAGATCGGTCATATACGAGTTCTGAGCTCTCTTCCGGGAGGGAAATAGCTGTCGATCACGAGTCCAACACGTGATCCAAAGACTATGGTGAATCACATGCACGCACGCAAACACACAACGCGTACATACGAGTACATTAGGCAAAGGAGCTATTGAGAGCGCCAGCATAGGCTAGGGCGAAAACGGATATACGAGTACCTAGGGGCTGTTCTCGTGAATTTCCCACGCCATAGAAAACCTCCCCCTCCCCTCCCCTCACCCCCCATTGACGCTTGTAGGTTCAATGCCCCTTTGGCCATTTGGCTAAATAGTTCGCCAAACGCCCCCGAAAATCGGCCATGGCAGAGCAATAATTTTCGGAATTTATTGATAAATAATTCACGATAACAGTGCATCCATCACCCAAACAAACATCCTTTCCTTTCATGCTCCACGACAAAATCCAAATGGCCACTATGCATAGTAATTTTCGTACCTATTCTATTATCTTTGCAAAGTTATAGCGTGTAAATGTATATACATACACATATATGAGTATATATACACACACAGACATTATATATATACATATATATATATATACATATACATATATGTACATATGCATATACATATACATACACATATACATATACATTTACATATACACATGCATATGCATATACATATACATATGAGGTATGCTCAATAAGTAATGAGAAAATTTCAGGAGAGGCATTAATATTCGATCAAAAATCTACTTCACTGTGAAGTACACATAAATGTCTATAAAGTGACAAATTGGCACCTCTCTATGCCTTTAGGTTTGAGTGCAGCGGTGTACGTTCTGGAGTTCGTTTGGTCCTATTTGCCGATCTATCAACACAGGGAAACATGGAGCAACGTTACGCCATCAAATTTTGTGTTAAATTTATGAAAAGCAAATAAGAGGCTTATGGAATTTTAAAGGAATCCTAAAGGGATAAACGGATGATTAAGAGAAGTTTCTATAGGTGGTTTGAAAGATTTTCTGAAGGAAATGAACAGGTTGAGGATGAACCCAGATCTGAAGCAGCGAAGAGTTAACGTAAGAAGGAAAACATTGAGGAAGTGCAAAGGTTAATGATCGTCGAATAACTGTGAAGATGATATCGGAAGCTGTTGGTATTGGTATTGGTACAGTGGATACAGTTCTGACCAAAATTTTGAAACTCTACAAAGTCTGTGCCAAGTTCGTGGCAAAGATTCTCTCCGACGACCAGAAGCATTTTCTTCGCGCGCGCGCACACACACACACACACACACACACACACACACACACACACACACACACACACACACACACACACACACACACACACACACACACACACACACACACACACACACACAGACACACACCTATTCCTCAGCTTACTGTTTTTTGAATGCTTGTAACTACATCTTTTCAGTGTCATAGTTTTATATTGTTCTAATCTTGTAGGATGTATATTTTCAGCAGTAATGCTGCTATACCCAATAAACCGATGATGATGATGTTGTTGTTGTGTTGTTGTTGTTGTTATTATTACACACACACATTACACCAAAACCCCTTCCCCAGACCCCCTGGTACTCACCCAATCCCCCCAACCTCTCCACCCTCACATGAGCCTTGGTTCCAGACCAAAACTAAGGACCGGAACGATTCCCCGGTCCTTTGTGCGGATAGGAGCCCTGTTATACAAGACCTTGAATGGGGCTTGCAAGACGCGAGGCACAGTGGGACCTCGCGTCTGTATGTTTTGGGGGAAGATACGCGGTGGAGGCGGTAGAAAGGAGGGGAGGCCTTTGGGGGGGAGCTGGTGGGGGCTGGGGGGGTCTCTAATGGTGTCCAGCTTGCTGTGAATGTCCTTGGGGGGGAGAGGGGGAGGGGGGGAGAGGGGGAGGGTGGCGACGCTCTGTGGCCAGCCCAGAGCCGAGCGTACGGCCGGACTTCATGTTTGTCCAGAGTTATGCAGCTTCCTTGTCCACGAGCAACCCACAGAGGAGGTTCTACAAGCTGAGTAAAATCTTCTGGGGCTGGCTAAAATGAAATATCACCCGGTTTTAATGTTTTTTTATTCTTCTTTCTTGTAACAGATGGCGCCTCGGTCGTTCTATTTCTACACTATATATACATATATATATATATATATATATATTATATATATATATATATATATATATATATATATATTATATGTATATATATGTATATGTACATTATATACATACATATATATAATATATATATATATATATATAATATATATATATATATATATACATACATATGTATATATAGTGTAGAAATAGAACGACCGAAGCACCATCTGTTATAAGAAAGAAGAGAAAACCCAAACTTTTCAATATCATTACTGTTGTTACTATTACTCATGGAGTTACCTATTCATAACCATAACACAAAAATTACACAAAAAATCTGTATTAATTACCTAAACTTCTTTTTCCACTGGACCTATGAAAATTAAAAACAAAACTACTTTTATGGCAACACATAAATCAGCTGGAGATGTTGCCTTACGACCGAATCTTGATATTTTTTTTCCCAACCTGAAAGATCACAGGTTGCAAAGAACGAATAGACCAGAGGTTGCGGCAACGGGTGCTTCCAGAGATGGTGCTGAGCTCAGCTATGAGGACACTTAATAAAAGGGGGTCAGCATCCCAAAGGGATTTGCTGAGAACAGCTGCGGCGGGGGTGGGGTGGGGTGGAGGGGTTGGCTACATCTGAACGAGCTGGTCCCCATTTCTACATTTGTTATATTATGTAGAAATCGTTCCCATTCACCTTGAAATAGCCAAGCGCCTCTTGGTGTAAGCACCAGCTTATGTATATATATATATATATATATATATATATATATATATATATATATATATATATATATATATATATACATATATACATATAGGGAGAGAGTTGGGAGGGGAAGGAGGGTTGGGGGGGAACGGGAAGGAGAGGAGAGGAAGAGGAGAGGAGAGGAGAGGAGGGGAGACGAGGGGGACGGGAGAGGAAAGGAGAGGAGAGGAGGGGAGAGGAGGGGGACTGAATGGGGGAGGAGAGAGGAGATGACAGAAGAGGGGAGGGGACGGGGTGGACGGAAGGATAAAGGAGGAAGGAGAGCAGTGGTGGTATGGAGAGGAGAGAAGAGGAGGAGGAGGAGGAGGAGAAGAAGGAGAGGCAAAGAGTGAGGGCAAAGAGAGGAGAGGTAAGAATAGAACATGAGAAATAATAAGAGAGGAGAAGGGGGAAGGGACTACAAGGGAAATAAAGAAAGATGATAAAAAAGAAAGAAGATAGGAAGACAAGGGAAGAAGTTGAGGACAAAGGAAAAGAAGAGAGGGGATAGGAAAGAAGGAAGAAGAAGGGAGGAGAAGAGAGGACAGGAGGAAAGGAGAGAGAAGATACGAAAGAAGGAAGAAGGAGATGGAGGACAAGAGAAAAGAAGAGAGGAGGTAAGAAAAGGAGGAAGAAGGAAGAACAAGGGAGGAGGAAGGAGGACAAGGGAAAAGAAGAGAGGAGATAGGATAAAAGGAAGAAGAAGGGAGAACAAGGGAGAGGAAGGGAGGATATGGGTAAATAAGAGAGGAGATAGGAAAGGAGGAAGAAGGAAGAACAAGGACGGAGATGGAGGACAAGAGAAATGAAGAGAGGAGATGGGGGAGAAGGAAGAAGGAAGGAAGAAAGGACAAGGGAGGAGATGGAAGACAAGTGAAAAGAAGAGAGGAGATATGAAAGGAGGAAGAAGAAGGAAGGACAAGGGAGGAGATGGAGGACAAGCAGAAATAAGAGAGGGGATGGGAAGAGTACAAGGAAGGAGAAG
>NC_134817.1:19458673-19473673 GCF_046742065.1 Oratosquilla oratoria | reverse complement strand
AAATCGCCCTCCTCCATCATCATCATCCAAATTCTTTCTTATTCTTCTCCTTCTCCAAATCATTCTCTTTCTCTTCCTCCTCCTCCAAATCGTCCTCCAATCTTCGACTTCGTCAGTCACCCCAGAAGAAGGAGTCTTTCTCCTCGAACAGCCTTTGGTCAACAAATATCTCGGATAGATTTCAATTAAGTGAGAAACCATGAAATTGGATTTATTAATATTTTAAAGAACAACTTATAAACAAATAGAGTTCAATTAACGTCAAAAATATTCCATATTCCATATATATATATATACATATATACATATACAAATACATATACATATATCAGTATGAAATTAGGTGAGCTCATTCAAGTAAAGAAGCAAAATTTGGTCACACTCGACCTTGAGCTGATCTCATTAGGTCACACTCGAAATGTAGGTCGAATGGCGGAGGAGAGTTCGAGGAACGACCTGGGCGGAGGGTTACGTACGGAAAATTATTGAGTTCTGGTGCGTAGGATTACTTATGAAAAAAAAATGCTGTCTATGCTGTTGAAGACTACTTACGAGAAGAAATTGCATTCTGATGCGGAAGGTTACCTACGAAAAATATTTGTGGTCTGCTGCGGAAGGCTACCTACGAAAAATATTTGTGGTCTGCTGCGGAAGGCTACCTACGAAAAATGTTTGTGGTCTGCTGCGGAAACCTACCTACGAAAAGTGTTTGCGGTTAACTGCGGAAGGCTACATACGAAAAGTATTTGAGGTTAACTGCGGAAGACTACCTACAAAAAGTATTTGCAGTGTGATGCGGATGGCTACCTACGAAAAGTGTTTGCGTTTTACTGCGGAAGGGTACCTACGAAAAGTGTTTGTAGTTTACTGCGGAAGACTGCCTACAAAAAGTATTTGCGGTGTGATGCGGTTGGCTACCTACGAAAAGAATTTGCTGTTCACTGCAAAAGGTATCTATGAAAAAATCCTGTCAGCTGCGGGAAGTTACCTACGAAAAGAATTTATTCTCTGCGGCACCGGGAAGACCTCATCCGTTGGCAACAGATCTTAGTCTTTGTGGCCATCTGTCACAGCTGGCTCTCCCTCCTCTTCCTCCTCCTCCCCTTCTTCCTTTATGATTCTCATGCCTCTCTCCTTGCTTTTTCTCTTTCTCCTCCACATCCTCCTCCACCTTCTCATCCTCCTCATGTTCCTCCTCCTTTACCTTGATTTCCTCCTCCTCTTCTTTTATAACCTACATAATCATCCTCCTCTTCCTCGACCCCCACCCTTCTCTTGCTATGATCCTCATACTCCTCCTCCCCCTCCTCCTCCTCCTCCTCCTCCTCCTCCTTGTCCCTCTACCCCTCCTCTTCACTCTCTTATTGATCATCCTCTCCTCCTTCTATTTCTATCCACATTTCTACTCTTACTTTATCTCCCATGCCTGCTTTGGCTCCTCCTCCTAGTCCTCTTCTTCTCTTCCTCTTCCCCATCCCCGATCCTCTTCCTCTTCAACCTTCTTCTTATTCTGAAATCTTTCTCCCTTTCTTATTGAGAGAAACTGACACTTAATCTTCTTTTTTCCTTCTCTTCCACCTCCTCTTACTCCTTTTCCTTCTTCCACATCCTCCTCCTTTACCTCTTCTTCCATAAGAAGAACTTTTTGGTCCTCCCTCTTCCCTTGACTTTCTCTTCCCTTTGACGCACCGTTTCCCAACTTGTTACGACCCTAGCATTTGGTAGAGTTCCCGGCTGCCACTACGGAAGTCCGGGTTCAAATCCCACCCAGGACTGAAATAAGTTCAGTATCACTGCGCTGCGGGTTGTTACTCCAACTCTCATGGGCGGGGAGTTAGATGTGTGTGTGTGTGCGGTGTTAGGTTACAGCATTACCCACAGATCGGTCATATACAAGCTCTGAGCTCTCTTCCGAGAGGGAAATGGCTGTCGACCACGAGTCCAACACGTGTTCCAAAGAAAAGACATCATAAAAAAAGGTGCAATCAGTATTACTAGAAAAAATAAGAAATGTGTATTGATGCTTCCCTGCGCCCCCTAGAATCAATTTCAGGCACCCCTAGGAGGTGCTAGCACCCTAGGTTGCGAAACACTGCTCTAATGCATTACAAGCCTACTCCCCCTCCTCCTCCACCTCCTCCACCTATTATTACTCCAACTGGTTTACCACCTCCTCCTCCTCCTCCTCCTCCTCCTCTTCCTCCTCCTCCTATTTCTCTTCCTCCTCTTTCTATATATCTTCAAGTCCTTCTCCCTTTACGTGTTGTCTCGTTTAATTTTCTCTTCGTTCATCTTTTCTTCCTTCTCTTTCTCTCTATTCCTCTTTCTTCGTAAACGTTTTCAGGCGGTACTCATCGCCATTTTGTTCCATTTAGAGAGCAAAAGGAATAAGAGAGAAACAGAGCATGAGAAGAGAGAGGAGGAGAGGAGTACAAGGGGAGGGAGGAGGGACGAGACAGAAGGAGAAGCTAGATGAAGAGGAGAAGAAGGAAGATGTAAAGGAAGAGGATGAGGAACAGGAGGAAGAGGAAGACGGAGGAGGAAGACGAGTAGGTGGAAAAGGAGGAAGAGGTAGAGGAGGAAGAGGAGGAGGAGGAAGAGGGGGATACCTCAGGTCGATATATCTATTACATCAAAGAGCATTAAGTGGGAGTTGTGGCAGGTGAGGAAATGGAGAAGAGGAGGAGGAGGAGGAGGAGGAAGAGAAAGAGAGGATGAGGATAAGAAGGGGAGGTAGAGGAGGATAAGGATGAGGTTGAGATTGAGGATGCGGTTGTGGACGAGGTTAAAGAAGAGGGAGATAAGTAACAGAAGTGATGAAAGGAGAATATGCGGATGGGAAGAGATGTTATGATGTGATGAAAAAGAAGACCTGGAAGAAGAAGAAGAAGAAGAAGACCTGGAAGAAGAAGAAGAAGAAGAAGACCTGGAAGAAGAAGAAGAAGAAGAAGAAGACCTGGGAGAAGAAGAAGAAGATCCTGGAAGAAGAAGAGCCTGGAAGAAGAAGAGCCTGGAAGAAGAAGAGCCTGGAAGAAGAAGAGCCTGGAAGAAGAAGAGCCTGGAAGAAGAAGAAGAAGAAGAAGAAGAAGAAGAAGAAGAAGAAGAAGAAGAAGAAGAAGAAGAAGAAGAATAAAAGGGAAGAAGAAGAAGAAGAAGAAGAATAGGGAAGAAGAAGAAGAAGAAGAAGAATAGGGAAGAAGAAGAAGAAGAAGAAGAATAGGGAAGAAGAAGAAGAAGAAGAAGAAGAAGAAGAAGAAGAAGAAGAAGAAGAAGAAGAAGAAAGAAATCTACGGATAAATAAATCCACAATTTTTTTTTCCACCTCCCACAAATTCAATCTTTCTCTCTCTCTCTCGCTCTCTCGCTCTCTCTCTCTCTCCTTCTCTCTCTCTCTATCCCTCTCTCCCTCTCTTTCTCTGTCTATCTCTTTCTCTGTCTGTCTCCCCCTTTCCTTCCTCCATTCCTCCCTCCCTCTGTCCATCTGTCCGTCTCTCTTCAGCACATAACACACACACACACACACACACACACACACACACACACACACACACACACACACACACACACACACACACAAACACACACACACTCACATACTATAGATAGAATGTCAAAGAATAACACTTGAGTGGAATTCATGGCCTGGAACCAGTGGTTCCAGAAGCCCGGCAAATATCCGGTAATTGCCCTCTCCATTCCAAAAGAGTAAGACTCCACGGACCCATTTGCATATAGACAACTCGTTCGAAAAAAAGAAAAAAAGAAAAAAAATAATAATAATAATGATAATAATAATAATGATAATAATAATAATAATAATAATAATAATAATAATGATAATAATAATAATAATAATAATAATAATAATAATAATAATGATGATGATGATGATGATGATGATGATGATGATGATGATGATGATGATGATGATGATGATGATGATGATGATGATGATGATGATGATGATGATGATGATGATGATGATGTTATTATGATGATGATAATAATAATAATATTATTATAACAGAATAAAATAGAATCATAATAGAATAATCTAGAATAAACAGATAAACCAATAAAGCAAAATGAGCAAAAAAATGATGATTTAATAAACAAAATAAAGAGTTGAAACAAATAAGCAAACAGAATAGATAAAGAAATGAAAAAATAAAAACCAAATAAAAAGAATACCAATCACACAAATAAGTAAAACAGAATAAATGAAATAAGTGAAGACGATAAATTTACCAAAAAATAAATGAATAAACAGAACATGGCTTCATCCAAAGGATATTAGAGAACATCTGGGCATCTCGAAAGCCTAACAACCCCTTTGGCAACAACTACAATCCCTTTGGCAACAACTGCAACCCCTTTGGCAACAACAACAACTTTGACAATAAGTACAACCTCTGTGGCAACAACTACAACTCCTTTGGCGACAACTACAACCCCTTTGGCAACAACTACAACCCCTTTGGCAACAACTACAACCCCTTTGGCGACAACTACAACCCCTTTGGCGACAACTGCAACCCCCTTTGGCGACAACTACAACCCCTCTGGCAACAACTACAATATCTTTGGCGACAACTGCAACCCCCTTTGGAGACAACTACAACCCCTCTGCTAACAACTAAAACCCCTTTGGCGACAATTACAACCCCTTTGGCAACAACTGCAACTCCTTTGGCTACAACTACAACCCCTTTGCCAACAACTATAACACCTTCGGCAACAACTACAATACCTTTGGCCAAAACTACAACCCCTTTGGCAACAAGTACAATCCCTTTGGTAACAACTACAACCCCTTTGGCAACAACTACAACACCTCTGTCAACAGCTACAACACCTTTGGCAACAACTACAACACTTCTGTCAACAACTACAACACCTTTGGCAACAGCTACAACACATTTGGCAACAACTACAACCCCTTTGGCAACTAAAACCCCTTTGGCAACAAATAAAGCCCCTTTGGCAACAACTACAACCCCTTTGGCAACAACTACAACACCTTTGGCAACAACTACAACCCCTTTGGCAACAACTCAACCCCTTTGGCAACAACTACAACCCCTTTGGCAACAACTACAACCCCTTTGGCAACAACTACAACCCCTTTGGCGACAACTACAACCCCTTTGGCAACAACTACAACACCTTTGGCAACAACTACAACCCCTTTGGCAACAACTCAACCCCTTTGGCAACAACTACAACCCCTTTGGCAACAACTACAACCCCTTTGGCGACAACTACAACTCATTTGGCAAAAACTACAACACCTTTGGCAACAACTATAAGCAAAAAAATTCACCTGAGAAACAACAACCACAACAATAATTCCGTAAGTGGAGCCTTCAATTAGGCGCTATTCGCGGAGACTGGGCACTCTCGGCCCAATGGGGGTGTTGGTGGGGGCTGGGGTGGGGTTGAGAGAGAGGGGGAGAAGAGGGGAGAGAGGGGGGAGAAGAGAGGAGGGGAGAAGAGGGGAAAGAGGGGGAGAATAGAGGAGGGGGAGAAGAGGGGAGAGAGGGGGAGAATAGAGGAGGGGAGAAGAGGGGAGAGAGGGAAAGAGAGGAGGGGAGAACAGAGGAGGGGAGAAGAGGGAAGAAAGGAGGAGAATATAGGAGGGGGAAGAGGGGAGAGAGGGGGAGAAGAGAGGAGGGGAGGGGGAGAAGAGGGGAGAGAGGGGGTAGAAGAGAGGGGAGGAGAAGAGGGGAGAGAGGGGTGAGAGAGGGGTGAGAGAGAGAGAGAGAGAGGGAGAACAGAGGAGGGGGAGAAGAGGGGAAAAAGGGAGAGAATAGAGGAGGGGAGAAGAAGAGAGAGAGGGGGAGAAGAGGGGAGAGAGGGAAGAGAAGAGAGGAGGGGAGAAGAGGGGAGAGAAGGGGAGAAGAGAGGAGGGGGAGAAGAGGGGAGAGAGGGGGGTGGAAGAGAGGAGAGGAGAAGAGAGGAGGGGAGAAGAGGGGAGAGAGGGGGAAAAGAGAAGAGAGGAGGGGAGAAGAGGGGAGATAAGGGGAAGAAGAGAGGAGAGGAGGGGAGAAGAGGGGAGAGAGGGGTGAGAGAGGGGGGAAGAAGGTGGGGGAGAGGGAAAAGGTGAAAGAGAGAATAATGAAATGGAGGAAGAAGAGGAGGAGGAGGAAGAAGAGGAGGAGGAGGAATAAGAGGAGGTGGGGGAAAGGTGGAGGAAGAGGGAAATGTGAGGGAGGGAAAATGAAGAGGAGGAAGAGGAGGAAAAGAAAGAATAGGAGGAGGAGGAGGAGGAGGAGGAGGAGGAGGAGGATGAAGAGAAAGGAGGAGAAAGAGGAAGAGGAAGAGTGGAAGGAGTGGGAGAAGAAGTGGAAGGAATAGGAAGAAGAAGAGGAGGAACAAGAGGAAGAGGAGGAAGAGAAGGAATAGGAGGAAGACCAGGAAGGGGAGGAAGAGGAGGAAGAAACTGTGACTCGAGAGGAAGATGACGTGACGAGACCCTATGTCTTCTCTTGGCTTGGTTTGTCTTGTCTTGTCTTTAAGACGCGACGCTAAGCCATAAGCGAGGGCAGTGTTAAGATGCAACATGTGTCTGGACGAAGACAAAAAAAAAAAAAAAAAAAAAAGTGAGGGAAGAGGTGCAGAACCACAAGAAGATGGAAGAACAAGAAAAAATATCAAGAAAGAAAATGGAATGCATATGAGGTAAAAGAGGAGTTTGTGGAGAAGCAGGAGGAGGAAGACGAGGAGGAGAAGGAGGAAGAGGAGTAGAAGGAAGAGGAAAAGGAAGAGGGGGAGGAGGAAAGAAGAGGAGGAGGAGGAGAAAGTGGACGAGGAGGAGAAAGGGAAAGAGGAGGAGAAAGGGGAAGAGGAGGAGGAGAAAGGGAAAGAGGAGGAAGAGAAAGGGGAAGAGGAGGAGGAGAAAGCGGAAGGAAGAGGAATCCAAAGAGAAAGAGGAAAAATAAGATGAGGAGGAGAATGGGGGAGGGATAGCTGGAAGAAGAGACAGAGGAAGAAAAGGATGAGGAAGAAGAGTAGGAAGTGGAAGAGAAAGAGGAAAAATAAGAGGAGGAATAAGAGAGGGGGAGAAGAGGAAGAGGAAAGAGGATAATGGGGAAGGGGATGAAGACGAAGAAGAAAAGAAAGAGGAGTAAAGTAAAAAAGAATACCATTGCAGTTGATATACTCATAAGTATTCTGAAGAGCATCGAATTAATACAATATGATGATGACGATACGGTTTAACGTCACAAATCTCCCTCTGTCGAGAGGCGAGAATGGTTCCCCTTACAGAGGATTTTGTAGTGTGGAATCTAATGAACAATGCCCTTGGTTCAACTTCGCCGGTGGTGGGGTTCGAACCACCATCCCTTTGACCTTCGGCGCAAGTAACGACACCCTGACCTGCTCGGCCAGTAAGCTTCCTTAATACTTTTTAATATAAATAAATCCATCCGGTACGAGAGAGGCGAAGGGACAATAATACAATATAAAAATATTTACCCCTTTTGGGGTGAAAAGACTAATGTGATCACATAGATGATTTTGTTCTGGCTAACGGCAGACGATTCCATTCAGCTTAGGAGAGCTCATCATAGGTACAAGGTCAAGTGCCAACAACGTCAGTTCCATATCAGGACTATAATTCAGGTCTTTTGGTTGCGACTCCAAAAGCTTCTGGTCAGAAGCTTCAAGACGGAAGAGTCTGCCGAAGAACGCGGAAGGACCTTTTTTTTTGTGGCCGACCACAAGCTATGTGCCTCCTGCTTCATACTCCGCTTCCTGTTCTTCCATAATAGTCAAACAGCTTTTCAACAGATGGTAAAGCTTCTGGGCAGAAGCTTCAGGACGGAAGAGTCTGCCGAAGAACGCGGAAGGAACTTTTTTTTTGTGATCCGCTTCCTGCTCCTCCATAATAGTCGAACAGCTTGTCAAAAAAAAAAAAAAAAACACGTGAAGCTTCTGGGCAGAAGCTTCAGGACGGAAGAGTCTGCCGAAGAACACGGAAGAACCCTTTTTTTTTTTTTTTTGCTGACCACAAGCTATGTACTTCTTACTTCCTCCTCTGCTTCCTCCTCTTCTTACTCCTCATCCTCCATTAAAGTTGAGCAGTGTGTCAAAAGCATTTTTCTCATTTATTGTAGGGTTATTGCTCTTCAGAGGGACCAAAAACCAGAAAAAATGTAATAAAAAAGAAGAAGAAAGAAAGAAAAAAAAAAGAGATCATCTCTGCCTTCTGGATCAAATTATTACTATCATTATAACTTTTTTCCTTAATAAGGCTGCGGTTAAATAGTTATGAATCTTATATTCATTAATTATGAAAAATTCAATTCCTTGCTTCAAAAAATATGAACGCTCTTGATAACAAAGAACGCACGGAGACAAAGAAAAAATTGATAATACATATGTGAATACAGACATGATCAATATATACACACACGCGCGCGCGCACACTCACACACACACACACACACACACACACACACACACACACACACACACACACACACACACACACACACACACACACACACACACACACACACACACAAAACTATAATCAACCTCTCACTCTCAACACAACACAAAGCGAGGTGACGATGATGGCCACTGCCCTGGGCAATACTTGAAAGGTGACCAGGTCAAACTCCTCCTCTGGTGACGCCCTCAGGGGCCTGAGGATTCTTCAACAGTGCCAACGTTACCCTGAGGCTCAGTGCCAGGTTTATCTGTGTTGTTATAAAGAAGACTTCTTACCAGATAATGGGCTTCCGACACGGTCAATTTGTTTGTCAAACAAGTGTTTTAATCTATGTTTGACCGTGTGAATGGGTTATTTGGTTGTCAAACATGTTTTTTTCAGCGTGTGTTTGACAACCAAATACCCCATTCATACGGTCAAATATCACTTCAAACACTTGTTTGACAAACCGGATTTGACAAACCGTTTGACCGTGTGAATGGCCCTTAACATGTTAGAAGTGAAGCGCTTTCTCTGTTATCACTTGTCGGTGATAAGCTTGGGATTTCATCATGGGTTAATTTGATTTCCCCTCCATTCCCTTACCTAACCTTCCCCTTCCCTTCCCTTTCCCTCCCTTACCTCCTCCGTCCCTTCCCTTCCCTTCACTTTTCTCCCGCCTCTCCTACCTTCCTTTCTCTTTCCCTTACCCCGCTCTCTTTCACCTCCCTTTCTTTCCCTTCCCTTCCCTCCCCTGGCCTTACGGCGACTCCAGTTCACCCTCACTTCCCTTCCCTTTCCTCCCACCTCCCCTCCCCTCCCTTCCCTTCCCTTTCCTCCCACCTCCCTCCCCTCCCTTCCCTTCCCTTTCCTCCCACCTCCCCTCTTTTCCCTTCTCTTCCCTTCCCTTTCCTCCCACCTCCCCTCCCCTCCCTTCCCTTCCCTTTCCTCCCACCTCCCCTCCCCTCCCTTCCCTTCCCTTCCCTCCACTGGCCTTACGACGACCCTAGTCTCCCCATTCCCTTCCCTTTCCTCCGACCTCCCCTCCCCTCCCTTCCCTTCCCTCCCCTGGCCTTACGGCGACCCTAGTCTCCCCATTCCCTTCCCTTTCCTCCCACCTTCCCTCCTTTCCCTTCCCTTCCCTTCCCTTTCCTCCCACCTCCCCTCCCCTCCCTTCCCTTCCTTTTCCTCCCACCTCCCCTCCTTTCCCTTCCCTTCCCTTCCCTCCCCTGGCCTTACGGCGACCCCAATCCCCCCTCGCCCCCTCCCGTACTCTCTCACCCCGTCCGCCCCCACAGTTCTGCACCTGCGCGGCCGAGCGCGCCTTTTGTTGTTGTGCCCGGCGCCGCGAGGTCCGCGTTGTCATACACCATCGTATAGACTTTTTTTTTTTTTTTTTTTTTTTTTTTTGGGGGGGGGGCTCCGCGTCTCTGCTTTTCTCCCCATCTCTGCTTTCCTCCCTACGAGTGTATAGTCTAACCCCCCAACCCCCTCCAGGTCTCTTCCCACGCCATCCTCCGCACTCGTCCGCCTCAGCTCGGCGACGCAAAGCGGATTTTATCTCTCAAAATGAATAGACAAATAAAAATACCAAAATAAAAGAATAAAAAAATAAACATACTGTCCCACACGTACACATACAGTATACATATATATGGAGTCTGGGATCCATATTGGAAAATTGTAAACACCAGACTCAATTGAAGGGTTTATTTGCCCTAAATATATAAAACCCTTCAATTGCGCCAGGTGTTTACAGTTTTCCAATATATATATATATATATATTTATATATATATATACATATATATGCATATATATATATATAATGTATATATATATATATATATATATATATATATATATACACATATATATAAAACATCTTCGCTCTTCATAACTCTAATTTTCTCCCCCCTGTTCCCCCTCTTCCCGCCTCTCCATCTCATTTTCTTCATCACTTTTCAATTCTCCTCCACTCGCAAGCTAATCATCACCGTAGATTGAGTTTGGAGGCAATTAGCCAAACTCCAAAGGGGCGAACAGGAAAAGAGTCTCGCGTTCCCCCCCTCCCCCTCCCCCTCCCCACCATCTCTGGAAGTTGGCGTCCCTCAATCTGCCCAACAAAGAAAGAAAACATACAAAGGGGGTGTGGGGGGGGGCAGCTCACAGCTGCAAGGCAACAGTTCAGATCAAAGACTTAGGGAGTATGACGTCATTGATGGTGATGACGTCATCGAAAATTATATCATCCATGATTATGACGTTATATATAGCAATTATTTCACGCACACACACACACACACACGCACGCACACACACACACACACACACACACACACACACACACACACACACACATATTATATATATATATATACATATATATATATATTATATATGCACATATACAAACATACATATGTGCCATATATGAACTATAAGCTCTCATCTGGAAGGACAATAAGTGTCTATCACGAGCCCAACACATGATCTGAGACCAACATACACACACACACACACACACACACACACACACACACACACACACACACACACACACACACACACACACACACACACACACACTGCAGTGAAAAGGTTAAGCTAATACTAAACTAATCTAACTCGACCTTTGACTTTGGGCTTTTATATCCAGTTAGAGATAAACAAAAAAACAAAAAAACAAAAAAAGGATCTTATCTCTGACCATCCTACTCTTCGACATGTAGCGAAAATTTTTACTTTGATCTTCGAAGCTTCTGGTAGAGTCTGACCTTTCCAAAGACTTTTTTTTTATCCATCTCCTCGTCCCTCTCCCCTCTCTCTCCTCTCCCTCCTTTCCCTTTCTCTCTCCTCTTCCGTCTCTGTACAAAGCTGATATCCCAATCGCTCCATGATATCTACTGCCAATTTCCTTTTTAATGGAAACTCTTCAGGGCTTTGTTGTGTATCCTATCCTGAATACATTCCTCCTCTTCGTGAACAGTCCCTGTACCTAATGGATGAATGAAATAATATAAATAAACTAATGTGTCAATAGATAGATAAGTTAACAAATAAATAGTTTATTATTCTCTCTCACGCACACAAAACACACACACACACACACACACACACACACACACACACACACACACACACACACACACACACACACACACACACACACACACACACACACACACACACACACACACACACACACACACACACACACACACACACACACACACACACACACACACGAGCGCGTGCACGTCCAGGCACATGCAAACACAGTGTTACTCAAAGACACTCTAACGCCTCTTTAGTCAGACACGTTCGGTCCTTCGCATTTGCATCACAAAGCCTCGCGATGGAAACAATCGAGGCCCGTTTGGCCGTCGACGATTCCAGGACTCCTGCCAGTCAAAACGCGGACGGGAACTCCAGAGGTTATATTTGTCTACCTCTCACTCCCTCTCTCTCTCTCTCTCTCTCTCTCTCTCTCTCTCTCCTCTCTTTCTCTCTCTCTCTCTCTCTCTCCCTTTCTCTCTCTCTCTCTCTCTCTCTCTCTCTCTCTCTCTCTCTCTCTCTCTCTCTCTCTCTCTCTTGCCTCCATTTATCTTCTTTATTTTCTCTAGGTTCGAAAACCGCTTTCTATTCCTCTCTCTCTCTCTCTCTCTCTCTCTCTCTCTCTCTCTCTCTCTCTCTCTCTCTCTCTCTCTCTCTCTCTCTCTCTCTCTCTCTCTCTCTCTCTCTCTCTCTCTCTCTCTCCCTCTGGCCTTTCCACAGATCTCTCCGGGAAGAAACGTTAGACTGCTGTCTGTTTTGCGAGTATACACGCCTATATTTAATGATTAGCACATGTCCACACCATTGCAATGGTGAATATCCCTTTCTTTGCATATCTGTATATATTTCGACGACTGTGTCACATTATTGGGACTCTCCCTTTATATAAGGGAGCACCAGGGGATTCTGTCCCTTAGGGGGATTATAACTCTGGTCTAGGGACTTGGGACTCTCTCCTTATATAAGGGAGTACCAGGGGATTCTGCCCCTTAGGGGGATTATATCCCCGGTCTAGGGACTTGGGAGTCTCTCCTTATATAAGGGAGCAACAGGGGTTTCTGCCCCTTAGGGGATTATATCCCCGGTCTAGGGACTTGGGACTCTCCCCTTATATAAGGGAACACCAGGGGATTCTGCCCCTTAGGGGGATTATATTCCCGGTCTAGGGACTTGGGAGTTTCTCCTTATATAAGGGAGTACCAGGGGATTCTGCCCCATAGGGGATTATATCTCCGGTCTAGGGACTTTTTCCCTACCGAGGATTTATCACAGAGACATAATCCCTCTGATCTGTAAATATCAACAACTTCGCTTCAATAAATCAATAGAGTCCGAAGAGGCTTTTTGTGATATTCTTAAAAAAAATCTTTCCTTATATAAATCTTATATAAATCCTTGGGAGGGAAATATTTATGTAAGGAATTTTTTTTTTTTTTAAGAATACCACCGTAAGATTCTTACGGTGGTATTCTTAAAAAATCATTCCTTATATAAATCTTTCCCTTCCAAGAATTTATATAAGATTTATATAAGGAAAGATATTTTTTTAAGAATACCAATATAAGAACATAAGATCATAAGAATGAAGGAGACTGCAAGAGACCATTAGGCCTACACAAGGAGGAAGAAGAAGAAAGTAAACATCTACGCCAAGAGGCGCTGAGTAACTGCGGCCGAAGCCGTCACCTTTGACCTTTTATGTGCTTCAAGGACTATTGGGACTGGGAACAGCCACTACAGGGGACCGGGAAGGAGTGCGGGATTCGAACCCGTAAGTAAGCGAGTGCGAGATCAACATGTCGACCTTCCTTTATGTGAATAAAAATCGTTGAATTTTTAATCCGCTTTTAAATTTTGTCTACATTCTTGTAAATAACCCAAAGCTTAATTACATCAAATCATACAAAGGATTACAAAGGCGGAGCATGCCGACAGGAGACCTTTTGGTCCATATCTAGGTCGGATGCAAAAAAAAGAAATAATAATAATAATAAATTAATAAATAAAAACTATAATAATGTAAATAACAAATAGAATACACAAATATATGCATAGGTACAGTTGAATAATAAACAAACAGGTAAATAATAAATATCAATCTATTGCAAATTGCAGTATTTATCACTTTTCATAATTAATTTTGGGAGAGACCATAACGAGTGGCGGCGATGTAGTTCGGGGGAGCACAAATTGACCTTTATTGACCTAGCACACTCTCTCCTGACCTACCTGACCTCGAAAAGTCTTAATTGTAAACACGAAAAAGAATCTGAGGACGAGACAACTTTCTATTCGTACAAAAACAAATCCATAAATAGATGAATAAACAACTGAGTGAACAAATTAACACAGACACACAGACGAATAAATAAATGCATAGATAAATATACACAAATTATTTCAGCAAATGAATCATAAAACATCAATCAAAAATACACACAAACCTGACACAATTGACTAAACAGGAAAATTAACTAATAGGCCTAATTTCCTTCAACAAAATCGACGGGCTTCAGAAAGACCTTGGCTCGCTTAACTGCCCAGAACGGGTTTGATTAACTGTGATTTTGTTCCCCTAACCCGCTCAGAGTCCCTCGAAGGGCGTTCCCGTGAACGGGGTCACCTGCCTTTGTTTCCAAACCAACTTGTGCAGCCACCTGTGGGTCTGAAGGGACTAAAGGTGGACTCGAGGATTAAGAGGAGGAGGAGGAGGAGGAGGAGGAGGAGGAGGAGGAGGAGGAGGAGGAGGACGAGAAAGAAGATGACTGGAGGAAAGAGGAAAAGAGGAAGAAAAAGAGGATAAAGAGCAAGACGAAGATGACTGGAGGAAAGAACAAAAGAGAAAGAAAAATGGATAAAGAGGAAGACGAAGAACAAGAGGAAGAAGAGGATGGCGAAGAACAAGAAGAGGATGAAAGGGAAAACGAAGAAGAGGAGGAAGAAGAGTAAGACCAAGAAAAAACGAAAGAAAGAGGAAGAAAAAAAAAGAGGGAATAAAAGAGAGAGAAAAAGAAAAAGAGGAAAATGGACATGAAGAAGAGAAGAGGAAAAGAAGGAAAAAGACAGAAGAAGAAGAAGAAGGAAAAAGACAGAAGAAGAAGAAGAAGAAGAAGAAGAAGAAGAAGAAGAAGAAGAAGAAGAAGAAGAAGAAGAAGAAGAAGAAGAAGAAGAAGAAGAAGAATAAAGAAGAATAAGAAGAAGAAGAAAGAAGAAGAAGAAGAAGAAGAAGAAGAAGAAGAAGAAGAAGAAGAAGAAGAAGAAGAAGAAGAAGAAGAAGAAGAAGAAGAAGAAGAAGAAGAAGAAGAAGAAGAAGAAGAAGAAGAAAAGAAGAAGAAGAAGAAGAAGAAGAAGAAGAAGAAGAAGAAGAAGAAGAAGAAGAAGAAGAAGAAGAAGAAGAAGAAGAAGAAGAAGAAGAAGAAGAAGAAGAGGAGAATAAAGGGAAGGATGGAGATGACAGTGTAAAGGTCACACCTGAGGCAAGACCCTCAAGAGGGAAAACAAAAG
>NC_134817.1:19441173-19443673 GCF_046742065.1 Oratosquilla oratoria | reverse complement strand
GGGGGAGGACGAGGGTGAGAGAGGAGGACGAGGGTGAGAGAGGAGGACGAGGGGGAGAGAGGAGGACGAGGGGGAGAGAGGAGGACGAGGGGGAGAGAGGAGGACGAGGGGGAGAGAGGAGGACGAGGGGGAGAGAAGAGGAAAAGGTGGAGGAGGACGAAGAGGAGGAGGAGGAGGAGGAAAAGTAAAGTGGAACAAAAAGTGAAGGAGGAGGAGGAAGACGAGGAAGAACAATAGGTGAAGGAGAAGTTGGAGGGGGACGAGGAGGAGAAAAAGAGAGGAGGGGAAAAATGGAGGAGGTGAAGGAGGTGGAGGAGGAAGTGGAGGAGGAGGAGAAGGAAGAGAAGGAAGAGTTGGAAAAGAAGGAAGAGGAGGAGGAGGAGGAGGAGGAGGTGGAGGAGGAGGAGCATGGAAAGGAGAAGCAGGAGGACAAAGAGCAAGAGAAGGAAGATGAGGAGGCAGAAGAGGAGCACAAGCATAAGGGAGGAAAAGGAAGATGACAACAAAGAAGAAAGGAGAAGAGAAAGAGAAAAGATAAAAGATAACAGAGGAGGGACTGAAACAATACGGAAACGTCAGAATGACAAACAAGAAAAAGAAGAAGAGGAAGAAGAAAAAGAGGAAGAAGAGGAAGAGAAAGAGGGAAAATGGGAAGTGGAAGAGGAAGAGAAAGAGGAAGAGAAAGAGGAAAATGAAGAAGCAGAAGAAGAGGTAGAGGAAGAAGAAGAAAAAAGGAAGAAGAGGGAGAAGAAAAAGAGGAAGAGGAGGAAGAGAAAGAGGAAAAATAGGAAGTGGAAGAAAAGGTAGATGGAGAAGAGGAAAAGAGGAAGAGGAAGAAGAGGAAGAAGAGGAAGAGGAAGAAGAAGAAGAGGAAGAAGAGGAAGAAGAGTAGGACGAGGAAGAGGAGGAAGAGGAAGAAGAGGGAGGAGAGTAAGAGCAAAAAGAGCAAGAGGAAGAGGAAGAAGAGGAAGAAAAGGAATAAGAGGAAGAGGAAGAAGAAGAAAAAAGGGAAGAAGAGGAAGAGGAAGAAAAGGAAGAAGAGAAATAAGAGGAAGAATAAAAAGGGGAAGAGGAGAAAGAGGAAGAAGAAGAGGAAGAGGAAGAATAGGAGGAAGAGGAAGAGGAAGACGAAGAGGAAGATGAGGAAGATGAGGAAGAAGAGGAAGAAGAGGAAGAAGAGCAAGAAGAGGAAGAAGAGGAAGAGGAAGAAGAGGAAGAAGAGGAAGAGGAAGAAGAGGAGGAAGAATAAGAAGAGGAAGAACCTATTGAAAGTCAACACAAGGAAGAGGTGGGGGGGGAGGCATCTGCCACGAAGAATGAAGTGAAGAAAGATAAGACGAACAGTGGATAGGGAAATACTGCGAAAATAATATCGAAGAAGTCAAGGAGGGAGAGAAATATGCATCCATGTATATACTATATGTATGTATGTACTGTATGTATATATGGAGGAGGAGCAGGAGAATGAGGAGGAGAAGGAGGAGGAGGAGAAAGAAGAGAAGGAGAAGGAAGAGGAGGAACCTGTATATACTATATGTATATACTGTATGTATATATGGAGGAGGAGGAGGAGGAGAATTAGGAGAAGGAAGAGAAGGAGGAGAAGGAAGAGGAGGAGCATGTATATACTATATGTATGTACTGTATGTATAAATTTCTCCGTCACTCTCTCTCTCTCTCTCTCTCTCTCTATATATATATATATATATATATATATATATATATATATATATATATATATATATGTATATATATATATATTATATATATATATATATATATATATATATATATATATATATATATAAAGTCATTCAATGTCCTTTTTTACATTCATTTTTACTCTTATCACCATCAAAACACTAAGTTATCCGTTTTTTCATCAATGTTTTTGAGAGCTTTTAGAATCTGTTCCCCTGATATTTTGGAAAAAGAAATTGAATTTATTTATGACTTTCGAGAAAATTTAAAATATCCGAATTATCTGATTGACAAGGCACAAAACAGAACTAAAAAATCTTTTCTTAATACTTCTCATGGAAAACATTTTAATCATAAGAACATTTTAACAATTCTTTAACATGGGAATTTAGTCGGTCCTCCTAGATTACTTAGAAATTTTGGTATCTAAATGTTTTTTAAAAATAATATTAATGTTAAGAGATTGTTGATTAAAAATTCACCAAGAGAAAAGAAAGGTTGTGTATACAGTATACCATGTAAAAAATTTAATTTTATTTACATAGGCCATATAGGTAAAGGTTTGAATGAAATAATAAATCAACACAAATACAGCATTAGAACGGGGCAATTGTCAATTGTAATTTTATTTACATAGGCCATACAGGTAAAGTTTTGAATAAAAGAATAAATCAACACAAATACAGCATTAGAAAGGGGCAATTGTCAATTGGATTGTTTGTTCAACAAAAGGACTATGGACAAAACCTCGACTGAAAAAACTCAAAAGTAATTACGTCTTGTAACAATATTATACAAA
>NC_134817.1:19426173-19436173 GCF_046742065.1 Oratosquilla oratoria | reverse complement strand
GGGGTAAGAGGGAGAGGAAGAGGAAAACAAGGAAGAGGAGGAGGAAGAAGAAAAAGATGAGGAAGAGAAGGAGGAAGAGGAGAAAGATGAGGAGGAAGAGGAGAAAGATGAGGACGAAGAGGAAGAGGAGGAGAAATAAGAGGAGGACGAAGAGGAAAAGGAAGAGGAGGAAGAGGAGAAGGAGAAAGAAGAAGAGGAAGAAGAGGAGGAAGAGAAAGAAAAGGATGATGAAGAAGAGGAAGAGAAGTAAAAGGCGGAAGAAGAAGAAGGGAAAGAGGAGGAAGAGGAGAAAAAAGAGGACGAAGGAGATGAGGAGGAGAAATAAGAGGAGCATAAAGGGGAAGATAAGGAGGAAAAACGAAGAGGAGGACGAAGAGGAAAAGGAGGAGCAGGAAGAGGAGGAAGAAGAGGAGAAAGAATAAGAGGAGAAGAAAGAGGAGGGAGAAGAGAAAGAAGAGAAAGAGAAGAGGAGGAAGAGGAGAGAGAAGAGGAGGACGAAGAGAAAGAGGAATGTGAAGAGGAGGAAGAAGAGGAGAAAGAAGAAGAGGAGAAGAAAGAGGAGAAAGAAGAAGAGGAGAAGAAAGAGGAGAAAGAAGAAGAGGAGAAAGAAGAAGAGGAGAAAGAAGAAGAGGATGAAGATAAAGAGAGAGGAGTAGGAGGAGAAAGAAGAGGAGGGCGAAGAGGAAGAGGAGGAGGAGAAGGAAGAAGAGGAAGAAAATAAAGCTGAGGAGAAAGAGGAGAAAGAAGAAGAGGACGAAGAGAAAGAGGAGGAGGAGGAGAAGAATGAAAAGAACGATGAAGAGGAAGAGGAGGAGAAGGAGAAGAAAGGAGAGGAGGACAAAGAGGGAGAGGCGTAGGAGAAAGAAGAGAAAGAAAAAGAGGAAGAAGAGGAAGAGGAGAGAGATGAGAAGGAAGAGGACGATGAAGACCAGGAAGAGGACGAGGACGAGGAGGAAGAGGAGGAGGAGGAGGAGAAGGAGGAGGAAGGAGGAGGAGTAAGAGAAGGAGGAGGAGGAGGAGGAGGAGGAGGAGGAGGAGGAGGAGAAGGAGGAGGAGGAGGAGGAGGAGGAGGAGGAGGAGGAGGAGGAGGAGGAGGAGGAATATGGCGACGACAAAATTGGCACTCTTAAGGTACTTCCGCCGGGAGAGTGGAGGAGAAGAAAGAAGAGGAGGACGAGGAGGAGGAGGAGGAGGAGGGGGAGACTCGAGGAACCAGAGATGAAAGGGGAAATGGAAGAAAGAGTGAATTATAGAACCAGAAGGAAATAGTAAAGAATCCAATATACACATACACACAAACACACACACACACACACACACACACACACACACACACACACACACACACACACACACACACACACACACACACACACATACACATACGTGCACAAACGTACACAGCACACACACACACACACACACACACAAACGTACACAGCACACACACACACACACAAACACGCACACACACATACACGTTCATATAAGCGCACACGAACTTACACGTGATAAGACAAAACAATCCTGTTTTCTTCAGTAAAGTACTACAGAGTATATTTTTCATTTTGGTAAAAATATCTTTTATTTCAAAATACAAACGTCGGCCTTCGTTGACTCCCTTACATACCAGAGGTCCCTTTTACTTGTCTTCAGATTGCCGCCAGGCGATTTTATTTATTTATTTATTTAATTTATTTATATTTAATGAGTGTTATGAGAACTGTACACACACACACCAAGTGTAGAAGAATTCATTGCCAAGGGATATAAAGAGAAGGTACAGAGGAGGAAAAAGAGAGGAAAAGAGGAAGCATAGAGGAATTCAATGCCATGAGATATAAAGAGAAGATAAGGAGAGAAGAAAGAGGGGAAAAGAGGGAAGGACATGAGAGGGATAGAGGATTTTTCAATGCCATGAGATATAAAGAGAAGACAAGGAGAGAAGGAGAGAGGGAAAAGAGGGGAAAGGGGAATTATACAGAGTAATTCAATGCCATGAGATATAAAGAGAAGATAAGGAGAGGAGAAGAGAGGGGAAAAGAGGGAGAAAGGGGAAGTACAGAGGAATTCAAAGCCATGAGATATAAAGAGAAGACAAGGAGAGAATGAGAAGAGAGGGAAAAGAGGGGAAAGGGGAATTATACAGAGGAATTCAATGCCATGAGATATAAAGAGAAGATAAGGAGAGGAGAAGAGAGGGAAAAGAGGGGAAAGGGGAATTATACAGAGGAATTCAATGCCATGAGATATAAAGAGAAGATAAGGAGAGAAGAAAGAGAGGGAAAAGAGGAAGTATAGAGAAATTCATTGTCATGAGATATAAAGAGAAGATAAGGAGAGAAGAAAGAGAGGGAAAAGAGGAAGTATAGAGAAATTCATTGTCATGAGATATAAAGAGAAGATACGGAGGACAGGAAAGAGGGGAAAAGAGGGGAAAAGGGGGAAGTACAGAGGAATTAAATGTCAAGAGATATAAAGAGAAGGTAAAGAGTGAAGAAGTAGAAGAGAGAGGGGAAGAGGGGAGCGGTGTGGGCAGGGCAGGGTGGGGAAGGGGGGAGAAGAGGGGAAGGAGAGGGGAAGGAGAGGGGAAGGAGAGGGGAAGTGACGTAAGAAAAGAAAATATCTGTTCTCGAGTCTACGCGAGTCGAGTCCACAGACTCGCCAATATCAGCAACCAACGTTTACCCAAACGTTTACCCAAACGTTTTGTTGTTGTTTTTTCAGTCTGCTTATGTGACCTTTTTCGCCCTCCCCTTATGACGTAGTTTGACCTGTGACGTCATTGGTCTGACCATATGACGTCATTATCCTGGTTCTATGGCGTCATTGGCCTGACCCTATGACGTCACTCGTCAGGCTCTATGACGTCATCGAGGGTTCTATGACTTCAATACCATTGCTCTACGAGTGTTTGGCCTGGCTCTATGACGTCGTCGGCCTGGTTCTATGATGCTATTGGTTTGGTTCTTTGGCGTCACTATCCCGGATCTATGACGACATTGTTTCTCCATTGCGTCATTGGTTTGGCTCTTTGACGTCATTGGCCTGGCTCTACGAAGTCATCGGTCTGGCTTTACGACGTCACTGGCCCAGCTCTATGACGTCTTTGGCCCGGCTCTATGACGTCATTGGCCTGGCTCTGTGACGTATTTGGTTTTGATCTATGACGTCATCGGCATGGCTCTATGACGTCATTGGCCTGGTTCTATAGCGTCATTGATCTGGTTCTATGACGTCATTTGTCAGGATCCATGACGTCATTGGCCTGAATCGATGACGTAAATGACTCGATCTTATGACGTCATTCTGCCATTGGGGTGACCTCGCTTGATTCTGGTGATATAAAGGTCATGAAAGCCCTCAGCTCCAAACGACTTTATGTTAAAGCGTCATCACACTGGGCTATTTTACCTCCGATTGTTGGAGCAGAATTGCAGCCCGCAGCAACTTTCGGAAAGGAATCTGATTATATGCTGGAGGAAAATAATTTTCCCGCAACATTCTATGTATTTTTGTTGAGAGAACAAAATAGTTTACCATAGCGATTTCGCGGCGGAAAAAAAATTCTGGAGGTGGTCGGCACCGGCGACGAATCGGAGAGAAAAATAAATAAGAAATAAAAAAATAATAGTAAGAAAAAAAAAATCAATAAAAGTGATAACTTCCCTTACCATGAGGTATCATGACCTACATGAACGGTGTTTCCTTCAGGGGCGATCCTTTTTTGTATGTATGTATATATATATATGTATATATATGTATGTATATATATGTATGTATATAATGTATATATAGATATATATATATATACATGTTTATATATATATATATATATAATATATATACACATATATATATATATATATATATATATATATATACACAAATATATATATACATATATATATATATATATTCTCTAAAACAGACTATAGCGAGCTCAGTGACAAAGAGCCACCCGTGTTATTTGCACTACAAAGAGCAAGACAAAGATTCGTTGACGAAAAAGAGCGATTAGAGAGCACCATTGTAGGGTGGAAGGGAAACCTAACAGGATGTACATACAATATATGCATATGCATACACATATATATATACCCACATACACATACATATGCACATATATAAACATATACGTATGCATATTAATATATATATATATATATATATATATATATATATATATATATATATACCAACACTTGTATACATATACCCATATACACATGGATATGAACATATGCAAATATATAGGTATGCATATACACATGCATATTCATTTATACATTTATATACATATACCTATATACAGATACATATGCACATTTATATACTGTACATATACATATACATATACATATACATATGCATATACATATACACATTTATATACTGTACATATACATATACATATACATATACACATATGCATATACATATACATATACATGTACATATACATATACATATTAATGTAAATATACATACACATATACATGAACATATACATAAACATGTACATATAAACATATACATGTAAATATACACATTGTATATACACGTGCGTATTGAGACACAATGACAAGTTGGTGGTGCATAATCCGAGTTTTAATCCCGATTAGTCTGGTACAGGAAGTCTTCTTCAGAGGAGGAAGCCCCTCCTGTGTAAAACCAGACGGGAACTGACCTCGGACTAACACCCTTGGCTTCCTTTCCCTCTCGCACAAACTTATGTACAACAAACAGGTTTGCCATGGATATGATGGTGGAATGGAAAGAAAATAATCATATAAGGTCATTATAGGTCACGGTTTACTAAGATTTCTGTCTAATTCAACTACGAAAGCCCCTGAAGATAATGTCACAATACAAAAAAAAAAAAAAAAAAAAAAAAAAAAAAAAAAAAAATCGAGTGAGTGGAAAAGGGAAGACAACAGGAATTCACGAACGTAGTCAGGTGTGGAGGAGAGTGGAGTAATGTGGAGGGAATGGAGGGAGGGAGGGACGGGGAGGAGGGTGAGATGAGGGGCGGAACCCTCGGGAGGCGTGAATTCGTGGAAGCCAAACAACACAAGAGGAAAAAAAAAAAAAAAAAATTCTTCTGGTTTCTACCTACAACACGGTATGACATATTCAGTATGCTTTCTCCTACTTTATTTTTCCCCCAGTGTGGTGGGTAGCCTGCACGGTCTCCTCATGAGGCTGGAACCATCCTCTCGGCCTCATTAACGACTCTCGTCGAGGTCATAACTTAATTAGGTTTGGGGTAGGTCGCGGGTTCGATTCCTGAACTCCGTTCGTAATCAGTAATTCGCTAACACTGACTAGATGGAGCTATTGTGAGGCGTCTATCGATGTATGGCAAGTCTATTCGTCTATCTATCAATCTATATCTTTAAACATGTGACCTTGTGTGTGTGTGTGTGTGTGTGTGTGTGTGTGTGTGTGTGTGTGTGTGTGTGTGTGTGTGTGTGTGTGTGTGTGTGTGTGTGTGTGTGTGTGTGTGTGTGTGTGTGTGTGTGTGTGTGTGTGTGTGTGTGTGTGTGTGTGTGTGTGTGTGTGTGTGTGTGTGTGTGTGTCTGTGTGTGTGTGCTTTCTGTTCTACCATTACTTTATTTGTCATTACTTAACACAATTGTGAACATTCGGATAAAAGAAACTAAACTACATGGCCTTTCGGATAAAAGGGGCACGCAAATACCCGGAAGGCCCCAAATATCCCCCTAACTTGACCTCGGAATTAAACCCCCCCCCCCCAAAAAAAAAAAAAAAAAAAATCGGCACTATTACAAAAAAAAAGGGCACTAATAAAAAAAATCAGGCACTAATAACCCCCACCCCCCAAAAAAAGAAAAAAATCGGGCACTAATACAAAAAAAATCAGGTAATAATACAACAAAAATCTGTCACTAATAAAAAAAAATCGGAAAAAAATCAGGCAAAACAAATTCTCCACCACAACTCTCCTCCACCATTTCTCCCCCTCCATCTCCCTCCACCCCTCCTCCACCAGTGTGCTCAGCGCAATTATACATGTTTACCATTCCAACGGTCAATATCCCGGTGGTCGACAATCAATATACCGACATGAGGAACTCGCCAATAAGAGAGAAAAAAGGGAGAGCAGGAAGAGAAGATTAGGAAGAAATAAAGAGGAAAAGGAAGGAAAAGAGTGAAGAGGAAGAGAAAGAAAAATAGAAGGAAGAAAAAGGAGAAAGGTGAGAAATAAGAAAGAGGAAGAACAGAGAGAAAGAAGGTAAGAAAGAGAAAATGAATAAATAAATGAATAAATAAATAGACTAATTAATAAATAGATAAACAAGTCAACAAATAAATGAAATTAGTAAAATAAATTAATGAATAATTGCATTGGTCAATAAATAAACTACAACCAATCACATATGCACACATACACACACACACATACATACACGCAGACAAATAATTACATACACACACACATATACATACACATACACACAGACACAACATACATACTGTATATACACACAGATATATATGCATACATACACATACACACACACACACACACACACTCCCTCTCTCCCTGTTCTCCATTTAATAAACCTGACAACTGGTCCCCGAGTTATGCCCTCATTAGGCCCGTATTTCACTGGTGGACGCGTTTGTAGCCTCGATCAAATCACCGAAAATGGAGCCTTCGTCTGATTGAAATCTGGTTATTCTGATGTGGTTATTTACCACATCATGGTAAATGGTATCGTGAAGGATTAATGAAAATTCAAAATCTTTTCAAGACTTATTGTCGACATTTTCGTCCGCCATCACATCTATTATATACAATGAATATTTTAATATTTTGTACAAGTATGCAAATATGTTACATATAGACACTATTTACAAGTTAAAGGTCATCCCTGCATGTGACAGCAATATTTACAATATACAATTTCATTACGACGGAGTCATATAATAGATTGACCACGATTAATAACTTTATTTACAAAGATGTTATATGCGTTAAGGGGACACTGCAGAATTGGTGTGTTGCCACAATTCTACGGTTGATTCCTTCCATGATGTCCCCGCATTGGTGACAAATGAGAGCCAATTGCATTGAGTGCCACTGGGCTCGAGTTCGATCCTGGCACTCGGTCAGTGCCAGTGCCACTCTAACTGGTTCCGGATCCCCTGAGGATGTTTCTCAGGATAGAAGCGCTGGTTGTCGCCTGGGGAATTTATAGTTCGAATTCTCTTTGGTGTTTGTGAGAATGGAACTGAGGAAATGGTTTTATATTTTATTCTGGTTAACGCCAAAGGATTGATACACTGCGGTATCCTTCGCCCCCACAAAATAAGTAAATGAAAAATATATATGTAACTGATAGAATAAATGAAACAAAAATAGATAAACAAATAGACAAATAAAAAACACACACACAAACACATACAAACCCTGTCCGTCTGCCTCTCTCTCTCTTTCTCTCTCTCTCGCTCTCTCCATACATATATATATATATGTATATATATATATATATACATATGTATATATATATATATATATATATATGACATATGGTGAGCTAAACATAGAGAACAGTTGGATTTTTATTCACTGACGTTTCGTCTTTACCAGGACATTCCCAAAGTACATACAATCTCAGAAAATGAAGTATATACAGTATGCTGTTCATTTTCTGAGATTGTATGTACTTTGAGAATGTCCTGGTAAGGACGAAACGTCAGTTAATAAAACTCCAACTGTTCTCTGTGTTTAGCTCACCACCCTTCTACTCATATACATACGCACACACACACACACACACACACACACACACACACACAAACACACAAATATATATATATATATATATTCTTTGACCTTTTTTCAATTTTTGAGTAAAAATTTGAAACCCAAAAACAGTTATCGAGAGTTTCAGTATTTAATAATTTATCTATTTATTGATTTTTTCTATTTGTTTATTTATTTGTTATTTTTTCATTTATGACATTTGGTGTTCGTGCATCTATTCACGTGTTTATTTGTTCAATTTTTCATTATATTAACTCTGATTTATTTGATTTTTGTTTACGTGTGATTACTTTATGTATGTATACATATATACATATATATATATATATATATATATATATATATATATATATATATACAATATATGACACACAGGAAACTCACAGTCGGAGAAAATAAACTTCGAATAAAGAAGATATTTCGGCTATCAACTGTAGCCCTCTTCAGGACAAGTTGAGATACAAATGCTTATTTAATCTCAAGGGGACTTATAACTTGTACTTGAAAAAGTAATAAGCGAAACGTCGTACAAATAAGGCTCAGTCCTAAAATGGTGTTTATCTCGTGTAATGAGTAATGCCATCTGTCCACATTCCCTCTCTTTTCTGTAGCTTATAAGTCCCCTTTGTCTTACGTACTTTCCTGAAGAGGGCTACAGTTGATAGCCGAAATAGAGGAATCTTCTTTATACGAAGTTTATTTTCTCCGACTGTGGGTTTCCTGTGTGTCATTTACAAATGTGCTACGACATTTCTGTTTAGAAAAAAAAAATACATATATATATATAATATATATATATATATACATACATATATATATATATACATATATATATGGATGATTTTTTTTTTAATTGATCAAATGAATTTTTATTTACTTTTTATTTCTTTTCATCAATTCCATTCAATTTAACCCGTTATCACATTGGGCTATTTTCCCTCAGACTGTTGGAGCAGATCTGCTTCTCGTATCTTTCGGGAAAGAATCTGATATGTCGGAGGAAAATAATTTTCCTCCAGCATAATATAAAATGACATTATATGTAAATTGTTGAGGAATGAAAATAGTTTGCTATAGAGATTTCGCTGCGGAAAAATTGCTGGAGGTGGGCGGTACCACCACCGATGAATTGGAGGTCGGAGGAAAAACAGCCCAGTATAACTCCTTTAGCGAGAACTGAGTCTTTGAATGTAAACCGAGGTTCAAAATTTCTTAAAGACTTTGTTACTATCAAACTTGAAAAAAAAAATATATATATATTTTCACAATGAACGAAAACTTTAAAGACTGGATATGAAACAAGGCTCAAAATATCTTTAAGAAATATATACAAAATGAAATGGCATTATGTTCATTCTGGAAGAAAGCCTATAGAGATACAATGGCATCAACAGGTTCATCAAATACGTTTCGGTTTAACGTCAGGAGGCTAGAACGGTTCCCCTTACAGAGGAATTTGTAGCGTGGAACTTAAAGAACCATGACCTTGGTCCATCTCGCTGGCGGCATAGGCAAGAATTGCCATACCTCGACCTCCGCCGCAAGCAGAGACGCTTTAACCCACTCGGCCAACGAGTACCCCTGATGTACACTCCATATATGGAAAGCACTTCCTACTGATTCACTCGCATGGTACAGGATCCAAAATCTTATTTCCAATAAGAAAACACACAAGTTGAAACGAGCCAACCGGAAAAGTCTGGCGTGACTGGAAACAACGAAACAATTTACATTGAGAGATGAAAGTCATGTTCTTTGTAAACATTATTTGCATTACTTGCAAAACTCTTGCGATATTCTCGTGCGCATCACTTGCCCTGTAATTAAAAGGAGTTTCTGTAAATGCTATTACACATGTAGAAGCAAATACATATAATATTTGCATACTCGACTCTTCGAGAAACAAGGCAAGTCCCTTCTTGTTCTCCTGTTCAGCATTCCACTCCGTTTTGTTCTCGTGAACATCAAATAACTTTACCAGAACCGGAGACAACCGGGAGAACAGAGTCACGGTCCTCTAGGACCCTGAACTGAATAAAAATCATCTGCCTCAAACCAGAATAAAATAGTTAAAGTGTGTCACATTCTTGATGGGTATTTATATAGTTGTGTTTAATCCGTCCACGTGGGACTGTTGACATCACATGAAGCTGCTACACATCAAATTACTCGTTCGTGGTACCTGGCAACCCATTCCTAGTT
>NC_134817.1:19418673-19421173 GCF_046742065.1 Oratosquilla oratoria | reverse complement strand
TGGTGATGGTGGTGATGGTGGTGATGGTGGTGATGGTGGTGTTGGTGGTGATGGTGGTGGTGATGATGGTGGTGGTGATGGTGGTGGTGATGGTGGTGGTGATGGTGGTGGTGATGGTGGTGGTGATGGTGGTGATTTTGGTGGTGATAGTTGTGGATATGTAAATGAAAGTGTATTGGTAAAGCTCTTAGACGGCTATGAATGTGAGAGAAATTTGGTGAATGACGGAGAGTGGGTGGGGGGAAAGATGCCTGGAGGAAGAGGTGGGGGTGGAGGAGGAGGAAGAGGTGGAGTAGGAAGAGAAGGAACAGGAATAGGAACAGGAAGAGTAGGAGGAGGAGAAAGATGCGGAGTAGGGAGAGGAGAGATAGTAGGGAGAGGAGAAGGAACAGGAATAGGAACAGGAGGAGTAGGAGGAAGAGGTGGAGTAGAAAGAGGAGAAGGAATAGGAGAAGTGGAGGATAGGAAGGATAGGAGGAGGAACAGAAGAAGGAAGAAGAAGAAGAAGAAGAAGAAGAAAGAAGAAGAAGAAGAAGAAAGAAGAAGAAGAAGAAGAAAGAAGAAGAAGAAGAAGAAGAAGAAGAAGAAGAAGAAGAAGAAGAAGAAGAAGAAGAAGAAGAAGAAGAAGAAGAAGGAAGAAGAAGAAAGGAAAAAGAAGAAGAAGAAGAAGAAGAAGAAGGAAGAAGAAGAAGAAGAAGAAGAAGAAGAAGAAGAAGAAGAAGAAGAAGAAGAAGAAGAAGAAGAAGTAGAAGAAGAAGAAGAAGAAGAAGAAGAAGATGAAAAGAAGAAGAAGAAGAAGAAAAGAAGAAAAAGAAGAGGAAGAACAAGAAGAAAGAAGAAGAAAGAGAAGGAAGAGGAAGAAAGAAGAAGAACAACAACAACAACAACAACAACAACAACAACAACAACAACAACGTGAGGGGTAAGGAAGGAGTGGAAAGAGCTGGAGGGAGTGGGGGAGTGGTGGGGGAAGGAAGGAGTAGTTGCCAAATACCTTAATGGGTTTATCATTCTCTTGTAACGTGACTTGGCGCTATGCACCTCCCTTCTTCTCCTCCTCCTCCTCCTCCTCCTCCTTCTCTTCCACCTCCTCTTCCTCCAGGTCTTCCTACTTCTTCACTTCCTCCACCTCCTTCTTCTACTCCTCTTCCACCTCCTCCTTCTCCTCTTCCATCTTCTCCTCCTCCGCCTCCTCCTCTTCCATCACCACCTCCTCCTCCTCCTCCTCCTTATTGTTTTCCCTAATTCATACCCTCACACTCTTCCTTTTCCACGTCTTCTCTTATTCCTCTTCCTCATCCTCTCCCTTTCTCCTCTTCTTTCTCCTATTCCTATTTGTCTTCCTCCTTTCCTCTTCCTTCCTACTAATATTTTTGTTCCTCCTCTATTTCTTGTCCTATCATCTCCCTTCTCTCCTCCTCTTCTTCCTATCTACCCTCCATATTCCTCTCTCCTCCTCTTTCTTTTCCCTCTTCTTCTTCCAGACTTATTCTTCCTCTCTTTCCTCCTCTTCTTCCCACTCTCTTTGACTCCTTCTCTCTCTCCCATTCCATTCCTCATATTCTCCTTCATTTCCTCCAGGTTCTCCTATTTTCTCCCTACTCCTCTTCCTCTCCTCTCCCTACTCCTTCTACTCCTCCACCCCCTCTCCTACCCCTTTTCCTCTCCCTATTCCTCCTAACCGGGTTGTTAATGTATGGAATTCGTTACCTTCCACTGTCGTTGAAAGTAATACAATAACAACATTTAAAAATCGCTTATATAAATACTTGGAATCTAATCCACAAATAAAATATTATCCCTTGGAATAAAAGATATGACAACACCGGCATTTAATTGCAATTGGATAGGATAGTGGTAGCAGTAGTGCTAGTTCATCTTCTATCACCTAGTTGCCCTGTTTTCTTAACTGTAGTTTAGTTTAGTTAATACGAACAACCTCGTTAGGGCCAGTAGGCCTGCTGTTGTTTGTTCTTCCTTTGTGATCCTTTGTGTCCCTCCTCCTCCTCCTCCTCCCCTCCTCTCTCCTCTCCCTACTCATACTCCTCCACTCCCTCTCCTACCCCTTTTCCTTTCCCTATTCCTCCTCCTCCTCTCTCTCTTCTTTCCGTCCTCCTCTTCGGCCCCTCCTCCATGTCCTCCTTTTTTCCTCTCTGTTTCTCTTCTCATCCTCCTACTTCTCATCCTCATCTCTCTCTCTCTCTCTCTCTCTCTAGTTCGTCCTCCTCTCCCTCCCCTCTTCTCACTCTCTTCCTCCTACACTTCTTGCCGCTTTATTCTCTTTGTTGCAATCCTTTCTTCCAGACGCTTTTCAGAAACCTCCTCGCCGCTGCCACCACCACCGCCGCCTTCACCGCCGCTTGAATGGACCCCACTGCCACCACCGCCGCCTTCACCGCCGCTCGAATGGAGCCCGCAGCCACAACTCCTTTCATTCCTTCCAAAGACGCCAAAGCTAATTTCCATGCAGTGCCTGGAACCAGAACTGGAACTCCCTCTG
>NC_134817.1:19386173-19413673 GCF_046742065.1 Oratosquilla oratoria | reverse complement strand
TTCGGAGCTTCTATGATGACCTGTTTTCCAGCCAAGAAGAAGAAAACATTTATCCTGCAACAGAGGAGTACCATGATGCCGACGACTCCACAGACGATAATCTTTTGGATTACTGACTCTCCTGCGCCCTCTACCCCCCTCACCTTTGCACATGGACTATAGACAGCAATTTACGTGAGTTATGATTTAATGAATTTTGTTGTCATTGATTTTTCTATAAAAAGATTAATGATAATTATTTACATTACAAAAACACTTATAAAACACGAACCAATAAGGGTTTTAAGCTGACATTTTTAGGGATTCTTAGGTTTAATACACTTGTTAGCTGTACCAAAAATTGACAAAATCGAACGATAAACACTTACACACATAAAATTACCCTTGGATTTTTTTCATTTTTTCATTGAAGGAATTAAAAAAAAAAAAAAATCTTTAAAAAAATGATAATAATTGCACCATAGAATCTGTCTCCTCGTAATCTATCTCTTTATACCATATACCTTTACGTTTTTGTTTTCTTCGTTATGTAACTGTTGTTAGACTTTAAACACATTTTTCTTGAAATTTTGTTTTTGGCACATACGCCCCTTGAGCACGGAGGTCCCCATATCTCTTGATTAAACCGGGGACGTTTGTGTCATGTTCCCACCAGCAACCAACATCCTCCCGTTGTCAAACGTGTTTGACAACCAAACACCCCGTTCACACGGTCAAACATCACTTCAAACACTTGTTTGACAAACCGTTTGACCGTGTCAATGACCTTTTACGAACGTCCGTGTTTAGCGTGCGAGTTTGAAGTCTCTAATGACCCCAATTCGGACAATAACAATGCGTTGTATAGACGCTGTCAACTGCATTGGGGCTGGGAGATGAGAGGGGATGGGATGAGAGAGAAGGAAAGGGGAGGAGAGGGGAGGAGAAGGGAGGAGAGGGGAGGAGAGGGGAGGAGAGGGGAGGAGAAGGGAGGAGAGGGGAGGAGAAGGGAGGAGAAGGGAGAAGAAGGAAGGAGAGGGGAGGAAAAGGGAGGAGAGGGGAGGAGAAGGGAGGAGAGGGGAGAAAAGGGAAAGGGGAGGGAAGGGAGGACAGAGAAGGATAGAGGAGGAGAGAGAAGGAGATGAGAGGGGAAGGGAGGAAAGGGGAGGAGAGGGGAGGAGAAGGGAGGAGAGGAGAGGAGAAGGGAGGAGAGGGGAGAAAAGGAAAAGGGGAGGGAAGGGAGGACAGAGAAGGAAAGAGGAGAGGGAAGGAGAGGGAAGAAAAGGGAAAGGTAGGGAAGGGAAGGGAAGGAAAGGGAAGGGAAGGGAAGGGAAAGGAAGGAGAGGGGAGGAGAGGGAAGGAGAGGGAAGAAAAGGGAAGGGGGAAAGAAAAGGGAAAGGGAGGGAAAGGAAGGAAAGGGAGGGAAAGGAAGGGAAGGAAAGGGAGGGAAAGGAAGGAAAGGGAGGGAAAGGAAGGAAAGGGAGGGAAAGGAAGGAAAGGGAGGGAAAGGAAGGAAAGGGAGGGAAAGGAAGGAAAGGGAGGGAAAGGAAGGAAAGGGAGGGAAAGGAAGGAAAGGGAGGGAAAGGAAGGAAAGGGAGGGAAAGGAAGGAAAGGGAGGGAAAGGAAGGAAAGGGAGGGAATATAAGGAATGATAAATGAAGGGAAGGGAAGGGAAGGGAGGTAGGGGAGCGATGAGAAACGAAGAAACGAAAGGGAAGGGAAAGTGAGGGGAAGAGTGAAGGGAAAAGAGAGGAGAGTTAGAAGAGAGCAAATGGAGGGAAAGGAAGGCGTAATGGGTGAGAGAAGTAAGACAAAGGGGGGAAGAAAGGAGGGAAGAAAAAGAGAGGGGAGAAGAGGGGAGGAAGAGTTTGATATGAATGAACATGAAGGAGAGAGAGGGGAGAATTGGGATTACGTGGGAGGCGAGGGGAAAAGGGGAGTAGAGGAAAATGGGATGAAGAGTGGTTGGGATGCGAGACGGAAGACGAGGGGAACAATGGCAGGAGGAGGAGGAAGAGGAGGAGGAGGAGGAGGAGGAGGAAGAGGAGGTGGTTGGAGGGGCGGGGAGGAGGGAGGATGGGGCTGAAGAGGGAGAGGAAATGAGGGCAAAGGCAAGTGCGTCCGGAAGAGAGGGGAAGTGCGGAGGGGTGGGAAGAGGAGGAGGAGGAGGAGGAGGGAGAGGAGGAGGAGGATGGAGAGGAGGAGGAGGAGGAAGAGGAGGGAGAGGAGGAGGGAGAGGTGGAGGAGGGTCAGGAGGAAGAAGAGAAGGAAAAGGAGGAGGTGGAGGGAGAGGAGGGAGAGGAGGAAGGAGGAGGAAGGAGGAGGAGGAGGGTCAGGAGGGAGAAGGGAAGAAAAAGGAGGAGAGAGAGGAGGAGGAGGAGGAGGAGGAGGAGGAGGAAGAGGAGAGGGAGGAGGAAGAGGAGGAGGAGGAGGAAGAGGAGAAGGAGGAGGAAGAGGAGAGGAAGGAGGAGGAAGAGGAGGAGGAGGGTCAGGAGGGAGAAGAAGAGAAGGAAAAGGAGGAGGAGGGAGAGGAGGAGGGAGAGGAGGAAGGTAAGGAAGGGGAGGAAGAGGAGGAAAAGGAGGAGGAGGATCAGGGAGAGGAGGAGGAGGGTCAGGAGGGGGAGGAGAGGAGGGTCAGGAAGGGAGCAGGAGGAAGAAGAGGAGGAGGAAGAAGAGGAGGAGGAAGAAGAGGAGGAGGATAGGAGCAGGAGAAAGGGGAGGAGGAGGAGGAGGAGGAAGAGAGGAGGAGGAGGAGGAAGAGAAGGGGGAGGACGAAGAGAGTCAGGAAGGAGAGAAGGAGGAGGAGGAGGAGGAGGAGGAGGAGGAAGAGGAGGAGGGAGAGGAGGAGGAGGAGGAGGAGGAGGAGGAGGAGGAGGAGGAGGAGGCGGTGGTTGGTTTGACCCTTTCTAATATAATAGAGATGGAGGGGGGGTGGACGGACACAATAGACGTATGTAGGAAGAATAGATTAATGCAATAGATATGGATTGTAGTGATGAATTAATAGAATAGATATATAGAGGAGGGATAGATTTTGTACTAATAGAAATGTAGATGAGAAATGGATCTGATAGAGTAGAGATAGAAAGGAGAGGTAGACGAATAGACTAGACGTTCTGACGTCACGCGACTAGAGGAGGAATAGATTTTGTATCAATAGAAAAGTAGATGAGAAATGTATCTGATAGAGTAAAGATAGAAAGGAGAGGGAGATGAATAGACTAGACGTTCTGCCGTCACGCGACTAGGCCCTTTCCCCCACCTTCCTCGTGACGTAAATGACGCACTAATTAAGCGGCGCCGTCGTCAAAGACGGACGAGCTAATTAGTGGCACAGGTAGACTCGACAATCCGGACGTGAGCAGAAACAGATGGAGGGAGAAACAGATGGTCGCTGGGAAGCGAGGCGAGCCAGCTGGAGCCCCAGAGGGCTCTAGTTCGATCCTGAGACCCGGACACTATGCTATGGTGTAGCAAGGTCACGCCTTCATGAAATCGTTTTCCGTAGAAATACGCGCACCATAATCAATTTCTGTATTAATAATTGTCACCCCGTTGGAACTTATATTATGGAAATATATCTTTATTAACACTTTTATGGACTCCTAAATGTGCATTATATCCTTCTTGCTTAAAGAATTATATTTTGCCGAGAAGATATTGGCTGAATTCAGCTATACTCGCATTTTATTTCCAGTAAACAAATCCCGAGAGAATTGGAGATTACTTAATCATATCCATTTTCTCACAGGCGAGTACCTTCATCAACTGTAGTAACATACCACTACAATGGAAGCGATATGTACATGTATACATAAACGCATATATGTGCGTGCGTGTAATTGATAGGTATGGTAATGGGCGTACAAGAGACGGTACCTCACGAGCATAGGTCTTTTTCTATGTACTAGAAATAGGTAAATATACACACATACACAAAAGATGAAACGAGAAATTCTCGAGCGCTTTCGTGCAATTTACAACGGCACATACACATACACTCTCCTCTCTCTCTCTCTCTCTCACACACACACACACACACACACACACACACACACACACACACACACACACACACACACACACACACACACACGCACAGAAAAAGAAACACGAAATTCTCATGCGCTTTCGTTTAATTCACAACTGTACATACACATGCACATACACACGAACATACACATGCACATACATTCTCTCTCTCTCTCTCTCTCTCACACACACACACACACACACACACACACACACACACACACACACACATTTTTAACTAGGGAAAAGCAACAGAAACCTTACAAAATTGAGTTTTTTGAGCTCGTTTCAGGTGTTGAGGTTAAAACCAGATTTCTTTTTTTTTTTTACTCTTTAGTGACGTCACTTTTGAGGTCTGTTATTCTCTCACAAATTCTTTTTCTCCGTAATAATGATTATTTAAGTTTGTTATTCTGTCACGATTTTTTTTACCAACCTTATTAAAGTATTTTTCAGATTTTCTGTCATGGACATTTTGTGTGTGTGTGTGTGTGTGTGTGTGTGTGTGTGTGTGTGTGTGTGTGTGTGTGTGTGTGTGTGTGTGTGTGTGTGTGTGTGTGTGTGTGTGTGTGTGTGTGTGTGTCTGTCTTTATCAATTTTATTTTTTGTTTCATGTCCACTGCTTCTGACCCAGGGCAGTGGACAAGATACAGGGATGACCCGTCATCCAGGAGGTGCCAAGATAAGAGGGAGGGAAGAGAATAGAGGGGAGTGGAGTATGTAGGGGATGGAATGGGTGGGAGTGGTTTCTATGCCTTTGTTTTTTGGCTATCTCCCTTGCAAGGGGGAACAAGCCTTTGGTATATGTATGTATGTACTATCCATAGACGCTCTTGCCTATCTTACGTGTGACATGATATTACATGTGTCACGTGGCATACACGTCACGTGATGTGGTACAGCGTGTCACAAAAATAACTCCCAGTGACGGGAATGTTATGTTTTGAACAAATCGTGTTAACTTGAACGAAAAAAAAGGAATTCATGATCGGTCTGTTTGAACAGGAGTACGATTCAGCTGTCAATGGAAAGCTCACAAACACTAGTGAACAATTCATAAATGTTCGTGTTACTGAACGTAGCAAAACCATTCCCGAGTGACCGATACTTTCTGAAACGAAGCACAAATGTTGGACGAAGTTTTGAACAACGGATTCGAACAGTCAAGACTTCGGGCACAGAATGGGACGCATTCTCGCGTTCAGCCAATCACCACGGAGCTTTCGTTTCTGTCTAATTTCAGGTGATTTTATTTAACAAGAGGAATAAATCGTCCTTTTTTAAATCCTTCCGCAGCTTACAAGCAGTTGTGGTTTTATTCTAATTAAAGCTACTGGATTAATTTCAGTTTTACGCAAACAAACGCGTTCGTACGCTCACACATGACCTGACTTTGGTTACGTAATAATAGTTTCTTGGAGGAGCAGGAGTAGATAGAGGGAGGTGAGGAGGAGGAGGAGGAGGAGGAGGAGGAGGAGGAGGAGGAGGAGGAGGAGGAGGAGGAGGAGGAGGCGGAGGTGGAAGAGGAAAAGGAGGAGGAACAGGGACACTAAGTAGGGGAAGAGGAGAGAGGAAGACAGAGGAGGGAGGAGAATTTTTATCTTTTACATATTTCTTCTTATTATTATAATTTTCATTTGTAGTAACTCGTACTTGCCTAAACCTTAACTTCAGACAGGAAAATACCCTCCCTTTTTATTTCTATCATTTATTCATTTATTTATTTATTCATTTATCTATTTATCTATTCATTAATTCACAGCCAAGTTTCTTCAACCTTCGACCGTATTCCACCGCAAACTTCGATACGCGGCACTGGTGGCTGCAACGGACGATATGTAGAACTCGATTAAGATAGATATCTATATTGCCTCCCATAAATATCTCCTCCCACACAGTGCCAGGTGTTGAGCATCACTCCCTCTCCCTCACCGACTCCCACCCCTTACTCCCACCCTCCCCCGACTCCCACCCTCCCCAGACTCTCACCCTCCTCCGACTCTCACCCTCCTTCGACTCCCACCCTCCTTCGACTCCCATCCTCCTTCGACTCCCATCCTCCGACTCCCACCCTCCCCCGACTCCCATCCCCCCCGGACTCTCCCCTCCCGTTATATCCATCCCCAGCCCTATCCTCCCCAAGCTCAGAAAACCTCCGCTCCCCACCCCAGACGTGAAGTGGCACAGTTTGCATAAAATTGGCAGTTCCCGACAAATCTATCGAAATAGACACCACGTGGGGACGGGACCTTTATTAATATACGACGTTTTCCTCGTTTATATTTTTTTTCATGAATTTTCGAAAACTGTAACAAGGAAAACGTCGTACTAATAAAAGATCTGTGGTACAATGCCAATCAGTCACGTGACGAGTAGCGTGACATGGCACCGTGTCACCAAGAGTTGTGACGTGTCGAAATACAGTACCCCCGTGTGACACACCGTTACAGGAACATGTGACGTGATGTAGTACTGTGTCATAGGTATGATGTGAAGTAACGTGACATGTAGCGTGACGCGAGGAGGCACTGTGCCAATGTATGACGTGACGTGGGAAAGCATCGTGCCAACATCTGACGTCACGTGATTTTACAAAGGATTACAAAGGCGGAGCATGCCGACAGGAGACCTTTTGGTCCATAACTAGGTCGGATGCGAAAAAATATAATAATGATAGGTAAATAAATAGATAAAGATTGTAATAATACAAATAATGATAAATAAAATAAGTAAATGCATAAGTATAGTTAAATAATAAACAAACAGGTAAATAGTAAATAATAATAAATTGACAGATAACTAATGATAAATGAAAATCAAGCAAATAATAGACAATAACAAACAAATAAATAAAACATATTGGCACATTGTGCCAACACGTGACTTGACGTAATGATGCAACGTGCCAATGTGTGACGTGATATGACATGTGCCACGAGACCACGTGACCACGCGAAGTGGCACTCGACAGCGCGACCGGCGGCACTGACACTCGAAGGGTTTCCTGTCTACCTCACTGGGAGTGGACAATTCCACCTCCACCTCATCCTCCACTTACCTCATCCTCCACTTCCACCTACCTCATCCTCCAGTTACCTCATCCTACACCTCCACCTACCTTATCCTCCACTTCCACCTACCTCATCCTCCACTTACCTCATCCTACACCTACCTCATCCTCCATCACCAATTCTACCTCCTCCTCCACCTCCAACTCCACCTCCTCAATTTCTACCTCCTCCACTTCCACATTTCCAATAAAAGCACTTCCACATCCTCGCTAAAAGCACCTCCACCTACACTTCCACCACTACTTCATCCTCCACCTCCACCTACAACGCCTCCACTTCTACCTCCTCCACTTCCACATTTCCAATAACACCACCTCCACATCCTCACCAGAAGTACTTATTCCTCCACATCCAATTCCACTTCTTCCACCCTTCACACCTCCTCCTCCCAACCTCCTCCTCCTCCTCCGCCTCCTCCTCAACCTACTCTTCCTCCTTCCTCTTCCTTCTCTTCCTCCCACTTCCACGCCTCCTCTTTCTCTTCCATCTTCTTTCTCCCCTCCTCCCTCAATTCCTTTACCCTCTCCCACTTCCCCTCTTCTCTTCCCCTCCGCTTCTGTTATCTTCGTTATCTTATACTTTCTCTCTTCCCCTCTTCCTCCTCTCTTCCTCCTCTCTTCCGAGCCAACACTTCCTATTCAATTCGCTTCCGTCTCCATTTTATATTTGATTTTTGTCATCTATTTCCCCTCTCTGCCTCAATTCTCCTCCTATTCAGTTCGTATATGCTTCCCCTCTTTTCCCCTCTCTTCCCCTGCCTTTACCACACTGGTGGCGTAATCGGAAGCGTACTAGTTGTGGGTTCGAATCCCACAAGCGTGCTGGTCTTCCATTCGTCTAGTTGTGGGTTCGAATCCTGCACACCACTCCGACTCCTAGTTACAGTGACTGCTACCTGATGGTGGCGTCAACGGAAGCGTGTTGGTCTCGCATTCGCCTGGTTGTTGGTTCGAATCCCGCACTCCTCTTCGAATCCCAGTTGCAGTGATTGTTAACTGTCCGAACAGTCCCCAGAGCGCATCATAGGGTAAAGGTGACGGCTTCGGCCGCAGCTATTCAGCGCCTCCTGGCGTAGGCTCCCCATCTTGCAGTTAATAATTTAGGGAGTCTGAAGACACCCATACGGATCAGAAACACACAGTATCGGGTCAGGTTAAGCCAAAGTCAGGTCAATCAGAGGTCAAGGGCATTCGAGGTTACGTCAAATCAACGTGAGATCAGTGATAGGTTAACTTAAGGTCAGGTCAATTCGAGGTCAGGTCAGTTCGAGGTCAGATAAGTTCGAGGTCAGGTAAGTTCGAGGTCAGGTCAAACATACGTCAGACCAGGGTCAGCTCAGATTAATTCAAGATCAGGTCAATCCGAGATCAGGTCAGTTTTAGGTTAGCTCAATTCGAGGTAAGGCCAGTGTCAGGTCAGGTTAGGTCATTTCGAGATCAAGTCCTTTCGAGGTTAGGTCAGTTCAAGGTCACGGAAGGGTCAAGGTAAAGGGGAGACCGGGAAGAATTCTGGACCACTATCCTCGCCACACGTATGATGCCCCAACTAAGAACGTGAAATAAGGATATGAACTAAGGAACATTGGGACTCGAGCTGGGTTCCCTACTGCAAACAACACCAGAATTTGTTCGTCACGTCACATTACGTCACAGTGACGTCACTATTACGTCACCGTGACGTCAGTATTACGTCACCGCTCGTAAAGGGTCGTTATCTAGTGTGCAGGCAAGGCTTCGTTCTTCTCGCTGCTCGTTCCGGTGCTCGTAAAGGCGTTATTGAAACGAGCGGGGGTGGGTGGGTGGATGGGTGTGTGGGTGGTTGGAGGGGTGTGACGTGTTTTTTTTTTTGTTTGTTTTTTAACGTCATGGTCCGGGAGGTAGAGTAGTGGATTCGAGTCCCACTTGGGGTCGGTTATATTGTCCCATGTTCGATCTCCCTCCTCCCGATGCTTATTGGTGACTCACGCGTCATGGCTACCCAAACACATAAGGCAAAGGTGACAACCGCTCGCGCATGCACGGACACACGCGCGCACACACACACACACACACACACACACACACACACACACACACACACACACACACACACACACACAGGGCTAAAATAATTTCAGTACCACTGCGCTGCGGGTTGTTACTTCAATTCTCGTGGGCGGGGAGTTCGGGGTGTGTGTGCGTGTAAAGTCACAGCATTACCCACAGATCGATCATATATACACACTGAGCTCTCTTCCGGGAAGGAAATAGCTGTCGATCATGAGTCCAACACGTGATCCAAAGACCATGGTGAATCACACATACATTACAATACACACACAGGCCACAATACAATACACAATGGACACAAGTGCAAGAATAATTAGATATGAACATAAAAACACATTACTTCAACTTGGAAACAGAATTTAGTATTATATTTGTACACTGAAAAGTCAGTCCAACTTTATATAAATTCATAAACATAAATAAAAGACGCACAAACACACACGAATACACACGTACACACACACATACGATGGCACACATGTATACACACACATGAAACACACACACATACACACACACACACACACACACACACACACACACACACACGACTCGGTGGCGCAGTTGGTAGAACGATGCACTACTAGCATGGTGGTGCGCGTAGTGCTTGGTTCGAATCCTGCCCAGGGCCGAAATTAATTTCGGTACAGCTGCGCTTCGGGTCGTTACTCTGACTCTCGTGGGCGGGGAGTTGGGGGTGTGTGTGTGTGAAAGGTCATAGCATTACCCATAGATCGGACCTACGAGCTCTGAGCTCTCTTCCAGGAGGGAAATAGCTGTCGATCACGAGTCGAACACGTGATCCAAAAAGACCAAGTGAATACACACACACACACACACACACACACACACACACACACACACACACACACACACACACACACACACACACACACACACACACACACGCACACACGCACACACACACACACACACACACACACACACACACACACACACACGTAAACACACACACACGCGAGAATAACATGTTTATATGTGAACTAATTTTTCCAAACTTGTTTACCTTCTACTCAAACGTTTCCACGTAAACGTGCGTATTCATAAACGTTTCTAGACCTACACAGATCCATCTACCCAAGCTGCCAGATCGTAGGTTTCACCCCGACGTAGGTGGAACCCTTTTCAGCCACCGCGTAGTCAGTGAACGAACTAAACCTCCCGCTGAGGCAGTTGCATGTATTATGGTTTAATGACCCGACCTCTTAACAACCAAATTGCCCTGTCGTATCTGCTAATGGATTGTCTTGTTTCTTTGCTTTATCTACCTCTCTATCTGTTTGTTTATTTACTTGATTGCAAATTACATACATACATACATACATACACCAAAGAATTTTTCCCTCTTACAAGGGAGGTAGCCAAAAGACAAGGCATAGAGACCACTCCCACCCATTCCATCCCCTACATACTCCACTCCCTTCTACCCTCTTCCCTCCCTCTTATCTTGGCACCTCCTGGATGACGGGTCATCCCTGCATCTTGTCCACTGCCCTGGGTCAGAAGCAGTGTCGCAAGACACAGCACATCCACAGCAAGGCCGCTTCATTAAATCGGCGAGCTCCCTCTCTATTATCTATTACATTTTCCTGCGTCCTGGCTCGGTATGGACCAAATAGTCGCAGTAATGGAGTTAGATTGTTCAAATTTAGATTTAAGAAGGAAATAGGCATGAACTGGTTTACCTACAGTGTAGTTAACAAAAGGAATAGACTTAATAACCATATAGTGAGCGCTGAAACTATCTGTTGTTTTGAGAAACGGTTAGACAATTTCATGGATGGTTGATTGATTGGTTAAAGATTATCTGGCGTCGTAACTGCCAAGGTCATAGACTCCGAATTGTTAAATTCTTAGATTAAATTTTGTGTATAGGTAATAATAATAACAATAATAATAATAATAGTGGTTTACTATGTATAGATGAAGGTAAATATTAATAAATCTAAATTCAGTATCAGGTATTAGTTATCAAATGGTGTAATGGTAATATACATATGGTGTTGAATTATGTTAAAATCTGAAATTTTATGGATGGGGATGACAGGTGGTTATGGACATGGAACTCCCTAGTGTAGGCCTCATGGTCTCTTGTAGTCTCCTCCATTCTTATGTTCTTATGGTCTAGTCTCCTGTGAGCCTCTTACTTCACCACTGTCATCCATGATAATCCATTATCATTCATTGTTATCCATTACAATCCATTGTTATCAACTCTCATTCGTCGCAATCCATTATCACCCATTGTAATCCATTTCAATCCATTGCAATCATGTATATCACCATGGAATCCATTATAATCCATGATCATCCATGATTATCCATTGTAATCCATTGTCATCCACTGTAATTCATTGTCACCCATTATCACCCATTACAATAAAATTTCATCCATTGCAATCCTGTATATTTTAATGGAATCCGTTATAATCCATTGTAGTCTATCATAATCTACTTTATCCATTGTAATCCACTGAAATCCATTGTCACCCGTCATCCATTGAAGTCCGTACGCCCCTCCCTTTCCTCCCACTCCCTCCCTCTCTCCCTCCCACCACCTACCTCACTCTCTCCCTCCCTCCACCTACTTCCCTCTCTCCCTCCCTCCCACTCCCTCCCTCTCTCCCTCCCCCACTCTCCATCCCACTCCCCCTCCCTCCACCTACGTGCCTCTCTCCCTCCCTTCCTCCACCTACCTGCCTCTCTCCCTCCCTTCCTCCACCTACCTGCCTCTCTCCCTCCCTCCCACTCCATCCCCCTCCCTCCCTCCCTCCCTCCCTCCCTCCCTCCCTCATTGCCTCGCTTTCGATCAAACAAAGCCGACGCCAAAACACAGAAGGCTCAGTAGTATTTCATCGAAAACATAGTGTGCTCTCTTTCTCTCTCTCTCTCTCCCTCTCCTTCTCTCTCTTCCTCTCCTTCTCTCTCTCCCTCTCCTTCTCTCTCTCCTTCTCTCTCTCCCTTCCCTTCTCTCTCTCCCTCCCCCTTTCTCTCTCTCTCTCTCTCTCTCTCTTTCTCTCAACCCTTCTCTCTTTCCTTCTTCTCTCTCTTTCTTCTCTCTCTCCCTCACCTTCTCTCTCTTGCTTCCCTTCTCTCTCTCTCCCTCCTCTCTCTCTCTCTCTCTCTCTCTCTCTCTCTCTCTCTCTCTCTCTCTTTTGGGAATCTCTCCAAAATTTGGATATCTCCAACATGAGAAAGTATTTCCGGTGTCCGGATTTTTTTCTTCTAATTTTTGGGAAACTTTCGCGAATTTTGGAAATTTCCAATAATGGAAACCTTTGCCATCAAGCGATTTTATTCATCGGCTAGGTGAACTACAGCGCTTACGTAAGAAGAGTCAATATGAAATGAATCAGATGAATACGTGATTATCTAAATATAAGACATTTTCTTCGCCAAATTTCTCATCTCCACCCTAACCCTTCTCACGTAAAAAAAAAAAAAAAAAAAAAAAAAAAAATCCCACACTCAATCTTCCATCCACACCCCCACCCTCTCTCCTACTCATTTTCTCCATTCTCCCACCCAATATCCCCCACCCTCCCCCATCAGCTCTCCCATCCCATCCTTTACACACTATACCACCCTCACCCATCCAATTTACCCCCCTCTCTCCCCCTCCCACATCTGTCCCAACCGCAAAACCCCTTCCCTCCCATCCTCTCTTCCCCATCCCACTCCCAACCGTGTGCTACAACCGATCGTCCCCTCCCCTCCCACCCCTATGCCACCCGCCCAACCCCCTTCGCCCTCCCACCCCTGTGCCACTCCCTCCTTCTCACCCCGCTTCCACCCCTCCCCCTCCCACCCCTGTGCCACCCCCTCCTTCTCCTCCCTCTCCCACCCCTCCCCCTCCCACCCCTGTGCCACCCCCTCCTCCCCACCCCTCTCCCACCTCTGCCCCTCCCACCCCTGTGCCACTCCCTCCTCCCCACCCCGCTCCCACCCCTCCTCCCCACCCCACTCCCAACCCCCCCTCCCCCTCCCACCTCTATGTCACTCCCTCCTCCCCACCTCACTCCTACTCCTGTCCCTCCCCTTCTCACTCCTCCCCCTCGCCCTCCCAGCCACTTCTGTGCAACCCCAATTTCCCTCCTCCCACCCCTCCCCCTCCCCCTCCCAGCCACTCCTGTACAACCCCCTCCCACCTCCCACCCCCACCATAAGCACGAGACTTTGGTTGACGTGTCTGCTTCCGCCTTCCGTTTTCTTTTCTTTTTTCCTTCCGTTTTCCTTTTATTCCTTTAATTCTTTTCTTGCATCTTTATTCCTTATTTCTTTTGTCACGATCTCTGACCTTTCTACTCTTTTTCCAATTTCTTTCCTCTTTTTTTTTTGGTATCAGTATGTCTTCTATCTCTATTCGCTCTCCCTACTCTCTTTCTCCCTCTCTCTCTCTCTCTCTCTCTCTCCCTCTCTCTCCTAAGTCTCTCTTCCTGTCCTGCTTCCATTTTATCTTTCGCTACCTCTCAACACTCTCTATTCTTATTCTACTATAACTTCCTCTCTCTCTCTCTCTCTCTCTCTCTCTCTCTCTCTCTCTTTCTCCAGTCTTCCTTGTTCCATTTTTGCTCGATTTTATTTATTTATTTGAATTAAACTTATTCTCTCTTGTGTTATTGTTTTCTTGAAGTCTCCGACACGTCCACAGCGCCAGACACTAAGAACATAAAACGTCCTGAAGAGCGAGCGAGCGAGCGAGAGAGAGAGAGAGAGAGAGAGAGAGAGAGAGAGAGAGAGAGAGAGAGAGAGAGACAGCGAGCGAGCGAGAGAGAGAGAGAGAGAGAGAGAGAGAGAGAGAGAGAGAGAGAGAGAGAAAGAGAGAGGTAGTACATCTAGAAGCATTTCAAGTGAGGGAGAAGTTCAAACAGGAAGTCTGCCTTTGTTCTGTGCTGCGTCCCCTGCGTCCCCTGCGTCCCCTGCGTCTCAGTTTGCACTTAGGTTTAAGGTGTGCACGAGGCATGCGCAACCGGTTCCGGTATATCCGGTCCCGGAAGGCCATAGATTGTCGGATTCGGAAATACTCGTGTGTTTCTTGTCTGCCGGACCGTCTACAGAGTCCGGATGTTCCGGGCTATTCTGGGGCCCCAGAAGGTCCTGGAGGAGTGCCAGCCTCCGGAGCTGTCAACTATTTACGGATTCGGCGCGTCAACATGTGTATATATACATATATATATATATATATATATATACATACATATATATATACATATGTACATACACATGTTTGTGTGTGTGTGTGTACGCGTGCGATTCACCATAGTCTTTGGATCACGTGTTGCACTCGTGATCGACAGCTATTTCCCTCCCGGAAGAGAGCTCAGAGCTCGTATATGACCAATCTATGGGTAATGCTGTGACCTTACATGCACACACACCCTAACTCCCCACCCACGAGAGTTGGAGTAATAACCCGCAGCGCAGCGATACTGAAATTATTTCAGCCCTGGGCGGGATTCGAACCCGGACCGCCGTAGTGGCAGCCGGGAATTCTACCAACTGCTCCACGAGGTGTGTGTGTGTGTGTGTGTGTGTGTGTGTGTGTGTGTGTGTGTGTGTGTGTGTGTGTGTGTGTGTGTGTGTGCGCGTATACATACGAACAGATTTCAAAGTGCACAAGCCAATGTGTCGGAGCCAAAGAGTTTAGCTAGAATCGCTAGATAATCCTCACGGACACGGACTCGCGAAAACATAGCAAAGCTCCGGGACGGAACTAGTTTAGTTAACAGTGAACCAGTTTTAATCTTGTTTAACATTTTCCAGGTATTGCATTTGGAAGTTCTTGCATATATAATATTACAACATTATCATGTTCTTATCTAGACTCAAATGCAAATGCAATCGGCAACATTAATTATTTATACATCAAAACCTCGGCAGTTTTGTGTAAATTATATTTTATTGGGCTGTTGGCAATCTCACTGAAAAACAGTTACATACATATACCAAGGCTTTTTCCCCCTTACAAGGGAGGTAGCCAAAAAGGAAAAGGCATAAAATCATTTCCACCCATTCCAATCCCCGAAAACACTCCACACCCCTCCACCCTCCCTCTTATCTTAGCACCTTCCGGATGACGGGTCATCCCTGCACCTTGTCCACTGCCCTGGGTCAGAAGCAGTGTCGCAAGACAGCACATCCACAGCAAGGCCGTTTCATTAAATCGGCGACCCCCCCTCTCCGTCCCCCCATGCATAAAAGGAGAAGACGGGGAGAAATCCCTTCGGGCTGCGTCAAATTTTGCTCACACATACTACCTCACCCCCCATCCCCCCGCCCATTCCACCTCATGCATCACAAACTCATCCATATACAACCATTCTCCATTCACCCCTGTCTTCTGCCCTCTCCCGTCCTTCCTCAACAGACATTCCCCTCTTCCCCAAAGCCCCCTTCACCCCATCCATCCACCTCATCCTAGGACGTCCCCTCATGTTCACTCCCTAGTCTTACTAGTCTTTCTTCACTCACTCTTTCCATGTGTCCAAACCATCCTAATACTCTTTCATCAACCCTATCTTCCAACTCCCTTTCCACCCCTGTTCTCCTCACCTCCTCATTTCTCACTCTATCTAGCCTAGTAACCCCCATCATACTTCTCAGACACCTCATCTCAAACACATTCAAACTCCTTCTCTCTTCCTCTCTTATGTTCCATGTTTCTGCCCCATACAGTGCTGTTGGCACAATCACTCCTTCATACAGTCTCCTCTTCGCATCCATTCCAAAATGTCTATTCCTCATTACACTCTTCAATCCACCAAGGCATTTACTCGCTTCTCTCAATCTACATTCTACCTCCACCTTCACTCCACCTTTTCCTGCCACATTTGCACCCAAGTATCTAAAACTATCCACTTCCTCCAGTCGCTCTCCCTTAATGCTCACTTCCAGTCTACTGCCACTTTCCCCCCTTGTACATCTCATCACCTTACTTTTACCCACATTTATCTTTAAATGTGGGTAAAAGTAAGGTGATGAGGAAAACAGTTAAAAAAAGAAATCCTGAATTGTTCAATAGGAGGAAGTGATTAAAAAGGGCCCGAGGGGCCCACAATCTCACATCACCAATTTGACTGAGAATATCAACACAAACGTGAACGAAGTTGGTTTACACGTCCATGACAGCCAAATATACAAATTGTTTGGCATGCAAAAACTAGCTTTCACTCTCCTGGACAGCTGCAAATTCTGCTGCACGCTGCTGCACGCTACCCAGGTTCTCCACCACCACCGCTGCATAGACCAACACGCACGGGAAGCTTCGCCTTATACATAACAAAGAAAAGACCTAAAGGCTTTCTTGCCTCTATCCTTTGACGCGTCCTATCTTCTTCCACCTTTCTCTACATCTCCTCCTCCTCCTCCCACTCCTCCTTCCCTCCTCCTCCGTCTCTTCCTCTATCTCTTCCCACCTCTCCTCCCTCTCCTCCACTTCAGTATCTTCCTCCGTCTCTCTCTATCGTTTTACCGTTTCCTTCTTCCCTCATTCTCAAAATGTTCTTTCTTCACCTTTCTCCGTTTTCTTCTTCCCAAATCACCTCTTACTTACCTCTTCTTCAGTTTCTTCCTCTTTTACCTCTTTACCTCTTCCTATTGCTTTCTCCTCTCTTCCGTCGTTCCTCCTCAGTCCCTTCATCTTTTCCTATCACTTGACCATCTCCTCCTCTTTAATAGTTTTTCATCACCTCTTTTTCCGTACTCCTCTTTCCACGCCATCTCTTATTTCCCTCCTCCTCACTCTCTTCCTCCTTCATCTCTTCCTCCTACTCCACCTCCTCTTCAATACCTTCTTCCTTCATCTACTCTTCTCAATCTCTTCCTCTTGTTTCACCATCTACCTCCTCCTCCTCTCCCTCTTCTCACTCCATCTCCTCCTCTTGCACTAACAACTTTCTTCCTCCTCAAACTCTTCTTCCACCTCTTCCTCAACTCTCTCCTCCTCCATTCTCTATTCATTCTCTTCTTCTTCCTCCATTTTCTCCTCAACTTTCTTCCTCCTCAAACTCTTCTTCCACCTCTTCCTCAACTGTCTCCTCCTCCACTCTCTATTCATTCTCTTCTTCTTCCTCCATTTTCTCCTCAACTTTCTTCCTCCTCAAACTCTTCTTCCACCTCTTCCTCAACTGTCTCTTCCTCCACTCTGCATTCATTCTCTTCTTCTTCCTCCATTTTCTCCTCTTGTTCGTTTTCTTCGTGTATCCTAAGTCTTCCTTGTTATCCCGCTCCTCGTTTTCTTTATAATCTTCTTACTTTTCTCCTCTTTCCCTCTTGTCTAATCCTCATTTATCTTTCTTATCTTCTTCTTCTTCTTCTTCTTCCTCCATCTGCCTCACTTCCCTCTTCTTCTAAACTCTCTTATCAACATACAACTGATCTCTCGTCTTCCTCCTCTTCCTCCTCTTCTTCTTCTTTCTCTGCTTCGTTTCATGACCTCTTCTTTTATTCTCTTTTTTCTCTTCATCATTTCTCTCTCTTTTTCTTTTTTACTCTTTTTTTTCTTCTTTTTTACTTTTCACTTTGTCAGTAATCTTTCAGGCTCCATCCTTGCCCCAACCTGTTTAATCTTTAATGCCTTTTTCTCCTCCTTGTCCTCTTCCTCCTCCTTGTCCTCTTCCTCCTCCTTGTCCTCTTCCTCCTCCTTGTCCTTTTCCTCCTCCCCCTCTTCTTTGTTCTCTTCCTCCTCCTCCTCCTCCTCCTCTTCTTTGTTCTCCTCCTCCTCCTCCTCCCCCTCCACTTAACACTATTTGTACTTTCTCCTCTTCCTCCTCCTCCTACTCCTCTTTTCCTTCCTCCTCTTATTCTCCCTCCTCCTTCTCTACCTCTACTTCCTCCAGTTCTTCCTCCACCTCCTCCTCCATTCGCCTTCTCCTCCTCCCGTCCTCTTCTTATTCCGTTTTCATTCCATGACTTAATGTCCCTTAAGAGAATCATTTCTATCTTTATTTTCTAAAAAGGATATTACCAACTCTTTTTAGAGTTCCTCCTCTTTTTATATCTCCTCCTCCTCCTCCTCCTCCTCCTCCTCCTCCTCCTCCTCATTCTCCTCTCCACCAACACTTCTTGTACTTTCTCCTCGTTCCTTTCCTCCTCTATTTCTTCCACCTTCCTTTCCATCTCTTCCACCAAGTCCTCGTCCTTCTTCGCTTCCACCTCTCACTCTAACATAGCCTCTTCTCTTGAGCCTAAGAAGACCTCCTCCTCCTCCTCCTCCTCGTCCTTTTCTTCCATTACTTCGTCATCGACTACCTCATCCTCCACGAGTCTCGCCTTCGATCTCTTGCTCGAAGTCTCGGTCCTTCAGCTCCTCCTTGGACGCCACCTCATGCAAGACCAGCTCCTCGCCTCCTCCTCCTTCTTCTTCTCCTCCTCCTTCTTCTCCTCCTCTTCCTTCTCCTCCTCCTCCTTCTCTCTCTTTCTCTACTTCCCTACTCCTCTTCCTCTATCTATTTCCTTCCTCCAGCTCCTCCTCACTTCTTCCTCCTCCTCCTCCACCACGGTCACCCTCGACTCCAGCACTACCATCCTCCATCTTTAGTCATCCATCTCCACTTTCTATCTTCTCCACCCTCTCCCTCAGGGCCATAGCCTTTCTTCCTCCTCCTCCTCCTCTTCTTACAAGACACTCACCCGAGTGTTTCCTTTCTCCTCTTCCTCTCCCTCTTCCTCCTCTTCGTACCTCTACTCCTTCCTTCTTCCTCTTCCGCCTCCTTGACAGACAACCTCGACCTGAGATACGACCTTGACCTGAGATTACTTTGACCTAAGAGACAATCTTGACCTTAGTAAGCTCCCTACAAGCCGTCAATCTCCTTTCTAAGCTCCCCACAAGCCGTCAATCTCCTTTCTAAGCTCCCCACAAACCAATATCCTTCCTAAGCTCCCCACAAGCCCCTAATCTCCTTCCTAACCTCCCCACAAGCCCCCAATCTCCTTCCTAAGCTCCCCACAAGCCAATCAAACTCCTTCCTAAGCTCCCCACATGCCCCCAATCTCCTTCCTAAGCTCCCCACAATTCCCCAACCTCTTTCCTAAGCTCCCCACAAGCTTCCAAACTCCTCCCTAAGCTTCCCAGAAGCCCCCAACTCCTCCTGAAACTCCCCACAAACTTACTCCAAGCCCTCGAAACTCCTCCCTAAGCTCCCCACAAGCCCCCCAATTCCTTCTTAAGCTTCCCACTACAAGCCTCCTAAATCCCATTCAAAGCCATCAAGCCCCTTTCTAGCCCTCTAATAAGCCCCCAGCCCACACCAGATTTCGAGCCCCCCAAGGCTATCCCTCCCAGAGAGAAGCCCCCCACATACCTCCAACGTCCCCTCCTCCCTCTCTCCAACATCTCCTAGTATACTTAACACCCCACACACACGCACGGGTCGACGGCACATTGGTACCGCTCGCAACCGCTAATCCAGTGGCCTGAGTTCGATTCCCACCCAGGGCTGAAGTAATTTCAGTATCGCTGCACTGCCGGCCGGCACTCCAACTCTCATGGGCAAGGATTTTTTTGTGCGCGCGCGCGCGCGCGCGTGTGTGTGTGTGTGTGTGTGTGTGTGTGTGTGTGTGTGTGTGTGTGTGTGTGTGTGTGTGTGTGTGTGTGTGTGTGTGTGTGTGTGTGTGTGTGTGTGTGTGTGCGCCACAGCATTACTCATAGATCGGGCATATATAAGCTCTGAGCTCACATCCGCAGGGTAATACATGTCGATCACGAGTCCAACACGTGATCCAAGAACAGAGTTAATCACACACATGCACACATTAACAATCACACATACATATGAATAAATAAGAATAAATCAGTCAATTAAAGTATATTAATTAATAAACGATAAAATAAAAAGTATACAAATAAACCAATCAATATAATAATAAACAAATAAATAAAAAAAATAAAAAATTGGTAAATAAATCCTCACCCTATTGCCCCTTCCTCCACCTTCCCCTCCACCTATCAAAAATCTACCTCTTCCACTCACTCCTCTCCAGCCCTTGGAGGATTCCCTCCACTCGTCTTTTAAAAGCTCCTGGTAGGAATTCTTACATTACCTCCAGTTCCACCTCCTCCACCTCCCCTCCATCTCCTACTCCTCCATTATCACCTCCTCCTCCTCCTCCACCTTCACCTGATCCTTCTCCTCAATCTCTTCCTCCACTTCTTTCCCATCCTTATCTTCTTCCTTCACCTCCTCTTCTTCCTTCTCCTCCTCCTCTATCCGTGGTCATCTATTCTCCTCCACTCTCCCTCCTCCTCTTCCTCCTTCTCCAGTCTCCCTCCTCCTCTTCCTCCTTCTCCTCTTTTCCTCCTCCTCTTCCTCTTCCTCTTTCTCTTCTTCCTGCTCCTCCTTTACTTTTTCCTCTTCCCTCTCCTCCTCCTCCTCTTCCTGTTCCTCTTCTTTTTCCTCCTCCCCCTCCTCCCCTTCCCCTTCCTCTTCCTCTTCTTTTTTCTCCTTTTCTTCCTCCGCTTCCTCCTCCTCCTCCTCTTCCACCTCTTCCCCCTCCTTCTCTTCTTCCTCCTCCTCCTCTATCCGTGACCATCCAAGCTACTTCACCTCCTCTGTTCGTTCTCTTCACCTATCTTCCTCTTCCTCCTCCTCCTTGACTCACGATTGCTTCTCTCACGTATCTATCACGTCCTAGACTCTCCCCTCTCTCCTCCTCCTCCTCCTCCACCAGATCCTCCAACACCAACACTCTCTCCAACATTCTCTCCTTCACTCTTTATACAACTTCAATACGTCCCGATCTTTATGTTCATTTTCACTCCCCCACTCTTCTCCACCAGTTCCTCCATCACCAACATTTTCTCCAACATACCTAACCCTTCCCTTTACCTTCACTATCTCCATCACATGACTAATATAGATTTCCCGTCAGCTGAATATAATCATTTCCCGTCAGCCAGGATAAAGTCAATAAATCGCTTGTGGGAGTAGAATTGGCTTAGCCAATCCCAAAAGTGGGAGTTCATTCCCATAAGTCCATCATTTAGTAAAAAGGGAGTTGCAGCATCGACTCCCTAGGGCAGGGACATTGCTGTACAACTGTACTCCCATTTTCCCCTTCTCCCAAAATCCCTTTTCTTAAACTCCCATCAACGTTAATCCCTGACAGTAAATTCGGTCTCCCTTAACGTACTTTTTATGTCCTCCTCCTCCTCCTCCTTCTCCTCCTCCTCCTCTTCCTCATCCTCCTCCTCTTCCTCATCTTCCTCCTCCTCCTCTTCCTCCTCTTTTTCTTCTCCCCCACTGGGGTCAAACTTGTGCATTCTCATAATCTTCCCCTCCCTCACTCCACCATACCTCCCCCACCCCCCTTCCCTCCCATCCCTCACTCCCCCCCATACATCACCCACCCCTCCCCCCTTCCCTCATCCGTTAGGGAACAAGTGACGTCATCTTAAAGGAGAGCAGACCAGAGTACAATTATTGTATCCCAACTTGTCCTCCATCTTCTCCTCTCCTCCTCCTCCTCCTCCACCAAGGTACCTAAAAACTCCATAACTCTTCCTCCTACTTCTCCTCCTCCTCCTCCTCCTTCTCTTCCTCCTCCTTCTCTTCCTCCTCCTCCTTCTCTTCCTCCTCCTCCTTCTCTTCCTCCTCCTCCTCCTCCTCCTTCTCTTCCTCCTCCTCCTCTTCCTCCAATATCTCCACCACAACACCATCCTTCTCCATCATTACCAAAACCACCACCACTCCAACACCATTATAACCTTTTCTTGTAACTCTTCCTCCTCCTCTCCCCCTTCCTCCTCTTTCTTCTTCACTTTTTTCTTCCTCCACCACTTCCTCCTCCTCTTCTACTCCTACTGTCGCAATCACACCACCTCCTCTTTCCTCCCTTCCTCCTCTCCTTCCTCCTCCTCCTCCTCCTCTCTTTCTTCCTCCTTCTCTCCTCTCCCTTTTACGTCCTCCTTCTTCTCCCCCTCCTTCATTCTCTTCCTCCTCCCCTTCTTCCTCCTCCTCCTCCTCCTCTATCTTCACCACCACCAACAACAACACTGTACTTCTGCCCAACCATCGTTCATGTACCCTCTACCTCCATCTCTCCCTCACTCCTCCTCTCCTTCCCTCCCACCCTCACTCCCTCTTCCTCTCCTTTCCTCCCTCCCTCCCTCCCTCACTCCACGTTCCTCCACATATCTATTGGCCTTTTCTCCCTTTTGTTCTCTTTATCTTTCCCCTCTCTCTGCTAATACTCTTTAACTTCTCTTTTTCTCCCTATTACTATGTGCTCTCTTAATCTACTTATCTGGTCTACCATCAACTCTACTTTTCCATCTCTATCTCAACCTTTGTTTTTAAATATATTACCTTCCCTTGTTCAGTAGGGTTCTCTGCTTCCTCTTCCTCCTCCTTCTCTTCTCTTCTTCCGCCTCCTTCTCCTCCTCTTCCTTCATTTCATCCTCCTCCATTCCTCCCCTTCCTCTTTTTTCTCTTTCCTCGATTCCTCCTTTTTCTCCTCTTCTCCTCCTCCTCCTTGCCCTCTTTTTCTCTTTCTTCGCTTTCTTCGCTTTCTCCTCTTTTTCTCCTCCTCCTTCTCCTCTTTCTTCTCTTTCTTCGCTTCCTCCTCTTTCTCCTCTTTTTCTCCTCCTCCTTCTCTTTTTTCTCTTTCTTCGCTTCCTCCTCTTTTTCTCCTCCTCCTCCTCTTCCTCCTCTTTCCGTGTCTGTCTCTTGCTCCTCCTCGTCTGTCGTCCAATGAATATTCTTGTCAACCGTAGGCATCTGTGCCTTACCCGTGCTGGTGTACACATGTACACACATGTATACACATGTATACACAGGTACACATAAATATACACAAGTATGCACCTGCTAGCTTCCTAAGCTTATTGACTCACGCACTCGGGTCAACATGTACAACTTCTTCTACACACGTACACATACACACACGTACACATACACACCTCGTGGCGCAGTGGTTAGAGTTCCCGACTGCCACTACAGCGGTCCGGGTCCGAATCCATCCCAGGGCTGAAATAATTTCAGTATCGCTGCGCTGCGAGTTGTTACTCCAACTCTCGTGGACAGGGGAGTTGTGTGTGTGTGTGTGTGTGTGCGTGTAAGGTCACAAAATTACCCATAGCTCGGTCATATACAAGCTCTGAGCTCTCTTCCGGGAGGGAAATAGCTGTCGATAAGGAGTCCAACACGTGATCCAAGACCATGGTGGTGAATCACACACGCGCGCACGCACACGTACACATACACGAACACACGTACACATAAACACACGCGCGCGCAAAAAAAAAAGGAAAAAAAAAATCAAGTAAAACATGGCTGTTTGGGTGCCAACTTTCCCAAAAGTGTTTTTGTAACTTCGGTGCTGATGAAGCGGTCCTGATTTCTTCTCAAGAGTTCCGTTCCCCTAATCACCGACTGTCTCCTGATTCCAAATGTATATCCTAAGCTTAATCACCTTTGTGTGTGTGTGTGTGTGTGTGTGTGTGTGTGTGTGTGTGTGTGTGTGTGTGTGTGTGTGTGTGTGTGTGTGTGTGTGTGTGTGTGTGTGTGTGTGTGTGTGTGTGTGTTCGTGTGTGTGTACGTGTGATTCACCATGGTCTTGGATCACGTGTTGGACTCGTGATCGACAGTTACTAACCTCCCGGATGAGAGCTTAGATCTCGTATGACCGATCTATGGGTGACACTTCGACCTTACACGCATACACACCCCAATTCCCCGCCCACGAGAGTTGGAGTAACAACCCGCAACGCAGCGATAGTGAACTTATTTCAGCCCTGGGTGTGTGTGTGTACGTGTGTGTCCTCGCGTGTGCAGAAAAAGTTGTACATGTGGACTTGAGCGCTTGAGTCGATAAGCCTAGGGAAGCTAGCAGGTGGTGTCTGAGCCCGTGTATATTTGTGTACACCTGTGTATACTTGTGTATACATGTGTATCCCTGTGTATATTTGTGTATATTTGTGTACACCTGTGTATACTTGTGTATACATGTGTATACCTGTGTACACGGGTTAGGTATATATTCCTATGGGTAATTTCTTTCTACAATAACTTCCACCATCAACAACAAATGTTCCCTTAATATAAACAAAACCCTTAGATATCGCCATTACTCTGTTACAACCCAACCATACCGACCCAATTTGACCCAAAACATTATCTCCCCCCCCCATAAGCACCCAATCAACCCAACCCAATATCACCCCCTTACCACCCACCACATCCTCATTCATGGAGTCCAAGGCCCAACATCCTCGCCCTGCCGATGGTGCCTCAACCTTCATGGTACGTCATGATCGAGAAGAATCGAGAAGGTTCCAGGTCGATTCTTCGCCTCCACCTTCTCCTTTACCCTTTCCTCCACCTTCTCCCTCATCTTCCACTCCACCTTCCCGTTCCACCACCTTCTCCTCCACCTTTCCCTCACAATCTCCTCTACCCTTTCCTCCACCTTCTCCTTCATCTTCCACTCCACCTTTCCGTCCCACCAGCTTTTCCTCTATCTTCTCCTCCACCTTTCCCTCATAATCTCCTCTACCCTTTCCTCCACCTTCTTCATCTTCCACTCTACCTTCCCGTTCCACCTTCTCCTCCACCTTTCCCTCACATTCTCCTCTACCCTTTCCTCCACCTTCTCCTTTATCTTCCACTCCACCTTCCCGTTCCATCTTCCCATCCACCCTCCCTTCCACCCTTTCATCCACGCTCCTCCTCACTTGAACCAGCGCTTCTATCCTTGGGTACACTGTGGCGCCGAAGAGGGGGGACGGGTCAAAGAGGCTACATGAATTACTTGTGACGACACACCCGATGGCGACAGAATGGAGGTGCTTCTCCCAATGCACCTCCTCCTCCTTCGCTCCCTTCCTCTCCCCAGTTCCTTCTCCCTCCTCTCCCCCAGTTCCTTCTCCCTCCTCTCCCCCAGTTACTTCTCCCACCTCCTCTTCCCAGTTCCTTCTCCCTCCTCCTCCCCCCATATTCTTTCTCTCTCTTCCCTCTCCCTCCCTCACGTCTCTTCTTTATTCCTTTTTTTTCTCTCTCTCTTTTTTCCCTTTTCTTCTAAGCTTTCTATCCCTCCTCTCTCTCTCTCTCTCTCTCTCTCTCTCTTTCTCTCTCTCTCTTTCTTTCTCTCTCTCTCTCTTTATTCTCTCTCCTTTCTCTATATCCCTTCTCTGCTTCCTTCCTCTCTTTTCATTTCCTCTCGTCTTTTTCTTTCGTCTTTATTTCCTCTTTTCTTTCTCTCCACAGCTCCCTCTCTCTCTCTCTCTCTTCACTCTCCTCTCTCTATATCCTTGCCCTGTCTCCTTCCTCTCTTTCTATTTCTCTTTCTTTCCTCTATCACCTCTTTCCTGTCTATCCACAGCTCGCTCGCTCTCTCTCTCTCTCTCTCTCTCTCTCTCTCTCTCTCTCTCTCTCTCTCTCTCTCTCTCTCTCTCTCTCTCTCTCTCAGTTGGCCTTGAACCAGAGACGGTAGGTCCAGCCAGGTCACGTTAACAGACGCGTGACAAAGAAGCGTCTCGCTCGACCTCAGATCATTCGCTCGATCAACTCCACCCTTCCCCTCCACCTTCCCCTCCACCGTTACCTCCACCTTCCCTTCCACCTTCTCCACCATCTTCACTTCCACCTTCCCCTCCACCCTGACCTACACCTACCCTTCCACCTTCTCCTCCATCTTTCCCTCCACCCTTCCCTTCCACCTTCTTCTCCATCTTTCTCTCCACCCTTACCTTCACCTTCCCTTCCACCTTCTCCATCTTCACCTCCACCTTCCCCTCCACCCTGACCTCCACTTTTCCTTCCACCTTGGCCTCCATCTTCACCTCCACCTTCCCTTCCACCTGTAGCTCCACATTCCCTTCCACCTTTTCTATCTTCATCTCCACCTTCCCCCATCTTCTCCTCCACCTTTCCCTCACATTCTCTTCTACCCTTTCCTCCACCTTCATCTTCCACTCCACCTTCCCGTTCCACCTACTCCTCCATCTTCCCCTCCACTCTCCATTCCACCTTTTCTTCCACACTTTCCTCCATATTCTCCTCCATCTTTTATCTTACTTTCTCCTCAACTTTCCCCTCCACTCTATCACTCAATCTTCCTTTCCACTCTTCCCTCTACTTTCCCCTGCACCATTCTATCCACCCTTCTCTCCACATTACCCTCCACTCCTCCCTCCTTTTTCCCTTCCACTCTTCCATCCACCTTCCCCTCCACACTTCCCTCCATCTTTCTACTTGTCTTACTCATCGGTTTCTTCTCCTCTTCCACTTTCTCCACTCTAACTTCCTTTCCATCCCATGGATTGAAAGGGGAGGGGGAGGTGGAGGAGGAAGAACAGAAGGAGGAGGAGAGGGGGAGAAGGGGAGAGGGGGGCCTTCTTTAGTACACTGGGAGGCCCTAATATGGGGCCCTGTTCACTCTTCCTTTCATTTCGTTGAGGTGAAGAACGCAGTGTTTTTGTGGGTCTTTTGTCGCTTAGATATTCCAGGTTTGAATATATTCGTATCAATTAAAAATAAGTGTTTTTTTTTTTCAACAAGTGGTCTGCAGAACGGGAAGTATAATATTTTACAATTAATCCTGCCATGGCTCCTTTTTTCTTCTTCTTTTTTATAATTCATGATTACATTATGTCTTAATGGAGATGGCCAATTTATTTTTATTTTATCATTTTTTTTTCTTTTTTGGCTAGTTGCGTCTCTCAGAATGTGGCGATGATTTCTATAATATAATGTTTCTATCAATAAATGCCTACGGAGAGGCTGGGTTGCCGATTAGATGTTGCGGCCTTGCTGTGGATGTGCTGTGTCTTGCTGCATTGCTTCTGACCCAGGGCGATGGCCGAGACGCAGGGATGACCCGTCATCCACGAGAAGCTAAGATATGAGGGAGGGAAGGAGGGATGGGAGTGGAGTGGGTGTGAGTGGAATTATTCCATTTGATTTTGGCTACCTCCCTTGTAAGTGGGAAACACCATTTGGCATATGTATCAATGAATAGTTAGAAAACATGACTATATTATATCTAATCCCGTATCAAGTGATCCCCGGGTTAGCTGGGTTCGAATCCTCGCCTCGTACACGTTTCAATTTCTTACGGATGCCTCCATCGAGCGACTCTCAGTCTCGACTCCGATGGCATGGAATTAAAAGTGATTTGTGGTTAAAAAAAGATATTAATTGATCACTGGGAACTATTCAGTGTGTATGTATAGAAACCGATATAAAGGTTCCGGAAAGCTAGCAAGGCAAAGAAACATTAGAAGAATGTGTGGTATTCCTAGACACGCACGAACGCACGCACACACTCTAGTGGCTAGCAAATAAGGGTTCCATGTTTGAGGTCCTGAATGCGAAGCGTACTCTTTGCGTGAATTTTTTTTTCACTGATA
>NC_134817.1:19378673-19381173 GCF_046742065.1 Oratosquilla oratoria | reverse complement strand
TAAGGCCGTTCTTCCGAGTTCGAGGGTGTCTTGCACGAAGTCGGAGATGAGGTCGACCCTCTGGAGGCCATGGACGAAGTGGTCGAGAATGTGGCGCGGTGGAAGAGGAGGGAGGTGGGGTGGAGGAGGACGACGGAAGTGGAAGAGGAGGGGGGTGGGGGAGGAGGACGGAGATGGGGAGGGGGGAGGTGGAGGAGTAGGACGGGGGTGGGGGAGGAGGGAGGTGGAGGAGTAGGAGGAGGGAAGTGGAGGAGGAGGGAAGTGGAAGAGGAGGGAAGTGAAAGAGGAGAGGTGGAGGAGAAGGGAGGTGGAGGAGGAGGGAAGTGGAGGAGGAGGGAAGTGGAGGAGGAGGGAAGTGGAAGAGGAGGGAGGTGGAGGAGGAGGGAGGTGGGTAGGAGGGAGGTGGAGAGGAGGGAGATGGAGTAGAAGGAAATGGGGAGGAGGGAGGTGGGTAGGAGGGAGGTGGGTAGGAGGGAGGTGGGGAGGAGGGAGGTGAGGGAGGAGGGATGTGGCGGAGGAATGAGGTGGGGAGGAGTGAAGTGGGGGAGGAGTGAGGTGGGGAGGAGTGAAGTGAGGGAGGAATGAGGTGGGGAAGAGGGAGGTGGGGAAGAGGGAGGTGGGGGAGGGGGGAGGTGGGGAGGAGGAATGGGAGGAGGGAGATGGAGGAAAATGGAGGTAGAGGAGAAGGAAGATGGAGGAGGTAAATGGAGGAAAATGGAGGTAGAAGAGAAGGAAGATGGAGGAGGTAAATGGAGGGAAGAGGAGGTGGAGGAGAAGGAAGATGGAGGAGGAGGCAAGTGGAGGAGGCAAGTGGAGGAGGGGTGAGGTGGTGGAGGAGGAGGTGGTGTGAGGTGGTGGAAGAGGAGGGAGCTGGAGGAGGGAGGTGGAGAAGGAGGGAGGTGGGGGAGGAGGGAGGTGGAGAAGGAGGGAGGTGGAGGAGGAGGGAGGTGGAGGAGGAGGGAGGTGGAGGAGGAGGGAGGTGGAGGAGGAGGGAGGTGGAGGAGGAGGGAGGTGGAGGAGGAGGGAGGTGGAGGAGGAGGGAGGTGGAGGAGGAGGGAGGTGGTAGAGAGTGGTATAAAGTGGTGGTGGTAGCGCTCATACTAGTGAAAATGGAACACGAAACGAGCACTTGCACACACACACACACACACACACACACACACACACACACACACACACACACACACACACACACACACACACACACACACACACACACACACTATATGTATATATATATATATATATATATATATATTTATATATATATATAATTTATATATATATATATATATGTATAGCCTTCCATCATAGCTACATAATCAATTACGTAAGCTAAGTCCCTTGATTAAACCCAGGGGTGACCTAATTCACAGCACAATGAATAATATAAACTAAATCCATCTATTTCTCTATATTTTCTATTTATCTACACTTCTCCCCGTCTCCTTTTCTGCACGAGGGGACGGAGAGGTGGGGGTCGCCAAATTAATGAAGCGGCCTTGCTGTGGATGTGCTGTGCCTTGCGACACTGCTTCTGACCCAGAGCAGTGGACAAGATGCAGGGATGACCCGTCATCCAGGAGGTGCCAAGATAAGAGGGAGGGAAGAGGGTAGAGGGGAGTGGAGTATGTAGGGGATGGAATGGGTGGGAGTGGTTCCTATGACTTTTTCTTTTGGCTACCTCCCGTGTAAGTGGGGAAAAAAGCCTTTGGTATATGTATGTATATATGTATCTCGACTTTCACCATAATTAACAATATAATCAATTAGCTAAGTCTATTAATTAGACCAAGAGGTGACCAAAAGTGTTTAATTGCGGATTCTGAAGTAGTGAAACACTTCAGGTCGCATAAATACTGGAAAATGAGGCAAAAATGTCGTTTACTGCAATTGGTTGCGGTAGTTAGAGAGTTTGAAGAAATATGGCAGCACTGTAAGAGTTTGTTGAAATGTGCCAACCCTGCATGGCTGATTACTGAGGATTTGCAAGAGAACTACTATTATCACCATCATCATTGCTTTTATCATTATCATTATCATCATTGCTTTTATCATTATCATCATCATCATCATCATCATTATCATCATTACTTTTATCATTATCACCATTACCACTATTATTATAATCATTATCATTACCATCATCATCATTGTTATCATCCTCATCATCATTGTTTTCATCATCCTCATCATCATTGTTATAATCATCATTATTGTTATCATCAGCATCATTATCATCATTGTTTTCATCATCGTTATCATCATCGTTATCATCATTAATATTATTACAATTGGTATTATTGTTATTATTATCATAATTATTACTTCTATCATCATTATCATTATCATTATAATTATAACCACTATCAATCATTTAGTCAAAATTCAATCAAATTTTACGGTCGATGTTACACATCAAACTTTCAATTATTCTAAACAAGCAAACAACACGCAAACAAACAAATACAAATAAATGAACAAACCCACAAACAACTAA
>NC_134817.1:19368673-19376173 GCF_046742065.1 Oratosquilla oratoria | reverse complement strand
ACAGAGAGAGACACAGAGAGAGAGACACAGAGAGAGAGAGAGAGAGAGAGAGAGAGAAAGAGAGGGAAAGAGAGAGAGAAAGAGAGAGAAAGAGAGAGAGCGAGAGAGAGGGAGAAGAGAGGGAGAGAGAAGAGAGAGAGAAAGAGAAGAGAAAGAGAATAGAAAGATAGATACATACGAGTAGATAGATAGAGAGAGAAAGAGAGAAAGAGAGAGGTTAACAAGGTCAGAATTCTTAAAAAAAGGAGCATACATACTGTTACTAGTCTAAGAACTGAATACCTTCATCTTTTATATATATCGTCAGTATCAATCTCTCTCCATCAGTATATCAGAAAGTTGAATACTGGTTCTAGACACCTTGTGGAAGACTCTTGAGCGAGGCGCCTGAGCCGTTGAAAAGAACGTCTTCAAGTTTGAATTCAAATATATGACCGTTAAAGAAAATCGCGCCTCAGGAGCTATGTTGTCGACGTCCGAGCGAATTTTGTAACCGACTCTGATTGGCCGATTTCCTGATGAAAGAAATGAATAGAAGACATGGGAGATGAGACGGGAATGAAAAATGGAGGAGAAAGAAGATGAAGAGGAGGAACAGTAGGAGGTGGAAGAGAAGGGGAAGGAAGGAATATTATAATGAAAAGAAAAAAGGAAGAGGTAGAGAAGGAGGAGGAGGAGCAGGAAGATCAGGAAGAGGGAGAGGTGGAGAAGGAAGATGTGGAGGAGGAAGACGAGGAGGAGGAAGAAGAGAAGGAGTAGGAAGAGGAGGAGGGAGAAGAGAAGGAGTAGGAGTAGGAGAAGCATGAAAGAACACGACCACTGACAAAAAAAAAAAAAAAATAGAAGTTGATACTCCCGACGTAACACAGAACATTGTATTTATATAATGTACATATACATATATATGATATATATGTATAATATATACATATGTATATATACATATATATAATATATATGTATAATATATACATATGTATATATACATATATATAATATATATGTATAATATATACATGTATATATATAATATATATAATATATACTGTATAAATATATATATATACATACATATATATATATATATATATATATATATATATATATATATATATATGTAGGAATTTATTCAGTTTGGGGCGCGACCTCGTGCCGGAAGAGTTGCTTTCTTGACGTCAGGATCACTTCCGCCTTATACGACGCGCCATCTTCCCCTTTTCTATTTCTAATTCAATTTCCATCACTTTTTCCGTTCATCACTCCATTTCCATCACTTCTTTCACTTACCACAACTCCGCTTAGTCTGAACCAAAGCTTTTTATCTCTTTAGGAAGGACGCCACGATATTATTAGAAATACGCTTTTCCAATATACAGTTGCACAGAAGAAAATAAATAAAATTCTGTTTTACTATCTCTCTCTCTCTCTCTCTCACACACACACACACACACACACACACACACATATACACTCAGGTAAACATATACACATAGACACGCACACACACACACACATATACACTCAGGTACACATATACACAGACACACACACACACACACACACACACACACACACACACACACACACACACACACACACACACACACACACACAAACATAAACACTCAGGTATATATATACACATAGACACACACACACACACACACACACACACACACACACACACACACACACACACACACACACACACACACACACACACACACACAAACATAAACACTCAGGTATATATATACACATAGACACACACACACACACACACACACACACACACACACACACACACACACACACACACACAAATACAAATACACTCACTCACACACGTATATAATGACGTCAATGCAGAGGTGGATGAAGGAAGGGGACGCGCTCAGAGGTTGTAAAGACACATTTGGATAAACGAGTGCCAAGTTTGGTTGAAGAATTGTGCCAAGATATAGAGAGGGAAAGAACCACAGATGGGAAGGGGGCCGGAATGGGGCCGACTGCCAAGAGGGTGGTGGAGGAGGAGGAGGAGGAGGAGGAGGGTGGAGGAGGAGGAGGAGGAGGAGGAGGAGGTGGGAGGAGGAGGAGGAGGAGGAGGTGGGAGGAGGAGGAGGAGGAGGTGGGAGGAGGAGGAGGAGGAGGAGGAGGAGGAGGAGGAGGGAGGAGGAGGAGGAGGAGGAGGAGGTGGAGGAGGAGGAGGAGGTGGGAGGAGGAGGTGGGAGGAGGAGGTGGGAGGAGGAGGAGGAGGAGGAGGAGGAGGAGGAGGAGGGAGATAACGAGAGAAGAAATAGTGCTACTTCGAGTACATTTTATCAGTGAAGAATTGGAGAGTTTTGAGAACTCATCAGAGACAACCAGCCCTTCTGTCCTTATGTACACAATCGCCGGTTACGGTAAAGGTCTACTGGTTTCATGGCAATGGTTTAAATAGGTCAGTTGAATGAAGGAACAGAAGTTAAATGTGCCCATTTATTTATCCTTTTTTTATTTGTTGGGATCGGTGTCAAATCCTAAAATAATATTACGTGACTCTGGTCCAAAGGGGTAATGCGTCCTTGAAGAGAGAAAATGTTAGAACTTAGCTAAGAAGAATCTCAGACCCATGGGTCAATATTTCGTACAGAGCGGATGAGGAGAGCATCCCTTCGGGACACGTCATCCACTCATCCAATCATAATCATCATCCACTCACTCCCTTTTATTCAGTTGACGGAAGACTCCTTGGAGTAGGAAGTATTAAAGGGAGTGCATGAGGCCCTTCATCCCAATGACTCCCTTTATGCATTCTAGAAGATCTGAAGACTAGGTCTAAAAGCCGAGGAGTCTTAATGATCGAACCCCGAGAGTGCCAGAGTGCCTAATGGCACCAGGAAGAAGCTTCATGAGGAAGTGCCAAGTGCATGACGGAACCTCCCTCCGCGGTGCCAAACGCATGACGGGGTGTGGCTGGTGCCACTGGCGCCAGACTCCTCCGGCGCCAAGAGACGTCAGACGGATGACGCAGATTTCCGTCGGATGCCAGACGGATGTCAGACGACGAAGGATTCTCAGACGGCTGATGGATGGCGTGCGTCAGGCCCTGTATCACATGGATGACAAGGCACTTGATAATGAAGAGCCAACGCTTATATTATGTGGATGACAGATGGCAAAACAGAGTCAGATGGATGATATGTCACAGGTGGAGACATTATGAAACACCATGGGAGTATACACCAGCCGAGGAAAAAAGTAAATAGATTATTAAATAAATAAATAATTAAATAAATAAATTAACAAATATAAAAATAAACTAGATATATAAATTAATAAATGGTAAATAAATAAATAATAAAATAAAATAAATTGGTAAAATAAACACCATAGGAGTATACACCAGCCGAGAAAAAAGTAAATAAATCATTAAATAAATAAATAATTAAATAAATAGATTAACAAATATAAAAATAAACTAGATAGATAAATTGATAAATGATAAACAAATAAAAAAATAAAATAAATTACTCAATTAAAATAATAAAAACATTAATATAATCAAAACAAGTAGATAAAAAAACAAATAAGAATATATTCAATACATGTTAGTAACTATAACTAATTTATTAAAGAAACAAAGAAAAACAAAGAAATAAACAAATAAATAGAATTAAATATAATAACCAATGACTTTGGACAGATCATCATACTCCCGCTCTTTTTGGGATATTCCGTCCCATCACTCGAACTCCATCTACGATCTTCAAGCCCTGAAGGCCTCCTAGGTCCTCTAGCTACCCAGCAGTGCCTCAGTGTCACAGTCCCAAAGTGTCTCATACCTTTTTGCCTTCGTCAGGAACCAAAAAACTTCATTCAGCTGTAGGCGAGGGAGAGAAGACCTTCTTACTCCCCCCCCACCATACTCTTCCTCTTCCTCCTCCTCCTCCTTCTACTTCCTCTTCTTATCCTCCTTCCTCCCCCTGCCTCCATCAGAAGGAAATCGAGTTGCCGCCGCCAGCGCGTCTCGCCCCAAGTTTTAAGTCTTCGTCATCGCTTGCTGCTTCGTCGCCTTCTGCAGCTTGGGTCTATTGGAGTGTGGGCTTGTCTGGCCATAGTTTGGTCAGTTCTTGTTTGCGTTTCTCACAACGTCTAGCTTTATCAGATACTTCTGGACTTGTTTCATCTACATACCAAAAAGGTTTCTTCCTCCTTTATCTATATACCAAAAGGTTTTCCCCCCCTCTATCTATATACCAAAGGAATTCTTCCTCCCTCATCTATATACTAAAGGATTTCTCTCCCTTATCTATATATCAAGGTTTTTTCCTCCCTTATCTATATACCAAAAGGTTTCTTCCCCTTTATCTATATAACAAAGAGATTCTTCCTCCCTTATCTATATACTAAAGGGTTTCTCCCTCCTTATCTATATATCGAAAGATTTCTTCTTCCTTTATCTATATACCAAAAGGTTTCTTTTCTAATACCTATATACCAAAAGGTTTCTTCCTCCCTTATCTATATACTAAAGGGTTTCTCCCTTCTTATCTATATACCGAAGGGTTTTTTCCTCCTTTATCTATATACTAAAGGGTTTCTTTTCTCATACCTATATACCAAAAGGTTTCTTCCTCCCTCTTCTATATACTAAAGGGTTTCTCCCTCCTTATCTATATATCAAAGGGTTTCTTCCTCCTTTATCTATATACCAAGAGGTTTCTTTTCTCATACCTACATACCAAAAGGTTTCTTCCTCCCTCTTCTATATTCTTATATACTAAAGGGTTTCTCCCTTCTTATCTATACCGAAGGGTTTTTTCCTCCTTTATCTATATACTAAAGGGTTTCTTTTCTCATACCTATATACCAAAAGGTTTCTTCCTCCCTCTTCTATATACTAAAGGGTTTTCCCCCCTTATCTATATAGCGTAGGGTTTCTCCCTCCTTTATCTATATACCAACAGGTTTCTTTTCTCATACCTATATACCAAAAAGTTTCTTCCTCCCTTATCTATATACTAAAGGGTTTCTCCCTTCTTATCTACATACCGAAGGATTTTTTCCTCCTTTATCTATATACTAAAGGGTTTCTTTTCTCATACCTATATACCAAAAGGTTTCTTCCTCCCTCTTCTATATACTAAAGGGTTTCTCCCTCCTTATCTATATATCAAAGGGTTTCTTCCTCCTTTATCTATATACCAAGAGGTTTCTTTTCTCATACCTATATACCAAAAGGTTTCTTCCTCCTTCTTCTATATACTAAAGGGTTTTCCCCCCTTATCTATATAGCGTAGGGTTTTTTCCTCCTTTATCTATATACTAAAGGGTTTCTTTTCTCATACCTATATACCAAAAGGTTTCTTCCTCCCTCTTCTATATACTAAAGGGTTTTCTCCCCTTATCTATATATCGTAGGGTTTCTTCTTCCTTTATCTATATACCAAGAGGTTTCTTTTCTCATACCTATATACCAAAAGGTTTCTTCCCCTTATGAAGGAGGTAGTTAGGCGGCAAGGCACATCCACCCTCTTCCATCCAGTCCCCATCTGTACTCACTCTAGAGTCTAGAGCAGGGGTTCTTAACCTTTTTTCTCCAATTCCCCACTTTTTAGTGAGCCAACTCTCCATTTCCCACCACAGCATCGGTCTTTGACAAATTCGATTTTAACCCATGCAGTGTTGACATTTCTAACACCAGAAACAAACAAAAATAAGCAAAAACACATCGATTAAAAAAAAAAAAAAAAAAGACTGGTTCTTCTGTCCGACCGGCCATTCCCCACTTGGCAACTCCGCCATTCCCCACCAGTGGGGAATTCCCCACAGGTTAAGAACCACTGGTCTAGAGTTATATGTCAATTTATAATCATTTACTATTTACCTGTTTGTTTGTTATTCAACTATACCTATGCATTTATTTATGTATTTTATTTGTTATTTTTACATTATTATAGTTTTAATTTATTATCAATATGATTTTTTTTTTTTTTTTTTTTTTTTTTGCATCCGACCTAGATATGGATCAAAAGGTCTCCTGTCGGCATGCTCCGCCTTTGTAATCCTTTGTAACCAGTGGTTATTAACCTGGGGTACCTGTACCCCCATGGGGTACAAAACCTTGAACCTGGGGGTACGAGACATGACAATCAGTCCGATGGTACTGTATATTTACAATGAGAAAGCGAAGCAAGGCTTGTATCACCAATCCTTTTCATATGTTTGCATTGTATTTGTATTGAATAGGGGTACGAGGAAATTTTCTGAGATATCAAGGGGTATTGAGGGCATTGGAAAAGGTTAAGAACCACTACTGAAGACCAAGTAAAATCTGCTTGTTCCAGAAGCTTGTTCCTTTCGAGAGACTATTCTTTGGACTTCTGGTGTATCTGTTGTCTGTTGCTCCAGATGAACGCGTCTATCTCAGCCTCTGTTACCGTCTGTTTCTTGCAATATCTATATATGCATGTGTCTGTTGTTGTCTGTTGCCTCAAAGGGATGTGCCTGTCTCTGTTACCGTCTGTGTCTTGGAAATCTGGCCTCTTGTCTGTTGCAATCTATGTCACCGTCTGCTTCTGTTGTAAGCTCTGTTTCTGTTTGTGTTGGTTCCAAGCTAACATTGTCCATTCACGCGAGTGACTTGTTCGTGGTGTCTGCTGGAATATGCACCGGGGCAATGCATCCCAATTAGTGCTTAAAACGCAGTGTGTGTCTCCTTTTACATTGCATTTACAACTGCTTCATATTAGAGTTTGCGTTCACTATCAATTGTCTTAGAGTTTGTTAGGTTAGGTTACGTTAGGTTAGGTTGGGTTGGGTTGGGTTAGGTTGGGTTGGGTTGGGTTAGGTTGGGTTGGGTAGTGTAAGGTAAGGTTAGGTAAGGTTAAGTTAGGTTTCGTTGTTAGGTTTGGTTGTTAGGTTAGGTTGGGTTGGGTTGGGTTGGGTTGGGTCGGGTTAGGTTAAATTGGGTTAGGTAAGGTAAGGCTAGAGGTTTGGTTAAGTTACGTTAGGTTAGGTAAGGTTAGGTTGTGCTAGGTTAGATTAGGTTAGGTTAGGTTGGGTTAGGTTAGGTTCGATTTGGTTCGGTTAGGTTCAGCTAGCTTACTTTAGGTTAGGTCAGGTCAGGTCAGGTTGGGTTAGGTTGGGTTAGCTTCGGTCGGGTTGGGTTCGGTTCTGAGTACTTTTGTATAGAGAGCATAATGTTGATATGGGATGTCCACTCGGCTGATCCATACTCCCTATTTTGGGTATGCACTGCAGTCTAGCACTGTTGCAGTCCATGTTGCGGCCTGCAACATCTGCAATACGTGTAATAAAAATGGCAGCCAGTTACTCCGGTTTGTGTCTGTGTGTCTTCTGCATTGGGCGAGTGAGTCTGTGGCTATGGTCTCCAAGAGTTAATTACTGTATATATTCTGTTGCTTTCTGTGCTTGCAATGGGACCTTACATGCACCGTATCCAGTTCTTGTTCACATCCATATACAATAGGCTGCACCTTTCGTATGTTATAATTT
>NC_134817.1:19363673-19366173 GCF_046742065.1 Oratosquilla oratoria | reverse complement strand
CTTTACACATTATGGATAAAAAGAATACAAAGAAAGAAAGAAAGAAAGGGGTAAGCACACTTGGAGGTCGCGTGCCTTTGGAAGATCTTCTTGAAGACAACATACGTGAGGACTACTCGTTTCGTCCTTAGAACCAAGATGAGTCGCGTGTAGAGACACAGTGAGAATGAAAGTGAGAGTGAGAGTGTGTGTGTGTGTGTGTGTGTGTGTGTGTGTGTGTGTGTGTGTGTGTGTGTGTGTGTGTGTGTGTGTGTGTGTGTGTGTGTGTGTGTGTGTGTGTGTGTGTGTGTGTGTGTGTGTCGGGAGCGGTGGCAGGCAGTTGGGGTGGGGGTGGGACTTGGGTGTGAGCGTGAATGTGTATATGTGTTGTTACATAGGAACATAAGAATGAAGGAGATTGCAAGAGACCATAAGTCTTATACTAGGCGGTTCCATGTCCATTATCACTTGTCATCCCCACCCAGAAAGTTGTCTAACCGTTTCTTAAAACAACCGATAGTTTCAGCACTCACTACATGATTATTCTTTTCCATTCGTTGATCACCCTCTTAGTAACCAGTTCTTCCCTATTTCCTTCTTGAATTTAAATTTGTCAAACTTAAATCACTTACCGCGAGTCCTTCCCTGCTGTTTTAATATGATAACCTTGTTTGCGTCACTCTTGTTAAAGCCTTTGATCCACTTAACCACCTCCATTAGATCACCACGCACTCTGCGTCTTCTTTGTACTGATTCTAGTGAATTGATGTCAAGGATGGGTCTAACTAACGCTAAATAGAGATTGATAATTACAACTGTACTTCTATTTGCAACCGTTCTAGCAATGAAACCTAATGCTCCGTTAGCTTTATTCCTGGCGCTAATGCACTGTTTCCTGGATTTAAGGTCAGGACTCCTAGAGCTCCCAAGTCTCTCTCGCACTCAGTTTTCTCTAAAAAAGCGATATCTAAGCTATGTCTGTTTTCGGGGTGGTGTAGCCCTACGTTTAACACGATGCACTTTGAAATACTGAAGTCCATTTGCCATTTCACCATGTGAACAATTTGTTAAGATCATACTGCAGAATCTCTGCGTCATCTCCTGACCTAATTAGTCGTCCTATTTTAGCGTCGCCCTCAAATTTACTAATATCACTATTAATCCCATTGCCAAAGTCGTTTATGTACATAATGAACAATAAGGGACCCAAAACCGAGCCCTGGGGAACTCCACTAGAAACACTCCCTCATTTGGATTTCACACCATTTATGGTGACCCACTGTTTTTTGTCACTGATCCAAGCTCTAATCCATTCTAATACTTTTCCTCCTATGTCATGGGCTTTGATTCTATGTAGTAGTCTCTGGTGGGGAACCTTGTCGAACGCTTTGCTAAAGTCAAGGTAAATAACATCGTAACTATCATTGTTATCTGACTACCGGTGCTTCTATCCTTGTAGATACATCTTGGGCGTGCGGGTGTGAGGGCGGTCGTGTATGCGGGAGTGGGCGTGTGGGGCGGGGGGGGCTTGTTCGCGTGCGGCGCCCCTTCTGATCTCGTGACCCTAAATTGGGTCTGATGGAACAAGCACCCGGCTATTGTTGAGCAAAGGGGTGGGGGGAAAGTGGGGAGTGTCTTGCTTCCTTGGGTCAATTGGGAACCTGATTTCCACGCCAAAGGATGCTGCAGAGTTATTTTTCATATATACAATATCATTTATTTATTTATCTATGCATTTATTCATTTATTTACTTATTTATTTATTTATTTATTTTAGCTAGAGGACTCTGTTACTACAGAAATTCTCGTGTGTTTATTCTATTTATTTATTCATTTATTATTTGTTACTTTTTTCTCGCAAGAAGACTCCGTCACTCACTAATAACATGAAGTCCCCTGAAGAGGTGCTTCCGTACCGTATGGTACTTTTCCCTATTATTCTGGCTGCCGCCAGGCGATTTTATTCATACTCGAGGCACTGTGTTGGCAAATAAAGGGTAATGCCTCCGATTTTTTTCCCAACAATATGACAACAAAAGATTTGATATTTTGAGTGATCAATGTATTGCTGTGCAAAAGGAGAGAAAAAATCGACAACGAAAATCTAAAATTAATTCATGAAACGATTTGTTTCTCTATTCTAAAATAAATAAATAAATATAATGAATAAAAAGTAAATAAACAAATATATATATATATATATATATATATATATATATATATATATATATATATATAATATATATACATACATAATGACCTATTCAGAAACTGTCCAAAAATAGGATAAAATAAGATTAAATAAAATTATGCAAAAATATAAATATGATAATTATAATAAATAATAACAATAATATATAACAACAACAACAACAATAATAATAATAATAGTAATAACAATAATAATAATAATAATAATAATAATAACAATAATAATAACAACAATAAAAATGACAAAAATAATGATCCCCCAAGTCAGAAACACTGTAACAGAAAAAATAATAGTGATCACCCAGTCGGA
>NC_134817.1:19353673-19358673 GCF_046742065.1 Oratosquilla oratoria | reverse complement strand
GCTGGATTACTCCATAGAGATAGTGATAGAGATAGAGATAGAGACAGAGATATAAAGAGATAGAGATAGAGAGAGAAAGAGACAGAGAGAGAGAGAGAGAGAGAGAGAGAGAGAGAGAGAGAGAGAGAGAGAGAGAGAGAGAGAGAGAGAGAGAGAGTTAGTTTGAGCTCTGAGCTCTCATCCGGAAGAGTATTAGCTGTCGATCACTCGTTCAACAAAGCAGTCTGTTCCAACCTCAGACAATTTCACTCAGGTGACGGGCGTCCCGTCTACCATGGCCTCGATGTTTATTTGTTGCTGTGTTTTTTCAAACGAGGGGGGGGGGCTACGAGGACCCCTAGGGAACCGCAATCCAGAATCTAGGAGTTCTTCGTAGATGCCAAAATACTACATACAGTGTTTCCAGTAACCCAGGAATGAGGCTTTGTTCACGAAGAGACAAGCGCTAAAGAACTACAGCCCACAACAATAACAGTAACCCAGAAACCCAGATGTTTCATCCACTAAAGTCGTATCTTGAAATGGAATTCGCAGACACTTAGGAGGCCAAAGAATCCAACAATGCGTTCCAGCGAACAATAGTTAGCAAACGCCAGACGACTTTATTCAGCAGTGAATTGACCTCAAGCACAAGTAAGAACAGAATCATATAAGGGAGGGTGTTCATCCTTGCTGTTGAAAACATTTAGCCTTTGACAGAGCAACAGACGACTTGATTCAGTGTCCAATGGACCTCAAGCAGGATTGAGAACAGAATCACATAAGGGAGGGTGTTCACCCTTGCTCCTGAAAACCTTGCCTTTGGCAAACAACAGACGAATTTATTCAGCGTTCAATGGACCTCAAGCAGGATTGGCAACAGAATCACATAAGGGAGGGTGTTCACCCTTGCAGTTGAAAACCTTGCCTTTAGCAAAAAACAGACGACTTGATTCAGTGTTCAATGGACCTCAAGCAGGATTGGGAACAGAATCACATAAGGGAGGGTGTTCACCCTTGCAGTTGAAAACCTTGCCTTTAGCAAAAAACAGACGACTTGATTCAGTGTTCAATGGACCTCAAGCAAGATTGGGAACAGAATCATATAAGGGAGGGTGTTCGCCCTTGCTGTTGAAAACCTCCTGCCTGTTGTCGTGTCGTGCAACGCGTCTGTTGCAAGAGCTTCTTGCATCAACAGCCCCTGACCCTCAGAGCAGGTCTCCCTTAACGTGCAACACGCCTGCACTCCGGTGCAGACATCCGTGCACTCGAGAGATATTTTGTGCAACACTGCATTCCCTGGTGCTTCAGCTCCGTACTGGGAACTGACCGAATAAAGCTCATCCAGTCAGTATTTTACGGAGTTTAGTGACACACTACGGACCGGAGACTAATGATAAAAAAAAAATGTCGCCTTAAACTTATTCTTCCTTTCTTCTACCTTCCTTAAATCTCTCCAATCCATTTTGTACAAACACGTTCTCCAGCTGAATAAAATGACCCCGATTTAAAGAGGACTGAATTAATACTGGGTCATTGGGTTACTAGGTCACTGGGGACTATTCCTTTAACCTGTTCGTTCCCACGTTCACTAACATAAGCTTCATTCTAGCTGCCGCCAGACGATTCTATTCACCTGAAGAGTAAGGGCTAACCCTCCACCAATCTCCGAGTCCCTTTCCAGTAACATCTCTTCGAGATACCATCACCTTTGCCCAATATGCTCGGAGAGCCAAGGAAGGGACTCTTCCTATGGATCGAACTGGACCCCTTGAGCTTCCGGGACGGAATCGATCTCGAGGACCCACGAAGAGCCTGCTGCTCGTCCTCCTTCGGTGCCGCAACAACAGTTAATTTGATTTCGACTTCGTCTTGCAAAAGTCTTCGAGAACCAGAAGTTTCGCCAGATCCTGTATGCTGTGGCGTCCACACCACAAACGACCGCTTTGCTACGCAGGCTAACAGGTAATTGGCTACTGGAACAAGCCACTTCGCCGATCTCGGCGACTATTGTTAGGGACGCACCGGGACAGCAGCACTTCAGGTCACGAGGCGACCGCTGATTGGCTGATCGGACTGTCGCGTGATCCCGGAGCACTATATAAGCTTATCACACAATAAAGATAAAACGGATTGAGACATTCCTTACTCGCCATCTTCGATCACTCGACATGCACGTAGTCTGCCGAGTAGTGCTCGCTACAGAACTGTCAGTCATACTTTCCAGTAGTCTCAAGAACTCTATAGAGAGAGGAGATGGAAGAGGAGGAGGTGAAAGGGGAGGGAGTGGACGAGGAGGAGTAAAGGGTGGTGGTGATGATGATGATAAGGAGGAGAATGAGGAGGAGGTGGAGGGGGAGGGGAATAGGAGGAGGAGGGGGAGGAGGAGGGGAAAGAGGAGGAAAGGGAGGGGAGGGGAGGAGGAGGAGGAGTAAGAAAAGGAGGCGTTCAGTAGCTGCAGCTTTGGGGTCTGTTGGGGGAACAGGTCACAATTACTACCGGGAATCGTAAAGAAGTGCGGGACTCGAACCCACAACTGAGACTAAGCAAATGCAAGACCAGCACGGTTCCGGTTACTCCATCAGCGGGCAGTGTGTGAATGACCCTGTTTTCAAGAAATCTGTCCTCTTTTGTCTAAGAATTATTTCTATATTTGCTTTATCCCGGCTACAATGGGGTCTATTCTGTTACGGAGAGTCTCCCTCCAAGGTCACAGACTTCACCAATAGCGTCTAATGGTGGTGGATACCTCAACAGAGGCGATTTTTTTTCAGTTGAATAAATTTCCAACCTCTGAAGCAGAATGTTGTACCACAACGACCGACACACACACACACACACACACACACACACACACACACACACACACACACACACACACACACACACACACACACACACACACACACACACACACACACACACAAACACACACACACACACACACACACACACACACACAGAGAGAGAGAGAGAGAAAGAGAGAGAGAGAGAGAGAGAGAGAGAGAGAGAGAGAGAGAGAGAGAGAGAGAGAGAGAGAGAGAGAGAGAGAGAGAGAGAGAGAGAGAGAGAGAGAGAGAGAGAGAGAGAGAGAGAGAGAGAGAGAGAGAGAGAGAGAGAGAGAGACAGAGAGAGAGACACACACACACACACACACACACACACACACACACACACACACACACACACACACACACACACACACACACACACCGTGGCAGCGTGCCAAGAGGCGAGGGGCCTGCCTCCACCATGGAGACCCACATAACTAAGAATATTCCTCCGGTATTAGCAGAGGCTTCAGAACGAGGACGTAAGCTCTCATACTCGACCTCTCGCGCATACACTTACTCGTTCGTGATTCACCTTGGTCTTTGGATCACGTGTTGGACTCGTGATCGACAGCTATTTCCCTCCCGGAAGAGAGCTCGGAGCTCATATGACCGATCTATGGGTAATGCTATGACGCACACACACACCCAACTCCCCTTCCACGAGAGTTGGAGTAACGACTCGAAGCGCAGCGATACTGAAATAGTTTCAGCCCTGGGCAGGATTCGAACCAGGTATCGCCGGTACCGCGATACTGACAGTCTGGTACTCTACCAACCGCGCCACCGAGTGTGTGTATGTGTGATAACTAAACGCTCCACAGCGACATATAAGGGTTTTGGTACGAGGTTAGATGGTTTGACCGAAATGTAGGTCAGACTGGGTCAGACTGCACCGAAGAGCGATTTTTTTTTTCAGGGGTTAGCGAAACCCAATTTCAACCGACCATTAGGTAAAAAAGTTCCTCAACAAGAGAATGAGTTTTTATCTTTCTTCTTGGTCAACATCAGACGATTTCGTTCGGCTAAGGAAATGCCAAAACTCAAAATAAAGAGATTATATATATATATATATATATATATATATATATATATATATATATATACATATATATACACATATATATATATATATATATACATATATATACACACATATACATATATATATATATACACACACACATATATATATATACATTATATATATATATATATATGTATATATATATATATATATACATTATATGCGTGTGTGTATTTACCTAGTTGTATTTTACGGGACGAGAGCTATGCTCGTAGTGACCGTTTTCGTATCTCTCCGCATTCAGTTTATTCTTAAAATTGTGCATAGTTTTGGCACTCGCTGTTTCTCCGTTTAGTTTGTTCCAGACATCAATATGTGGGAAGCTATTCTTTTTCAGGTCTCTTCTGTAACTGTCCTTCTTTAGTTTCTTTTCGTGTCCTCTTGTTTCTCTTCTGTCCCACTTTAACAAGTCGTCTCTATCGAGAATTTCCATCCCTTTCATAATTCTGTAAATGGTCAACAAATCACCTCTTTCTCTTCTCTGTACCAGTGTTGGCAGATGTAATTTCTCCAATCTTTGTTCGTATGTTAGATTTGACAGTGTAGGTGCCATATTTGTCGCTGCTCTTTCTAATTTTCTTATGTTCTTCTTTGTGCTAGGTGCCCACAGTGTTGCAGCATATTCTAGTTTAGGTCTTATCAGTGTAACCACTATTTTTTAACCATCTCCTCATCTATGTAGTCGAAGGCCACTTTCATTGATCTTAATAAGTTAAAAGTCTCTCCAAATAATTTATTTACATGTTTATCAGGTGTCAAGTCACTTGAGATGATTACTCCCAGGTCCATTTCTGAATCGAATTTTTGACTTCTTATATTCTATATCGACCCGATACTCTATTTTTGCTTTTTCCAAATTCCATTATGCTACATTTCTCAATGTTGAAGTTCATCTCACATCTCTGACTCCATTCCCATATTTTGTCTAGGTCTCCTTGTAGCGATCTGCAATCTTCTTCTGTTCTTACTCTCTTGAGTAATTTGGCATCGTCAGCAAAGAAGTTCATTTAACAATTTACTCCCTCATCCATATCATTTATATATATGGCAAACATTAAAGGAGCCAATACAGAGCCTTGTGGGACGCCACTTTTCACATCTTC
>NC_134817.1:19348673-19351173 GCF_046742065.1 Oratosquilla oratoria | reverse complement strand
GAGAGGTAGGGAGGGAAGGAAGGAGAGAGGAGGAATGAGGGAATGAGGGAGCGATGGAGTAAGAGAGATAGGGAAGGAAATTAAAGGAATGAGGGTGGGAGGGAAAGAAGGAGAGAGAGGGAAGGAGAGAGAGAGAAGGAGAGAGAGAGAAGGAGAGAGAGGGAAGGAGGGAGAGGGAGAGGGAGGGAGGAAGTAGAGAGAAGGAATGGGATAGGGAGGGGGAGAGAGAGAGAGAGTGGGGAGGGAAGGAGAGAGAAGTCATAAGAGAGGGAGGGAGAGAGGGATAGATGGGGAGATGGAGGTAGAGACGGAGGAAGGGTAATACGAGAAATAGGAAAAAATACATAAAGAAAGGAGGCATGCAACGAGAGATGGAGGGAGGGAGGGAAGTAGGGAGGGAAGGAGGGAGTGGGAGGGTAGACGAGGGAGGGAGGGAGGGAGGGAAGGAGGGAGTGGGAGGGTAGAGGGAGGGAGGGAGGGTAGGGTGAGGGAAAGAGGGAGGGAGGGAGGGAGGGAGGGAGGGGAGGGAGAGAGGGAGGGTAGGGTGAGGGAAAGAGGGAGGGAGGGAGGGAGGGAAGGAGTGGGAGGGTAGGGGGAGGGAAAGAGGGAGGAAGGAAATGAAGCTGTGTTGGGTTTACTCAAATATGTCCATTTGCACAGAGGAGTGTTGTGTACTTTGCGCAGTGGTACGTCGTGTGCTGAATGGAAGGCCGGTCTGTGCAGACGAGGGATAGTTTGTGCAGATGCGTGTCTGGTTAATGCAACGGGTCTCCAACGTTTCGTTCATGGGTTCACATGCTTTTATGAACTTCTGTTTCCCAACTTCTGAAGCGCACTTCAACGGTGAATAAAATCGCTTGGCGACAACCCACCGCTCACAGCCGTTGGTCCCTGATCCGTCAGAGTCTTCTGGAGCCAAGGTCGAGACCCCCTGAGGGTGGTCACAATGCGCAGAGACGCAAAAGAGGTTCTGCGCATGGGCGTGCCGGTTTGCGCAGCGGGGTGGCTCCTTTGCGCAGTAGCTCCGAGGCGGGTCCTCCAGATCGGTGACGTCTCCAGCGCTAGGTGGCGCCGGTGACCTCGACATCCTCACAACCTTCTTCAATCCGGAGACAATGGCGCCAATGGTCTTCAACGCTTCAACTTGTTAAGCACAGTGTCATAAGACCTCATTCAGCTGAAGGTCTTAAATATCTATTCATCCATTCATCTCGGTATTTTTTTATTTTTTATTATACCACTCAACGATATATTATTTTGTGGAACAACTTCCAGGCTGAAGTAAAAATTTATAAATAAATAAATAGATAAATTAATAAACAAAGGCCAACAGGCAACGGCGCCAACATTCAACGGAGCCAAAGGAAGCTGGAGCCATTTGTCAGCTGATTCACTGGTTAGTGGAAACAACGGTTAACAAACCCAATAGAACTTGGCGCCAAAAGAAGAGTATTCCAGTAGCCTTCGGGGCCAAAAGACAACAGAAGCTCTGGGAGCTGGCACCAACACACAGTGGAACTAATAGGAGTTGGCACCAACTGACAATAGACCTAATGGAAGTTAACGCCAACAGGCAGAGGACCTATTATTAGTTGACACCAAAAGACAACAGACTTAATGAAAGTTGGCGCCAACAGCCACCGGACCCAAAGGGTGTTGGCGCCAACAGAAAGCGGCTCTTGTGCTTGAGGACGACGCAACCAATGATTAACGAAGCCAATGCGCTTCTATGTAAACAGCCGACAGTTCTTAGTAGTCCACCGGCGCCAACGGCCTCCGGCGCCACAGGTCCGTGGCGCCAGAAGTCTCTGGACAAGAGGCGTCCTCCCGGTTCCTGGCGTCGAGTGTCGAGACTCATGACCCCAAAGTACTAACTGCCCTCAGCCTCGCACTTACACGCCCTCTTTCTCTTCTGCAATTCATCCTCCTCTTCCTCCTCCTCCTCCTCCTCCTCTTCCTCCTCCTCTTACTCCTCCTCCTCCTTTTCCTCCTCCTCCTCCTTTTCCTCCTCTTCCTCCTCCTCCTCCTCCTCCTCTTCCTGCTCCTCTTACTCCTCTCTTAATTCTTTCACTTAGTGGCATTCTTCTTAGGTTATATTCTAAGTGACGCCAGGCTCTATAGAGCTGTCAAGCCCTATAGCCCAGCAAGCCCCTTCGGTAATAATCACCTACCAATCCCAGAAAAAAATATACCGAGAATGCCACCATGTTCGAAATACAAATTATGTCTCCTTCATCCTTCCTCCAAATTTTTCCGCCTCGTCTCTCATACTAATCCTCCTCTTCTTCTCTTCCTCCTCCTCCACCCGTTTACCTCCTCCTTGCTCCTTTTCTAACTCTTTATGGGGTTCCTCCTCACTCCTCTATTTAATGCACCATCTTATGTGGCCTCCAACTAGTATCTCATCAGTGGTAACCAGCGCTTCTGTCCTGCAGGACATTGCATTATACAGGTAGAGAGTCATAGAGATGGCAAAGAAGAGAGAAGGACAGTAGTCCGG
>NC_134817.1:19336173-19341173 GCF_046742065.1 Oratosquilla oratoria | reverse complement strand
GACGAAGGAAGAGCTGGAGGAGGAGCTAGATGGGGGGAGCAGGAGGAGGAGGAAGAGGAGGAGGAGGAACTGAAGAAGTGGAGGGTATGAAGTCTTCGTAGGAGATCTTTCGGAAGTGAGGAGTGGGGGAAGGTGTCACCGAAGTCTCCAACTTCGTAAAGCGGAGGTGTGTTCCTCCACTAGTGAAGTTGTTGAGGGGGAGCTCCTGGTCCTCCTCGACTCAGGAGTGGGTGGCCCACAACTGTGAGCCGTGACGTCACACTGAATGGTTTCCGATCCAAAAATAGAGGATTTGATCCGAAAATGAAGGAATTCTATCCTTTATAAGTTGTCTTGCCTGATCCTATTCAGATTTTCATCTTCACATATATATTCGTCTAGGACGTGGCACTGCGTTCACGTAATTAGGTGTTTACGTGAGGCAGTATCACGTGGCAGTGACACAGCTTAACCACGTCACGTGAACGAACGGAAATATGGAACGCGTCACTTGTTTTGACCAAAAATTTCCATTGGTACGAAAAACCAAAATCACTCAAAAAAAAAAAAAGAAAAGAAAGAAAAATCACGCTCGCTCTTAACTCAGAAAAAATCTTTAGTAAGAAACCATAAAAGATATATTTACAAATACTCCTCCAGTTCTTCACTAGGAATATATATTATAACCATCCGGTGCTCTTCATATCTGAGATAACTTTTCAGCGTTCATGCCGACAACACGAAAAAAAAGTGTTTTTGGGAAAATTCTCGTTTGCTAAACGCAGACACACTGTGACCACAAGTGCCACGATGAACTGGCACCGAGCTTCCAGAGCGCCAGAGGATTTCACTGACTCTGGGAGCCCCTTCACTATACTTCACCATTCTACGTTACCAGGAAGAGGATTGGCATTCTCGACATCACAACCCCCAAACTCCTCTTCTTCTTTATCTACTTTATTTCGTTTTGTCTTATTTCCTTCTTCTACTTCCTCGGGTGCTACTCCTCTACTATCATCTTTCCATTCTCTTGTTGATGTTCATCTCGTCATCTGGACTCGGATCAGGAGCGCGAAGTTTCTCACGAACTCGGCTGCCGAAGACCGGAGTCTCAGGTTCCTCGTTGAGGTGGTGGGGTGGGCGATGGAGGTCGTGTTTGTATACGACAAAAAAAGGGGGGGGGGAGGAAACAAAAACACACAAAAAAACACACACACTCAACAGCTGACTGCCACCGCCGTGGCTAATAACCGATTTTGGGTCTTGGCAATTGACGCGTTGCTCGTTCTTGTGAACAAATTAATAAAAAAAATAATGTTATTGTTTACAACACATCCATGAGTTCTGTGTTCTCTGTCATCTGTCCCCCCGAAGCTCCACAACAAGCAAAGATCCTCACTAAAAAAAACAACACGAAAACCACAACTCGCCAGCCTACATGGTTGCAATGGTGGTCTAGTGGTTGTGCGGTGGTTATGGTGTTAGTGGTGGTGGTGGTGGTGGAAGTGGTGGTGGTGGTGGTGGTGGTGGTGGTGGTGGCATGAGCCGAGGTAGGGCAACGTGTTTACAGACTGGACCCGGGAGCCACACTGAGCAAGTTGGTTCACCCGTGTAGTGTAGATGTGGTGGAGGAGGAGGGGGAGGAGGAAGAGGAGAAGGAGGAGGAGGAGGAGGAGGAGGTAGTAGTGTTGGCGCTGGTGGAGGAGTGGGTGGCTGTTGGTGCGGGGGAGGAGGAAGAGTGGGGAGGAGGGGTCTCATTGTAGATTTTTTTTTTTTAGATGTTTTGATGAAGACTATTTAACACACCGTCACGCTACTCACTCATGGTATGATACCAATGATGGAGATGATCATGGAAGAGGGTAAACTGGTGGAGGTGGAAAAGGTTACCGTGTTGGAGTGTTGGAGACAATGACCTAAAATAATGAGGCACTGTTGGAGAAATGGAGGAGGAGTCGACGTAAATGCCGGAGGACACATTGACCTACATATCGATGTTGGAGTGACTTGCACTGGTGGAGAACGAGTAGCTGATTAGGATGCAGACTCCAACGCGAGTGCTGGAGTAAAAGTGATGTATTAATGGTGGAGAACAGGGTCGTGTTGGAGAGGGTAGTACCAATGAGGGAGTAGTCGTTGGTGATAGTGTTGGAAACTACACAAAATGTGATAGGAGTAGGTGGAGGGGAGGAGAAGAGAGAGGAGGAGGAGGGGAAGAGGAGGAGGAGGGGAAGAGGAGGAGAAAGAGGTGTAGGAAAAGGAGGAGGAGAACGCCACAATGATCACCACCACCACCACTACTACCACTACCATTTCCTCCTCCTCCTCCTCCTCCTCCTCCTCCTCCTCCTCCTCCTCCTCTTCTTCCTTGATGAATGACAATGATGGAGGGAGTGATGGGTGACGGACAGAGAGTCTGTGGAGGGAGATGGAGGAGAAGGGTAAGGAGGAGGAGGAGGAGGAGAAGGGGAAGGAGGAGGAGCAGGAGGAGGAGGAGGAGGAGGAGGAGGACAAAGGGAAGGAGGAGGAGGAGGAGGAGACGAGGAGGAAAAGGAGGAGGATGGGAGGTGACGAACAGAAAAGGAGATGATGATAATGATGATGATGACGAGGAGGAGGAGGAGGAAGAGGAGAAATAGGTATAGGAAAAGGAGAAGCAAGAAGAGAAGGAGGTGGAAGGAGAGGAAGAAGATAACGAGAACGAGGAGGAGAACGACGAGGAGGAGAAGGAGGAGGAAGAGGAGGCGGGAACGGAAGTGAGGATTGATGACGTCGGTACAAGTGATGACGTCGACAGGATCCATGACGTCAGGACCTGGTGAGCGATCTCGGTACCATAGCGTGGGAAGGCGAGATACTATCCACTACACCAGGTTTTGAGATTTGTACCAAGAAGAGGTCGGTACTTCCGGAGGGGGGAGGAGGAGGGGGGAGGGGGAGGGGGAGGAGGGGGAGGAGGAGGAGGAGGAGGAGGGGAGGGGGAGGGGGAGGAGGAGGAGGAGGAGGAGGAGGGGAGGGGGTTGCAGGAGCTTGGGGGGCACCTCCCCCTACTCCGCGGGGGAGGGGGGGTTCCTGGGATCAATGGCCTCTCTCTCTCTCTCTCTCTCTCTCTCTCTCTCTCTCTCTCTGTCTCTCTCTCTCTCTTCCTATGCGTGCGTACGTGTGTATGCGCACACGCGCATACACACGTATGCGCTCACGTGTACAAATGGCAAGACGCTTATAGAAACTTGAATATCTGGGGTGAATTTAATTACGACAATTGATTCTTTGATTCATTATTCATCACTGATACCATCTTCTCTTTTTGGCAGTGATGGCTGGCCGAGTGAAAGAGAGCGCCGAGTGAGAGAGAGAGAGAGCGAAAGACTCTCTAAATTAGATCTAGATGGGACAAATATAGACAGACCCACTTCCCTCTTCTCCCCTCTCCCACCCTTCCCCTCCCCTCTTCTCCCCTCTCCCACCCTTCCCCTCCCCCTCCTCTAACTCCCCCACTCACCCTTCTCTTCCTTCTCCTCTCCCCTACCCCCTCCTCCCACTCCCTCCAGCTCCTCTCCTCCCATTCCCTCTCCCTCCTCCCCTCCCACACCCTCATCTTTCTCCCCTCTCCCTCCCTCTCCCTCCTCCCACCATCTCTCCATCCTCCTCATCCACCCCCTCTCCCTCCTCCTCACCCACTCCCTCTCCCTCCTCCCCTCCCACTATCTCTCTCTCCTCCCCTTTCCCTCCTTCTCCCTCCTCCCCTCCCCTTCCACTCCTAATTTCACCTCCACCTCCCTCTACTCTCTCTGTAACCTCCCCTCTCCTCTTCAATCCTCTCTCCTCTGTACCCATTCACATTGCTCTCCTCTCTACCTTCCTCCCTCTCCTCCCCTCTCTTCTTCCTCCTCTCTTTTATCCCTCCTCCTTTTCCTCCCTCTTCCTCTCCTCTCTACTCCTCTCCCCTCTCTATTCCCTCATCATCCTTTTCTCTCAATCCTCCTCCCTATTACTTCACCCCAGTTCCCTCCTTCCCTCCATTCCTCCCTCCTCCTCATCTTCCTCTCCTCTCTACTCCTCTTCCCTCTCTATCCCCTCATTTTCCTTTCCTCTATATCCTCTTCCCTTTTTACCTTTCCCCTTTCCCTCTTCCTCCCCTCACCCGCCTCTCTATATCCCCCCTAAGCCATTAACACCCTCACCCCCTTCCTCTCTTTTGGTTAAAGAAGCCAAGTCCTTTGCAAGGGGAATGGGGGGTTAGTGGGATTGGGGAGGTTAGTGGGATTGGGGAGGTTAGTGGGATGGGGGTTAGTGGGATGAGGGGTTAGTGGGAGGGGGAGGTTAGTGGGATGGGGGTTAGTGGGATGGGGGTTAGTGGGATTGGGGAGGTTAGTGGGATGGGAGGTTAGTGGGATGAGGGGTTAGTAGGATGGGGTTAGTGGGATGGGGTTAGTGGGATGAGGAGGTTAGTGGTACTGGGGGTTAGTGAGATGGGGTTAGTGGGATGCGGGGGTTTAGTGGGATGAGGGGTTAGTGGGATGGGGAGGTTAGTGGGATTGGGTTAAGTGTGGTGGTTAGTGGGATTGGGGGGTTAGTGGGATGGGGGTAAGTGTGGGGGTTAGTGGGATTGGGGAGGTTAGTGGGATGGGGGTTAGTGGGATTGGGGGTTAGTGGGACTGGGGGGTTAGTGGGATGGGGAGGTTAGTGGGATGGGGTAAGTGTGGGGGTTAGTGAGATGGGGGTTAATGAGATGGGGTTAGTGGGATGGGGTTAGTGGGATGGGGGTTAGTGAGATGCGGTATTAGTGGGATGGGAAGGTTAGTGGGCTGGGGGATTAGTGGGATAGTGGTCGAATCTCCGCTATGTTGACATTACCCTCGCCCCCACCACCCACCCCCCGGTCCCCTCCTTGCTGACGTCCCTGGTGTGTCATTGACCCACTCAATCCAATGTATTCTTTAGCAAGCAGCTGATGGCACAAGAAATTATATATAGAGCAAAATGTCGGTCGTCCGGAAGGCATTATGTCATGCAACCGA
>NC_134817.1:19328673-19333673 GCF_046742065.1 Oratosquilla oratoria | reverse complement strand
GTTGTCAAGACGACAGAGTTTTCAAGATTTGTTGTACAACAGAAAACCGCTGAGGGGAAACGAGGACAAGAGGAGAGACGAGGGGAGGTAAGGGGAGATGGAGAGAAATCTGGGAGAGGATCAGAGGGGAAAATCGTCAAAGGAGTGACAAGTGAGGGGAAAACACGACTATGGAAGCAGACGGGAGATATGGGAAGGACAAGCGAGACTAGAAGTGGCAGAGGGGAAATGAGGGGAGAGGGGAATGGGAGATGGAAAAGGGGAAAAAGGGGAGCATGACCCCCATGGAATGGAAAAAGAGGGGAAACGGGAGTCAGCTTAAACCTAAAGGGGTAAAGGAAAACAGAAAACAAGGGGAAACGAGGGAAAGGAAACCCGTAAGAGGGAAGAAGAGAGAGGAGAATGTGTGTGTGTGTGTGTGTGTGTGTGTGTGTGTGTGTGTGTGTGTGTGTGTGTGTGTGTGTGTGTGTGTGTGCGTGTGTGCGTGTGTACATGTGTGTGTGTATGTGTGCGTGTGTATGTGTGCGTGTGCGTGTGTGTGTGTGTGTGTATGTGTGTGTGTGTGTGTGTGTGTGTGTGTGTGTGTGTGTGTGTGTGTGTGTGTGTGTGTGTGTGTGTGTGTGTGTGTGTGTGTGTGTGTGTGTGTGTGTGTGTGTGTGTGTGTGTGTGTGTGTGTGTGTGTGTGTGTGTGTGTGTGTGTGTGTGTGTGTGTGTGTGTGTGTGTGTGTGTGCGTGTGTATGCATGTGCACATACGTGTGCATGATGTAAACATGTGTGTTTGTTTGACAGCGGTAGTTTGTGGAACCATCTCATATTTCTAAAGCTGGCATTATTTATTTTTTCATTAATATCATTATAAACTTTGTACGTGGCACTAATTTATCAAACATTATTCTACACTTTCGTAAGGTTTGGACACACACTATCGCCTGTTAATCCACCAATCTTATCCATTCCTATACGTGGGAAGCTGCAATACACGGGAATTTATGTATGCAAATATACATATACATTTATACATGTATTCACACGATTCACATATTTAAACAATACATTTATACATGTAAATATTGTAATGCTCTTGGTCTCATGAAAATAGTTAACATAACCCGGTTAGATCAAACAAGGTTGAGAGTTTGCAAATATCAGAGTTGATGGGAACGATCCATCCTTTATGTCAACATTTCGTGATTGGTGGGGAACGTTTTTGGGGGGAAACGTTGTTGGCCTCAAACGTTTCAACCATTCCCTCGATGGTAGACCCTCCCGTACCTGGTAGTACCTTTCTTGGCGCCAGATTATTTTATTCGTGTCTTGGGGTGCCATGACCTTCGGTAGTAAAGAGGGTTATGACCTAATTCGAGTCATCCCTTTGGGCACTTTCCCATTAAGGACCTGTTCACATTAGCGGTGTAAACCGCGCGGAAACCGCGGCGGTACCGCATAGTCAAGGAAAAAATGCGCGGTTATGTGTGAACGCCTCCATAAATTTACACTGTAATGGAACCGCTGCGGTTGAAACCGCTAGTGTTAACAGGGCCTTATCATGGTTGCCGCCAGGCGATTGCATTCAATCAATAGTCTATCTATCTACAGTATATACCAAAGGATTTTTCCCCCATACCAGGGGGGTAGCCAAGTCGAGAGTCATATACTCACTCCCACCCATTCCACTCCTATACACCACCCCTTTCCCCCTCTCATCTTAGCTCCTCATGGATGACGGGTCATACGTGCATCACTCCCACTGCCCTGGGTCAGAATCAATGCAGCAAGACATAGCACATCCATACCAAAGCCGCTTCACTTAAATGATGACCCCACACCTCTCCGCCCCCTCATATATAGAAAGAGAAGACGGGGCGAAATCCCTTCGGGCTGCGTCAAAATATCATTCACACATAAACACTCCCTAATCCCCTAATCCCTCACCCCCTCCCTTCCTTGCATCACAGCATCATCTATACACAGCCATTCTCCGCTTACTTCTATCTCCTGCCCTCTCTCTTCCTTGCTCAACAGTCATTCCCCTCCTGTTCAACGTCCCTTTCATCACATTCATCCATCTCATTCTCGGTCGTCCCCTCATGTTCACTCCATCCACCTCTACCTTCCACCCCTATTTTACTAATCTTTCTTAACTTATTTTTTCCATGTGTCCAAACCAACCAAATACTCTTTCATCAACCCTATCTCCAATCTACCTTTTCCATCCCCGCTCTTCTCCTCACCTCCTCGTTTCTTACTCTATCCAGCCTTGTAACCTTAACACACTTCTCAAATATTTCATCTCAAATACATTTAGAACTTTCTTCTCTGCCTCTCATCCTTGTCTGTGCCCAATACAGTGCTTTCGGCACAATCACCCCTTCGTGTAATCTTCTCTTTGTATCCAATCTCAAATACCTATTTATCATTATACTTTTTCATCCCCAAAGGTATTTACTTGCTTCACTCTAGGAATCCCCAGCAATCCGAGTTAGGGATGGTCGAGGCCGCTGTCAATTAACCGTTTCAGGAAGAGGAAGAGGAAGAAGAAGAGGAGGAGAAGAAAGAGGTGGATGAGGAATAGGAAGAGGGAGAGGAAGAGGAAGGGATGGAAGAGGAAAATGAGGAGGAGGAAGAAGAGAAAGAGGAGGAGGAAGAGGATGTGGAGGAAGAAGAGTGGAAAAAGAAAAGGGAGGAAGAGGAGGAAAAGCAGGAAGAGGAGGAAGAGGAGGAAGAGGAGGAGGAAGAAGCGAAGGAGGAGGAGGAAAAGGAGGAAGAGGAAGAGGAGGAGGAAAGAGGAAGATGAGGAGGAAGAAGAGAATGAGGAGAAGGAAGAGAAAGAAGAGGAAGAGGAGAAAGAGGAAGGACAGGAGGAGGAAGAGGAAGAGTAAGAAGAGGAGGAGGAAGAGGAGGAGGAAGAGGAGGAAGAGGAGGAAGAGGAGGGTGAAGGAGAAGTCTAGGTATGAAGTAGAATTTTACCTCTTCTCTCCAATACCACAAGATCTCATGTAACTCTTCAATGGGAAGTTTACACCAGGAGACACCACAGAGTCATTGCCCTATGTGCTAGGATAGCCAGGGCAGGTGGCATTCACTGTGGGAGTTCCTCAATGATGTACAATAACATAGCGTTTGAAGAAAAAATAGTACACGACTAGTTTCTGTACAGTGCACAGCTGCACATTTGTACTCCGAGTTGTACAGCTTGGTATTGATCAGCTGCACACTCTCTCCCTGGATAATGAACAGCTGTCCGCTCGAGGTCCGTGTTACGCAACGGGCAGCGTACGCAGCGTACGGCGAAGCTGCGAAGCTGTGTTTGATCTGAGACCAGATGTGGTAAAGATTAGATGGTCGCCTAGTGTATCGTGTTTACTTTTCGTGAGTAATCAGTAAGTATGTTTGAGCCTCGTCAGGCACGTGTGATGCCCTACGTAAGCAGCAGGTACACGCATGTACGGATGTAGTCACGCACACACGCGCGCGCACACACACACGCACGCGCGCACATACACACACACACACACACACACACACACACACACACACACACACACACACACACACACACACACACACACACACACACACACACACTCACACTTGTGGTGCAGTTGCGGGTCGTTATTCCAACTCTCGTGGGCAGGGAGTTGTGTGTGTGTGTGTGTGTGTGTGTGTGTGTGTGTGTGTGTGTGTGTGTGTGTGTGTGTGTGTGTGTGTGTGTGTGTGTGAGAGAGAGAGAGAGAGAGAGAGAGAGAGAGAGAGAGAGAGAGGAGAGAGAGAGAGAGAGAGAGAGAGAGGTCACAGCATTACTCATAGATCGGTCATGTATGAACTCTGAGTTCTCTTCCGGGAGAAAAATAGCTGTCGATCATGAGCCTAAAACACGTGATCCAAGACCACTGGTGAATCACACACACACACACACACACACACACACACACACACACACACACACACACTACCTTTTCACTAAACACTAAATCTCCGTCAGTACGTGTGTGGGTCAGAAAAGACGGACGCTCTCCCCGGCCTTTGGGCTTCCTCCTCCTGAAGGAGGGAAGGTGGGGGGAGGGGGGAGGGGGGAAGGGGGAAGGTGGGGAGGTGTGTGTGTGTGTGTGTGTGTGTGTGTGTGTGTGTGTGTGTGTGTGTGTGTGTGTGTGTGTGTGTGTGTGTGTGTATGTGTGTGTGTATGTGTGTGTGTGTATGTCAGTCGTTTCCGCCGTGTGGTTGCACACGTGAGTAATAAGAGGATCACACATATGGCATCATTCACTTGTCTGGTGTGACAAGGTTGAACGTGGAGGAGGAGGGAGGAGGAGAAGAGGAGGAGGAGGAAGAGGAGGAGGGAGGAGAAGGATGGAGGAGGAAAAGGAGGAGGAGGAGGAGGAGGGGAAAGAGGTAATGGCAGAACAATAAACAGGATTAAGAGGAGGAAGAGGAGGAGGAAGGAGAAGGATAAAGGAGGAGGGGAAAGAGGAGGGAGAAAGAGGTAATGGCAGAACAATAAACAGGATTAAGAGGAGGAAGAGAGGGAGGAGGAGGAAGAAGAAGAGGAGTAGGAGGAGGAGGAGGGGGGAAGAGGAAAGAGGAAGAGGGAGGAGGAGCAGCACAATAAATAGGATTAAGAGGAGGAAAAGGAAGAGTTGGAAGAGAAGGAGGAGAAGGAAAAGGAGAGGGAGAAAGTGAAGGAGGAGGAGGAGGAGGAGGAGGAGGAGGAGGAGGAGGAGGAAAAGGAGGGGGGAGAGGAAGGAGGAAAAAGGGGGTAGCAGCACAGTAAATAGGATTAAGAAGAGGAAGAGGAAGAGGAGGAAGAGAAGGAGAAAGCGAAGGAAAAGAAGAGGGAGGAGGAGGAGGAGGAGGAGGAAGAGAGTAACTAAAGAGAAAGGGGAGGAAAGAAAGGAAAAGGACTGGAAGAAAGAAGAACAAGGTGAGGAGTCTACCCCAGGAGCCGCTGAGTGGTTGGGGCCTAAGCCGTCCCCTTTGCCCTTGGGGACAGCTAGGACAGGTA
>NC_134817.1:19303673-19306173 GCF_046742065.1 Oratosquilla oratoria | reverse complement strand
GATGCTGGAGGATAACATTGATATGAACCCAAATAATGTCACTATAATCATGGGTGATTTTAATGCTAGGGTTGGACAGGACAAAGGAGGTATACAGGATATCACTGGATCCTTTGGAGAAGAGGTGAAAAACAGAGAAGGGGAAAATCTGATAGATTTATGCATGAGAAATAACATGAAGATTATGAACGGCTTTTTTAAACATAAAGATGAACATAGGTTTACAAGATACAGATGGAATCAGTTAACCGATCAGTTTGACCAAAGGTCCATTATTGACTACATGCTGACATCTGATAAAAGATTATTCAACAAAATGAAAGTTCTGCCAGGTGATTCGCTAAATTCAGATCACAGACTTCTAATCGGGGATTTAGATATTAAGAAGATAAAACAAAGACAAATACAAAAGAGAAAAGTCATCAAAAGATGCTGAAACAAAAAACAAGTATCAGGTAGCAGTAAATGAGAAAATTAATCTCAGAGAGGAAGCAGCTGAGGATTGGGAAGATCTGAAGGAAATAATTAAAGGTGTAGCAGAAGAAACGTTAGGACCAAAAATGGTGGGAGGAAGTATCTGGGAAGCGTATTTACGAAAGATGGATGCAAGAATAGGGAAGAGATAACTGAAAGAATATCAAAGTACAGTAGAGGTGTCTGTGCCTTGCACCCTATCGTAAAAGATATAAATGTACCTACGGAGGCAAAGAAAACTATTTTTGAATCAGTTTTGGTACCGATTTTAATGTATGCTGCTGAAAGCTGGACATTAACATCAAGAGACTGGAGCAGAATTCAGTCGGCAGAAATGAAAACGTTGAGAGCAATAGTAAATAAAACCAAAAGAGATCGAATTAGAAATGATGAAATAAGAGAAATGATTGGAGTAAAATCAACTAGAAGCAAAATAGAAAAGGCACAACTAAGGTGGCTTGGGCACGTGGAGAGAATGGATGAAGAGAGAATTGCAAAGAAAAGATGGAACTGGAGACCAGAAGGTAGCAGATCTAGAGGTAGACCGAAGAAAAGATGGAAAGATGGCGTTGAAGAAATCCTAGAGGCAAATGGATTAGGAAAAATAGAGGATTTGAAGGAAGAAGGAAGCTTTGAGAGGACAATCTGGAGAAGTGTGCTGGCCCGACTTACAGGCTGAAAGCCTACCTGGGAGCAGAAGTAAGAAGATATATATATGTGTGTGTTTGTGTGTGTGTGTGTGTGTGTGTGTGTGTGTGTGTGTGTGTGTGTGTGTGTGTGTGTGTGTGTGTGTGTGTGTGTGTGTGTGTGTGTGTGTGTGTGTGTATACATATATATATATATATATAAACAGAGAGAAAGAGAGAGAGAGAGAGAGAGAGAGAGAGAGAGAGAGAGAGAGAGAGAGAGAGAGAGAGAGAGAGAGAGAGAGAGAGAGAGAGAGAGAGAGAGAGAGAGAGAGAGAGAGAGAGGCTAATTAATTCTTTGCTTCATCTCCGCAGGATTTGATGGCGGGACCTGATGTGACAGTGTGGAACCCTAAACACCAACACACTAATAATGTGAGGGTGAGACTGAGATTGAGAGTGAGAGTGAGTGAATGTGTGTGTGTGTGTGTGTGTGTGTGTGTGTGTGTGTGTGTGTGTGTGTGTGTGTGTGTGTGTGTGTGTGTGTGTGTGTGTGTGTGTGTGTGTGTGTGTGTGTGTGTGTGTGTGTGTGTGTGTGTGTGTGTTGAGAGAGAGGCTTTCTAGGTCACGTGGAGGAAATGTCGTAAAAGGATTTAATGACTGACTGAATGAATGAAATGCAAGCCATTGTACATTGTATGAACCGAGGAAGGAATGTATATCTGTGTGTGTGTGTGTGTGTGTGTGTGTGTGTGTGTGTGTGTGTGTGTGTGTGTGTGTGTGTGTGAGAGAGAGAGTGTGTGTGTGTGTGAGAGAGAGAGAGAGAGAGAGAGAGAGAGAGAGAGAGAGAGAGAGAGAGAGAGAGAGAGAGAGAGAGAGAGAGAGAGAGAGAGAGAGAGAGAGAGGAGGGAGGGAGGAAGGGAGAGAGGAAGGGAGAGAGGAAGGGAGGGAGGGAGGGAGGGAAGGAGGGAGGAGGGAGGGAGGGAGGGAGGGAAGGAGGGAGGAGGGAGGGAGGGAAGGAGGGAGGGAGGAAAGGAGGGAAGAGGGGGAGGGAGAGGGAGGGAGAGAGCGAGAGAGAATGAGGGGGAGAGAGGGAGGGAAGGAGGGAGGGAGGGAGGGAGGGAGGGAGGGAGAGAGAGAGGGAGGGAGGGAGGGAGGGAGAGAGAGAGAGAGAGAGAGAGGGAGGGAGGGAGGGAGGGAGAGAGAGAAGGAGAGAGAGGAGAGAGAGAGGAGAGAGAGAGGAAAGAGAGAGGAGAGAGAGAGAGAGAGAGAGAGAGAGAGAGAGAGAGAGAGAGAGAGAGAGAGAGAGAGAGAGAGAGAGAGAGAGAGAGAGAGAGAGAGAGAGAGAGAGAGAGAGAGAGAGAGAGAGAGCGCCACTGAATGGCAATCAAATGGACACC
>NC_134817.1:19281173-19298673 GCF_046742065.1 Oratosquilla oratoria | reverse complement strand
TATCCTGCTAATTGACTTGAAATAAAAAAAAAATACCCTTGTTCAGTAATTGAATTATCTAATAATTTCTCAGCAAGGTTTGTATTATTAATCCTTTTCATATGTTTGCATTGTATTTATATTGTATGTGGGTGCGATAATTTATTTTCTTATTTATTCATTTTTTATTTATTTATCTATTATATTTATTTATTTTATTTATTTATATTTGTTTATTTATTGATTAATTCATTTTTATATTTTTTCATATTTTTGTTTATTTATTTATTTATTTATTCATTTTTAGATAATGAAGGGGTACGGACACTGAAAAAAATTAAGAATCATTGCTCAAAGGTAACAATGACCAAGGAAATAAAGAAAACGGGATCATTCGAACTGATACCAAAATGAAATATTATCATGAAGAGACAACAAAACTACTGTGTACCAAGGGCAAAGGTGATTCATGTTCAAATTATTTCATTCATCTTACTGCAGGACCAAGTGTTGAACTTGCCGAGGTCAAAAAAGGTCATCAAAGTGACGTCATATAAACCGGGTCAAAAAAAGGGTATTGAAGTGAGGTCACATAAACAGGGTCAGTGGCAGTGCCAATCGTAAAAACAACTAATGATGTCAATAATGGCACCACTAAAGGAATGATGTCACCGCAAAAAAGAATGACATCACAAATGTCACAGAATGACATCACAAATAAAGTCACAGAAATGACATCACAAATGATGACGTCAATTAATGACGTCACAGGTATTGATATCACAATGAATGACACCACTAAAATAAAGACATCACCACTAAAATTATGTCATCACCAATAAAACATTGATATGCATAAATGAATGACATCACTATAAGAATAACATCACTGAAGGAGCGAATGCCACTAGGACAGGAGTCTTAGAACAAATTGCACTGTGCGAGTAAATGAAAGACGAAACCAACTTGAACAGTCCCGAAGGAAACGGAACAGTGCTAAAGAGATACGACAGTGCCAAAGGAAAGAGAAGACGACCAGTACCAGAGAGAGACGACAGTGCCAAAGAGAGAGGACAGTGCCAAAGAGAGAGGACAGTGCCAAAGGAGAGGAGGACGGACAGTGCCAAAGGAAATCAGACAGCGTCAGTGAAATACGACAGTGCCAAAGGAGAGGAAGACGGAAAGTGCTAAATGAGCGACGGCAGTGCCAAACGAAATAAAAAATGGACAGTGCCAATGAAAGGCGACAGTGCTAAAAGAGAAGAAAAACGAGCAGTGCCAAAGGAAATCGGACAGTGCAACTGAAAAAAGACAGTGTCAAAGTCAAACGGACAGTGCCAAATGAGCAATGACAGTACCAAAAGAAAACGGACAGTGCCAAAGTCAAACGGACAGTGCCAAATGAGCAACGACAGTGCCAAATGAGCGACAACAGTGCCAAAGTCAAACGGACAGTACCAAATGAGCAACGACAGTGCCAAATAAGCGACAACAGTGCCAAAAGAAAACGGACAGTGCCAAAGTCAAACGGACAGTGCCAAATGAGCGACGACGACAGTGACGCGACAGTGCCAACGGCGCAGGATAAAGGGAGGGGGAAGGGGAGGTGGGGGAGGGGAGGTGGGAGTGGGGGGGTGGAGGGTAAAGCGTGCCTGCTAGGAGTGCCAGGCCAATTGGCTACTTCCCTTTCCTCTTCACCTCGAATTAACCGACGAGCTGATTTGCTGTTTTCACGCTAGGAATACACGCGTCCCGGTTAATACGTGGCCTGGGCGTGTAGGTCTTCGGCGTCGCGTGTAGTCGCGTGTTGAGGTACGTGTAGCAGTGTGTAGGTTTACGTGTTTTTTTTATCGTTTTATTTTGGATTTTTTTTTTTAATTCTTTATTGTTATTACTATTATTATAGCTATCACTACTACTCTTGGTATTATTACTACCGTTACTGTTATTATTCTTATTTTCTTATTATTACTACCATTGTTACTATTTCCGCGTCGTTAAGTAAAAAAACCGTATGGAGAGACGATATAGAGAAGTTCGCAGGAGTGACGTGGCAGGGGTTGGCGCGGTCGTGTGAATCATGGAATACTATGGAAGAGGCCTTTGTTCAGCAGTGGGCTCAGGATGGCTGAATTGATTAATTAATTGATTGATTGATTTTAGTCTTATTACCAAAGCATTGCATGCAATGGTAGACTTACCTCACCATCCTACTCCCACGAGGAGGGAAGTGAGAAACCCCTCGTAGGACGGTGCTGGGTCGCCTCCCCGCCGGGCCAGGGCTGTCAGGAATCAACGAGACGTAGCCCGCAGCTGGTCCCGGGAATCAAACTCAGGACCACCTGGTCATGAGTTCGACACGGTATCCACTGCGCTATCGAATGGCTCTCAAATGGCAAATGACGGGTGAATTTGTTTGTCTGAGGAGGGAGGGGAAGTGAGGGGAAGGGAGGTGAGGGGAGGGGAGGTGAGGTGAGGGGAGGTGAGGTGAGAGGAGGTGAGGTGAGAGGAGGTGAGGTGAGGCGAGGGGAGGGGAGAGAAGGGGAGGGGAGGGGAGGTGAGGGAATGGGAGGCGAGGGGAGGTGAGGGGAGGTGAGGCGAGGTGAGGTGAGGTGAGGGGAGGTGAGGGGAGGGGAGGTGAAGTGAGGGGAGGGGAGGGGAGGTGAGGGGAGGTGAAGTGAGGGGAGGGGAGGGGAGATTAACCCAACCTCAAGATGTCATTGACCTATTTTGACCTCGCATGTGCGATCGATAATTATCGTCAGCGGTTTTTTTTTTTTTTAAGTCCCGAAGGTACCCTCTATCAGGAGGCTAGGACGGTACCCCTTACAGAGAACTTTGTAGCGTGGAACTTAATTAACTGTGCTTATAATTCAAATCACCGGTGGCAGGGTTCGAACCACCATCATCTCGATCTCCGTAGCAAGTAGCGACGCCTTGACCTACTCGGCTAACAAACATCCGTCAGCGAATATATATATATATATATATATATATATATATATATATATATATACATATATATATATATATATATATATAATCTAACTGAGGCACAAGTGGTTACGTTCCATTAAGACATAGGGCAGGGAACAGGGGACCTGCATGTATGGCAACAGCGTCATCCAATCAGCTGATACTCTTGCCGTATCAGTGATCCTCTCTTTTTTCAAGAATAACATAAATGACACAACAATGACCCGAATGTTTTGGTTCTTAAGTTTGGTCCTTAATTGATATTTGGAAACTCAGGCTTATTCACAGGGCTTGCCAGTTACTACTTTTTAATGACGCTGGATAACAACAACATTCTGCTGGAGACTGAATTAGAAGTCAAGTCAAATGAGCAATATTCCGTATTGTATAATATTATTGACGGTATAGGAATGGTATTAAAGAATGACACAATATTGAAGACATCAAGTGTGCAGGCCAAACACGCGTCCCTGTTCACTCCCATCCCTACACCTTCAATAATATTGCACAATACGGAATATTGCGCAATAATTATTTATCTGTAGGGCCAGCTGTAGAGATTTTATTCTAGCGCCAGTTGAGAGAGCTCTCACGATGAGACAAATCCTCATAATTACAAAGGATTACAAAGGAAGAGCAAGCTAACAGGAGACCTTTTGGTCCATATCTAGGTCGGATGTAAATAAGAAATAGATTATGATACGTAATAAACAGAGAAATTATAATAATTTATAATAAATAATTCATAAATAAAAAGTCAATAGATAAGTGATCTATACACGTACCCTCCGGCCCTGATTGGCTGAGAGTGGTGACGTCACAGCAAAGAAGACAACTGATTGGCCAAGAGTGGTGATGTCACGGCAATGGATACGACTGATTGGTCGAGAGTGGTGACGTCACGGCAACGGAGACGACCGATGGCTGCGAGCGAAACGAGCTCGCCCAAAGGGCCAAGCCACCGCGTAGCGGTGTCGGGCGCAGCCCGTTGATAGTAATAAACAAGTAATGACAAGCAAAGGAACTTCACATTGTTCATGTCTATTGTTAATATACCATGACTGAAAATCTTTATATTGTGAACGTCTTCAGTCTTGATATTAGTGATTTCTAACGCACTTTCTGGTTCTATGTTCTACTAACACCACTTTATGGTATTGGTGGGTCTTTCTCACTAAATGGGCAACTACACAGACAGTTTTTCAAACCCGGTTTGTCAAACATTACCTCAAGCACTTGTTTGACAAACTGTTTGACCGTGTGAATGGTCCATAAGAGTGATAGCCTCCCATACACTTTCAGTGCCAGACGTGCTCTATATTACTTAAGATATTTTGTTATTTTCAATAAAAACCTTATCGTGCGAGGGATCCTCGAGTTAATACTTATAAACAGACATTAATCCTACTGCCGAAAATGAATCCTCAGAGCCTCAAGGTGAGTCCCAATCTATGACGTCATCAGTGCTGGTGCCACCGCTCTGCTGACAGACAAATACACATACATACATACATACATACATACATACATACATACATACATACATACATACATACAAACATACCAACAGGAGGGTAAAGTATATACAGAGAGACAGGGAGCTTTACAAAATAGGCAACAGACAGAGACAGACATACAGATAGAGAAAACCTTATATACAGACTGGCCAATAGACTATTAGACATATACAGATGCAGACAGTCGGGCACAGACAGACAGACGGGCAGACAGACAGATGGACAGACAAACAGACAGAGACAGGTATATCTATCTATCTGAGCAAACGGGGACACATACAGACTGATGGTTATGCAGACAGACAGACAGACAGACAAACAGACAGAAAGGAATTCTAATGGACAGGGAGACGTACGAAGAAACAGAGGGAGACAAAGACAGCCACTGAGAGAGAGAGACTGACGTAAAGACAGACAGGCAGCCACAGGGACTGACTAGTTAATATGCACATAGACTGATTGACATGTGTATAAACAAGGCATGGCTGCACACGCTCCATATGATGGATGGCTCGTGGCTATCACTCGTGGCACAGGAGGCCTGAGAGACGAGACAAGCTCCTGCCAAGGTCCCCGGCGATTTTTGTGGACGTGAGAGACCACGAAAAGAGAGAGAGAGAGAGAGAGAGAGAGAGAGAGAGAGAGAGAGAGAGAGAGAGAGAGAGAGAGGGAGGGAGAGAGAGGGAGGGAGAGAGAGGAAGGGAGAGTGTGAGAGTGAGAGAGTGTGAGAGTGAGTGTAAGAGTGAGTGAGTGTAAGAGTGAGAGAGTGTAAGGGTGAGAGCGTGGGAGAGTGAGAGAGTGGGAGAGTAAGGGTGAAAGAGTGAGGGTGAGAGAGTGAGGATGAGAGAGTGAGGATGAGAGAGTGAGAGTGAGAGTGAGAGAAAGAGTGAGAGAAGAGAGTGAGAGTGAAAGAAAGAGAGTGAGAGTGAAAGAAAGAGAGAGTGAGAGAAAGAGAGAGTGTGAGTGAGAGAAAGAGTGAGAGAGAGAGTGAGAGAGAGAGTAAGAGACTGAGAGTGAGAGACAGATAAGTAAATAGACAGAGAACACAAGAAGGGAGAAGTTATGGGTGTTGGACTGAGGGAGAAGACGTAAATGTTTGTATATTGGGAGAAAACAAGTGTTGGAGAAAGGGAAAGGACATATTGAAGGCGGTGTTGGAGATGCCGAGGACGAGGAGGAGGGGGAAGAGGAGGAGGAGGAGGAGGAGGAGGAGGAGGAGGAGGAGGAGGAGGAGGAGGAGGAGGAGGACGAGGAGGAGAAGGGGGGAGGAGAAGGGATTTTGTAAGGTAGAAGGTGTTGGAGATTGCTGAAGGAGGACAGGGTCAACTGTTGGAGGGCGATGGAAGGAGAGTGTTGGAGATAAGAGAACAAAAGGTGACAAAAAGGCAAAAAGGGGGGGAGATGCTTAGGGGGGAAAGGGGGAAAGGGGGAGAGATGCTTAGGGGGGGAAAGGGGGGAAAGGGGGGGAAAGGGGGGGAGATGCTTGGGGAGGAGATGCTTAGGGGGGAAAGGGGGGAAAGGGTGGGGGACGAAGGCACTGGAGGGTGATAGAGAGCGGAGGAGTGGGTAATGAAGGTTGGGTGACCGGTCTACCAGGTAATGAAATAACGAGTATGAAATCAAAGGTAATTATTGTTAATTAAAAAAAATCAAACGTTCCCAAAAGTAATTATGAAAGTTAAATACTCAATCAAATGAACGTAATTAATGGTAACTATGAATAACTAAGTAACAATAACGTGGTTAAGGGAAATTGTGAGTAATTAGCTTAGTAATGGTAGCGTGTTCAAGGGCAATTATGAGTAATCAACGTGGTCAAGAGAAATTATGACCTCAATGTCAAAAGGTAATTCAGCTTTCAATTTGGTGATACCACACATACACACACACATACATACATACACACACACACACACACACACACACACACACACACACACACACACACACACACACACACACACACACACACTCACACACACACACACACACACACACACACACACACACACACACACACAATCAACTACACACACATTCTCACACACGCACACACACACACACGCACGCACACACACACACACACACACACATATATTATATATATATATATATATATAAATATACATAAATATATATACATATATATATATATGTATGCATCCTTCAAGCGTTCATTCGATAGACGACGACAAGGACAACGACAAAGACGACAAAGAAGACGACGACGACTATGAAGACGACGACGAAGACGAGAACGACGACGATCGATGCGTGGACGGGGAGGAGAGCAACGACGACGACGACGACGACGACGAAAGGCGGTGGGGCTTCCCTCCTCCCATCCTCCCAACTCCGAGATCGTCTAAACCTCCTCTTCCTATCTACATCCTTATCTGTCTCTACTACTTCTTGAATCTCATCCTTCTTGTCGTTCTCCTCTACCTCTTCTTCTTCTTCTTCCTCCTCCTCCTCCTCCTCCTCCTCCTCTCCTACTTATCCCTACTCTTCTTCCTCCACTTCCTTCTTTTTTTCTTCCTCCTTTTCTCCCTCCTCTACTTCTTCCTCCTCCTTTCTCCTCTACTTCCTCCTCCCCCTCTCCCTCCTCTACTTCCTCCTCCTCCTCCCCTACTCTATTTCCTCCTCCTCCCCTCCTCTACTTCCTCCTCCTCCTCCTCCTCCTCCTCTACTTCCTCCTCCTCCTCCTCATCTCCCTCCTATACTTCCTCCTCCTCCTCCCCTCCTCTACTTCCTCCTCCTCCTCCTCCTCCTCCTCCTCTACTTCCTTCTCCTTCAATTTCTCCTCCTCTACTTATTCCTCTTCCTCCTCCTCCACTTCTTCCTCTTCCTCCACCTCCTCCTCCCGCTCCCCGAGTCTCACCTTACCTCCGTCTCCCCCCCCCCACATTCCGCCATACATAATGACACGATTTATGTAACTTTGTCCTTTGTCTGAGCGAGGGCGACCCCCCCCCACTCTCCCCCGTCCTGCCTCCCTCTCGCGTGTCCTTCGTCCCTTTCATCCAATACCTCCACACCCACCTTTCTCAATCCACGAATGTATAATATATGTATATATATTTATAATATATATATATATATATATATATATATATATACATATATATATATATATATATACATATATGTGTGTGTGTGTGTGTGTGTGTGTGTGTGTGTGTGTGTGTGTGTGTATGCGCGCGCTCTCGTGCGCGCGTGTGTGTGTGAAGATAGAGAGGGAGAAAGAGAGAGAGACAGAGAGAAAGAGAAAAAGAGAAAGAGAAAGAGAGAAAGAGAAAGAGAAAGAAAAAGAGAGAAAGAGATGGAGAGAGCGGGGGAGAGGGATGTTACATGTACTTATGCAAGTGCATGTATGTGTCTTTGTTTATACACAGACAAAGGTCATATAGTCTCCGTATGTGGTCAGCCTCTCTAATATTTTCCCCGATGCTCCCATCTCTCTCCCCTCTCCCATCCCCCCTCTCCCCACTCTCCCTAAAAAAAAAAAAAAAAAAAAATCTTTCTCTCCCATCCCCCTCTCCCCACTCTCCCTAAAAGAAAAAGAAAAAAAAAAAAATTCTTTGTCTTTGCGTACCCAACCTCAATGTGGTTTCTTTTGAAGATTCCAAAGGAAGACAATTTTCTCTTCGGCGTGTTTTTTAAAAACTCATAAGACCAAAAAATTGGGTCCGTCAACTAACCCTCCTTCCTTCAGAAGACGTCAACCTGTCACCTGAGACGGGAACAGACAGACTGACGTACAGAATGACGGCCAGTCGGACAAACGGACAGAGAGATGAGATGAGACAGACGTATAGACAGACAGAGACAGAAACAGGTCCATACAGAGACAGAAACAGAGACAGAGACGGAGAGACAAAGATAGACAGAAATGTAGACAGGCAGGAATGAAATGAAAGTCCCAAAAGAATCTTTTACAAGAAAACTTTTACAGCCATTGTGCCAGACTTTAAAAGATAGATAGACAGGTAGACGGTGTGTGTGTGTGTGTGTGTGTGTGTGTGTGTGTGTGTGTGTGTGTGTGTGTGTGTGTGTGTGTGTGTGTGTGTGTGTGTGTGTGTGTGTGTGTGTGTGTGGAGAGAGAGAGAGAGAGAGAGAGAGAGAGAGAGAGAGAGAGAGAGAGAGAGAGAGAGAGAGAGAGAGAGAGAGAGAGAGAGAGAGAGAGAGAGAGAGAGAGATTACCACTGTAGGATTAAAATATTTTACCTAACCCCCCCCCGCCAAAAAAAACCTAAGACATAATAAAACAAAAACAAAAACAAAAATAAAATGAAATAAACAGTAAAATATATAAGTTAGGAATCTGGAATGCGAAGTGGGAACAAACTTTCAGTCTCCATCTCCAAGCACGTCACGGACACACACACAGGATTGATCTGTCCTAAAGTTGCAAGACTCACGCCAGGAGGCTCTTAGCTTCAACCCAGGACGTCACCTTTGCCCGATGTGCCAGGAAGAGCAAACAACACGCCACTCGACACACTTCAGTATAACATTGTATTAATACTTGCCGACACCCAATGTGTATATAAGTACACACTCAAACGCTTTCTTTCATAGACTTTGAAGGAGACTGCAAGAGACCATAAGGCCTACACTAGGCAGTTCCATGCCCATCTCCACCTATCATACTCATCCATAAAGTTATCTAACCTTCTCTTTAGATAACCGATAGTTTCAGCGTTCAGTACATGGCCGTCACTACGCGCTAGCCAGCCTATTCATGGGAACTCCATGAACATGACCAGTTATGTGACTTTGCACGTATGGATGGCAAGTTGTTGTTGGAGTTGACAGCATCGTGGTTTCATATATATATATGTATATATATATATATATATATGATATATATATGTATATGTATATATATATATATGTATATGTATATATATACATATATATATGTATATATATATATATATATATGTATATATATATGTGTGTATATATATGTGTGTATATATATGTGTGTATATATATATATATATATATATATATATATATATATATAAATATATATTTATATATATATATATATATTAATAAGGTAAAGAATCAAGCATTTTAGACGGTAGACCGTTTTGAGATTTTTTATTATATTCTCAGAAAAGAGGAAGAAGAGAAAGGAGAGAGAAGGAAATGAGAGTGAAGAAAAATGAGGAGAGGGGGAAGTTGGAGAAGACAGGGGAGGAAAGGTGGGGAGAGAAGAGAGAGGAAGAAGAGGGTAGGAAGGTGAAGGGAGGGGAGAGGGTGGAGAGTGAGTGTAGGGTGAGGGGGAGAGGTGGAGCGATCTGATAAGGAAACGCAGAAGTAACTTGACAATGAGGAACGAGGAGGAGGAGGAAGAGGAGGAGGAAGAGGAGGAGGAGGAAGAGGAGAAGGAAGAGGAAGAGGAGGAGGAGGAAGAGGGGGAACGGAAACGAGTTAAGGGAGGAAGAAAGGTGGCGAGGGGAGGAAATGAGTTCGATAGGGAAGATGACAGCGTCCAGCGATAAGACTCACGAGGAATAATGAAGGGGGCCCAGCCAGGCGGAGGGGAGGAAGTGGACGGGGAGAGGGAGGGGGGAGGAGGGGCGGAAGAGGAAGGAGAAGAGAAGGAGAAGAGAAGGAGGAGGAGAAGGAAGGAGGAGAAGGAGGAGGAGGAGGAGGAGGAGGAGGAGAAGAGAAGGAGGAGGAGGAGGAGGAGAAGAGAAGGAGGAGAAGGAGGAGGAGGAGGAGGAGAAGAGAGAACAGAAGGAGGAGGAGGAGGAGGAGAAGAGAAGGAGGAGGAGGAGGAGGAGGAGGAGGAGGAGGAGGAGGAGGACTGGGGAGGGGGAAAGGGAGGAAGTGGAGGAAGGGGAGAGGGAGGAGGAGGACGGGGAAGAAGGAGGGAGACGAAGTGGATGAGTGGGAGGAGGAGGAGGAGGAGGAGGAGGAGGAGGAGGAGGAGGACGGAGGAGAGGTAAAGGGAGAAAGTGGAAGAAGGGGGGGGAGGACGGAGAAGGAGGAGAAAGAGGACCGAGAAGAGAGACGGAGAGGGGGACGGGAAGGAGTAGGAGGAGAGGAGGAGGAGGATGTAGCAGAGAGGACAGTAAGAGGAGGAATAGGAAGAAGGAGGAAGAGGAAAAAGGAGAAGGAAGAAGGAAAAGAAGGATATACATGAAACATGAACAAGGCAATCTCAACATTAGAAATCTAGAAAATATAAAATTACAAATAAATGTGGAGGGAGGGAGGTAGAGAAGAGGGACATTATGAAAGGATGGGGAAACATGTCTGGAGGGCTGATGTGGAGTGGAGGTAAAAAAATATGTGGAGTGGTGGGAATGGAGGTGGACTGGACAAAAAAAAAAAAAAAAAAAAAAAAAAAAAAAAAAACGAGAATGCGGGTGCCAACTCTATATGTGTGTCAATGTGGAGGGGCACTGTGGAGTGGACCTGTGGAAGGGACCAATGAAGGGCACAGGATGGACAAGCCGTGAGAGATTTATGGAGAGAGATTGCAGTGGGATTTATGGAGGGCCCCAAAAGCTCCAGGGAACTGACTGTCTCTATGACAAGAAAGAGAAAAAAGGCAGATAGGTTCTCTCTCTTCTCTCTCTCTCTCTCTCTCTCTCTCTCTCTCTCTCTCTCTCTCTCACACACACACACACACACACACACACACACACACACACACACACACACACACAGATGGGTCATACGAGCTCTGAGCTCTCATCCGGGAGGTTAATAACTGTCGATCACGAGTCCGACACGTGATCTAAGACCATGGTGAATAATACACACGCACGATATATATATATATATATATATAAGGTATATATATATATATACACACATTATGTGTGTGTGTGTACACGCACATACAGTATACATACACATGTACAAACATGCACAAAAAAAGAAAAAAATATGAAACTTCAATATTATGTATGGGCGAAGAAAACGAGAAAAGTCTGAGATCAACAACACCTGCGAACTCACATAAAACAAAAATTCGTTTTGAGGGAAATCAGTCAACAAGAGACAAAGGTGTGAAACGAAGAATTATGGTAAAAAAACGAAAAGAAAAAAAACACGTCTTAATAAAGTGTAAAACGAACAAGAAGCGGATTGAAAGTTGATCATGGAATTGACGCAGAAGGAAGAGAAATTGACAAACGGAAAGTGGAGACGACAGCAGCTATCATGAGATTGGGTATAAGAGGCAGAAGGATTAAGAGGAGACATCACACCTGGTTGCCAAGAACCCAGAAGAGATTTAGGAGGAAGGCAAAAGTGATGAAGAAGTGATGGAGAGATCGAGGAGGAGAACAGAAGTGTTGGAGAGATGGAGAAGGAAGGCAGAAGTGCTGGAGAAGTGTTGGAGAGATGTAGGAGGAATGCAGAGGTATTGGAGAAGTGTTGGAGAGATGGGGAGGAGGGCAAAAGTGTTGGAGAAGTGATGGAGAGATCGAAGAGGAGAGCAGAAGTGCTGGAGAGATGGAGTAGGATGGCAGAAGTGCTGGGGAAGTGTTGGAGAGATGGAGGAGGATAACAGAAGTGTTGGAGAAGTGCTGGAGAGATGGAGGAGATAATGTAGAGTCTGAATTTTGGGTTGGTGAGAAGACGTAAAGAGGAAGAGAGTTCCAGAGACTCCCAATCAAAGGAGAGAGAGTTTTGTTTAATCTAGAGACTTGGATCACGTGTTAGACTTGTGATCGACAGCTATAACTTTTCCAGAAGAGAGCTCAGAGATCACACATGTCCGATCTATGGGTCATGCTATGACCTTATACACACACAACCAACTCCTTGCCCATGAGAGTTGGAATACCGGCTCGCATCGCAACGGTGCTAAAATTATTTCAGCCGTGGCATGGGTGGAAATCGAACCCGAACCATAGTAGTGGTTGCGAGCGGTACTACTGCGCCGTCGAGCCTCGCCTCCTTAGGGTGAGAGACAGAACTGACAGAGTCGCTTTAGCATTTTAGACAGATATAACCAGCGCTTCTATCCTTGGGAGTCAAAGATGAGAGAAAGAGAGAAAGAGAGAGAGAGAGAGAGAGAGAGAGAGAGAGAGAGAGAGAGAGAGAGAGAGAGAGAGAGAGAGAGAGAGAGAGAGAGAGAGAGAGAGAGAGAGAGAGAGAGAGAGAGAGAGAGAGGAATGGTGAGAGAAACACTAAATTACCCTCCCATTGTATTCACTGCCGAGTGGTGGTGGTGGTAGGGAGGGAGGGAGGGTGGATGGGTCACACGGGGTTAGAGAAGGGGACCTAGTGTGGGTCAAGTATCAAAACATACAGGGGGAGGAGGAAAACAAGAGCTTACTGGAGATAGGGGTGGCTATGGGAAGCTTACGATAGGCAACCTGATGGGGGAATAGGGATACACACACACACACACACACACACACACACACACACACACACACACACACACACATATATATATATATATATACATATATATATATACACACACATATATATCCACCACGTCGAGGTGTCAACTCTCGGATAGTCCTGTATATTACAGTAAGGTAACACCACACATATTATTGAAAGTAGGTATGAAAATTGGAATGAAAGATGGAACTCACGAAAATTGTTCTTATCCTGCACATTACGTTTATGTAAATACACACGTACACACGTGAAGCTAGGCATGAAACTTGGAGAGTGGGAGACAGGACCCCATGGACATTTCTCCTTTCCAGCGCATGTACACATACACAGAGCATGTACACATGACGCATTGACACACACGAACGCTGTGTGTGTGTGTGTGTGTGTGTGTGTGTGTGTGTGTGTGTGTGTGTGTGTGTGTGTGTGTGTGTGTGTGTGTGCGTGCGTGCGTGCGTGCGTGCTGGCAGACACCGCCTGGTCCGGGATTCCCCCTCCGGTACTTGGCCGAAGACACCGCTGCCTACGGACCTCTGGGCCAACTGGGCGCGACGAGGGACACTGCCACGACCGTTAGCATTTGACCGAACCAACGGCCGAGGACATCCGACTCCATAGTAGGAAACTTACGGCGCCGAAGAACCTCGAAGAACTTCCTCGAGACGCCGATCAGGGAAGATCGGCGGGAAGTCGCGGGCAGAAGAGGGGCACTACCACTCAACACTTTGCGCAAGTGTTCGGGGTGCTCGCCCGCTCTCGACAAGCGCCTTTCGTCAAGCGAGAGTCTTCTACGGAGCTCGGAGGGCCCCCAGGAACCAATGGAGCTCCTTCGCGACGGGGGTTGAAGAGAACGAGCAACACTTCGATCAGCGGCACTTGCGCGAGTGTCTGGAGTGCCCGCCGGCCTCGGAAGCTCTGCAATCTACTTCGAGGGGATCTCGAGGTTCCTCGAGATGACGTAGGCCGGAGGAGACGGACTCCCTGGCCAGAGGGGCTTGACAAATGTTCGGGGCACGGCCCTCGAAGTGAGTGAGTGTGAGTGTGAGTGTGAGTGTGAGTGTGAGTGTGAGTGTGTGTGTGTGTGTGTGTGTGTGTGTGTGTGTGTGTGTGTGTGTCTGTGTGTGGACGAGCGAGTTAATGTGTGTATGTACGTGTGAAGAGTGCGAAGAGTGAATGTGTGAGTGAACGAATGTGTATGTATGTATGTATGTGTACCGTCCTCCCCTCAGCTGAATAAAGTCGTTTGGTGCTTTAGTCTGTGCAAACTTCATGATGAAGTGTGTCAGCGAGACTTACCTGCCCAATTCCACTTCCTCTCTTTTACTGCCTCCACAATATCTTTCACTCTAGTCTGCTCTCTCACCCAACTTACTCTCTTTCGGTCTCTCAGTGTTATTCCCATCACTGATCTCTCCATTCTCCTCTGTGCAGTCCTTAGATCCTATCCGAGAGTTGACACCATGACGTGGTGGATAGGCTTGAGAATCTTAATGATTACAAAAGCTATGTCGATAGAGAGGAAATCTCTGCAGGGTCACCCATATCGAACAGGTTTTGTAAGAAAGATCAGACAAAGAGCAGCTCAAACACACAGTCGCAGGACCCACTGCTAACTGGCATGTCCCTGATGGCAAACAGGGAAATTCCTCATAGATATATGGGGTACCGTCATAATGACGGCGTGGACCATTGGGCACCCTATAGATATAGGGCTTCACCGAATATATATATATATATTTATATATATATATACATATATATACACATATATATTATGGCCCCATTATGGCTCCTCTTGGTCCTTTGTGGAGTCCCCGAAAGCCCATGTTGGAGTCCCTGGAGTACCTCCTCACCTCCACTTCCACCTCCACATCCACCTCCACCTCTGGAGATGACACAGCAATTACCCGAGTAGCTTCTCGAATCGAGATTCCATCATGACTCCTCCACTTGGAGTGTGAGCTCAGGACAGGTCGACCTTGTGTCGCTGATTCAGATTAATGAACTTGTTTCCCGGTGATTGGGTAATTACTCACTGGTTATAACCATAGTATTGTGAATACAAAAATAAATCTTAAATAAAATGTAAATAATGTCAAATAAATCGTATTCGCCAATTACCTTGTCCACAACAAGGGGTAGCCCTCAATTGTGAATATGAAAAAAAAAAAAATATACAAAAAAAAATACAAAATAAAATAAGATAAAATAAAATAAAATAAAATAGAATAAAACAAAATAAAGATAAAACAAAAATAAAACAAAACAAGTTCAAACAAACTAAAACAAACAAAATAAATAAAAATAAATAAATAAAACAAGTCAGGAGGCCACGACGGCGAACTGAAAAATCGTCTCAAGGTTGAAGTCAAAGAAAAGTTTCTAACAAGAAAACTCTTATGACGAGATCTTCGTCTCCTCTTCCTCTTCCTCTTCCTCCTCCTCCTCCTCCTCCCATAACACTCCACACAGCGTCAAACAATTTCATTCACCAACGCAGGACCCCTGACATGAACAGACTCTCCAATGCTCGAGTGAATGGTCACTCCCGCGGTCTTTATTTGAGCTGAATAAGATCCTCTTGCGCCTTACGCTCCTCAGAAAACAAATAAATGAATAAATAAAAATTAATAATAATAAAATGAAAATTGCGTTACTCGAAGGCTTCTTTGTCCAAGAAAGAGTAAACGAACAGTGAACGCCGTGAATTCTCATTTACCTTATGTTGCTGCTCGACCCTGGCCATGAGGTGTGCAGTCTGCCCATGCCGAGGTTTTTCCTAGGAAGTAAATGAAGAAAAAATTATAAACTTGCATACATACATATATCTGATATATCTGCTATGTAGTTTTGTGTGTGTGTGTGTGTGTGTGTGTGTGTGTGTGTGTGTGTGTGTGTGTGTGTGTGTGTGTGTGTGTGTGTGTGTGTGTGTGTGTGTGTGTGTGTGTGTGTGTGTGTGTGTGTGTGAGGGATAAATATATATATATATATATATATATATATATATATATTTTTTTTTCTTGTTTTTTTATTTTTTTTTTTTTTTTGCTTCGTAGCTCTGGTCCGTCGGGGTGCCACTCATCTTTGAAATAATGACTTCATTAAACTTACGCAGTTAATACCCCATGGGGGCCACAGCGTAGGGTGGGAGTGAGGGGAACTGGAGGGAGATGGGAAAAGAGAGAGGGGACACACACACACACACACACATGCACGCGCGCGCGCGCGCGCGCATGCACACACCAGGGCTGAAATAGTTTTAGTATCGTTGCACTGCGGGTTGCTACTCCAACTCTCGTGGGAGGGGAGTTGGGGATGTGTGTGAGTGTAAAGTCACATCATTACCCATAGATCGGTCATATATGAGTTCTGAGCTACCTTCCGGGAGGGAAATAGCTGTCGATCACGAGTCCAACACGTGATCCAAGACCACACATACACACACAGTGAGAGAGTAAGTGTGTGTGTGTGTGTGTGTGTGAGAGAGAGAGAGAGAGAGAGAGAGAGAGAGAGAGAGAGAGAGAGAGAGAGAGAGAGAGGAGAGCGAGAGAGAGAGAGAGAGAGAAAGAGAGAGAGAAAGAGAGAGAGAGAGAGGAGAGAGAGAGAGAGGAGGAGAGAGAGAGAGAGAGAGAGAGGAGAGAGAGAGAGAGAGAGAGGAGGAGAGAGAGAGAGAGAGAGAGAGAGAGAGAGAGAGAGAGAGAGAGAGAGAGAGAGAGAGAGAGAGAGAGAGGTAAGAGGGGGAAGGAGAGAAAAGTACAGAGAGGAAACGAAAGAAAACGGGGTGAGGGTGGGGGGTGGAGGGCGGTACAATCCGGTGATAAAACTAAATTGGATACGTGGTGGGGTTTTGGGCGTGTGGCGCCCACATACAACCACGCCCGCGTTGCAAAGGCTTACAAAGGTTTACAAAGGAGGGGAACAACAACATGAGACCTTTTGGTCCATAATAGGTTGGATGCTAAGGATAGATAGTTAAAAGGAGAAATTAATAAAGAAGTGAACAAAACCTTTGACAGGCATTACATTATATTGATTAGGTGTTTATTTAAATGAATATCAAAATTTCGAGCCGTGCCACATTGGCCCTACCTCTGCAGGGAGTTTATTCCATTCATTAACTACACCGTTGGCGAAGTTGTTTCTACCCACTTCTAAATTAAATCTACGCCCTGACAGCTTGATACTTTCATTTCTTGTCTGATTCGCATTCGGAATAAAAAAAATCAATACTTTTTAGGTCAGTTTACTTTAAAATCTTGAAGACAAGTCACCAGTGAGTCTACACTTTTTTTATTAGGGAAAATGGATTTATATGTTTTATGCGGTTATCGTATGATTTGTTTCTGATATTTGGAATCGGCTTTCTGGCTCATTGCTAGATTTTTACTAATCTGTCAAAGTCTTTAATGAGATTCGGTGACCATACGGACAAACATACACACACACACACACGCGTGCATATACATGCACACACACATGCATGCACATCCACACACATGATGTATACATACACACACACACACACACATTATATATATATATATATATATAATAAATATATAATATATATGATGATATGGTTTAACGTCACACACTCCCCCCTATCGGGAGGCTAGGACGGTGCCCCTCACAGAGGGCTT
>NC_134817.1:19256173-19276173 GCF_046742065.1 Oratosquilla oratoria | reverse complement strand
CCCATTCCTCCTCCTCCTCCCATTCCTCCTCCTCCTCCTCCCTGACCCCCTCATCCTCAAAACACTTCCGGAAGGTCACACTTGAAAATCGAGAAACACGGTCGCACTTGATCATTCCGAGTGCCAACAACAACCTGAGCCTTCTCGAGGTTGAGGTCCTCCTTGGGAAGCGGTCAAGTGCCACCCTCGGAAGTGCGAGTTCGGTTGGGGGAGGGAGAGGGAGGGAAGAGGGAGGGAGGGCGAGGAAGTGGGTGGCGAAGGGAAGGGGGGGAAGGGAAGGGGTGGGAAGGGGAAGGGGGAGGGAGAGGAAGGGAAAGGGGAGGGAAGGAGGAAGGAGGAGGGATGGGGAGGGAAGAGGGGAGGGAGGGGGAAGGAGAGGGAGAGGGAGGGATGGGGAGGGAGGGATGGGGAGGGGAGGAAGGGGGAGGGAGGTGAGAAGGGTGTCGGAAGGGTAGGGAGAGGAAGGGAAGGGGAAGGGAGTAGGAGAGGGAGGGATGGGGAGGGAGGGAGAGGGAGAGAAAGAGAGGCAGAGGAAGGGAGGGGGAGGGAAGGGAGGGGAGGGAACGGAGGGGGGAGGGAATGGAGGGGGGAGGAAAGGGGAGGGAAGGGGGAGGGAAGGGGTAGGGAAGGGGGAGGGAAGGGGAGGGAAGGAGGATGGAGGGGAGGGAGGGGCAGGGGGAGGGAGGGGCAGGGAGAGGAAGAAGGAAGGGGGGAGGGGGAGGGAGGGGGATGGAGAGGAAGAGGGAAGGGGGATGGAGGGGGAAGGGGGGATGGAGGGGGGAAGGGGGGATGGAGGGGGAAAGGGGGGTGGGAAGGGGGAAGGGGTGGGAAGGGGGAGGGAGAGGAAGGGAAGGGGGAGGGAGGGAGAAGGAATAGGAGGGGAATGGATGAAGGGGGAAGTGGGTGGGAAGGGGGAGGGAGAGAAAGAGATGGGGAGGTAGGGGAAGGGGAAGGGGGAGGGAGAAGGGGGAGGGAGGGGAAGGGAGGAGGGAGGGAGGGAGAGTGGGGAGGGGTGAGGAGGGAGAGGGAGTGAGAAGGAAAAGGAGAGGGAAGGATGAAGGGGGAAGGGGGTTGGAAGGGGGTGAGAAGGGGGTGGGAAGGGGGGGGAGGGAGGGGGAGGGAGAGGAAGGGAGGGAGAAGGAGAGGGAGGGATGGGGAGGTATGGGAAGGGGAGGGGAGGGGAAGGGAGAGGGAGATAGGGGGAGGGAGAGGGAGAGGGAGGGATGGGGAGAGGGAGGGATGGGGAGAGGGAGGGATGGGGAGGTAGGGGAAGGGGGTAGGGAGGGATGGGGAGGGAAGGCAAGGGGGGAGGGAGGGGGAGGGAGAGGGAGGGAGGGGGAGGGGGGAGGAGTGGAACTGGTACGGAGCCAAGTGCTACCGGGCTTGTCGAGTTACTCTGGCTCTTGTACGAAGGTCGAGAGGCACTTCTGGAGGCCGAGGTGAGGCATAGTATTACAGTCTGTCATCTCTCTCTCTCTCTCTCTCTCTCTCTCTCTCTCTCTCTCTCTCTTCTCTCTCTCTCTCTCTCTCTCCTTGTCTCTCTCTTTACCTCTCTTTATCTTATCCCCTTTCTTTCCCTTTCTCTCTCTTTCTTTCTCTGCTAGAGCCCCCTTTGCTATGGTGACGTCACACGTCATTGGTCTACGGTGATGTTCACAATGAGATAGATAGATGGATAGATAGATAGATAGATAGAGAGAGAGAAAAGATATAGTGAATGTGAGAGACAGAGAGGCACATACACACACACACACACACACACACACACACACACACACACACACACACACACACACACACACACACACACACACACACACACACACACACACACACACACACACACAGAAAAAGAGAGAGAGAGAGAGAGAGAGAGAGAGAGAGAGAGAGAGAGAGAGAGAGAGAGAGAGAGAGAGAGAGAGAGAGAGAGAGAGAGAGAGAGAGAGAGAGAGAGCAATGAAGAGAATAGTGCAAGACCTCCTCCTTTTCTCTTTTCCCTCTGTCTTGTCCTCTTTCCTCCTTTCCCCATTTGACCCTATTCTTCATCTTCTCTTCCTCCTTCCTCCTCTTCATTTCCTCTTCCCCCTCCCTCTTCCACCTCGTGCTCCTATACTTCTTCCTCTTGTTCTTCTGTACTTCCATAATTCCCTTATTCTTCTTTCATTCTTCTTTTTCTTTCCTTCTTCTTCTTCCTCTTCCTTCTCCTCCTCCTCCTCCTCCTAGTTCTCCTCCTCCTTCTCCTCCTCCTCCTCCTCCTTGTCCTCCTTCTCCTCCTAGTCCTCCTCCTCCTCCTCCTAGTCCTCCTTCTCCTCCTCCTTCTAGTCTTCCTGCCCTTCCATACAGCCAAGGAGACCTATTGCCGTCGCCAGCCACAACCCCCTACCGCCCCCCCCCCAGCCCCCCGGACCTTCCTCTCAGCCACCAGGTGCCATCGCCCGCCACCTGGCAGCAACCGTATCGAATTCAGCCGGGAGTCACCACCTGGCACGGTGGCTGGCGCCACCATCTGTGGCCGCCAGATGGTGAACAACACATTGCAAAGGGCTCTTCCCTCAGCTGAAAGAGAGTAAAGAGGAGATGGATGAGAGAGAGATGGAGGAAAAAGAGGAGATGGATGGAGGAGGAAGAGGAGATGAAGGAAAAAGATTGAGGGAAAGGAGGAGGTGGAAGAGAGAAAGATCGAGAAGGAATAAGAGATGGAGGAGGAGGAAGAAAAGAACATAAAGAGGGACAGAAAAAAAAAGAGAAAAGAGAGTAAAGAGGAGATGGAGGAGAAATAGAAGAGGATAAAGAGAGAAGAGGATAAAGAGAGAAGAGGCTAAAGAGGAGCGGAAGGAAAGTAAAAAAGAGAGTAAAGAGGAGAAGGAAAAGAAAAGCAGGAAGAAGTAAAGTAGATGAATAAAATTGCTTGGTGGCAACCCTCTGTCATAAACGGGGCTTCCCCCTTAAGCTACGGTTACACAAGTCAACGGAATGGTTGGATTCCAACGATCCGTTGTAGTCCAAAGATGCGTTTGGATTCCAACGATTTAGTTAGATTTCGTCTAAGGTTGGAATATTAACCGTAATTCAAAGCTACTGTTACACTCCAACTTTGGACGAAATCCAACTGAACCGTTGGAATCCAACCATTCTATTGACTAGAGTAACCGTAGGTGAATGAAATCCTTTGTTGGCAGACAGAACAAGCACCAAAAGAGTCGAGTATAGATATCAAAGGGTTTGGATCCTACACTAATTTCACTTGAAAAATATTAAGTGATAGAGTAGGAAGAGGAAGAGAAAGGGGAAGGGAATTAGGGGAGGGAGGAGGAAGAAGAGGAGAATGAGGAGGAAGAGGAGCAGATGAAAGAGGAGATGGAAGAAGAGGGAGATTAGGAGGAAGAAGAGGAGGAGGAAGAGGAAGAGGAAATTGAGGTGGAAAAGGAGGAGGAGGAGGAGGAAGAGGAAACTGAGGTGGAAAAGGAGGAGGAGGAGGAGGAGGAGGGGTAGGAGAGAGGAACAGGAGGCAGAAGAAGCGTACAAGAATAAGGATAGGAAATATGAAGAGCAGGAAGTTAATTATGTAAAGATGAGGAGAAAGTGAAGGAGAAATACGAGGAGGGGGAGGTGGAGGGTGGCGAGGTGGGGGAGGTGGAGGAGGGTGGTGGGGTGGGGGAGGTGGAGGAGGGTGGTGGGGTGGGGGAGGTGGAGGAGGGTGGTGGGGTGGGGGAGGTGGAGGAGGGTAGGGAGGTGGAGGAGGGTGGTGGGGTGGGGGAGGTGGAGGAGGGTGGTGGGGTGGGGGAGGTGGAGGTGGAGGAGGATAGTGGGGTGGGGGTTGGTGGGGTGGTGGGGGTTGGTGGGGGTGGGTGGTTGGTGGGGGGTGGGGGTTGGTTGGGGTGGGGGTTGGTGGGGGTGGGGGTTGGTGGGGGTGGGGGTTGGTGGGGATGGGGGTTGGTGGGGGTGGGGGTTGGTGGGGGGTAGGGGGTGAGTTGGACTAAAACTAGAGAAATGTCGACAAAGAGGAGTAGTCTGCTGTGGACACGAGAACTCCTAAAGGCGACATGTTGGGGGGTCAGTCCACATCAAAGAGAAGAAGAAGAACATAGGCGGAGGAAGAGGACGACGGAGGTAAAGAGAGGAAAAAGAGGAATGTAGCTGGAAATAGAAGAGGAGGAAGAGGCCATTTTGTCCCTAAGTTGTTCTCCCAACTGAATAAAATCGTTGAGTGTCAACCAGAATAAAATGTGTAAAGTGTGGCACCATAACGAAGGTGTCAGACGGGTTGGCACTTTCGATTGCAACACTTCTCTCTTTCTCTCTCTCTCTCTCTCTCGCTCTCTCTCTCTCTTTCCCTCTCTATCTCTCTCTTTCCCTCTCTATCTCTCTTTCCCTCTCTATCTCTCTCTTTCCCTCTCTATCTCTCTCTTTCCCTCTCTATCTTTCTCTTTACCCCCATCTATCTATCTCTCTCTCTCACACACACACACACACACACACACACACACACACACACACACACACACACACACACACACACACACACACGCACATACACACACACACACACACACACACACACACACTTTTTTCTAGTACCCAATTTTCCTAGGATTAGGTAAATAGTTTACAACATGAGACGTTTATCTCTAAAGCCACCGTCTCTCCACGAACAGCCAGGGTAAGTAACAATCACCGGTAATCGTTGGGAACCGAACTGGACGTAATCAGGATGTGGGTTCACAACTGAACACTCCGAGAGTCCTCAGACCATCGACCCGTACCTCCATTAACCTGACACAGAAAACGGAACAGCAATACATCAAGACTAATTAAAAGTACAACGGCAACGCAATGGATATCAATTGGTTCAAATTGTAACGGCTTTATTCATCATTTAAGCATTAACATAAAAAACAATGTACAATATTCTCTCTGTAGATTTAAATGCTTAAGTCATCTTTCGCTATCCATCTAACTAATCATGCGAACTGACCCCAGGTTGAAAACTTCTGCACTAGACAAACGATATTGAACATGAACTCCACTGCGCGACACAAACAGCTGTCAGAGGACCTACAGATGGCCCTGATGTCTCTGACATTTACATGGAACAGCTGGTCAGTGCCTGCGTTTCCAGATGGTAACTCACCCCACCACCCCACCTCTGTGATCGATGACAACAGCTACCCGGATCGATCACGAGGGAAACGGGGTCACAGGGATCAAGACACCAAAACAACTTAGCCTTAACGAGGAACTTTGCTTCATTCATGAAGGAAAGCGCTAAGGTCGCGTTTTGCGTAGGGAAAGAGTGGGGAAATGGTCTTTATGGCACATTTTCATTTCCTGACTTAAGAGTCCAATCCAGCTAGTTTAAAGCCATCTGTTTCCTTAACCTCCTCCTCTTGTTCTCCTCTCCCCTTCTTCTCTTCCTACCTCTCTCCTCTTCTCTCCTCTCTCCCCACCTCTCTTCCTACATCTCTCCTCTCTCCCCATCTCTTCCTACCTCTCTCCTCTTCTCTCCTCTCTCCCCTTCTTCTCTTCCTACCTCTCTCCTCTTCTCTCCTCTCTCCCCACCTCTCTTCCTACCTTTCTCCTCTTCTCTCCTCTCTCTCCACCTCTCTTCCTACCTCTCTCCTCTTCTCACCTCTCTCCCTACCTCTCTCCTCTTCTCTCCTCTCTTCCTACCTCTCTCCTCTCTCCCCACTTCTCTTCCTACCTCTCTCCTCTCTCCCCACTTCGTCCTCTCTCTTCCCCTCTCTCTATCTTTCCCTTTCTCCCCTTCCCATCGCTCTCTCTTTCCCTACCTCTCTCTAGCCCTCCTCCCCTCCCTTTCCACCATTTTCCTTCGCATTTTCCTTTCCTTTTCCTTTCACACCTTTCCCTTTCCTTACCTCTCTTTACCCTCCTCTCCCTTCCATCCTCTTCCCCTTCCAGCCATTACCCTTTCGTCGCCCCTCCTCCTCCTCTCCTCTCCCCTCCTCTTTCCTCCTCTTTCCTCCTCCTCTCACACTCCTCCTTCTTCTCTCCTCTCCCCTTCTCCTCCTCCTCCTCCTCACCCCAGCTTCTCTCCCCTCCTACTCTCCTCTCCCCTTCCCATCTTCTCCTCTCCCCAACTTCTCCTCCTCCTCTCCTTTCCTCTCCCCTCCTTCTCCTTTCCTTTCCTCCTTTCCTCTCCCCTCTTCCTCCTTTCCCTTTCTCCTCCTTTCCCCTCCTCTCCTCCTCCTCTCCTCTCATCTCCTCCTCCTCCTCCTCCTCCCCCCCTCCTTTGCTAAGACAACAATGGCGCAGCGAGCGAAAGGAAAGCAGCAAAAGAACAAACAATTTGGACAAAGGGCGAACAAATGACGGAAAAGGACAGTTGTGGGAGTGAGACAAAGGGCAATAGACGCTACAAAGAGAAATGAAAAAAAGAAATTCGAAGGAAAAAAGAAAAAAAGAACAAAAAAAAAGAACAAAAAAATAAGAAAGAAAAGAAAGAGAATTGGATAAAAAAAAATCCGTCCTGAGTGACAGTCGACAAGAGGGAAAAGTTATTCGAGAAAAGAAAAAAATAAATAAATAAATAAATAAATAAATAAAAAATAAATAAATAATAATAATAACAATAATAATAATAATAACAATAATAATAATAATAAAAATAATAATAATAACAATAATGATAATAATAACAATAATAATAAAATAATAATGAAATAAATGAATAAAAACATAAATAAATTGATAAATAAATCAAATAAAGAGGTAAATCATTGTATAATCACTTAATAGATAAATATACAATTATATAAACAAAGTTATATAAACAAATAAGTAACCAAATAGATAAATAAAGAAAACTTGGAATAAAAATAAAAAAAATCAAGAGATGAACAAGCAAACAAATATATACACAAATAAATCTACAAGTAAATGATTAAAAATAACAAATGAAGGAATTGAAAAATTAATAATTAATTAGATTAAGTGCAGAAAGAGACAGACACACACACACACACACACACACACACACACACACACACACACACACACACACACACACACACACACACACACACACACACACACACACACACACAACACACACAGAGAGAGAGAGAGAGAGAGAGAGAGAGAGAGAGAGAGAGAGAGAGAGAGAGAGAGAGAGAGAGAGAGAGAGAGAGAGCGGGGAGAGAGAGAGAGAGAGAGAGAGAGAGAGAGAGAGAGAGAGAGAGAGAGAGAGAGAGAGAGAGAGAGAGAGAGAGAGAGAGAGAGAGAGAGAACGAAAAGGCGCAAAAGCGGAATAAAGAAAGAAAACGGAGTAAGCCGCTGTGTCTGCCACAGAAGAAAACGTACACAAACGCAAACAAACAATTCCAAGAAAGAACTGGCGGCTAGGCACACCTCATCTCCAGCGGTGTCTGAAGACGCAAAAATAAATAAATAAATAAATAGATAGATAGATAGATAGATAGATAAAAATAAATTATAATAATAGTAATAATAATAATAATAATGATAATAGATAATAATAATGAATAAATAAAATAAAACAAAAAAGTAAAATAAAAACAAATAAATAAATAGATTGAAATAAGATCATGACACTACAAGAATCATTGATGAGGTCAGCACCACCACCTTTGCCCTACGAGCTAGGGCATCCAAGGCAACAAAGAGGAGTGAAACGTGTCTCTGAAGAACTTTCATTAAGACAATAACACAAACCGACAAAGTCCACAGGGGAAAGAAGCGACGGTAGACTACACTCCAGGCCCCGCGTGGGACATGAGTGACACCCCCACGGACCAGAGTCACGTAATATTCTTGTATGACTGGGAAAACTCGTCTCCGCTCATGAATAAGAATCCTGAGAATCCTGATCACTCTTGGTCTTTACTCTCCTTCCTTCCTACCAATCCTGCCTTGACTTCCTGCAGGACTCCACGACTGTACGGAGTCCTCTCAGCCCCTAGGATAGAATCGCTGGTTATTGCTGACAAATAGACTCCCGTCCAGGAGTGTCCGTCCTTTTGGAGTTTTATTCTGGTCAACGGCAGACGATCTCATTCAGCTGGGGGGGACGCCTCCCCCCCTCCCCCAGTCAGTAGCAAGACGGGCGAAGCAAAGCGAAGCGAAGACAAGTACGAGCCTAGAACATTCAGGACTCGAACCGAGACTGGCAGGCGACGGCGACGCGTAGACGAAGATCCTTGGGGGGGAAGGGGAGGGGAGGAAGAGGTGGAAGAGGTGGAGGTAGAGGTGGGAGGAGAGGTGGAGAAAGGAGGTGGAGGGGGAAGGTGGCAGAGGTGGGGGAGGAGATTGGGGGATCTGTCTTGGGAGGATGTGGAAGGGGGAAGGGGAAGAAGAGGTGGAGGTGGAGATGGGAGGAGAGGTGGAGAAAGGAGGTGGAGGGAGGCGTGGGTAGAGGTGGGAGGAGGAATGGGAGAGGGTAGGAGGAATGGGGTAGAGAAGAGAGGAGAAGCAGAGGAGGAAGTAGAGGGAGTTAGGAGGAAGGGGGATTGTGTGGGGAAGAGGATAATGGGGGATAACTTGGCACAGTCAAGCAAGAAGGGAGGTGTAAGGTGCTTGCCGATGGGGGGAAGGGGGAAAGGGGAAGATAGGGTGGGAGGGGGGGAAGGGGAAGCAGGGGAAGGGGAAGGAGGGGAAGGAGGGGAAGTGGGAGGGGGAAGGGGAAGGAGGGGGAAGGGGGAGGGGGAAAGGAGGAGGGAGGGGGAAGGGGGGGAAGGGGGAGGGGGGAAGGGGAGGGAGGGGGGAAGGGGAGGGAGGGGGGAAGGGGAGGGAGGGGGAAGGGGAGGGAGGAGGGGAGGGAGGGAGAAGGGGAGGGAGGTGGAAAGGAGAGGGAGGGGGGAAAGGGAGGGAGAGGGAATGGGAGGGAGGAGGGAAGGGGAGGGAGGGAGGAGGGAAGGGGAGGGAGGGGGAAGGGGAGGGAGGGGGAAGGGGAGGGAGGGGGAAGTGGAGGGTGGGAGGGAGGGAGAGGGGGAGGGAGGTGGACAGGGGAGGGGGAATGGGAGGGAGGAGGGGGAATGGGAGGGAGGAGGGGGAATGGGAGGGAGGAGGGGGAATGGGAGGGAGGAGGGAAGGGAGGGAGGGGGGGGGAAAAAGGGCGGAAGAAAGGGAGAAGGTGGGAGGGAGGGCGGAAAGTAGAGAAGGAGGGATGAATGGAAGGAGGGTAAGGAAGAAGGAAAAGAGCGAAGGAAGGAGGAAATAAAGGATGATGAGAAATAGGGATGGAGGGAAAGAAGAATGGAGGGAAAGAGGGGTAGAGAGATGTAGGGATTTAGGGATGGAGGGAAGAAGAGATGGAAGGATGGAGGGATGGAGGAAAAGAGGGATGCAGGGAAGGAGGGATGGAGAGATGGAAGGATGGAGGGAAAGAGGAATGGAGGGATGGAGGTAAAGAGGGATGCAGGGAAGGAGGGATGGAGGGAAGGAGGGATGGAGAGATGAAGGGAAGAAGGGAAAGAGGAATGAAGGGATGGAGGGAAAGAGGAGCGGAGGGAAGGAAGGATGGAGGGAAAGAGGAGCGGAGGGAAGGAGGGATGGAGGGAAGGAGAGATGGAAGGATGGAGGGAAAGAGGAATGGAGGGATGGAATGATGGAGAGATGAAGAGAAGAAGGGAAGAAGGAAAAGAGGAATGGAGGGATGGAGGGATGGAGAGATGGAAGGATGGGGGGAAAGAGGAATGGTGGGTTGGAGGTATAGAGGGATGTAGGTATGGAGGGATGGAGGGATGGAATGATGGAGAGATGAAGGGAAGAAGGGAAAGAGGAATGGATGAATGGAGGGAAGGAGGGATGGAGGGATGGAGAGATGGAAGGATGGAGGGAAAGAGGAATGGAGGGATGGAGGTAAAGAGGGATGCAGGGAAGGAGGGATGGAGGGAAGGAGGGATGGAGAGATGTAGGGAAGAAGGGAAAGAGGAATGAAGGGATGGAGGGAAAGAGGGGCGGAGGGAAGGAGGGAGGGAGGGATGGAGGGAAAGAGGAGCGGAGGGAAGGAGGGATGGAGGGAAGGAGAGATGGAAGGATGGAGGGAAAGAGGAATGGAGGGATGGAGGGAAAGAGGGATGCAGGGAAGGAGGGATGGAGGGAAGGAGAGATGGAGGGAAAGAGGAATGGAAGGATGGAGGGAAAGAGGAATGGAGGGATGTAGGGAAAGAGGGATGCAGTGAAGGAGGGATGGAGGGATAGAGGGAAGGAGGGATGGAGTGTGACAAAGTTGAAGAGAAACGTGAGGAGAGAGACGTGAGCTGGGGGGGGGGTTGGAAGCCGGGGAGGACCGGGGGGGACTGGCAGGGGGAGGGGGGAAGTAAGCCTTAAAGTAAGCCAACATCTAAAACCACATTTCTAAATTCTCCCACGCTCCCTTCTCCCCAACCTCCTTTCTCCTCTCTATTCTTCCCCTCTTCCTATCCTCCCCTCTTCTAGTCTCCCCTCTCTCCCCACCCTCGTCCCAGTCGTCCCTTGGCCCAGTTTCCTCTCCCTACTCTCTCCTCTTCCCGTTTTCTTTTCTCTCCAGTCTCCCCTCTTCCCGTTTTCTTTTCTCTCCAGTCTCCCCTCTTCCCGTTTTCTTTTCTCTCCAGTCTCCCCTCTTCCCGTTTTCTTTTCTCTCCAGTCTCCCCTCTTCCCGTTTTCTTTTCTCTCCAGTCTCCCCTCTTCCCGTTTTCTTTTCTCTCCAGTCTCCCCTCTTCCCGTTTTCTTTTCTCTCCAGTCTCCCCTCTTCCCGCTCTTTTCTGTGCTCAGCTTACCGCCTCTACATTTCCCCTCTTTTCAGTTACCCCGTCTTTATTCTCAATCATATTTCATCTCTTTTACATTCCTTATTATAAATGTCTTGTTCCGTATCCTCCTTCACTAGATCTTTTCCCTCATAACAATTACCTTATCTTCCTCCTCCTTCAACGTATGCCAAGATCTACTGCATTGATCTTCGAATACTCTTTCACATTTCTCTCCTCTCTCTCTCTCCTATTCTTTTTCTTTCGGACTCTTGCTCTCGCTCTCTCTTTCTCTCCTGTTCCTTTTCTCTCGGTCTCTCCCTTGCTCTCTCCCTCTCTCTCTCTCTCTCTCTCTCTCTCTCTCTTATTCTTTTTTGTTTCTCTCTTCCTCTTGTTATCTCTCTCTTTTTATCTCTTTTGATACATTTCTCTCTTTCACCTCTCTCTTTTTGGCCAGAGTCATGGATTCCCATTGGGAGATGAATTCAGTTTTTTTTTCACATTTTTAATTTCGACAATTCCCAGACCCACAAACGCAAAAGCGCGAAAATGAACAAAACTGCGAATTATTGCCACAATTTATCCGCGAGCTTTGGCAGTCTTAACACAAACATTTACACGAAAAACGTTCACTAAAAATTATATTTAAGTTTCTAGGTTTAATGCACATGTCTGCTCTAACGTGGGTTAATTTTCCTTTCATTCTATTTCTTATATTTTTTATTCTTTTTATTTTTTCGTTTTTTTTCTTCTTTCTCTTGTTCTCTTTTTATCTATTTATTTATATATTTATCTATTTATTTACATATTTATCTATTTATTTATATAATTTTTTGTAAGTAAATACAGGTACATAGAAACACAAAGACATAGAGAAAAACACATATTCTTACTAACAAAAGCATACATACGCGATGACACCCCTACAGACCAGAGTCACCTAGTCTTCTTTTCTGTCTGGCGACTGACTTCCACTCAAACAAGAATGACAATAACTTTGAACGTTTCGCAAATCCTTATTTCTGCTCCACTCCTTAAACCTCGTTGTCCATCGTTTCCGCGACTCTAAGACTTTGGTGTGGCCCTGTTCCCCTCACCATACCAAAGGATTACAAAGGCGGAGCATGCCCACAGGAGACCTTTTGGTCCATATCTAGGTCGGATGCGAAAAAAATTATGATAAATAAATGAATGAATAGATAAATGAAAATTATAATGATGTAAATAATATCAAATAAAATACATAAATAAATGCATAGGTATTGTTAAATAACAAACAGAATAGTAAATAATAATATAGTGGCATATAACTAATAATAAATGAGAATCAAGCAAATAATAATAAACAGACAAATGATACCATTATCATATATATATATATATATATATATATATATATATATATAAATATATATATATATATATATATATATATATATATATAAAATAAATGACAGTCATTACAGTATCTTGCTTGGGTGCTTATCTAAATGATTCTTAAAGCTTCGAACTGAACTACATTGCACTGCCTCTGCAGGAAGTTTATTCCATTCATTAACTACACGGACATGAGCATTGGATCCTGGGTACGAAATACAACATTGGACAACGAACCGCAGCAGCGAGTGACGCACTTCTCCGGCCGCGTCTCCGGCAGCCGGTCTCGTTAGGCAGGAGACGTTTCTTGGGCCGCCGGGTTTCTCCTTTATTCGGCCGGTGGCGGAAAATGAGGCGGCGAGCTGAGGCCTCGTGAACGAGACCGCGACTAATTGGAAGAGTTAAACGCAATCACCTCCACGTGGACAGACTTAACGACCCTCCCTCACCCCCCCACACCTCTCTCTCTCTCTCTCTGCGTTGTTCTCTCTCTCTATTTCTCCCATTGTCTTCTTTCATATTGCTCTCTTCCTCTTTTTGGTAGCATAATCGGAAGCACAGTGATCTCGCATTCACTTACTTGCGGGTTCGAATCCCGCATACCTCTCTGATTCCCAGTTGCAGTGACTGTTAGCTATTCCGTCACTTCCCAAAGCACAGGGGGTAAAGGTGACGGCTTGGGCTGCAACTCCTCAGCGCCTCCTGACGTAGACTCATTACATTCTTTCTTGTCTCTTTCTCCGGCCCTTTGACACGCGAGTAAATCTTATTTCTTTTATTTCTTTTTGTTTCGTCTTATATAATTCATTTTCGTTTTTTATGTTAATTTGTTTCACTTCGTTTTTAACTCCTACGAGGCGATTTTAATCAGGAATAAAGGACTTAAGCATTCCACTGTGTTGACATTCTTTACAAATATGATACGAATAATATATATACGTATATATATATATATATATATATATATATATATATGGCATCCTCTTTGTACCTCACGTAAGGGATTAAGTGCTCTTGGGGAAAAAAAATCATGAAAACGCTTTTACAAAATAAACGTGTCCAAAATAATTACGGAAACGCTTCATTTTATTCTTCTTAATTATATTTCCGTTTTTTTTTTTTTTGTTTTTTTTTTTTAATGCACTCTTAATGAGAAAAAACGGCCGGATAATTAGATGTGGATCCTAGTCTGCGGTCATCAGTTCTCGTTAGTTCCCACGGCCTGGGTTCCGTTCCCAACGGCTACCGGCTCCCGTCACTCGCCCCAGCTATCCTAAGGCAAACATGATGGTATCGGTCGCAGCTCAGCGTCTCCTGGCGTATGTTTTGTGCCTTCTGAATCCTTATTCTGCCGAGGAAAAACTCTCTTCACTTGTTTGTTTATCTATTTATTTGTTAATTTAATTTATTAAATTTAATTTCATCTAATTTAATTTATTTTTAATTCAATTTAATTTTTTTTTTTTTTTTTTGTATTTGTTTTTTATTCAATTTTAATTTAATTTAATTTAATCTATTTCAGGAGGTGCCAAGATAAGTGGAAGGGAAGAGGGTGGATGGGAGTGGAGTATGTAGGGGATGGAATGGGTGGGAGTGGTTTCTATGCCCTTGCCTTTTGGCTAACCCCCCGTCTAAGGGGGAAAAAGCCTTTGGTATATGTATCTATGTATGTATTTTATTTATACAAGGTCACAATAAGCAAATAGAAATTTCTCGTCATCGTTGGATGAAATGGTGGATCCTTTATTAGGTCTCACGCACCTTCGCACAAAAAGAAAAAAAAAAATCTAAATCCAATATACTCTCACGGCTCTTCCGTTCCCCGTGTCACTTTTCCTACTAATCTAAGCTGCCGCCAGGCGATTTTATTCGCTTCCATGGCACCTCCACGGCAGTGAAGGAGCTGGAAAATAAAACACAAAAAATAAAAATCTTTTTAATTAGGCCCAACACGGCCTTTGAACATGATTCAGGATTAACGCAAACAAGTTTCCCTGGTCCGAAGACAGGAGCTCAATGTACCAATTATATACACATTACAACAATCTTACCCTCCCCCCCGTCTCCCCCACCTCCCCCCCCGTCTCTCCCACCTCCCCCTCACCCCCCCCCCCCCGGAAATAAAAGTACCTTAATCAGAATCTGATTCATTGACACGATTATAAAACATAATCATTATAATTACCTTCATCATTATAACTATTGTTTGGTGGGTACGGTATGACCTTACTGACGTCAAGCGATGATTCATGAGGAGTCGAACCACCTACCTCTGGTTTCTCACCTCCAGATGCTATCGCCCACGCCCACTCAGAATTCATATATCATATCTATATACAGTAAACACTCGATATAACGGATCTCGATGTATCGGATATCGGATATAACAGATAAAAAGTCTGACCGGAAAAACCCTCGCTATAACGGACGAAAATCCGTTATAGCGAGGGATCCTCGGTTATAACGGATCTTCGGATATAACGACAGACCCCTCTCCCCATATCGTCCGATATATCGAAGGTCTACTCTGTGTGTGTGTGTGTGTTCACCTTGGTCTTTGGATCACGTGTTGGACTCGTGATCGACAGCTATTTCCCTCCCGGTAGAGAGCTCAGAACTCGTATGACCGATGTATGGGTAATGCTTTGACTTTACACGCACACGCACACACACACACACAACTTCCCGCCCACGAGTTGGAGTAACGACTCGAAGCGTAGCAATACTAAAATGATTTTCAGCCCTGTGCAGGATTCGAACCCAGACAGCCGTAGTGACTGTGTGTGTGTGTGTGTGTGTGTGTGTGTGTGTGTGTGTGTGTGTGTGTGTGTATGTATGTATGTATGTATGTGTGTGTTTATGATAAACAGCGGTGTACCCTCAATCCCACACGTATCTGGTGCATGGCATTGCATACAAATGCCTCCCCAGCGGTCAGCGTAAATTATGTGCATACGATTCCCATCGTTCGAATTCGTTCAAATACACGTTGACCCAATTTGCTTGATCGATACAATATGAAACAATTTGCTCAACAAGTGAACGAGAGTGATTTTATTTGTGTTTTCGCGGATTTATTTCGCGTGATTTAAGTCAGCACCAAAAATAAATTCCCGTTAAATGTCTTACAATGTTCAACAAAACCCCCATTTATAATGATAACAAGAATGATGATAATAAATTGGAATTAACGTAAAAATTATAAGTCTCTCTACTACCGTGATTAATTCTTATATCTGTCAGTGTTTCTTCCACAGTGATCACCTATTTAAAACTGTTTCTACTGCAGAATCAAATATCATCAGTGTTTCCACCGCAGTGATCACTTATTAAAAATGTTTCTACTGAAGTAATCAAACATTATCAGTGTTTCCACCGCAGTGATCACTTATTAAAAGTGTTTCTACTGCAGCGATAAAAATATTATCAGTGTTTCCACCGCAGTGATCACTTATTAAAAATGTTTCTATTGCAGTGATAAAATGTTATAGGTGTTTCCACCACAAGAATCACTTATCAAAAGTGTTTCTTCTGCAGTGATGAAAATAGTATGTTTCCACCGCAGTGATCACTTATTAAAAAAATTCTACTACAATGATAAAAATAGTGTCAGTATTTCCACCGCAGTGATCACTTATTAAAAATGTTTCTACTGTAGTGATAAGATATCATTGGTGTTTCTACCGGAGTGATCACTTCTTAGAAATGTTTCTATTGTAGTAATAAAATATCATCAATGTTTCCATCGTAGTGATCTCTTATTAAAACTATTTCTACTGCAGTGATAAAAATATTATCAGTGTTTCCACCGCAGTGATCATACATTATTCCAGACCATGCCCAGAGTCTATAAGACGCCATGTACCCTTGTTCCTTCTCATGCTCGTCCTCAGCCAAGTGCTCTTGCAAGCGGCCTGCCAAGTATGAGAACGGCGAGACACGACGGCGGCTCTTCCATCGAGCAGTACCCCCCCACACACACAGTCCCCCTTACCCCCGGCCCCATCAACCCCCCCTCCACTCCCCTTCACCCCTCCCCGGTCCTCAAGCCCTCTTTGCCGCAGACCTCTCTGACCTGGAAACTCGTGTACAGTGCCTCACTGTACAGATGTCGTGGCTGCTGTCAGGCGATTTTATTCCATAGGCGAGGGACGGACGACGGGAAAGGGGTCTCGACCAGTGCATGTCCTGTTCAGAACGGGGGTCGCTCCATTCTGATACAGAACACAATCGACAGACTCCCGATAACAATATACATCTTATATCGATAACAAATTGATAAGAATACGCTACAATGGCGTGTTTTTGACTTGTGTTCATTACATGTTCATTAAATCATTTAATTCTCCTTTTTACAGTTAAAATAATTCTACAAAGGAAAATCATAACATAACAAAAAGTCTCTGTTCAAACGAATTGGCAACAGTTACTAAAAAACGAGCAAAGTCTGTGGATGCCCGCAACCCCATAGTAACCGGCAACGGTCCCCGATCCTTCCCATAGATCGCTCTAGGAAGAAACACTGGACTACTGTCCGTGTTGTGTGAGGCGGAATGCAGGAGGAAGAGATCAGTTGCCGGTTGTCAATTCTTCTTATATGAAAAGTGAAGAAACTACAATAGAGACTATATTGGGTCTAGAGACCGAATGTCAGCCCCACAGGGCCGCACCGCTAAATCAAGCTGAGGATGCTGACGGGATTTGAAGGTCAATGGGAGGGAGATGAGTCTTTCCGACGTCCGTCTCACAGGCGACCCATCACATAGCACCTACGCCAGGAGGCGCTGAGTAGCTACGGCCGAAGCCATCACCTTTGCCCTATGTTGCGCTTTAGGACAGTCACTGCTAGGAATCGCAGATGAGTGCGGGATTCGAACCCAGAACCAAGCGAATGTGAGACCACCAGTGGATTGAGGTTAGTATCCTGTGGTTCACCATGGTCTTGGATCACATGTTGGACTCGTGATCGACAGCTATTTCCCTCCAGGAAGAGAGCTCAGAGCTCATATATGACCAATCTATGGGTAATGCTGTGACCTTACACCCCGAACTCACCGCCCACGAGAGTTGGAATAACGACTCGCAGCGTAGCGATACTGAAATGATTTCAGCCCTGGGCGGGATTCGAACCCGGATTTCAGTAGTGGTAGCCGGGAACTCTACCAACCTTGCCATTGAGTCGTCTGTGTGTGTGTGTGTGTGTGTGTGTGTGTGTGTGTGTGTGTGTGTGTGTGTGTGTGTGTGTGTGTGTGTGTGTGTGTGTGTGTGTGTGTGTGTGTGCGTGTGTGTGCGTGTGTGTGTGTGTGTGTGTGTGTGTGTGTGTGTGTGTGTGTGTGTGTGTGTGTGCGTGCGTCTGTGTGTGTGTGTGTGTGTGTGTGTGTGTGTGTGTGTGTGTGTGTGTGTGTGTGTGTGTGTGTGTGTGTGTGTGCGTGCGTCTGTGTGTGTGTGTTTACAGTCAACTCCTCAAACTCGAAGCATCAAGACACTTTCGCGAAACGCAATTTGCAAAATTTCCTGATTAAAGATCACCGCTTCTGATGGGCTCTCTTTCACCCTTGTTTGCTTTCAATCACGGTTCCCCCTTCCCTCCTTCCTCCTCCTCTTCCTCCTCCTCCTCCCTCCTCCTCCTCTCCTCCTCCGTCTTCGCCTCCCAGGCTCTACCCACTGCATCAGTGGGACCCATATAAGTCGCAACCAGCTGTGTTGCTTGTGAGTTTTTCCTTTTGTTTTTGTTTTTTCTTTTTTCTTTTCAAATCGTTCTCCTGACTTTCGACTAATTAGATCTCTTTAATGAAGCGGAGTTGATCTCATCGAGTTTGATCATTTTTTTTCTATCGTTTAATGATTTTCACATGCGCATACACACGTACACACATAAACACACACAAGTGTACACACATACACGCGCGCGCACACACACACACACACACACACACACATACACACACACACACACACACACACACACACACACACACACACACACATAGACTCAGTGGCGCAGTTGGTAGAGCGCTGAACTGCTAGCATGGTGGTGTCCGTATTACTTGGTTCGAATCCTGCCCAGGGCCGAAATTATTTCGGTACCGCTGCGCTTCGGGTCGTTACTCTGACTCTCGTGGGCGGGGAATTGTGAGTGTGTGTAAGGTCATAGCATTACCCATAGATCGGACCTACGAGCTCTGATCTCTCTTCCGGGAGGGAAATAGCTGTCGATCACGAGTCCAACACGTGATCCAAAGACCAAGTGAATACACACACACACACACACGTATACATACACAAACACTCACACACACATACAAACACACACACATACACTAGATGGTATAGTTGGAGAGTTCCCGGCCGCCACTACAGCAGCCCGGGTTCGAATCCCGTCCAGGACTGAAATAATTTCAATATCACTGCGCTGCAAGTCGTTACTCCAACTCTCGTGGGCGGGGAATTGAGTGTGTGTGCGTGTAAGGTCACAGCATATATGAGCTCTGAGCTCCCTTCCGGGAGGGAAATAGCTGTCGATCACGAGTCCAACACGTGGTCCAAGACCATGGTGAATGACCATGGTGAATCACCCAATTTTCAGTCTCATCACCATTATCCTTACCATAACAACCAGAACACCAATAACATAATAACACATCTAACACACAACGCGACGCTTGATAATAACAATAATGATAGCGAATGACAACATGAAATGTCCTCAACAAGACTAATCAACGACATAAGAACACTGATACCAATAATGATATATGAATACATTATCATCAGACAAGGACGTTAATAGCAGAGGTGATAACGAAAGGATAAAAAAAAAAAAAAAAAAGGGACCCAGGAGACACCCCCCCCTCCACCGGAGTGTGACAAAGACTCTCTAGTTCACCAGCGCTTCTCTCTTCGTGGCCAAATCTCGCTGTGTTGTGTACTAGCAGCCTCCTTCTTCCCTCCATCTGGACACTTTAGCCTTCTCCCTGACCTCTTCCCCCCTCCTCCTCCCCCTCCCACCTCCTCCTTCCACCTCGACCTCGTTCCCTTCCCCCTCCCCCCTCTGCCTGGACCTCCCCTTACACCCCATCCTCGTCCCTTTCTCCCTCCCCTTCCCCTCCCCTCTCCCCTCTCCGCCCGGACCTCCCCCTCCCCTCTCCACCCCAACCTCGTCCCTTTCCCCCTCCCCCTCCGCCCCATTCCTCCCACCTTCTCCTACTCCTCCAGAATTAACGACCGGATCTCATCTGAACAATTTGCGAAGTCGTTAACCTAAGCAGCAGCTGCTACCAACTGCATGGCGCAGAAGGTTACTCAAGAGTCTGAGTCGCGCTCAAAAAAAAAAAAAAAAAAAAAAATGCGACTCAAGAGTGTCAGTGTCACTCAAGAGTGTCACTCAAGAAGGTCAGCGACACCGTACGGTACCGAAGAAGAAAAGACAAGACCGTAATACTTAGAGTCTATCGTTGGGTGCTTGGGATGGTCAAGTAAATCTTCAGACCCTATGTGTTGGGGTCATTGCCTTCTGGAAGGAACCATTCTTACGGTCTTTTTTTTTATCACTTAAGCCAAAACGTCATCAGACCCAATTGGAATCAGTGCCTCCTGGAAGAAACCATTCACACCTATTTTTTTTTTTTCTTTTTTTTTTTTAAGAATGAAATCACTCAACCCAAAGCGTCTTCAGACCCTAAGATGTTGGGATCATTACCTCCTGGAAGGAACCCTTCACACCTAAAGAGTTTTTTTTTTTTTTTTTTTCTTAAGAATGGAATCACTCAACCCAGAGTGTCTTCAGATCCTAAGGGTCGGGATCATTACACCCCAGAAGAAACCATTCACACCTAAAAAAAATTAAGAATTAAATCACTCAACCCAAAGAGTCTTCAGACCCTGATAATTGGGTGCAATACGTTCAGCATGGGATGA
>NC_134817.1:19208673-19248673 GCF_046742065.1 Oratosquilla oratoria | reverse complement strand
CAAGAGACAGAGAAACAAGAGACAGAGAAACAAGAGAGAAACAAGAGACAGAGAGAGAGAAACAAGAGACAGAGATAAACATGAGAGACAGAGAGATAAACAAGAGAGACAGGTGAGAGAGAGAAAGAGAGAAATGAGAGTGAAATGAGAGAGAGAGAGAAACGACCAAGAGAGAGAAACGAGAGAGAGAAATGAGAGTGAAATGAGAGAGAGAGAAACGACCAAGAGAGAGAAACGAGAGAGAGAAACGAGAGAGAAACGCAAAAAAGAGAGAAATAATAGGGAGAGGACAAGCGTGAACCCACAGGTCAACGTTTTCTCCAAACTCTTCTTTTGTCCTCCTAAATCTCCTTCCCTGCCACCTCCTCCTCCCTTCCGATCCCTCCCCCTCCCCTCCCAACTCCCAACTCCCGATCCTTCCTCCCTCTCTTGTCTTCCTCATCCCACGACACGACGCCAAAATCCTCCTGTTCTCGTCCTCGGCCTCTCCAGAATTTCACACAATTCAGCCAAACCTCACTATACCCAAAAGTCTCCGTTTTGCTTTCACAAATGGCGTACGACATTAATCATTTCCTCCCTTCCCTCCTACCTCCTCCTCCTCCTCCTCCTCCTCCCTCCTCCTTCTCCTCCCTCCTCCTCCTCCTCCCTCCTCCTCCCTCCTTCTCCTCCTCCCTCCTTCCTTCTCCTCCCTCCTCCTCCTCCTCCTCCCTCCTTCCTCCTCCTCCTCCTCCCTTCTCCTCCTCCTCCTCCTCCCTCCTTCTCCTCCTCTTCCTCCTCCCTCCTCCTCTTCCTCCTCCTCCTCCTCCTCCTTGGCTGATCCAAGGTATGGCTGTTCAGTAGATCTTTATGTACCATGGCCATCCCTGTGACGTTTCTTCCTGACCCATTTTTCCTTCACCCTCCTTCCTCCCCCCCCCATCCCTTCTCCACTTTGCCCCCCCTCAGTCCCCCTTCCCCCCACACTCCCCCTCACTCCATTCCTTTGTGTACTTAACGTCTCTTCTACGTCTTTATCTACCATAAGCAAATAACAACAAATATGTAACCTGCATGTTCATACATACATACATACATACATACACCAAGGCTTTTTCCCCTTACAAGGGGGGTAGCCAAAAAGAAAAAGGCATAAAATCATTCCCACCCATTCCATCCCTGAATATACTCCACACCCCTCCACCCTCATAATGACCGGAATCATTGGGTATATTTGTCATTTTCTTTTTCTCAGAAGGAATAAAAATAAATGAATAAATTATTTATAATAATGATAATAATAATGATAATAATAATGATAATAATAATAATAATGATAATAATAATAATAATAATAATAATAATAATAATAATAATGATAATAATAATAATAATAATAATAATAATAATAATAATAATAAATTAATTATAATAATGTTGATTTGGTTTAACGTCGCAAAACTCCCCCCCCCCCAACTATCAGGAGGCTAGGGCAGTGCCCCTTGCAGAGGACTTTATAGCGTGAAATTTAATGAACCATGCCCTTGGTTCAACTCGCCATCACCTCGACCTCTGTTGCAAGTAGCAACGCCCTTAATAAAGAAACTGGTAAATAAAATTATAAATAAATAGATAGATAAATAAGTAAATAGATAAATAAACGAATCAATAGATAAACAAAATAAATAAATGAATGAATAAATAAATGAATAAATAAATAAATGAATAAACAAACAAATAGATGAACAAATAAAATAAACAAATAAATAAACATATAAATAAATATATAAATGATAAATAAATAAGAAAAGTAGAAGGCGACACAAACTCTGTGTCGCCAAGAGAATCAAAGAGGTCGAACCCATTGGCTCCGATCCCTCCTCCTCCTCCATTCCTTTTTTTCTTTTTTTTTTTCCTACGGCCTCTCCTCCTACCTCCTCACCAGCCTTCCCTCTCTCCCCTTGCCTCTAACCTCTTCTCCTTCCCCTCCTCCAGCCTCTCTTCTCCTCTCCTTCCCCTCCTCCAGCCTCTCTTCTCCTCTCCTTCCCCTTCTCCAACCTCTCGTCTCTCCTCCTTCCCCTTCTCCAACCTCTAACCTCTTCTCCTTCTCCTCCTCCAACATCTCTTCTCTCCTCCTTCCCTCCTCCAACCTCTCGTCTCTCTCTTCTTTCCCCTCCTCCAACCTCTCTTCTCTCCTTCCCTCCTCCAACCTCTCTTCTCTCCTTCCCTCCTCCAACCTCTCGTCTCTCTCTTCTTTCCCCTCCTCCAACCTCTCATCCTTCTCTCCTGTTTCCCCTCTTCTCCTCTTTGTCTCTTCTACTTCCTCTTCCACCTCTTCTAGCCCCCTTCTTCCTATACTTCCTCCTTCCTCCTCATCCTCCTTTCTTCTCTTATTTTTGTGCCTTCTCCTCCTTTCTTCCTTACTTCCTCTTCTCCATCCTTCTCTGACAGACGCATAAGCCATTTCATTCCTCCAAGATTTTCCTAAATTTCTTTCCCTCATTATACAGCTTCAGTGACCTCCCTGCCTTACCCCCTGCACTAGACGACCGCTCCCGAGCACCCTCCTCTTCCTCCTCCTCCTCCTCCCTGCTCCATGCTCATACCACTCCATAACCTCTTCCAATTTATTACCTCCCTACAAAACTCCCTCCTACAGCGGCAGCATACTCAGCTATATTCCTACACCACCGCTAGCTACGTTTCCGTACCATGGCTGAAAGTTGCTGAGCAGGTAGTGCCAGGAGCTACAGCCAACACGGGGCAGAGCGCTATAACAAGTTGACTTCCCACGCCCCTCTCCAACATAGTCGCCCCTCAGTGAGCAAAATGTTGTATGTAGGTCTAGGATTTCCAAGTAATGTATCACTAATTGTTTTGGCCCATTCTTTTTTGATAAAATTACAAAAGATAAATGTATGGAATACACATGATATGTAATGAGTAAAAGTATAATGAATAACCTATATTACGGCATGTGATGGCTCAGTATAAACAATTGTCGCTCCCCAGTGAATGAACTCACGAGTTGTTAGTAGTTATATATACTTTGTTAAGTATATGAATCAAATGTGCTTCATTAAGAAGAACAAGTTACGATTAACTCTCGTGTATGTTAGGTATAAAGTATGAATACACGAATAACTAATACTGCATTAGATCATCAATACTTGCTACTTGCTTCTTCGTTTGAGTAGAAACGACTTTGGTTACAATATTCTAAACTTACGTAAGAACGTCTCAACAATCCGTCTAACATTCGTATTCTAGGCTTAAACTCCTCTTAATTCGTCATTCAGCTTCTAACTATATGACGCAAGAGTAATTTGACATTTTTGAAACTTGAAAAACAATAAATCGTAACCAAAGTCGTTTATACTCAAATGCAAGTAGCAAAAGCAAGTAGCAAAAACAAGTAGCATGCTAGCGAGAAATGCCCAGTGTGCCGCCACATTATGTAGGGAAAGTAGCCGAAAGAAGGGATTCTAAGAACTAAAAGTGATCTAGTTTTTTCTTCAACCAAACATAGTTCCCAATGATAAAATAACATTGCGTCACTCGGGTCCGTAGAGGCGTTGATACACTACCCTAAATAATATTTGCATAAACCTGATGCAGTTAGTACAGTATCTTTGACAAAAAAATAAACAAATTAGATATATGAATAGATAAATGAATAAATAAATAATCAATACAAACAATTATTATAAATAGGTAAATACCATGGAATAAAAAAATTAATAAAATAACACAAAAATAGAATAAAATAAACTCCATCAATCGAATTAACGAGACAAACAGATAAAATTAAACCTTTGGATTCCACTCCATGCATTTAGCCCCCTCCACATTGGCCCTCCATTTCTAGTGACGCACACCACCTCCACTCCACATTCGCTGTTGTCCCCTCCACATTCTTCCTCCATTTCAGAAAACTAATCCTCTGCAAACAAGGCCGTCCCTCCACATAAAACCCTTTCCTCCACAATTCCCTCCTCCTCCATACAGTTTTTCCTCCACCCACGTGTTTACACAGAATCCTCCACACCTCCACCTCCATACACTCCATGCAATGTTCGTGAGACTCCAGAAATGCATTCCACTCCATATCCTCCATTTTGTGGAGGATGTTCTTTGGTATTTGGGGAACACACAGACACGATCACAATATATTCGGGGTGGAGGGGAGAGAGCCCTGATAGAGAGCGATCGTTGGTCTCCTCTTTTACTGGGCTAATAATTATGAGAATTACCCAACAACAACAACAACAACAACAAGAAAAAGAAGAAGAGGAAAAAGAAGAAAAAGAAGAACAAGAAGAACAAGAACAAGAACAATTACAAACACATCACTCCTCATCCATGATCTACTTCTTATCCTTCTCATCCTTTATCCAAACCAAAGTCAAGGATCATCCACACCAGGTAAGTCACCTACCACATTCACCAAAAAAAAAAAAAAAAAAAAAAAAAAAAAAAAAAAAAAAATCGCCCCTCATAATCCTCCCATCAGCCCAAACCCCCAGTGCCATAGTCCTTACCCCACGGCACCCGTGGTGTCCGCTGGGTGTCACGCCCCTTTAAGAATGTCACCCACTCCCTATAGGGGCTCTAGACTTCCCCCATCTACCTCCCCTCTACCTTCATTTCCCTTTCCTATAACCACATGTATTCTTATTTGCCTTGTTTCCCTACGTCCTATCTATACCTATACATATTCAAACAACAATACTCAGAAGAGGCTGGATGACCGCATTGTGAACAGCTGCCCAGGATGTAACACTTCACCCCATACCCTACAACACATAATGGAAGACTGCAGTATACACAATCATGCACGCAAACAACACAACATACACTCTATAAAGGATTTGTGGGAAAACCCAGTTTCGGCTGTGGCCTTCCTTGGGGGGAGACGGGACTGCTCGGACAGACAGTCTAGGGAACAACAATGACAACAATGACAACAACGACAACAACAACAATACTCAATTAGCTCCCCATTTTGACTTATACTCTCTATCACTCCCCCATTACTCCAAATATACACTCCATCTACCCCCACCTTCGCGTACCTACACTCCCTCTAACCCCAGCACCAAAACTCCCCTAACCTCTCACTCCCGGCCCTCTTACCTATAACTCCCACATCCCACCCTTCCGTTTCTCTATTCCTTCTTTACTCACTAAAATCCCATTCTTCCCTCCCCTTCATGTGCTCCTCCCACACGATCCTCCTCCCCCTCCTCCCCTTCGCATCCTCCTCCTCCTCCTCTGTCTCCCATCAATTCTAGAATCTATTTCCTCGTTTGTCATCTCCTTTTCTCTTTCAAGGGAAGCCTCTCTTCCAGTTCTCTTTCCATTTCGAATTTCATATTTCCAGTTTCTCTTTGACCTTTTCTCACCTCTCTCTCTCTCTCCCTCTCTCTCTCTCTCTCTCTCTTCCTCTCTCTCTCTCTTCCTCTCTCTCTCTCTTCCTCTCTCTCTCTCTTCCTCTCTCTCTCTCTTCCTCTCTCTCTCTCTTCCTCTCTCTCTCTCTTCCTCTCTCTCTCTCTTCCTCTCTCTCTCTTCCTCTCTCTCTCTCTTCCTCTCTCTCTCTCTTCCTCTCTCTCTCTCTTCCTCTCTCTCTCTCTTCCTCTCTCTCTCTCTTCCTCTCTCTCTCTCTTCCTCTCTCTCTCTCTTCCTCTCTCTCTCTCTTCCTCTCTCTCTCTCTTCCTCTCTCTCTCTCTTCCTCTCTCTCTCTCTTCCTCTCTCTCTCTCTTCCTCTCTCTCTCTCTTCCTCTCTCTCTCTCTCTCTCTCTCTTCCTCTCTCTCTCTCTTCCTCTCTCTCTCTCTTCCTCTCTCTCTCTCTTCCTCTCTCTCTCTCTTCCTCTCTCTCTCTCTTCCTCTCTCTCTCTCTCTCTCTCTCTCTCTCTCTCTCTCTCTCTCTTCCTCTCTCTCTCTCTTTCTCTCTCTCTCTCTTCCTCTCTCTCTCTCTTCCTCTCTCTCTCTTCCTCTCTCTCTTCCTCTCTCTCTCTTCCTCTCTCTCTCTCTTCCTCTCTCTCTCTTCCTCTCTCTCCCTCTCTCTCTCTCTTCCTCTCTCTCCCTCTCTCTCTCTCTTCCTCTCTCTCTCTCTTCCTCTCTCTCTCTCTCTTCCTCTCTCTTCCTCATTCTCTCTCTTCCTCTCTCTCTCTCTCTCTCTCTCTCTCTCTCTCTCTCTCTCTCTCTCTCTGTCTCTCTCTCGCTCGCTCGTTTGACCACTCACCTTCAGACATATTTTCCACAGGTGCTGGGGTGACGAATGGGGAACTACGAAAAGACAGGGGTACCAATGTATAACAGTCAAGCGTACCAACCGTAAACGAGACACACTCTAGTAACCTTGCAAACCAACGCAGTATTGTCTGTGTAACCCGTGATTGGGAATTCCCAATGTGGGACCCGGAGTTCGGAGAGGTTGGTACTTCTGATTGGAAAAGGTTGGCACCTCTGTCTTTTCGCATTCGTTCAAACGAACCCTCACGACTGTGAAAACGAATTTGGGAATTATTTGTTTTCATAATTGCTTTAGTCCTTTATATGCGTTTCCTTTACCCCCCCCCTCTCTCTCTCTGTGTCTCCCTCTCTCTCTGTCTCCCCCTCTCTCTCTGTCTCCCTCTCTCTCTCTGTCTCCCCTCTCTCTCTCTGTCTCCCCTCTCTCTCTCTCTGTCTCCCCTCTCTCTCTCTGTCTCCCCTCTCTCTCTCTGTCTCCCCTCTCTCTCTCTCTCTCTCTCTCTCTCTGTCTCCCCTCTCTCTCTCTCTCTGTCTCCCCTCTCTCTCTCTCTCTCTCTGTCTCCCCCCCTCTCTCTCTGTGTCTCCCCCCTCTCTCCCTCTGTCTCCCCCCCTCTCTCTCTCTTTCTCGCTCTCTCCCTTTTAATCATAGACGTACCTCCCTGTACACACTTTCTCTTTAATAACTTCCCCCTCTCTCTTATTTTTCTCTCACATTTTGTTTTCCTCTCTTTTTTCGTTTCCTTCCTTACCCTTTCCATATACATATCTCCTTCTGCCACTCACCACCTCTCCTTCTCTCCTTCTGCTCTTTTCCCTCCTCTTTATTTCTTCCTCTCTTTATCTTTTTATCTTCCTCACCTTTCTCCTTCTCTACTCTTTTCTTCCTCCTCCTCCTCCTCCTCGTTTCTCACTTTATTCCTCTTTCTCTTCCCTTTGGCTTTCTTTGTGTATTTTTGAAGAGTTTTACCTGTTGGACTATACAAAAGCGTATTCAGTTTTCGATTTCTTTTTTTCCAAGGACATCGTTGAATGTTTTCACGAAAACTTCACCGAATCTTATTCTACCAAAAACCGGATCTCCGGAACAACGGTCCGGAAAGAGAGGGAGGGGGAGAGAGAGAGAGAGAGAGAGAGAGAGAGAGAGAGAGAGAGAGAGAGAGAGAGAGAGAGAGAGAGAGAGAGAGAGAGAGAGAGAGAGAGAGAGAGAGAGAGAGAGAGAGAGAGAGAGAGAGAGAGAGAGAGAGAGAGAGAGAGAGAGAGAGAGAGAGAGAGAGAGTGAGAGAGAGATAGACAGAGTGAGAGAGAGATAGACAGAGTGAGAGATAGGCAGAGTGAGAGAAAGATAGAAACAGAGAGAGAGAGAGAGAGAGCGAGATAGACAGAGTGAGAGATAGGCAGAGTGAGAGAAAGATAGAAACAGAGTGAGAGAAAGATAGAAACAGAGTGAGAGAAAGATAGAGACAGATAGAGACAGAGACAGAGAGAGAGAGAGAGAGAGACAGAGAGAGAGAGAGACAGAGTGAGAGAGAAACAGAGTGAGAGATAGATAGAGAGTGAGGGATAGAGAGTGAGGGATAGATAGTGAGAGAGAGAGATAAAGAGAGTGAGAGATAAAGAGAGTGAGAGATAAAGAGAGTGAGAGATAAAGAGAGATAGAGTGAGAGATAAAGAGATAGATGGATAGAGTGAGGCAAAGAGTCTCAATTCAGAATTGCCACCTTCCATGCCTGTTGTTTCTTTTTATTTTATCCTCTTTGCCGCCAAGTTGTTCTATTCGCCTGCCTGCAAATCTCTATGGTGGAGAAATACACTTTTCTCCCATCTTTTTATTTTTATTATTTTATTATTATTTTTATTATTATTATGACTATTATTGTTGTGATGATGATGATAATGATAACAATGGTGATAACAATAATGATAACAATAATAATAATAACAATAATAATGATAAAAACAATAATAACAATAATAATAATGATAAAAACAACAATAACAATAATAGTAATAATAGTAACAATAGTAAAAATAGTAATAACAATAATAACACTAACAATAAAATATGTTAATAAAAATACAACAAAAATCCTCTTGATACGTTTGTCTTTCCATCATAAGCTCACGCCAGGAGGCTCTTACCTGCGACAGAGTCTGTCACCTTTGCCCTATGTGCTAGGTCTGCCAGGACAAATGGCAATCACTGGCGGACACGGCGTGTGCCTTACATACCCACAGAGGCTTCCCTCAGTTTAATAAAATCGCCTGACGGCAGAGGAAATAGACGCCAGGGCGGGAGGGAGGCACCGACGAGTTAAAGCTGTGGGCGTGAAAGAAACGCCCACATCGAGTCCCTACAGATCACATCCCACGCCCACCTCCCCCCCCACCCACCTGCGTTTGTCCCAAGTGTGACGTCACCATGGCACCTAGTTCGTGAGTGGTCAACGCGGACACGTGTGTGTGTGCGCGCGCGCGCGCGTTACTCTTGCCTCTCTATCCACTGCCTCTCTATCCACTGCCTCTCTATCCACTGCCTCTCTATCCACTGCCTCTCTGTCCACTGCCTCTCTATCCACTGCCTCTCTATCCACTGCCTCTCTATCCACTGCCTCTCTATCCACTGCCTCTCTATCCCCTGCCTCTCTATCCCCTGCCTCTCTATCCACTGCCTCTCTGTCCACTGCCTCTCTGTCCACTGCCTCTCTGTCCACTGCCTCTCTGTCCACTGCCTCCCTGTCCACTGCCTCTCTATCCACTGCCTCTCTGTCCACTGCCTCTCTGTCCACTGCCTCTCTATCCACTGCCTCTCTATCCACTGCCTCTCTATCCACTGCCTCTCTATCCCCTGCCTCTCTATCCCCTGCCTCCCTATCCCTTGCCTCTCTATCCCTTACCTCTCTATCCCTTACCTCTCTATCCCTTACCTCTCTATCCCTTACCTCTCTATCCATTGTCTCTATCCCTTGCCTCTCTACCCCTTGCCTCTCTTTCCTTTTCCTCTCGTTTTCCTCTCTATCCTTTTCCTCTCTATCCCTTGCCTCTCTATCATTTTCCACTCCATTCCTTGCTTCTCTCTTTCACTTTCCTCTCTATCTCCTACGTCTTGCCTTTTTACCTCTTACCTCTCTACCCTTTGCCTACTCATATCTTGCCTCTTGGACAGAGCAGAGGGGAAGTGAGAGACAGGAGAGAGGGGAAAAGGGAAGCCGAGGTGGAAGAACCGAACGTTACGGCCAATTATCAAAATATCACTTTTCGATGAAATTCTATTCCTAAAATGATCAAGAATAGAGTGAAATAGATAAGTAAATAAAACGAAACAAAATAAAAAATATGAAATAATAGAAAATAGAAAATAAAGAGAGAGAGAGAGAGAGAGAGAGAGAGAGAGAGAGAGAGAGAGAGAGAGAGAGAGAGAGAGAGAGAGAGAGAGAGAGAGAGAGAGAGAGAGAGAGAGAGAGAGAGAGGAGAGGGAGAGAGAGAGAGAGAGAGAGAGAGAGAGAGAGAGAGAGAGAGAGAGAAAAGGAGAGAGGGGAGAGGGAGGAGAGAGAGAGAGAGCATGGAGAGAGAGAGAGAGAGAGAGAGGGAGAAAAGGAGAGAGAGAGAGAGAGAGAGAGAGAGAGAGAGAGAGAGAGAGAGATGAGAGAGAGAGAGAGAGAGAGAGAGAGAGAGAGAGAGCGAGAGAGAGAGAGAGAGAGAGAGAGAGAGAGAGAAAGAGAGAGAGAAAGAGAGAGAGAGAAAGAGAGAGAGAGAGAAAGAGAAGGAGAGAGAATAAAGAGAGAGAGAGAGAGAGAGAGAGAGAGAGAGAGAGAGAGAGAGAGAGAGAGAGAGAGAGGAGAGAGAGAGAGAGAGAGAGAGAGAGAGACAATGAGAGAGAAAGTGAGAGAGAATGAGAGGGAAGTGAGAGAGAATGAGAGATAGAGAGAGAGAGAGAGAGAGAGAATGAGAGAGTGAGAGAGAGAGAAAGAGGGATAGAGAGGAAAAGACAGAAGAGAGAGAGAGAGAGAGAGAGAGAGAGAGAGAGAGAGAGAGAGAGAGAGAGAGAGAGAGAGAGAGAGAGAGAGAGCATTGAGAGGACAGGCGAAATAGGGGAAACTAAAAGAGTACGGATAGTCTGGGTTTGGGCGTGATTTTGGACGAGTCGGGCGTGATTAGACCACTGTGGGCGTAAGGCGTCCCCATATATGATTCAACACGCTCTTGGACCATGTGTTGGGCTTGTGATCGACAGCTATTACTCTTCCGGATGAGAGCATGTGGTTAGGTAAACGTGGGTTAGTTTGTGTCACAGGCGAAAGATAGGAGATGGTTTGGGGATTAGATTAGGGAGTAAATTAAAGAGCAACACGCGTGGTCCTATATATGCGGGACGGGCTCTCTCCTTCCCTATCCCTCCTCCCTAATCCCTCCTCCTCCTCCTCCTCCTCCTCCTCCTTCACTCCCTCTTCTTAACCTCCTTGGAACAATTCTCGTTTGTCACTTAGTCACTTCCCTCCCTCCCCTCCTCTCCTCTCCCTCCCTCCCTCTCTCCTCTCCCTCCCTTCCTCCCCTCCTCTCCCTCCCTCACTCCCGCCACAGAAGCAGCCTCGGTTCTCCCCATCCCGTGACGTCATTCGGGCTTCGTGACGTCAGCGGCCTGACCCGAGGTCAACGGTACCTCTTCCTCTTCCTCATCTTCCTTCTGAACATCTTCCCAAAATATGAGTCGATTTAGGTCCATTCATGCATCTACCCTCTTGCACACACACACGCATACATACACGTGCACACACACACACACGACTCGGTGGCGCGGTTGATAGAGCGCTGGAATGTCAGGTACGGTGGTGCTCGCAGTACCTGGTTCGAATCCTGCCCAGGGCCGAAATTATTTCGGTATCGCTGCGCTTCGGGTCGTTACTCTGACTCTCGTGGGCGGGGAGTTGTGTGTGTGTGTATTCACCTCGGATCTGCTGCAGCCTCTTTTCGAGACAGCCAGACACCACCCTACGGCAGTGAGCTCAGAGCTCATTATTAGCAGATCTCTGGGTAGGTCTGAGACCACTCACACTCCACACACCGGGAATGCAAGGTCACAACTCCTTGACTAACGTCCCGTACCTACTCGCTGCTAGGTGAACAGGGGCTACACGTGAAAGGAGACAAACCCAACTTGTCTCCGCCCGACCGGGGAATCGAACCCCGGTTCTCCGGCTTGTGAGGCCAGTGCTTTACCAATCTGCCACCGGGCCGTGTGTGTGTGTGTGTGTGTGTGTGTGTGTGTGTGTGTGTGTGTGTGTGTGTGTGTGTGTGTGTGTGTGTGTGTGTGTGTGTGTAAGGTCATAGCATTACCCATAGATCGGTCATTAGAGCTCTGAGCTCTCTTTCGGGAGGGAAATAGCTGTCAATCACGAGTCCAACACGTGATCCAAAAGACCAAAGACCAAGGTGAATACACACACACACACACGTGCACACACACACACACACACACACACACACACACACACACACACACACACACACACACACACACACACACACACACACACACACACACAAAACCTCGTGGCGCTGTGGTTAGAGTTCTCGCCTGCCACTACGGCGGTCCGGGTTCGAATCCCGCCCACGGCTGAAATAATTTCAGTATCGCTGCGTTGTGGATTGTTACTCCAACTCTCGTGGGCGGGGAATGGGGTGTGTGTGTGTGCGTGTAAGGTCACATCATTACCCATAGATCGGTCATATACGAGCTCTGAGCACTCTATCGAGAGGGAAATAGCTGTCGATCACGAGTCCAACACGTGGTCCAAAGACTGGTGGTGAGTCATAGAGGGGATTTAGACGGTCTAACGGTTCGTCGAACGCGGTTCGACAGACACGTGTTTAAAGTGATGTGTGAACGGGGTATTTGGTTGTCGAACACGTTGGTTAAACCCCAAATACCCCGTTCACACGCTCACACATCACTTTAAACACGTGTAAACCCCCTCTTACACACACACGCGAGCGCGTACATATAGAGCTGGTGTTTTTTTTTCGAAATAAAAAGAAAAATGTGACATTTCTCTTCTACCCCCCCCCCTTCCCACCCGGTCTGATCACCCCCATCGAGGCTTCTGTCTTCCCTCACTCTCCCTCCCTCTCCCCTCAGCTCTCGTCCCTACCACAACCTACATGCACGTGATCCCCTACGAACCCTCTATTTTCCCCTCGTCATAGCGGCCAGTGCCTCCTATGACCCCTCACTTTCTCCCCTCATCGTATCAGGATACCTTACCCCTTTGTTCCCCTCATCCTAGCTAGGATCTTCGCTATTTTTCGACGTGATACTGAAATGTCCCCTCGGCGCTGAATAATTCTTCTCCCCTCGTTCGTCACGTTTCCCGTTTCCCCTCTGATTCTATGCAATCCTTAATGCTGTGTTCGACTCCCCTCGCCGTTTTCCCCTCATTGTGTCTGCTATGTGTGACGGCATCCCTTTCCCCTCATGAAATAAATTTGCCCCTCTTTGTAATATCAGTTTCCCCTCTTTTTCACTCACGGTAACCAAACTCTCCTTTCCCCCCCCCCCTCACCATAGCACCAGTTTCCCCTCATTACAACAGAGTCCCTTTCCCCTCGTCAAGAAGCCAGTTTCCCCTCTGCATGTAACTGCGCTAATTGTCTCCCCTCTTCTAAACTATCATCATTTCCCCTCGGAACACCTGTCTCCCCTCACCACACCAGTAATTTCCCCTCATCGTGTCATCCCTTTCCCTCACTCTTAGCCCTCACTATACGACCCATTTCCCCTCGTCATCGTTATTATGAACAATAAGTAAAATCCATCACAAACAGTAAAAACCAAACCTTCTAGTATCCATATACAAAATTCCCATCCACGGGCGTGGGTGTGGGCGTGTTTTGGGATGGGCGTGTTTTGGGATGGGCGTGTTTTGGGATGGGCGTGTTTTGGGATGGGCGTGTTTTGGGATGGGCGTGTTTTGGGATGGGCGTGTTTTGGGATGGGCGTGTTTTGGGATGGGCGTGTTTTGGGATGGGCGTGTTTTGGGATGGGCGTGTTTTGGGATGGGCGTGTTTTGGGGTGGGCGTATTCGTGGGCGCATTCGTAAGCGTGTGTACTTTTGTGTGTGTGTGCATGTGTGTGCGTGCGTTGGTGTGTGTTCTGTACGTGTGTATGTGCGTTTTCTCAATCTTCATTTACTCTTATTCTTCTAAGCAAAAGGTGTTTCTCTCCCTCCTCTTCCCTTCCCTCCTTCTTCCTCCCCTTCCCTCCTTCTTCCTCCCCTTCCCTCCTTCTTCCCCCTTCCCTCCTTCTTCCCCCCCTTCCCTCCTTCTTCCTCCCCTTCCCTCCTTCTTCTTCCTCTTCCCTCCTTCTTCTTCCTCCTCTTCCTCATTCTTCTTCCTCCTCTTCCCTCCTTCTTCCTCCTCTTCCCTCTTTCTTCTTCCTCCTCTTCCCTCCTCCTCTTCTCTCCTCCTCTTCCCTCCTTCTTCCTCCTCTTCCCTCCTTCTTCCTCCTCTTCCCTCCTTCTTCCTCCTCTTCCCTCCTTCTTCTTCCTCTTCCCTCCTTCTTCCTCCTCTTCCCTCCTTCTTCCTCCTCTTCCCTCCTTCTTCCTCCTCTTCCCTCCTTCTTTCCTCCTCTTCCCTCCTTCTTCCTCCTCTTCCCTCCTTCTTCCTCCCCTTCCCTCCTTCTTCCTCCCCTTCCCTCCTTCTTCCTCCCCTTCCCTCCTTCTTCCTCCTCTTCCCTCCTTCTTCTTCCTCTTCCCTCCTTCCTCCTCTTCCCTTCTTCTTCCTCCTCTTCCCTCCTTCTTCCTCTTCTTCCCTCCTCCTTCCTCCTCTTCCCTCCTTCTTCCTCCTCTCCCCTTCTTCTGCCTTTTCCCTCCTCCTCCTCTTCCCTCCTTCCTCCTCGTTTTCACTCCTCCTCTTCCCTTCTTCCTCCTCGACTCCCTTAGTTGGTTAAGTCCTCCATCCACGTCCTTTGTTTACCAAGGGGGCAGACCAAGATTACCAAGGTGGACAAAGTTTCCCCATCTGCGCAGAGAGTTGGCCACAGCGGACGTGCTCAACGCACGACACTTAGAATCTACCAAAATCCACCTACAGGTTTTAGTCTGATTACCACGTGGGGAAAAGTAATATGAAGTAAACGCAAAAATACAAGGATAAATAAATAATAAATAAATAAACAAACAATAATGATAATAATAGTATAATGATAATAATAATAATAATAATAATAATAATAATAATAGCATAATAATAATAATAGCATAATAATAATAATAATAGCATCATAATAATAATAGCATAATAATGATAATAGCATAATAATAATGATAATAATAATAGCAATGATGATAATAATAATAATATAATGATGATGATATATAGATAATACAAATGATAAACAATAATATATGGATAATAAAACATTAAGTAAACACAAAGATGCAGGGATAAATAAGTAAATAAATGAATAAATAAATAACTAAATAATAATATATAAATAGTAATAATAGATAATAATAAATCAACAAATAAGGTAAAGTTTTAGTTGTGCACACCTACGCGATATAGCAATAGAAAATTAAATATTAATTTTGTAAATTATGATAGATCAACGAAATATACAATTTTCTTGACGGAAACCAATAACAAAAAAAGTTGCTAAAACCTATTTTCTAACGAACGAAGTCGCGGCGGTTGAATGATACGCCATGTTTGTTTTGATAGGTGCCAAGGTCGAAGAAATGAAAGGATAATAAATTAGTCTATTCTAACCTAACCTAACTAACGTAAGTGACCCATGTTGGGTAATTCGGTACCTCAAATTCTAAAGATCATCCGGGTCGTCGTCAGGGATGCTGACGGCCTGATTATTATTGTTGTACATACATACATACATATACCAAGGCTTTTTTTTTTCCCTTACCAGGGGGGTAGCCAAAAAGGACAAGGCACAAAAACATTCCCACCCATTTCATCCCCGAAAACATTATTGTTATACCTCGGCCAATTAACAGACGACGGCAGAACCCCGTGCTCTCTCATAAAGTCCAAGGAAGCCCTATCGTCTTTGTAACAGCGCTTATCAACGTCACCTGGAGTTGGAGAACACCCGGTGCACAACGTGTCCGTGCCGTATCCTAGCGGCTTCGTTCCTTTGTAAATTTGCTTGTAGAAAGATTTTTTTGTTTTTGTTTTTTGTTTCCGCCAAGAAAATTGCATATTAGGTTCATGTGTTATAATTTACAAAATTAATATAAAATTTTCCAATTTTATATCGCGTAGGTGTGTACAACTAAAATAATACCATACATAATAACAATCAAGTAACTACATATATATACCAATGGGTTTTTCCCCCTTACATGGGGGGTAGCCAAAAAGAAAAAGGCATAGAAACCACTCCCACCTATTCCATTTTCTATATATTCCACTCCCCTCCACCCTCCTCCCTGCCTGTTATATTGGCACCTCCTGGATGACGGGTCATCCCTGCATCCTGTCCACTGCCCTGGCTCAGAAGCAGTGTCGCAAGACATAGCACATCCACAGCAAGGCCGCTTCATAAATTCGGCGACCCCCACCCCCTCTCCGTCCCCTTATGCATAAAAGAAGACGGAGAGAAATCCCTTCTGACTGCGTCAAATTTTTCTCATACATACTTCCTCACCCCCCATACCCCCACCAACTCCCTCTCGTGCATCACAGCATCATTCATACACAACTAAAGATATGAATTAATAAATAACTAACTAGGGCACGTGGCAGTCACCAACAACCCTTGAAGACTTAAACCCAGGTCCTTGAAGTTATGGGATATATAAATTACCATTTATTATCATATTACTTAATTTTTCACGGACTTATTATCTAGTAACTGGTAATATGTTTCTATTTAATACAGATGAAAAATTCCACACAATTACATATTTCTCTCGATTCACCACTAAAACCAAATCAAGTGACTAGTTAGAAAAAAATACTATTAATACTAGTCTTTGTTTGACAAACTAGACAAGCCTATACGGTACTGTTTATACTTGCCTACAGATAAAGAAATTGTGATATAAAACAAGTAAATATAATTTTATTATGATTGAAATGTTATGCCTTTTTATTTCCCTTATTTTCAATACAATATTTGAAAAAGTGAGTGAATATGTTTGACCGTTTTGATTAAATTATAATCCAAACAAACACAGTTTTCTATGATTCTCATGAAACAGAAAACGAAAATTCAAGACCAATCGTCCAAAACTTTAACCTAGACCTTAATATCTATAAAAAAATAAACATTTTATCTGCGATTACGAAATACATATACATTTTTTCACTTATAATAGAAATTTATAGAACTAAGCTACATAATTTCGATTCCCCATGCTTTGTACATATATTTTAACTCAGTAAACTTCTTTTTCATCTAGAAGACTTATAACTTATAAGGTACCCCTATACTGTATCACAAGTGTTAGTAATTTAGCATACATTTTTAAATCTATATGAAAATAAGATGTTGACAAATTACTGAAAACTCAATATTATTATATTGTACCTGACAAATAAACAAGTTTTCACAAAATTTGTAAACAAAAATATAGACAGCAATTATCATTATGTACTTAGTAACTTAGCCAACCAACAGCCTATTCTACTAAACTTTCCAATTTCCTTTTGTATATTAACTTATGAATTATTTGATTAATCTCTATTACACTTACCCTTTCTGATGTGATAAAGATGTGCACAAGAAGAATAACTTTTGTGGGCTTCTTTGGCGATCACTGAACTTTATATTTTCTTATTTTGTCACATATTACACCATCTTTTCGTATTCACTTTAAGCACCGCAACCTTTCATATCTATGTCACTACTAGATAAATTTACACTTATTCTGGCTAGCAAGAATTATATAACACAGAGAACGAATTACTTCTTGACCCGCTATATACATTGACATCCCTGTCAATGCCATACGGTGTCGGCTGCTGATTAAATGTCTACTTTATTAAAAGCATTAATCCCTAAGTTACGATTTTTATAAAATTTAGAATAGATATATATATATATTCAATCTATATGGTTTAGTAGTACAATATTTACCATGTTATGTGTTATGTAAAATGACTGACCATACCGTTAGAAAAAATAAAGAATGAAATTAATATAAAGATAGAAAAATAAAACTTTGTCTCTTTAAGTATATTATTATAGCCATGATTGTCAGAATGAAGGACCTTTTTATAGACTATAGTCTATCCAAATACCTCACTTGAATCATCCGCCTCACATATCTTTACAGATAATGTCGCTGCCCTCGTAACAGTAATGTGCATAGACATTACAAGGGGCAGGTGATTTGGGCTGGAAATTGGGCACTTCACTCTATTGATATCATTCGTTTTAGGCAACTATCCGGTAGGGTGCAACACCATTTTCCACATTATAATTTCTGAATGGTAAGAAAATGGAAAAAGCCTGTGAGAACTAATTTTTCATTCATTTTTATATATTTTTGTGAAGGCACTATTGGGGCACAGGGCAAAGGGGCAGGTGCTCGGGCACCTCCCCCCCCTGCACGGGCCTGCCTCGTAATTACTAATGTAAAGTTTGACTTACTACGTGCAAGGAATACGTGGGGGGGTATTCTAATCCCAGCACCAGACTTTCCTATGGTATGTGTATATACGGAAGCAGTAAAACTTTCTTATAAGAGGGTCAAAGTATACCCACAGTCATCGAAATTAAAAACATATACATCATTTCTTACATCTTTATAATTTGGGGTTAAGGATCATAAAAGTACCACCACACTGCATGCGTAGCCCTCTTGTTTTTATTATTAATAATTTTTTTTTTTACTTTATTTTCTTAATTAGCAGTTATTTGCAAAGCGAAAGAGACATACGTGAGAAGGAATTTTGTCATTTCTCACTCCTTCACACATAAACTAAACAGATAGATTCTTTTTAAGATAACGAGAGAAAGAAAAGGTGTAGACTGTTGATTAATGCAAGGGCTGGTTAATGAGAAATTTCAGGAGTCTAGCAGAATGGTGGGAAAGTACAAATTAAAGTGATTCAATATCCCTATGTGATTTGTTTCTAGATGTGAAAAAATAAAAGAATGTTATATAACTGGTCCAGTGTTGTAATTGAAGTCCCTAAAAGTGCTGACTACACATTTAACTTGTTGATACCATTCCAGTGTTGTAATGTAGGCCTACTGTTTATTTTGCCATTATGAATGCCAGATTATTTTATTCAACTGAGGGACGAGTATCCATCCTTAATATATTGCTGAAAGTAACCATTAATTGAATGGAAGTGCCTGGTATTTGCTACAATAAATTGTTGACACTGGAGTAGTGTTGATGACTGGATGTGAGATGGTAGAGGTATTTATTTCAACTCCAGTACCTGTAGTCAGCTTGTCATGTCAGAAAGGACTCATGATCCTTAAGCACTGATAGCCCTGCTACATTGCAGACAGGGTAACATATGAAGTAATGATGTGTTTACAATGCACAACTATACTGAGGGGTTTAAAGAAATTTTTTACCATTACATCTGGAACAATTCCATTTAATGTCATAGACTCTCCATCTCAGAGAGGGCTAGAACAGTGATCCCTTGTGGAGGACTTTTTGAAGGAATTCAGTGTATGTCTGTACTACAAATTTACTTGCTGCCAGGTGAGAATTGAACTCCCTCCACTCCTGAGCTCATCCGTCAGTAGTGAGACTATATCCTGCTCAGCCAGTCAGCTTCCATCCTAGTAACAATAATAAATATCGCCTTGAGTTAATGAAGCGGCCTCGCTGTGTATGTGCTGTGTCTTGCAACACTGCTTCTGACCCAGGGCAGTAGACAAGATGCAGGGATGACTGGTCATCCAGGAAGTGCCAAGATAAGAGGGAGAGTAGAGGGGAGTGGAGTATGTAGGGGATGGAATGGGTGGGAGTGGTTTCTATACCTTTGTCTTTTGGCTACCTTCTGTGTCAGGGGGAAGAAAGCCTTTGGTATATGTATGTATTGCCTTGAGTTTTACTGATTGGAGATTTGCAGCCCACAACAGCTAATGATAGCTCTTAGGTTCTTCTATAGATTTCTCAGGAAAGAAACAGCTTTGTATTAATGTGGGTCTGTTTCTGTGTCACTTAATACTAGGAGGGGTGCATTTGCTAGTTTTCCTTATGTTGAAGCTAATAGAGATATTGGACCCCAGTTCAGAAATGGAGTGTTAGTTTCTCAAAGCTGGATTTTCAGATCAAGGCAACTGTGATAATGATTTTGAACGCACCTGGTAGGCCCATGTCACCCTAAGTCCAGCCAGTCTGGATCAGAGAGGGACAGGCCCAAGAGTTCAAGACAGATGCTCCAGTCAGGTTACACGGGCAGTACTACTATTACATATTTATGAAATGACTGGTTGAGTGCATCTTTCCGTGGTGATTATACTATAGATTTTTAACAGAATAAAAGAAATGGACAATAAGTAGGAGACTAAGAGGACAAGCGGCCATCACGAGGCCGCTCCCCCCAACTGAAATAGTTCAGTGATGCTCTTGTCATCTAGATTACAGGGAATGATCTCAAATGACACAATTTTGATGACCACTTCGATAAGAGATTAGAATGGATGGATTGTAGGAACAGTCTTCCCTCTGACACCCATCTAGCTCAACTACCAGTCAGATATTTGTCACAGATCCCCCAAACCTTTTGATCACCGATATGTGCTTCACCAATTTTGTTTGGGTTGACATCAGATCATTTCATTTCACTAAGGAGTTGCTTTTGCCTGCTCTGTAAATCTTTTTGAGTGAATGAGGAGTAGGTTATATAATGAAGTGATGGAAGGTAATCGGAATCAGATGTTGGCTCCTTATTAGGAAGCAGTATGCCTTGCTGTATTGCCTTTGACCCAAGTTTTGTGGCAGGTGACCCTTTATTACACAAGGTGCCGAGATAGAGAGGCTTTGAATGGGTTTTGATATATGTGAGACAGGTGCATGCTTTGATTGTCACTCTTATTCTAAGGGAGGAAGGGCCTTTGGAAGTGCCCAAGAATGATGAAATTAAAACTCAATAAACCCTTTCATCTCTGCAAGACTTATCAGATTTATGCTTGCATTGTACCAGACAGTTTTGTTCTGGTGCTGACTGTTGTCCAATAATAAAGTTAGATAATGACTTAGAAAGAGAAAAGGATGAAATTTATGGTAATGCATCTTTCACTATCATTTATTCATGGATAATTTTTTTTTTTTTTTTTTTTTTTTTTTATAGCAAACTGCACAATTAATTTTATCTTTATACCAGACTTCTTCCGAGTTATAATGGAGGTAGCTAGCCAAGGCAATCAACTTCTACCCATCCCACTCCCATTTGTTTTCCTCATATCTTAGTACAGTACACTATCTATCTATATACTAAGGGCTTTTTCTCCTTATAAAGGAGGTACATACATACATATCCCAAGGCTTTTTCCCCCGTACAAGGGAGGTAGCCAAAAAGAAAAAGGCAGGTAGCCAAGTCAAAAAGCATATACCCACTCCCATTTCCTCCCCCTCATATTAGGTCCTCATAGATGAAAGGATAATATCTGTCTCCTGCCCACTGACCTGGGTCAGAAGCTTTGCAGTGAGACAAAGTATATCCATAGCAAGGCTGCGTCACTCAAGAAGATTTAGATAAACTACAGCAATGGTCTGAAAAGTGGCTAATGAAATCTAACACAAGTGAATGTAAGGTTATTCACATAGGTAGAAATAACAATAAGTACTATCACAGGTTATTTGGAAATTCATTAACAAAAGTGGATATTGAGAAGGATCTTGGAGTAATTATCAGTGATGATCTCAAATCATCTCAGTGGTGTATTTCTGCAAATAAGATTCTAGGACTGATTGGACAATCTTTTGATTTTAAAAGTACATCTGTCATTAACAAGCTATATATATAATTCGTTTGTCCACATTTGGAATGTGCTGATCGACTGAATCTCATTTAAGACGTTGACAGATTTGAAAAAGTATAATGGTGAGCCACAAAACTGATTCTAAATATCAGAAATAAATCATACAAAAGTCAACTAAAACATATGAATCTATTTTCCCTAAAAAAACATAGACTCTGGGGTGATTTGATACAGGTCTTTAAGATTTTAAAGAGAATTTACATTGTGACAAAAATTTTACACTGAATGCGAAACAGACAAGAAATAATGGTCTCAAACTGTCTGGAAGTAGATTTAATTTGGAGGTGGGTAGAAACAACTTCACCAGCTGTGTAGTACATTATTAATTCAGTTAATGAATTATCCATTGACTTTTTATTATAAATTGTTATTTTTGTTTATCATTATCTATTTATTATATGCTTTGATCTACTTGTTAGCACCTCCAAGAGGTGCTAAGATGAGAGGGAGGGTGGAGGGGTGTGGAATGTATTCAGGGATGGAATGGGTGGGAATGATTTTATGCCTTTTCCTTTTTGGCTACCTCCCTGTAAGGGGGAAAAAGCCTTGGTATATGTATGTGTGTATATACTTGTTTATCTATTTTTCCACATCTGACCTAATTATGGACCAAAAGGTCTGTTGGCATGCTCTTCCTTTGTAATCCTTTGACCCCCCTCTCCATCCCCTTGTGCAGAAATAGCAAAGATGGGGAGAAATCCCTTTGGGCACAATAAACAAATGGGGTTTTCAGAAAAACAAATATATTAAATGTCTTATTTTAATAAAATATTATACCTCCTAGACTTACAACCAACCTTAATAATTAGTTGTGAAAAAAATCCTGAGGATGCTTATGGGCCATTTTTTGCATATAACATCTAACATTCCGCGAATGATTAGAAAAAATTGTAATTCATACATCAGTTACAGACCAAAAGGTCCCCTGTTGGCATGCTCCTCATTTTACACATTCATGACAAATATAAATATTGACAAATACATGATGCATGACACATGACAACCAGTACCTGTGATTTAACTTGTACACATCAAGTATAAATAAATTATACATTTCACATTGCAATGCATCATACTACGTAACTACACATTTAATATCACATATGGACACACAGTGTGTATACAGCCCACCAAAGAGTACATAAACGCTTGTCATGAGAAAGTATATAAGATGTCTGTTGATGTATACAATATCCCCATCATACGGAACATGAATACAGCTTCTAACGTAAAGTTTGCTTCATATTCCATCAAATAATGGGGGTTCCCACATTTTTCGTTAACTGTACAGTACATGTGACACTTAATACAATCATACACTATATTCCTCAGGTCCTTTGCACATTTATTGTGAATCCGAAGATGACGAAGAGGAGGAATCTGTACTCATAACTTCTACGTCCTCCTGTTCCTTCTTCTCGACCACTGCAGAATGACCTGCTACGTGGACGTGGAGGTCTCCGGAAGGCTGCCAAGAGAAGGTACCTCCACCGCCCCCACTGCCACCTCCACTTCCGAGGCTGCCTGTGGTGGTCGGTTCTGCAAAGGGAATTTAAAAGGTTAGTATTATCCTGACATGAAACATTGGAATGAAACATCTTGTATACCTTTCATCTCATGACAGACAGACACACATACACACAAAAGAATTTAAGAACAAACTTGAGCGCTGAAAGATGCAAAGACGGGTCACTACAAGCATAGCTCCCTTCCTGTATAATGCAACTAGGCAAATGCACACACACGCATACACACACACCTCAAGGGCTTTTTCCCCCCTTACAAGAGAGGTAGCCAAAGGCATAAATCCAATCCCACCCAAACCTTAGGTATCTGGCTGGAATTCTCTTCCCGGAGCTTTTTTTTTTTTTTTTTTTTAGGAATGTCCCCTTTGGGGCTACAGAGAGTAGAACGCCTATTCCTATTACCGTCCCAATTTTGTCGCCTTTTACGACTCAAGTGGGAACACTCTGTGGCGATATTCTTCCTCCTCTATATGGCTACCCCCTGTGTAAGGGGGAAAAGGCCTTTGGTGTATGTATGTATGTATGTACCACAAGGTTTGGTGGAAAAGGAAATGTATAGTTAGAGAAGTGGTACAGGAAAGCATTACAGAGAGGCAGTTACAGTATAATAAAGTAGCATCATTTCTCTATGAACAGAGATTTCCTCTATCACAGGTAAAATGGTGTGTGGCTCTGGTCCATATGGGCACCCCATAGATCCTAAAGTATCATTTGCATGCTACTGAGCAGATTTTAACCTCACAATAACATATAACCAATACCCCAGATGGGGTAATAAACATTATACTTAAGCTATCACATGTAATACTGCATTCTTTCAACCTCACCATTATTGATACTGTCACAGAGAGAGAGAGAGAGAGAGAGAGAGAGAGAGAGAGAGAGAGAGAGAGAGAGAGAGAGAGAGAGAGAGAGAGAGAGAGAGAGAGGGGGGAGAGGGGGAGAGAGAAAGGGGAGAATAAATTTTTGAAAGAAATGTCAGTTACCTTTGCTTCCTGTCTGCTGTCCTCTAAGGAGCGAGTCAGATATATGGGACTGTGTGTGCAGTAGTTGGCCATTCTGTCCCAGGAATCCAGCTCGCATCTCTATATCTGTATTTCAGAAGAAATTTATTTCACATGTTTAAACATCTACAGCACATACCATACCACACCCTGACAACTAAATATGTTAATTTTACTTCATTTTGTTGGCAGTTTGTTTAACCCCTTCCATACGGTGCCGCACACGTAGGCGTCATGGACTCAGATCTCGGTGGCAGCAACCAATGCCAGCCGTACGACGTGTCGTAATAATACTCGCATAATAAAATATAGTCACCGCTTATATTGATCGTTCTCTCTTCACCCGTGAATTTTGATAACCATAGAAAATGCGATTACAAAAGAATTAGAAAGAATGTCATTATCGAGGGGCGACTACAATAAATATAATCAAGACGCCGATATGGCAGCCTCGCGAATACACTCGCTCCCCATGACGCCTACGTGTGCGGCACCGTATGGAAGGGGTTAAATATGAATGCAAGACAAACTACCATTAACAATCTATGAATGAAACAAATACAAGGATTACTCACACGAGTCAGTAAACTATAGAGAAAGAAAAAAAAAAAAAAAAAAAATTTACTTATTAATTTTTTTCAGTATTTTCAATGAAACCTACCTGTTGGATAAGGTCTCCGAGGATCACCCTGAACCCAGGTGGTGGGAGCAGTCACAGCATATGTGGAAGATATTCGGTGAGCATACTTGATCAATTCCTCACTGTTGACAGGTCGTTTGTTGGCACGAGCTATGCTCTGAAGTTTTTGGTTGGCTTGATAAAGAGCAACAGACTGTGGGGGAAAAAGTTAATAATAATAAACACCTGCAAGGTATATATTGTATTTTTGCTACACAAGACACACATATTTAAGATATATGTATAAATTGGTGAGAAATCTATATATTCATTCATTCAGTCTGTTGCTCCTCCCTGTTATTTCTTGCTTAACATCTTGCATATGATAACATCAACATAGGTGTCATGAACTGCGACTGGGATACATGAGGATGCCAGCATTGATGTCCTAATTCTATTTATTTTGTAGTTGTAGCTGAGTGACCCCAGTACTCTGTGAACAGGCTTGATCCCATTTTCTGTGATGTCATTTCTATTCAAGGCGAAAGTAAATGAATATACCGGCAGTAACTTTATAATATGTGCAGTGGTGCATTATCGTACATCAGGCAACCTGATGTGCTTGCGAATATTTGACTCTTATTGAAGAGGTTAACTACTTCAATAAAAATCAAATGTTAGGGCGTTTGTAATACTTTGTAACATACAGTGGAACCCCGCCATTCGTCCGCCTCTCTACTCGTACAACTCGTTATTCGTCCAACTTGTTCAAATAAAATTCAACTCGTCATTCGTAAGCTTGGCCCGTGATTCAGACAGCGTCACCTTGTTACTGGCCATGCCACGCGGTCGCTTCAGCTCAGTCTCGTGCTAGCTTCCATACACTACGCATCATCCATGCAAGCTTTGTGAAACTTTGTGCTACTTTATTGCCATTTTTTGTTATTTTTATTAAAAATAGTGCAGCCATGGGTCCAAAAATTATTAGTGATTCAACCAAGCCTAAAAGGGTCTGGAACGGATTAATCCAATTTACATTATAGACACTCCTCTACTTATGTTCATTCGTTTTACGTTTTTTCGATTTTACGTTTGAACTGACTGTAAAAAAAAAATTGTAATTTTTTTTTTTAGTGAATTTTTTAGTTTAGCGCGCTCTCCATAGTTCAAACGATACTTGCGCACGACGCTGCGTCCATTGTTTACATTGCACAAATGACAAACTGAACATGCCTTGCCTCCTCCTCCTCCACCATCTCAATTTATGTTGCTTGAATTTAATTTATTTGAAATTAATGTTATTATTTTACAATGTTATGTGTATAATTAATGATTTAGAGGTGTTTTATAAGATACGGTAGTAGAATTTACGGATGTATAGTACAGTAACAACTTACGTTCATTTTCAACTTACGTTCGGCCGTTCGGAACGTAACTAAAACGTAAGTTGAGGAGCGTCTGTATATCATATGGGAAAAATGATTCGCCATACATACAAATCACCATTCAAACAGCCTCGTGGAATGGATTGTGTACGAATAGTGAGATTCCATTGTAATCAGGACGCCAATGTCAACATCTCATATACTCATTCATGCCTCTTGCCACCTACATAGGCATCATCATATTCTAGGGGTTAACCCCTTCCATACGGTGCCGCACACGTAGGCGTCATGGACTTAGATCTCGGTGGCAGCAACCAATGCCAGCCGTACGACGTGTCGTAATAATACTCGCATCATAAAATATAGTCACCGCTTATATCGATCGTTCTCTCTTCACCCGTGAGTTTTGATAACCATAGAAAATGTGATTACAAAAGAATTAGAAAGAATGTCATTATGGAGGGGCGACTACAATAAATATAATCAAGACGCCGATATGGCAGCGTCGCGAATCCACTTGCTCCTCATGACGCCTACGTGTGCGGCACCGTATGGAAGGGGTTAAGTTGCTCAGGGAAGATATACTGTGTTATTGTCTGAGGAATGTTAGTGTATGGCATTGCAGTATGAGATGTTATGTGTCCTCGGTGTGGTGGTTGCATCTAGGGCAACTTGGTCCCTCATAACTGTAAATATGATGAAGATTCGTTTTAATATCACAAATTCCCCGATAGGAGGCTAGATGGTGCCTCTTACAGAGGACCCTGTAGCTTAGAATATAATGAACTGTCCTTGGTCCAACTTGCTTGCAGCAAGGTTCAAACTGCAATCATCTCGACCTCAGCTGCAAGTAGTGAGGCTCTACCCAGCTCAGCCAGCAAACATAGTATAAATGCAGATACACATATACCAAAGGCTTTTTCTCTCTTACAAGGGAGGTAGCCAAAGTACATACATACATATACCAAAGGCTTCTTTTCCCCCTTACATGCGAGGTAGTCAAAAGCCAAAGGCATAGCAACCACTCCCACCCATTCCATCCCCTACATACTCCACTCCCCTCTACCCTCTTCCCTCCCTCTTATCTTGGCACCTCCTGGATGACGGGTCATCCCTGCATCCTGTCCACTGCCCTGGGTCAGAAGCAGTAGCCAAAGTCAAAGACATACATCTACTCCCACCCATTTCATCCCCACATACTTCACTCCCATTCACCACTCCTCCCTCCCTTTTTCCTTGGCTCCTCCTGGATAATGGGTCATCCCTGTATCTCACCCACTGCCCTGGGTCAGAAGCAATGCAGCAAGACACAACACATCCACAGCAAGGATGCTTCATTTAATCAGCAACCCATCCCCCCTCCATTTTTAATTCTAACACAGGCTCTGCTACTCTCATAAAAACTCTTGACTGCTCTTAACAGCTTTCCTGCTATCACGTATATATCTGCAATACTATTGAAATAAACAACACATGAGGACGGAGCCTTTATCAGTAAGACATTTCACTTGTTACGGCCTTTTCAAGTACTTGAAAAAGCTGTAAGAAGTGAAACGTCGTATTAATAAAGGCTTTGTCTTCACATGGTGTCTATATCAACAGACTCGTCAGTAACTACCACTTTCATACATCTGCAATACCTCCCTGTCTATCCTCTCATAAGCCATTTCCAAATCCATAAAGGCTCAAAAAACATCCTTACCTTTTCCCTAAAGCTTTCTCACATATCTGCCTTACCACAAAAATCTGATCCACAAAGCCCCTACCTGTCCTAAACCAACACTATTCCTCACTAATTACTCACTCTGCTCCTCACTAATTACTCACTCTGGTCCTCACTAATTACTCACTCTGTTCCTCTCCTAATGCTCTCAATCAAAACCCTCCCATAAGCCTTCCCAACTACACTCAACAAACTGATCCCTCTGAAACTACTATACTCACACTTGTCCTCTTTTCCTTTGTAAAGTAGGACTGTACAGGCACTCCTCCAGCACTCTACCCTCTTTTAGACAAACATTAAACCTCACCAGGCAGTCCACCATCACTGTACCTCCCTTTTTTCACTCCACATGACACCCATCTAACCCAGATGCCTTACCTGCTCTCATCATTTTAATAACTGCTTCCACCTAATCTTTCCTTATTTCTCCTTCATTTCCTTCATTCATTACTGTCATTTTCTTTGCGCTTCCCACTGCAACTACCTTTCCCTCCCTAGCCTCCTTCACATTTAGCAACTTCCTAAAATACTATAATATAAATAGAATTAAAATAAAATAATTAGAATTAAAATGATAGTTCATGTTTGGTCAATATCCCTCATGGGACAGATATCTTAGTCTATACATTCATATCTATTTTTTTTTTTTTTGTAATTCATGGATGACTTTGCTCATTTGTGACCTAAATCTCTTAGGACCTTGTTCACCTCATCCGTCATTGGTCTACCCCTTGTTCTTATTTCTAACATGCATCCTCTAAGGTTATCTACTCTTGTCCATTCTCATAGCATGGCCAATCATACATACATACATATACCAAGGCTTTTTCCCCCTTAGAAGGGGGGTAGCCAAAAAGAAAAAGGCATGAAATCACTCCCACCCATTCCATCCCTGAATACACTCCACACCCCTCCACCCTCCCTCTCATCTCAGCACCTCCTGAACGACGGGTCATCCCATCATAGTAATAATATACTAGAGAAAGAATTTTTTTTACAAGTTCTTACAATTGCCTGATGAGCTTCGTGAAGTTGTTTTTGTAGCTGAAGAATCATTTGGTCATGTCTGTCAACTTCTGCCTGGACAGTGTCCATGATGCTGGCCAGTACTGCCTGCTCACTTGCAAGCTGGTGGAATGAAGAGTGGAATTATTCAGATAATGAATGGTGGAATTAGAAGTGGAATTATTCAGATTATGAAGGTAAATGTGACTCTTTTAAGCATTTACTTGGAAAACAATGAATAATTACTGCTGAATCACAGAAATAGTGGGAAATAAGGACACAAAATAATTCATCATTATTACTGTACCTTAATTGCATCTTTGAGTTCTCCATCTTTGTGAATGAGGAGTTCAATTAATTGGTCTTGTTCGTTGGGCGGAAGTCGATTATTTTTGGGGGCTATACTATTTTCTAGAAGTTCTCTGCAATTCAGGGTACAGAATTAGGTAAACCAAATAAAGATTAGAGACTTGAAAACAAATAAGATAGCTAACATCAAAGAACAGCAGTACACTATAGTTTTAATGTACAGGAAACCCTCGATATTATGGATCTCGATATACTGGATATCGGATATGATGGAAAGAATCTGACTAGACAAACCCTTGCTATAATGGGTTTTCATCCATTATAGCAAGTGGTCCTTAGTTATGATGGATCTTCGGATATAACGACAGACCCTTGTCCCAATATCGTCCGTTATATCAAGGGTTTACTATAATTTATAATCCTACTAATTCCTAATACTGGACAAACTTCGGGATATAATGAATCTGTCCAGTATTTCCACTGGATATAGCGGATCCTCGGTTATAACGGATCTTTGGACATAACGACAGACCCTGTCCCCATATCGTCCATTATATTGAAGGTTTACTGTATGTCTATATATCAAATAATGATTCTATTCCAGTATCACACACATTTCTCACGTCTATTTTGCACTCGAAAGAGTTTTTATTACATCTCATTAGGTTAGGTTATATACCGGTAGTAATAATAGTATTCGCATATAGCATGTTTCATATTAAAAATCAAGTGGTTGAATGATTCTGGAATTCTACCCAAATGATATCTGACTGCCATAAATGATCTAAACTCGGGTAAAAGAGCATTGTTCACTCTTAACTTCTGTCATTGCTCCTTCCTTTTTCCCTCCTTTATCATCTGTATGACACTACATCGTCTGTGCAATACTGTCCCCAAGGCTAGAAGCAGTTGTTACTGCTGACAAAATACTAAACACTAAACTTGGGTTAGTTATGCTAAATGAAATATTATCCTTCTTACTTCCTTGTCTGTCAGTAACTACTTAAATTGGCCTTAAATATATCCATATATGGACACAAATTTACTAAAGTCCAAAAGCTCTTTACCCACTGGTATATTTATAGTCAGGCATTTACTTGAGTTGACTGCGTAAAATTCCAGAATCACACAAGTACGGAGGAAGACTGAATCACTACAGAAAGACCTGGATGAAGCCTGGGAATGGATCAAAAGTGGGAAGCGAACTTCAACATCAAGAAATGTAGTATAATGGAGCTTGGAAAAAGCAAAAATAGAATATCAGGGCAATATAAAATTGGTACAAAGGAAGTTGAAAAAATTAGCTTGAAAGGGGCCTAGGAATAATTATCAGTAAAGACATGTCACCAGACAAGCATATCAACAAAATAGTTGGAGAAACCTTCAATTTACTAAGATCAATGAAAGTGGCCTTTGACTACTTGGATGAGGAAATGGTAAAGAAAATATTAATTACACTGATAAGACACAGATTGGAGTATGTTGCGACACTATGGAGACCCAGTACTAAAAAGAATATAAAGAATTCAAAGAGCAACAACAAAGTTGGCACCAATTCTCTCTATACTGACGTACGAACAACGATTGTCTAAACTGGAACTTTCAACCCAGTAACAAAGAAGAGAAATGGGAAATCTACTAACCACTTACAGAATTATGAAAGAGATGGAAGTCCTCAACAGAGATGATTGATTAAAGTGGGGTAAGAAAAAAACAAGAGGACATGAAAAGAAACTCAAAATCAAAGGATAGTTATAGAAGAGATCTGAAAAAGTATAGTTTCCTACACAGAGTGGTGGATATTTGGAACAAACTGAATGAGGCATGAGTGAGTGCAAAAACTATAAAAGAATTTAAGAACAAACTTAATGCTGAAAGATGCAAAGATGGGTCACAAAGGATTACAAAGGCGGAGCATGCCGACAGGAGACCTTTTGATCCATATCTAGGTCGGATGCAAAAAAAAAAAAAAAATCATATTAATAATAAAATAATAAATAAAAACTATAATAATGTAAATAACAAATAAAATACATAAATAAATGCATAGGTATAGTTAAAATAATAAACAAACAGGTAAATAGTAAATGATAAAATAACATATAACTAATAATAAATGAAAATCAGACAGACAAATGATAACAAAACAAATAATATAAGATAAATTATAATCATTACAACATCTTACTTAAGTATTTATCTAAATGATTCTTAAAGCTTCGAACTGAACTACATTGCACTACCTGTGCAGGAAGTTTATTCCATTCATTAACTACACGGTTGGCAAAGTTGTTTCTCCCTACTTCCAAATTGAATCTATTTCCGGACAGTTTGAGACCATTGTTTCTTGTCTGATTCTCATTCAATGTGAAAATTTTGTCACTTTTGATGTTGTCAATTCCCTTTAAAATCTTAAAGACCTGTATCAAGTCACCTCTGAGTCTACGCTTTTTTAGGGAAAACAGATTCATGTGTTTTCGTCGATTTTCGTATGATTTATTTTTGATATTTGGAATCAGTTTTGTGGCTTGCCGTTGTACTTTTTCCAGTCTGTCAATGTCTTTAATGAGATTCGGTGACCATAAGGAAACAGCATATTCCAAATGTGGACGAACTAACGATTTATATAGCTTGTTAATGAGTGATGGACTTTTGAAATCAAAAGATCGCGCAATCAGTCCCAGAATCTTATTTGCTTTCTCAGAGGCTGAAATACATTGCTTGGATGATTTGAGGTTGTTACTGATAATTACACCGAGATCTTTTTCACTATCCACTTTTGTTAACGAATTTCTAAATAACTTGTAATCGTACTTACTGTTATTTTTACCTATGTGCATTACTATGAGCATAGCTCCCTTCCCATATAATGCGACTAGGCAGAGGTAAATTTCACATGAAACTTATGTTGTCCAATAGTTTAACCTAACATAACCATTCAATAAGAAAAATAATCTTTCAAGTGAAAAAAAATTGAAGTAGTGAAAATTTGTTTGCGTGATACTGGCCTGGGATAGAAGTTAGAACCATGAAATTTGAATGTACTAAAAAATTGTGAACTTTTACAACACATTTGTACTTTCCATGCAATTCCTTTTGACAATAACAGCAGTGAGATGCCGACTTCTAATGATACAGTCTACTAAACGCCCTTGTTTTGTTAATTTTTTTCCTTATAATACGTAAACCTGTGTTACTAACTTGGATATAAGTTCCACGTCATCTATTAGCGATAATAGTTTTTCTCTTGTACTGATAGAAGCCATTATTTTCGACACCCTGGGTCACTATGTTAAATTGATAACACCCGCTCCACACTCGTCGAATCAAGAAGACGGATGGTTATAGTCTGAAATGTAAACAAAGGAGAAATATTTTCAGAGGGGTACCATTTCAGGAAAGTCACATTGTATAACTACAAAAACACAAAAAACAAACAAGTCCTTTTTATTTCTAATGCTGTGTATTTGACGACATATTGTTTTAATGTTCGTTTCATTGAACATTATTTTTTTAAGTGCAATAAACAAGGTTTTTGAGGAATTATTAAAGTCATTGTTCCACTAACAGACGTTTTCTCTATCTGGTCTTCATTCTCTTATACCTCGCTTGCATTTCCTTTAATTTCCTTTCCCCACCTCACTGTCTACTCTACATATCTACCATTCTACTGATCTACTTATGTATCAATTATATATATGTTTATATCTTGTGTCTGTGTCTGTGTGTACACAAGTGCCACATATTTTGATAAGAAATGTAATTTTGGTGGACGATTAAACAAAAAAAGTGTTAATATAATTTAGGTAAGCGACCAATTTGTGTAGTGATTAGGCAGTTCGAATACCGATAAGGCCCTTTTCACACAAGCGGTTTCAACCGCCGCGGTACAATTACAGTGTAAGTCAGTGGAGGCGTTCACACATAACCGCACATTTTTTCCTTGACTATGCGGTACCGCGCGGTTCAAACCGCTAGTGTGAACAGGGCCTAAGAGAATCTATGTGGGACGACGGCAAGGTCATAAGACTGTCTTGAATCCCCTGACATAGGCAATCATGTTTAGCCACCACGCAGAGCTGGTAACAACTGCTGAAAATTCAAGTAATGAGAGTAATCAATTTGGAGTTGGTGAACGATCCATATACAGTAGATTTGCTCATCGTTGAAGATTTAAAAAAAAGAAATGTATACACACGCACACACACACACACACGGGCGGAGACAAGTTAGGTTTGTCTCCTTTCACGTGTAGCCCCTGTTCACCTAGCAGCGAGTAGGTACGGGACGTTAGTCAAGGAGTTGTGACCATGCATTCCCGGTGTGTGGAGTGTGAGTGGTCTCAGACCTACCCAGAGATCTGCTAATAATGAGCTCTGAGCTCACTGCCGTAGGGTGGTGTCTGGCTGTCTCGAAAAGAGGCTGCAGCAGATCCGAGGTGAATACACACACACACACACACACACACACACTCACACACACACACACACACACACACACACACACACACACACACACACACACACACACACACACACATATATATATATATATATATATATATATATATATATATATATATATACATATACATATACATATACATGGGGAAGGTGGAACCGTAAGACACGGGGCTAGGGCCAAGTTTATTCCTGACCGGTTTAGCTTAGAGCTTCTCAGAGGATTCATACCTGTCACAATGCCTCAACATATATATATATATATATATACACACACATACATTCAGGGCCCCGACAAGGGGAGGGGCAGGGGGGGGCAATGCCCCCGGGGCGGCACTTTTTTTGGGGGGAGGGGCGGCACTTTCGGGGAAAAGAAGGTCAAGCAAATTCCCCCTAATGTACTTTTAATGCATGATTTACCCATCATGAGTTGTGTGTATGAATGATGTGTGTATAAACGTTGTTTTGTGGATGAGTGTGACATGTGAATCGTGCTAGTGACCATTAGATGTGGAAGGTGGTGGAGGTGGTGGTGTGTGGAGGGGGCGACACTTACCCATGTCGGGCCCCTTCATACATTCTAACACAGAAAACGCGGGGCACGGCGAGCACAAGGCCGCTTTCACATGAGCGTTTCCGTACGCGCGTTCGGATGCGCTGCGTTTTAACTTTCAATGGAGTTCAATGGGACCTTTCACACGACGCGTTTTGCGGTCCCATTGAACTTCATTGAAACTTAAAACGCGGCGCAACTGAAGCCATACACACTCTCAGGTGAGTAAAATTGCCCAGCAACAACGAGAATATTGGTAAACAGTCAAACATCAAGGGCAGAGTAGCTTTCGTGACGTCATTAGTCACGTGATATGATTGGGATTGTCTCTAAGGTTGCAACCGTGCCTCTTCCCAGAATCCCCTCTTCCCCTCTCTTTCTCCCCCCTCTTCCCCCTCTCTTCCTCCCCCCCTCTTCCCACCCCACCTCTTCTATCCCACCTCACCCCTTCGGTACTGAGGGAGAGAGGGAGGGAGGGAGTGGGAGGAGGACATGTGTTACGGAGATGCCTAGAGGCAGCCCTAATAAAAGGAAAGATGTCATATATATAGATATAAATCAATCAAATCAACCATCCTGGGTCCACTAGGTATATATATTATATATATATATATATATAATATATATATATATATATATATATATATATATATATATATATATATCGTGTGTACGTGTATGTACGCGTTTATATGTACGTGTGTGTGTGTGTGTGTGTGTGTGTGTGTGTGTGTGTGTGTGTGTTTTGGTTCAACTTCGAACCGTCACCTGTGACTACCTTTTGTCCCAACTATCGAATCCCTCAAGACTTCTTCTACCGTCAAAGGCCTTTGTCCAATCACCTGGCGATTTCATTCACTCGAGGGTCGCCCTCCAATGAAAGGCGACATTCCAGAACTTGAGGCACCGAGCGGGTTCCAGGAGGTTCCAGAGCCTCTCCAGTTTCTATGGACTGCCAATTTCCGAGTGATGGAAAGGCTAATTGAATGTATTCACAGCCAATCAAATCCCGTCAGGCCCAGCGCACTCTCAGACTGAGTCAACAACACGTAATAAACGTGCGAGCGGGTGTACACACACACACACACACACACACACACACACACACACACACACACACACACACACACACACACACACACACACACACATACACTGGACTGGGAAGTACCGTGGTGCTCGCAGTACCTGGTTCGAATCCTGCCCAGGGGCGAAATTATTTCGGTATCGCTGTGCTTCGGTACTCTGACTCTCGTGGGCGGGGAGTTGGGGGTGTGTGTGTGTGAAAGGTCATAGCATTACCCATAGATCGGTCATACGAGCTCTGAGCTCTCTTCCGGGAGGGAAATAGCTGTCGATCACGAGTCCAAGACGGGATCCAAAGACCAAGGTGAATACACAAACACACGCACACACACACACACACACCACACACGACTCGGTGGCGCGGTTGATATTCTCCGACTGTCACTACGGCGGTCCGGGTTCGAATCCTGCCCAGGGCTGAAATAATTTCAGTATCGCTGCGATTCGAGTCGTTACTCCAACTCTCGTTGGCGGGGAGTTGGATGTGTGTTGTGTAAGGTCACAGCATTACCCATAGATCGGTCATACGAGCTCTGAGCTCTCTTCCGGGAGGGAAATAGCTGTCGATCACGAGTCCAACACGTGATCCAAAGACCATGGTGAATACACATGACTCGACGGTGCAGCGGTACTGTTCTTGAGTGCTAATTCAGCGATCTGAGTTCGAGTCCCGCCCAGGCTTGAACATTTTATCATCACTGGATTTCGAGCCGGCACTCTAGCTCTGTTGGACATGGAGTTGATAAAAATGTATATCTGTTCACTTTGACCCATTCAGTGTTGTACAAATACTTCCCCGCGTTCGTATAATTACCAATTGTACTATCCTAGTGGAGTTGGGTTGAACGCGAAAATTCGTGTACGTGTAACTTGAGTATACAAATATATAAGAAAAGTTGCGCTCAACTTATATCTCTCTTGATGGCGCAATCGGTTAAGTCACTCACTTGTCACGTGCTAGCACTAGGTTCGAATCCTTGGCTGTACCACATTTCATTTTCTGCATGTTGGCCTCCTCGAGTCTCTCGATGTTGATGGCTTAGAAATGAAATGAATTGTGGTTTATATATATATATATATATATATATATATATATATATATATATATATATATATCACTTGGACAAAACATATTAGCATACATACATACATATACCAAGGCTTTTTCCCCCTTTCAAGGGAGGTAGCCAAAAAGGGAAAGGCATAAAAACACTCCCACCCATTTCATCCCTAAATACACTCCACACCCCTCCCACCCTCTCTCTCATCTAAGCACCTCCTGGATGACGGTCATCCCTGCACCTTGCCCACCGCCCTGGGTCAGAAGCAGTGTCGCAAGACACAGCACATCCACAGCAAGGCCACTTCATTTAATCGGCGACCCCCCCTCTCCGTCCCCCCTTGCATATAAGGAGAGGACGGGGAGAAATCCCTTCGGGCTGCGTCAAAATTTACTCACACATACTACCCCACCCCCACCCCCCGCCCATTCCTCCTCATGCAATCACAACATCATCCATATACAACCATTCTCCACTCACCTCTGTCTTCCGTCCTCTCCCTTCCTTCCTCAACAGACATTCCCCTCTTCCCCAAAGCCCCCTTCACCCCATCCATCCACCTCATCCTAGGACGTCCCCTTATGTTCACTCCCTCCACATCTGCCTTCCATACCTCTTTTACTAGTCTTTCTTCACTCATTCTTTCCATGTGTCCAAACCATCCTAATATTCTTTCATCAACCCTATCTCCCAAATCCTTTTTCACCCCTGTTCTCCTCCTCACCTCCTCATTTCTCACTCTATCTAGCCTAGTAACCCCCACCATACTTCTCAGACACCTCATCTCAAACACATTCAAACTCCTTCTCTCTTCTTCTCTTATGTTCCACGTTTCTGCCCCATACAGTGCTGTTGGCACAATCACTCCTTCATACAGTCTCCTCTTCGCATCCATTCCCAAATGTCTATTCCTCATTACACTCTTCAATCCACCAAGGCATTTACTCGCTTCTCTCAATCTACATTCTACCTCCACCTTCACTCCACCTTTTCCTGCTACACTTGCACCCAAGTATCTAAAACTATCCACTTCCTCCAGTCGCTCTCCCTTAATGTTCACTTCCAGTCTACTGCCACTTTCACCCCTTGTACATCTCATCACCTTACTTTTACCATCATATATCATTAGCATTCGTCTATCACATACTCTCCCAAACTCTGCCACCAGCTTCCTCACTCCCTCCCCCGACCCTGCCACAAGCGCAGTGTCGTCCGCAAACACCAGCTGGCTCACCTCCCACTTTTCTCCATTTTCTTTAACCATCTCCAATCCCTGACCCACTACCCTAGCATTCACCTCTCGCACCACCCCATCCATGTATAAGTTGAACAGCCAGGGCGACATAACGCATCCTTGACGAAGTCCCACCTTTACTTCAAACCACCCACTCTCTCCATTTCTAATCCTGACACAAGCTCTACTACTCTCATAAAAACTCTTGACAGCTCCCAAAAGCTTTCCTCCTATCCCATAAATCTGCATAACCTCCCACAGTGCCTTTCTGTCTACCCTATCATAAGCGTTTTCCAGATCCATAAAAGCCCAAAAAACATCCTTCCCCTTTCCTATAGCATTCTCACATATCTGTCTTACCACAAAGATCTGATCTACACAACCTCTACCTGTCCTAAATCCACACTGTTCCTCACCAATTACTCCTTCTGTTCCTCTCCTAATCCTCTCAATCAAGATCCTCCCATAAGCCTTCCCTACTACACTTAACAGGCTAATCCCTCTGAAACTACTACATTCACACTTGTCCCCTTTTCCCTTGTAAAGAGGAACTATACAGGCACTTCTCCAGTCCTCCGGTACTCTACCCTCTCTCCAGCAAACATTAAATAACCTCACCAACCAGTCCACCATCACTGAACCTCCCTTTTTCAGACATTCTGCATGGCATCCATCCAGACCAGGCGCCTTACCTACTTTCATCATATTAAAAACATATTAGCAAATTTGTAAAAATAATCACGAAGAACCCACAGTCGGAATAAAAGGAAACTTAGAAGAAAGTATAACTTCTATGTTTCGGCTAATAGCTATAGCCCTCTTCACGAAAGTACAGGTGACAAGAAATGATAGAGACATAAATACAATTAAGACGTAAGTGGAGGAGGAACAGGTACAGCTAGACAAAACACATTCCGTCATGCAGGGCGGAGTCAGAAGGGAAGGGATATGTGGGTAGAAGTGTGAGGTCAGAAGAGATGCGGGGTCAGGAGTGGAGGGGGAGCGGGGTCAGGAGAGGGAAGAAACCAAACGGTTCACAGAAGAATGTCCAGACTTGAATATCTCCAAAGGTCAAGGTCCCTGGACATATTATCATTATCATCATAATTATTATTATCATTATTATTATTATTATTATTATTATTATTATTATTATTATTATTATCATTATTATTATTATTATTATTATTATTATTATTATTATTATTATTATTATTATTATTATTATTGTTATTATCATTATTATTATTATTATCATTATTATTATTATTATTATTATTATTATTATTATTATTATTATCATTATCATCATTATTATTATAATCATTGTTATTATTACTATCATCATCGTATTTTATTAATGTTATTGTTAGCATTGTTATTATTACTCTTATTAATTCATTTTTATTATAGATTACAATTACTGTCTTCTAATTAATAAATGCATTTTGGTGATTTCCACACTTCTCGCTAATTCTGGCAACGCGGGGAGGTAGTGAGGTCTCCCTCATGTATAAATGCCCACAACCCATTTTGTACACTATTCTTTTGAGAAAGTATACCTGCGAAACTAGTCAGGAATAAACTCAGACTAAGATTACTGTGTTTCCCACCCCCTCTTACGTCGATATATATATATATATATATATATATATATATATTTTATATATATATATATATATATATATATATATATATATATATACATACATATGTATATATATATATATATATATATATATATATATTTATATATACATATGCATACACAAATATAGAATAAACGAATAAAAATAAAAACCAAACCAAATTAAAATAAAATCAAAATTGTGGTGAGCCATGTGCCTCATCCTGTGAAAGAAGAAATCATGAACTCCGACTTCGGCATTTCGGAGAACCCTCTGGCTCTTCCAGTTCTTGGAAGAGTCTCCCGACCGCAACCCATCAGACGCGTCCGAAATATAGGGGGCTTTTTTTTCGGAAGCTACAAATTTTCAGGACGTTTTCGAAGTATAGTGGCTTTTTTGGGGGAACTATATATATTCAGAGCGTCTCTGATATATACGGCCCTCTGTATATTTTTCGAAATATACAGTGGCTTTTTGGAAATTTACGAAGACGCAACGCGTTTCCAATTTTTTTTTCGGAAGCTACAGCGATTTATAGCATTTCCGAAATATATGTTTTTCCATTTATTTATCTGTTTATTTTCATACTGGTGGCGCAACAGGAGGCATGCGGGTCTCGCATCTTCTTAGTCGCAGGTTCGAATCCCGCACTCACTTCTGTCCGAGTCCCTGTGCACAAGAGGGGAAGCTGAAGGCGACGCCTTCGACAGTCACTGCCCAGTGTCTCCTGGCGTAAGGTCCTTATCTTGACCACCTTCTTGGAGTCTACGAAGAAGGAAGGGACAGACCTCCTCTTTTGCATCGTTCTTCGAGGAACCAGTAGATCTCGATCTTCTTCTCAGAAGAGTCTCTCTCTCTTCGAGTTCGAACTGTTTGGGACGAACTTCTTTCGTGAGCGTTTTGTTTCCGTACTTTTCTGCCGTTCTTCGAAATGTCCAATTAAATTGAAATAGATAGAAAATAGAAGTAAACGATGGATAAAACGATCAAATAGATAAACAGATGAATAGATATATAAATAGATATAAGAATAGATAAGAATAAATAGAATGATGATGAAGATGATGATGGTGATGGTGATGATGACGACGACGATGAGACTTCGGAGTCCAAGTCTCTCGGACGAGACCAGAGTCTAAGGTCTGTTATCATGTACAGTTGCGTTCACTTCTAGGTACCACAGTAATCGTTATCTTTTGCGGTGT